>NC_137934.1:38899115-39499115 GCF_963969265.1 Rhamphochromis sp. 'chilingali' | reverse complement strand
GGGAACACGGTACCAGAACAAACACCACAATAAAAACATGGACACAGGGGGAATCCAAATACCAAACCAACCAATCCAATGGACATAAGGAACAAAATACAAAACTACAGGAAAACTAAGAACACTGGGTCAAAATGACCCAGGACCATGACATATAGGCTTTTGTAGGCTTGCTTTATGAAAAATGTCATTGATGAAAATGTAGTGTATATCTGTTATTAACCTCTGTCTCTCTTCCACAGCATGTCTTTATCCTGTCTTCCTTCTCTCACCCCAACCGGTCGCAGCAGATGGCCGCCCCTCCCTGAGCCTGGTTCTGCCGGAGGTTTCTTCCTGTTAAAAGGGAGTTTTTCCTTCCCACTGTCGCCAAAGTGCTTGCTCAAAGGGGGTCATATGATTGTTGGGTTTTTCTCTGTATCTATGAAGTGCCTTGAGGCGACTTTTGTTGTGATTTGGCGCTATATAAATACAATTGAATTGAATTGAATTGGGCAGCACGGTGGCACAGTGGTTAGCACTGTTGCCGCACAGCAAGAAGGTCCTGAGTTCAATTCCAACATCAGGCCGGGGTCTTTCTGTGTGGAGTTTGCATGTTCTCCCCGTGTTTGCGTGGGTTCCCTCCGGGTACTCCGGCTTCCTCCCACCATCCAAAGACATGCAGCTTGTGGGGATAGGTTAATTGGATAATCCAAATTGCCATTAGGTGTGAATGTGAGTGCGAATGGTTGTCTGTCCCTGTGTGTTGGCCCTGCGACAGACTGGCGACCTGTCCAGGGTGTACCCCGCCTCTCGCCCTATGACAGCTGGGATAGGCTCCAGCGCCCCCCGCGACCCTTGAATTGAATTGAATTGAATTGAAGTGAGGCCATGATGCATTTTATTGTAGCTCATCATCATCCGACCCTGCCCTGAAAATAGCTGAAGAAATGTTGGCATACCGAAAGGTTTGCTTTGGGGGTATACTATTTGGTGCCATTTTAAGTTAAAAACTATTAAAAAAAAAAAAAAAGAGTCATATTTTGTGTGATTTTTTCATTACTGTTGTTGTCCCAAGAAGCAAGATGGCGCCTGTGTTTGGCTGTGCCGCTGCCTCCGTCCGTGTGTTTGTTTACTTCATATGTTATGCAAGTGTTCTTGCTACAGCTTTGTCCGATGTCATCTCCCTTCGGATTTATGATCGCCATGCGTTACTGCCGATCAAATCTGCTATGGATAACTTTCAGAGTCAACGATACGACGTTGTTTTCCCACCGCCGCTTGAGCGCGACGCAGCACCCGGTTCACCTCCACTCTTGCCGGTCAGCTCAATTTTGCTTCAGAGGCCTCGTCGGAGGAAGCGGGGGAAGAGAGCCGGCTTTGTTGTCCTGCTCCGTCGTCTTCGGAAAGAGGCAGATCTTCGGGGGCTTTATTCCTGGGCTGCTAGCGGTAAGATCCGCCTGAGACTTGTCGGAGCTGGATTAATCCCCACAACCCACTGTGTTTGAACTGAGCCCTTAGCCCTATATGTGCCTTTAAATGAGCACATTGCCCCAGAAACCTTTGTTTCTCCAAGTACTTGTGTATAAAAAACTATATATTAATGTTTGACCACATTTGGGAATCAGAGCAGAGAGAAGATGACAACAGGTCAGAATCAGAATCAGAATCAGAATACTTTATTGATCCCTGGGGGAAATTATTTTTTGTTACAGTGCTCCATTTTAAACCAACATTAAGACAAGACAGACAATACGCTAACTAAGAATAGTACAATATATACATATATATACATACATACATACATAAGTCACTTATAAATAAATATTTGGAAAAGAAACATGTGTAGCTGTAGCAGCAAACAGTGTGTTAAGTGGATGCGTTGTACAGGGAGATGGCCACAGGCAGGAATGATTTCCTGTGTCGTTCAGTGGTGCTTTTCGGTAATCTCAGTCTCTCACTGAACGAGCTCCTGTGACTGACCAACATGTCATGGAGTGGGTGGGAGGTGTTATCCAACATTGTCTTTATCTTGGACAGCATCCGCCTCTCCGACACCACCTTGAGGGAGTCCAGCTCCATCCCCACAACATTGCTGGCCTTACGGATCAGTTTATTAAGTCTGTTGGCATCTGCGACCCTCAGCCTGCTCCCCCAGCATGCAACAGCATAGAGGATCGCACTGGCCACAACAGACTCATAGAAAATCCTCAGCATTTTCTGGCAGATGTTGAAGGACCTCAGTCGCCTCAAAAAATAGAGACGACTCTGGCCCTTCCTGTAAAGTGCTGTGGTGTTTTTAGCCCAGTCCAGTTTATTGTCAATGTGTACTCCAAGGTATTTATAGTCCTCCACAATGTCAACACTGACCCCCTGGATTGAAACAGGGGTCAAGTGTTTCCTGGTCTTCCTGAAGTCCACGATCAGTTCCTTGGTCTTTGCCACGTTGAGCTGCAGATGATTCTGCTCACACCACGTGACAAAGGAGTCGACCACAGCCCGGTACTCTGTCTCATCATCCCTGCTGATGCATCCAACCACCGCAGAGTCATCAGAAAACTTCTGAAGATGGCAGGTCTCTGTGCAGTGGCTGAAGTCTGTGGTGTAGAGGGTGAAGAGGAAGGGGGAGAGGACAGTCCCCTGTGGTGCCCCTGTGTTGCTAATCACCTTGTCAGACACACACTGTGGGAGACGTACATATTGTGGTCTTCCTGTCAGGTAATCAACAATCCAGGACACCAGAGAAGCATCCACCTGCATCGCTGCTAACTTATCACCCAGGAGGGTCGGCCTGATGGTGTTGAAAGCACTGGAAAAGTCAAAAAACATGACCCTCACAGTGCTCGCCGGCTGGTCCAGATGGGTGTAGACACGATTGAGCAGGTAGATGATGGCGTCCTCTGTTCCGAGACGAGGCTGATAAGCGAACTGAAGGGGATCCAGATGTGGTCTTACTATGGGTCGCAGCTGGTCCAGGATGAGCCTTTCCAGGGTCTTCATGATGTGGGAGGTCAGTGCCACGGGCCTGTAATCCTGGGGGCCACTGGGACGAGGCGTCTTTGGTACAGGGACGAGGCATGATGTCTTCCACATCACCGGGACCCTCTGCAGACTCAGACTCAGCATAAACAGTTTATGAAAGACTCCACACAGGTGGGGGGCACAGGTCTTGAGGACAAGGGGACTCACTCCGTCTGGTCCAGCAGACTTGCCTGAGTGAAGTCTCCTCATTTGCATCTCAACCTGGTATTGAGTGAAGGTGATGGGTGGGGGAGGGGTGTCAGGAATCTCACAGGAGGCAACATGTGAAGAGAGAGGCTGGCACAGTGGTGGGGCTCTGGATTCCAGGCTGACTGCAGGTGAGGTTGTGGGGGTGGGAGCAGACACTGTGGTGTCGAATCTATTGAAAAACAGATTCAACTCGTCGGCTCTATTCTCACCTCCCTCAGCTCCCCTGCTGTTGGTTGGCCTGAATCCAGTGATGGTCTTCATGCCCCTCCACACCTCTCTCATGCTGTTCTGCTGGAGTTTCCACTCCAGCTTCCTCCTGTAATTGTCCTTAGCCTCTCTGATCTTGTCCTTTAGTAACACCTGGACCTTCCTCACCTCCTCTTTGTTGCCCCCTCTGAAAGCCCTCTTCTTGTTGTTGAGGAGGGCTTTGATGTCCTTAGTCACCCACGGCTTGTTATTTGGGTAACAATGAACAGTCTGAGCTGGAACAATGGAGTCGGTGCAGAAAGTTATGTAGTCTGTGATACACTCAGTAAGCCCATTGATGTCCTCGGCATATTGCCAACTGACTAGTCTTCTTCATAAAATATGATACAAAAGCATGATTACAAATACAATAAATGCTTCTGGATGGCAAATGCTCTGTTCAGTACACACGTTTTACTTTGAACACATAGGTATGCAGCATGCACACAACATGCATTCATCCTTTTTGGTTGAGTCCATGGCGATGGCCTGTGTCTTTCCGAGTTCTCCTCAAACACTTTGGCTTCCCTCTACAATGTTAGGCCTCTTATTAACCTTTGTCATGTCATGCACACATTGCTCAAGAGCTGTTGCCATATTGGATGTGATAACCTGTAGCGATCACATCCAATAACTCATGTGTTGTTTACATACAAATGATCACTGCTTTTTTTTCACTGCTGTGCTGCTGGTTGCAGCAATCACCAGGGATAGAGAATCTTTTTTGTTGCCTTTCAGGTGATTTGGATAGAAGAGGAGCATCACATAAATGGTAGTATCAGTTCTAAATTATTTGAAATCCAAGTATCTGTTTCAAACAATATTTGACTGTGAGGCTTGGTTACCGGTTGTTGCTGGTTCTCACTGGTTGTCACTAGTTGTTACCGCTTGCTGCTGGTGCAGCAGCACTGACAGCTAACATGGCGGTTAAATCGACACATTTTGCTGCACCCATTTTTAGTTTTAATTGTTTTATGTCAGCTTTTCAGCTCCACCTTCTCCACTTCTTCCACACTAAACTTTTTCTACAAGCTGCGTGAGCGCACACCAAAGGTAGGGGAGGTGCTCAGGTTCACTGTCATTGATCATAATCGATCGATAGTGAAAAGTCCCCGCTCAATGCTCAGCTCAAATGCACAAATATATACAATTATGAGATATTCATGAAGTATTTTTATTTTATTTTGCCATTTATATATGTTGGCACTAACAGTGCTCAAGACAATACTTATATACTGTCAATATGTGACATATTGAAATCGCGTTTGAATTTGCGCTTGTTTTTTGCTTTCACTTTGCAATCGCACGAACTATGTATAGAGAGCGACAGCACTGATTGGTGAGTGATGATAATTTGTGCACCAATTCCTCTGACATCGTCTTATTAATCGTTAGCTTACTACGCAAACATGACAAGTGAAATCTCCTGCAGCTTAAACATGTGAGAGGTTGATCGCGCAGAGAATCGCTGAGCGTTATGTGAGTGCGTGTGTAAAAGCAGCAGGATATATATTTTAGTTCTGCTGAGCCAAATAAGACAGGTCAGGGTGAAGAAGTGACAGCCAAAGAAAAGCTTACCACAAAACGGAGAAGTTATGACAAATCAGACTATAAGGCAAAAAGAAAGTGCAGCTTTATGGTTTCATGGACAAAAGAATTTCTGTGGCTGCGATATGATGAGCTAAATAACCAGGGCTGCACATAAGTGGTCCGCAGGTGCGCATTCGCTGTCAAAATAAAAAACACGCACAAGGGTTAGGGTTAAATTTAAAAACTGTACTTTTGAGTTAAAATATATATTCATAATTTTAATAAATGACAAATTAAAAAGGCATGAACATTTTTTTTGTATCGAAAAAATATCGAACCGTGACACCAAAGTATCGAACCGAACCGTGAATTTTGTGTATTGTTGCACCCCTAATATATATATATATGTGTGTAATTTTAACAAGAACTTTATTGAACAATCAGTGAGTATACAACATACAAACAGATGAGGTATACAAGTGGAACATAAATATGAACAACCAGCGATTAAAGAAAAAAAGAAAAAAACCCCACACCGATAGAGTTGGGAAGCAGGTACCATGCTTGTTACATCAGCTAACAATACTAACTTCCACAACACTCACCAAGACAGTCGGAGGTTAGGTAAAACAGAGCAAATAAATTATTGAGAAATTATAAGAAAATACATTAGGCAGGAAAGGAAAAAGAATAACTGTGGAAGTTCAAATTCACTGGGCTACACGTGCTTTCTTTCTATAGCCTTTGAACCTTGAAAAATATAACCTCATCACAGTAACGCATAATTTTATTATGCATTACATCCAATACTGCTCATACATTTAGTGAGTAACTAGTCACAATAATGCGCACAGATACGATTTATAGATCAGTCAACACATTCCAGCACCTTTAGGCAACTGTTTTTGTGATTTGGTGCTGTAAATAAAACTGAAATCAAGTGAATTTTGACTTAACCTGTGCTGCTAGCTTTTAGCCTGCAAAGCTATCCATTAGCCTTCACTACTGCCTTACAAGTAAATGCTGCCCAAAGAGAGTCCTTCTTGTTGGTATAATAGCTACAATATTATCTATAATATCCATTGCTTGTTCCTAACTAGTTTTATGGCCTTTGTTGTAGAAGCACAGTTCCCACCTTGAAGCAGCCCTCTATAAACATGCATTTATGCAGCTGCGCTACAGTTTTTGCAATATTGCACCCCTAAATAAATCTTTACAGAACTTTGCCTTCACCAGAAACTACTGCCTAGCCCAGGCTGATGTTCTGTAGCTATGGAAACCAAGAATTCCAAAATCTTGTGATGTCATCACCTCGTTGTTATAAGACATTGTTATAAGACACTAAAGATCATAGTTCTCACACACAGCTCATTGCATCTTTGCAGAGTGAAGAGTGAAATCCTGAAACTAAATTAACCTAAATGAATCACACAATGTCAAAGTCTTGGCCAACTTATACTGCACCACGTCCTGTGGATCTGAATAACCCTCTAGGTAAGTCAAATGGGATTCATATGGTAATTATGCATGCTTCTGGGTTTTTATTTGAGGCAACTGAATTTGACTTAAACAAAATCATCTTTTGTTGATTTCAGGACACCAAACAGAGCCTTGCATCTCCACACTGGTGAAGATGACTCCAGATGGAAGAATAGAGGGAAGAAAGAGAAGGGACTTACCTGAAAGACTGGACAAATCCCCCAAAAAAAGCAAAAGCAGTGGAGGTCCAAAACCGGGTCCCAGCCACTTTGTTTCTGGGGAATCCAGTTTGAAATGTAAGTGATAAGACCTGTTTTAGCTGTGACATTATCTTGGCTATGTAGTTTATTTTGTGACTTTAACTGTGTACTTAACGGTCTTTAACTTTGTAGTTGGTTCATTTAGCCTTCTTTGTGTTGATTTTCAGTGTGCAGTTATTGCTTTAATGCACAATTGCCAGACCTTAGAAAGTCAGTAGAAAGCAGTTGACACACAGAGTTGGACTGAAAATGCTTAAAGTCAAACTACTTTTTCCATTTTAGTTGGCCTTCTCATAGTGCCTTCAAGCGACTCTAGTATAATTAAGAGGAGCAACAAACGGAAGAGCACTAGTGACGAATCTGAGGGACCATCCAGCAAAAAAAGCAGGACAACGAGCCCAGAGGAGAGTCCCACCCAGGAACCCTCTGAAACATGTGACTCACCGAGGATATCCGGCACTGACAGAAAAGGTAAGATAATGGCAATATTTCTGAGCTGGATCACAAGATCCTTTAGAATTTGTCCTGGGGTTTGAGATTGGGTTTGATTCCTGTGGGACCAATCGACAATAAGAGACACTCTGGGCAGTAGTGACGTTACCTACCTACTAATCTGCTAAAATGTAGCTGCTATTTACCAATTAATAGAAATGTTATAACAAAGCTCTATAGGACTGTGCCAGCTGTTTTCTGTGTAACAAGTCATAACCTGTATGTTTTTCCTGTGTGTCTGCAGAAGACTTCCTGGAAAAATATCAAGAGCTGGAGGTGCTGGGTCATGGAGGCTTTGCCACCGTGTTTTCTGGAATACGCATAAAAGACAGTTTTCCAGTATGGCTTCTTACATTTGCATTTCACAGATCTTCAGTTTATTCCTGTTTGTACTTCTCTAACCCAGAAAATGTCTTTAATGCAGGTGGCAATCAAACATGTTCAACAGCGCAGACTTGCGCGCACAACAATGGTAAGCGTCTTTTCTTATTCCAGCAGGTATTTATATTATTTCAGGCCTTCTCAGGCATCAAGCATAAGGCACGTATTTCCTCCGTGCATGAACCAGACTGGTCTCACAGTTGTGTGTGAAATCGTCAGGAAATATGGTCGAATTCTATGAACAGTGGGTCACCTTATTGTTTAAACTGACATGTTTCAGTGGAAAGAATGCTTTTTAAAGATCAGGTCATTTTGTGACTATTTCAAAACTGTCTGTACGCTGATAGCTACTTTTGTTGAAATTCTGAATACTGACCTGAAGTAACTTTCCTTCTGAAGGATTGGAATGGGAAAAGTACTGATGTTCCCCTGGAGGTGGCGCTACTGATACAAGTTGGGGCTGGACCACACGATACGGAAAGCAGTATAACCCCACTTCTACTTGACTGGTTTGATCTGGAAGATGAGCTTATTATGGTTTTTGAGAAACCAGAAAATTGCATGGACTTAGACAATTACCTCAAAACTACAGATAAACCTCTGTCAGAGACACATGTTAAGGTAAGTGACGAGCATTTGGAGCTTACAGCAGTTTTTCATAGAGAATGTCCTGTGCTCCAAATATGGCTTCCTTTCTTTTAGGTCATAATGAAGCAACTAGTTGACGCAGCCATTACGATGGATAACAAGGGGGTTTTCCACCGAGATATTAAACCACACAACATTCTAATTGAAACATCTTCGGAGGAACCCCGAGTGCGATACATCGATTTTGGCTGTGGAGTCACGTTTACTCCGGGACAAAGGTTCAGGAGGAACGCAGGTATGTTTTCAGCCACAGCGTTGTGCTGTCATGAACTGTCTCCACATCATGTTCCCTCCCCATTAATTCTTCTTATCTTTGTGTTTTAGGAACCAGGATCTACAATAGTCCAGAGTGGTTCATGTACGGCTTCTGCTCTGCAGAATATACTACAGCCTGGCAGCTGGGTGTTGTGATGTACCAGCTGTTACACAACAAGTTACCATTTGACTGCGACTACAAGATCATCAACCAAAACCCACCGATTTTAGCTGACATTTCAAACAGTAAGATTTCTGCCAAAAGGGCTGTTGATATAAGAAAGGTGAAATAACTTTGTGGATAACTTTAACAAGAGTATTTCATTTCTGTAAAGAATGCAGGGATTTTTTGACGGGGTGTCTGAGGAAGCACTACAAGGACCGCTTCACCCTGGAGGATCTTCGGAATCACATGTGGCTCAAATGATTTCTGCGCACCATGAACTAAAAGGTTATGGAGCAAAAGCTCCAACACATCACAAGTCATCAACAAGTCACTTTTCAAATTTAGTAGCAATGTTGCAGTTGCTGTCACGTGGCTCTTTTTTGGTGTTTTCTTTTCCAATCCAGCAGCAAGCAGTCTGAGACCTCCATCTGACCTTCATCTAAATATAGTGTCAAGCGGCGGCTGTGTGAAGGCAAGAGAGGACCCAAATGCACGGCTCTAGACACACGGTGATGACCTCAAAGGCAGGTCTTTATTAACAGGAACATAAGAAGCCATACAATAACTAACCTGGGAGCAACTAAAGCTGAGGCGCTGGGAAGACACGGTAAATGCACACAACCTAGAGGGACGACGCAACACAGAACAAAGGGACACTCTGACATAAATACACAGAAGGTAATGAGAGAAGTGGGAACACACGGGGAACACAGCTGAAGACAATTAGCGAGCAGGGAGGACACGAAACTGAAAATACTGACACCAAGATGTGGACCTTAAACACAACACAGTACACAGAGATGAGCACAGAGAGAGAGAGGCAGAGAAGAAGGATGAATATGGGGGGATGAGGAGAACACAGAACACAAAGGATGGGAACACGGTACCAGAACAAACACCACAATAAAAACATGGACACAGGGGGAATCCAAATACCAAACCAACCAATCCAATGGACATAAGGAACAAAATACAAAACTACAGGAAAACTAAGAACACTGGGTCAAAATGACCCAGGACCATGACATATAGGCTTTTGTAGGCTTGCTTTATGAAAAATGTCATTGATGAAAATGTAGTGTATATCTGTTATTAACCTCTGTCTCTCTTCCACAGCATGTCTTTATCCTGTCTTCCTTCTCTCACCCCAACCGGTCGCAGCAGATGGCCGCCCCTCCCTGAGCCTGGTTCTGCCGGAGGTTTCTTCCTGTTAAAAGGGAGTTTTTCCTTCCCACTGTCGCCAAAGTGCTTGCTCAAAGGGGGTCATATGATTGTTGGGTTTTTCTCTGTATCTATGAAGCGCCTTGAGGCGACTTTTGTTGTGATTTGGCGCTATATAAATACAATTGAATTGAATTGAATTGGGCAGCACGGTGGCACAGTGGTTAGCACTGTTGCCGCACAGCAAGAAGGTCCTGAGTTCAATTCCAACATCAGGCCGGGGTCTTTCTGTGTGGAGTTTGCATGTTCTCCCCGTGTTTGCGTGGGTTCCCTCCGGGTACTCCGGCTTCCTCCCACCGTCCAAAGACATGCAGCTTGTGGGGATAGGTTAATTGGATAATCCAAATTGCCATTAGGTGTGAATGTGAGTGCGAATGGTTGTCTGTCCCTGTGTGTTGGCCCTGCGACAGACTGGCGACCTGTCCAGGGTGTACCCCGCCTCTCGCCCTATGACAGCTGGGATAGGCTCCAGCGCCCCCCGCGACCCTTGAATTGAATTGAAGTGAGGCCATGATGCATTTTATTGTAGCTCATCATCATCCGACCCTGCCCTGAAAATAGCTGAAGAAATGTTGGCATACCGAAAGGTTTGCTTTGGGGGTACTATTTGGTGCCATTTTAAGTTAAAAACTATTAAAAAAAAAAAAAAAAAAAAAAGAGTCATATTTTGTGTGATTTTTTCATTACTGTTGTTGTCCCAAGAAGCAAGATGGCGCCTGTGTTTGGCTGTGCCGCTGCCTCCGTCCGTGTGTTTGTTTACTTCATATGTTATGCAAGTGTTCTTGCTACAGCTTTGTCCGATGTCATCTCCCTTCGGATTTATGATCGCCATGCGTTACTGCCGATCAAATCTGCTATGGATAACTTTCAGAGTCAACGATACGACGTTGTTTTCCCACCGCTGCTTGAGCGCGACGCAGCACCCGGTTCACCTCCACTCTTGCCGGTCAGCTCAATTTTGCTTCAGAGGCCTCGTCGGAGGAAGCGGGGGAAGAGAGCCGGCTTTGTTGTCCTGCTCCGTCGTCTTCGGAAAGAGGCAGATCTTCGGGGGCTTTATTCCTGGGCTGCTAGCGGTAAGATCCGCCTGAGACTTGTCGGAGCTGGATTAATCCCCACAACCCACTGTGTTTGAACTGAGCCCTTAGCCCTATATGTGCCTTTAAATGAGCACATTGCCCCAGAAACCTTTGTTTCTCCAAGTACTTGTGTATAAAAAACTATATATTAATGTTTGACCACATTTGGGAATCAGAGCAGAGAGAAGATGACAACAGGTGGCGCCATATTGCCAACTGACTAGTCTTCTTCATAAAATATGATACAAAAGCATGATTACAAATACAATAAATGCTTCTGGATGGCAAATGCTCTGTTCAGTACACACGTTTTACTTTGAACACATAGGTATGCAGCATGCACACAACATGCATTCATCCTTTTTGGTTGAGTCCATGGTGATGGCCTGTGTCTTTCCGAGTTCTCCTCAAACACTTTGGCTTCCCTCTACAATGTTAGGCCTCTTATTAACCTTTGTCATGTCATGCACACATTGCTCAAGAGCTGTTGCCATATTGGATGTGATAACCTGTAGCGATCACATCCAATAACTCATGTGTTGTTTACATACAAATGATCACTGCTTTTTTTTTCACTGCTGTGCTGCTGGTTGCAGCAATCACCAGGGATAGAGAATCTTTTTTGTTGCCTTTCAGGTGATTTGGATAGAAGAGGAGCATCACATAAAAGGTAGTATCAGTTCTAAATTATTTGAAATCCAAGTATCTGTTTCAAACAATATTTGACTGTGAGGCTTGGTTACCGGTTGTTGCTGGTTCTCACTGGTTGTCACTAGTTGTTACCGCTTGCTGCTGGTGCAGCAGCACTGACAGCTAACATGGCGGTTAAATCGACACATTTTGCTGCACCCATTTTTAGTTTTAATTGTTTTATGTCAGCTTTTCAGCTCCACCTTCTCCACTTCTTCCACACTAAACTTTTTCTACAAGCTGCGTGAGCGCACACCAAAGGTAGGGGAGGTGCTCAGGTTCACTGTCATTGATCATAATCGATCGATAGTGAAAAGTCCCCGCTCAATGCTCAGCTCAAATGCACAAATATATACAATTATGAGATATTCATGAAGTATTTTTATTTTATTTTGCCATTTATATATGTTGGCACTAACAGTGCTCAGGACAATACTTAAGTCTCAAGACTGGTTCATTTGTCTAGAAGGAGACTATCTTACAGAAGCACGGTTCCTATAGTAGTGATGGTATTTCCGGCTCTTTCGGTTAGGCTCACTAAAAAGAGCCGGCTCTTTCGGCTCCGAACCGGCTCTTCAAGTTGTTTTGTTGCTTTAATTAATTTATTATTAACAATAATATAAAATTATGCACAAAAAGAATTACTAACGTAAAAAAAGTGGTTTTATTTATATATGTTTATATATAAATATATGTGGTGGCCCCTAGAGATAAAACACGTACAAACTCCAAAACACATTTCTAGCATGAACTGAACTTCCAAAGCAGAGCTACTAGATCACTCAAATTACACAATTGAACGCATATGTTTATTGTTTGTGTATTTATACACAGGCACTCATATATATTCAAATAATTTTAAAAAAAAAGTTCATTTACCTGTTACTACCACACACCAAATCCGGTCGTTGGTACTTGCTGGCTTGTGTAGCCACAAGATAACAAAAGCTCAACGCTGCGCCCAGCATCCTGGAGCACTTCTGTTGTCTTTTGTACGTGTTTTGAGTTTAATGTGCTTCTGAGTTTTTACGTGTTTTGGAGCTTGTACGTGTTTTTACGTGCTTCAGAGTTCGTACGTGATTTGAAGTTTGTTTGTGTTTTTCCATATGAAAAAGATATATATAAATCTTATAAAGTTTGTATCTGTCTTGTGTGAAACTTGTATGAAAAGCATATAAGAGTGAAAACACATATAAGATCCCTTGAAAAATTATATAATGGAACTTGTATGTTTTGGATACTTACTAAAACAATGTATGAAAGTAATGAGAAAGTGGCCACTTTCATGAGTAAATCATGTAAGCCTTATATGATTTACTCATGAAAGTGGCCACTTTCACGAGTAATCACATATCAGTTTTTACTATTTCTTTTCCATATGGGTTGTCTCTAGGGGCCACCGTAAATATACGTTTATTTATTCACTCCACATAAAATGTAATAAATAAATCATATAATACAAAAATCAACTATTCACATTTCAACTTTTAACTATTAAAATTTTCATCTTTTTCCTTTTACAAATTTAAAGTGAAACAACACAAAACACTGCAAACCACAACACAATTAAATATAAATTAAAAATATGAAAATGACAGGGGATTTCTAAAAATCACCCTGTAATTCTTCAGTTAAGACACCTGAGTTAGAAAACACAAACACTGCAGTCGTTTTTTTTACACGCGTGGGCAGCAACGAACGCACCCTGCGAACTGCGCCGCCGCTGCCTGCGTACTTTTATTTTATATATGTCTGTGTGTGTAAAAATAACAACGTCACTCAGAGCAACAGAATCAGCACATACACACTTAAGATTATAGCTTCACTTCTGCAAAAAAGCAAACCTGCAGTTTCCTGTCACTCTGACTTTGCACAGACCCAAAGCAATGGGTTATTTCCCTTTTCTACATCTGTTCTCTAAAAACAGGAAGTGGTTTAGTAGCTGAATAAGTTCATCACAAAGTTATTAGGTGAAAAGTCACATAGACATGTAGATTGCTTAAAAAACAGAAAAACACATTTCATGAAGCTGATCAAATTATATAATAAACAAAAATCTCTTGACAGAAAACAAAAAGATGTATATTCTCTGTCATATGGGACCGCAAGAATAAACTTTCTGAATCCTTTATCATCTGCAACCGAAAATAGTTGTGGATGATTACTATACCTCTCTAATGTGACGTTGTTGTCCCTGGCTCTGTTCCGCTGCTACTGAGTGTAACTACCGCCCCTCTGCCCAGCGTAAAGCACAAGGCTTGTGTGCAGAGTGAAGCGGAAAAAAAGTGCGAGAGAGAGAGGGTGAGAGAAAGAAAAAAAAAAAAAAACCCCACGTGACGGCTCGCGATAAGGAGCCGGCTCTAAGAGCCATTTCATTCGCGAAGGACCCATCACTATCCTATCCGATTGTTCAGTGATGACACGACGAATCCTACTTCCGGGCCTAAAGTAGTCTGCGTTTAATATGGCTTTTGTGTTGTTAACATGTTTAATGTTTTGTATTTTCTTCTATTTAATCTCAAAAAGCTCCTAAAACAGTCAGTGATCACTGTTGACCTCCCTCGGCTTTTATTACCTCTAATCATTTATTTAAGCTCAGTTTTTAAAACCTTAGATGTAACTACAGCCCAGCCCATGCTGCAGTATATGAATGACTAACCTCGTATTGTGGATGGATTATCTCAGTTGTTCTCCTGGCTGACGTTTGGTCCTTTTACAGCATCCTGCCATGCTATTACATTTGTTCCTGACCACCGAGAACACTCACGTTAACTTTTATCAAGTGGAAAAAAAGTTAGCTTGTTTATATTATGCTAACATAGCTGTGTCGCTAGCGGTCACGTAGCACATCATTATATAGCAGCTAGCCCAACTTCAGTAACCCTACAAACGTCACTGCTGTTTAGTTTCCTGTCTTCATTTATGCTGGAAGTGATAGCAGAGCTGTACGTTTTAATTTGTTTCCAAAACCCCGCAGTCAGGACATGCTATATTGTATTTAGATAGAAGCTAGCGAGCTAACTTCATGCTAACTCCGTTAAATGTCATAAATTCCGTTTTTATGGATGCCTGGATGTTAAACTTAATTGTTACACCTGGTAGAGCAGAACACTGATCATTTTATTAAAGATGAAAGACTTTAGACAGTTTTTCAACTCTCAGTAATGCCATAGTAATCGTTTGATATATGGACCTGCAGCGGAGTTTAGGTCCAGACACGGCTAGTGACGTCAGACTGAACAACCGGATAGGATGGATCTATAGGATAGATTTCTTTTTTATCTCCAAAACAGAAGAACATAGAATTAACAATATTGAAATTTTACCAATTACACTAATTCACTCTCATGGGACTTAGGATTGACACCAAAACTAAAACTTTGGCGATTAAATGCCTTATTCCTATATGATAGCCAGTTTTGTGAGTTCATACACACCAAATTAAATACTTAGAAATGAATACAACTCTGGACATATCGCCCTTAACTCTGGGATTGCGCTAAGGCATACATTAGAGGTTGCATAATATCATTTGCAAGTGCCAGGAAAAAAAGGTAGGCCATGCGGTGTGAATTGGAGGCCAAAATAAGGCACCTAGAGCAACAACACAAAAAAGCTATGATCGGAAAGCATTCCGATCATAGTGAGATTAATAGTTTAATTAACGAAAAAAATTGAGGGCAATTTAAGATGACTAATTCTGGGCTGTGGAGAGAATTTAAATGGAAGGTGGTCATAAGATATTTTAGAACCCCCGAGATAATTGCTAAATCGAATCCAACAACTCCTGACACTTGTTGGCGAAATTGTGGTACTCACTTAGGAACCCATTCACACATATTATGGTCATGTCCAAAAATTTGCTCATTTTGGAATGACATATTTAAAGCTCTCAATACAGTTTTCCAACAACCATTAACAAAGGACAATCAGTTAGCCATTGTAGGAGTACTTCCAAAAGGTTTTACAGGAAACAATAAAAAGTATCTCTTGAGAATCTTGCTTACAGCAGCACTAAAGTGTATCACCATTAAATGATTAAATCATGACCCACCTTCATATAATATGTGGATTGATAAAGTAAGAAAGATTTCTCATGGAGGAAATAACATACACTCTAAAAAATATTCGTTGTGTTTGTTGGTAGAACTTAACAAAAAAGCATTTTTCTGCTAAAAAAAGTAAGTTGCCTACATGTACACGTTTTAGTGAGTTGAATAATCAATGTTAGAAGTCAGTGCAACACAAAAATTAAAAAACAGCTCCTTAACTTAAATGTTTGAGTATATTGAATAAAATACTTTTGTCATCAATCAACAACAGAAAATATTAAGTTTGTGTAACATGTAAAAATGAGTTTCAACATCCTTCCTGTTTGAATTGAGACCATTCAGACAGACAAGGGCAACCCCGTAGCATATGTTCGTATCGTGCGCAACAGTTTCTGGATTCTTGTGGCTTCGTGGGAGAAGAGGTGTGTTTGCCCTCGACTGTGTTCGGTGAGTTAAGTAAGTACTGAATTCTAAATAGATGAATTACAAGTTATATTTGTACACTCTAAAATGTCATATTTAAAAAAAACTGAAATTTGATGGTTTTAATCGTAATTTAGCAGAGTATAGTTGTTGTTGTTTTTTTAAGTTTAGCTAGCCGTTTCTTTTAGCTAGCAAACGTTCCTCACAAATAAAAGAGTACAGATACAATTAAAACATGTCACTTGTCAGGGTACATTTGGTTAGCTGATAGACTATGTCGACAGCAGAGCATGTTCAATTTGAACCCGTATATGTTCAAATTAACCGGTCAGTAGCTGCCTGCATTTTTATCATGGTGTCAGAGTAAATTCGTGTTTCCACAAGATGGTCTCGGGTGAGGTAACTAATTACTGACAGAGTAAAATGTGGTGAATTTATCCCTGACTAAAAGTATTTCTATCAATTGTGTTGATGTTCTAAGCTCGACTGGGAATTCTGCCTGAGATTAAAGTTGGTTGACCTAGCAAAAAAACCCCAAAAAACAATATTTATTGTGTGTGTGTGTGTGTGCATACGACTTGCATTTGCTTTCTGTAATTGTAAGCATAATGTAAAGTGTGGGATTGTGGCATGTCCACAGTGGTATTTAAATAGTTTAAAAGAAATTTCTCTTGCACATTTGGATTTGACACCTTATTACAAGTTTAAACTGCAGTCTGTAGATGTCAATTTTAAAATTCAATTTTGTTCAGTCTTTATGATTAATCTTTTTCAGTGTTGCATTGTAGTGTTTTAGAGAAGGTTTTATACTTAAAATAGCTTGTTAACTCAAAAGCTTCAATAATTCTTTGCATTACAAAAGGTTGCAGTAAATTTCAAAATGCATTGGACTTGCAAAATTTGCAAGTTTGAAACATCAAGAAGGAATGAGCTCTTAAAGCATTACAGGCTTAAACATAGCCATGGTGGACTGTTTATACCTTGCCTGTACTGGGATTGTAACTGCTCATTTGAACATATGCTTCTCATAGGAACCGAAAACACACTCCTCACTCATTGGATGACTTCAAGCCTGAGCTGATACAGCGGTGTGTCAGTCGTTTGAATGCAGGAGATGATCCTCTTGAGGAACATAATGAAAATCCATTGTGTGAAGATGTAGCAAATGAAGAGGATGAAGAAATTGGGGAATTGCCTAATTTAATTGAGAAACATTTAGCCCACCTACTACTAAAACTGGAAAGTATATATAATGTACCTCGCAGGTGTATTGATGAATTAGTTGTTACAGTTACAGTTATAGTTCATGTCATTCTCTGATTCAGGTCCTATTCATCAAAAGCACAATTGTGCTGTTGATGAAATTTAGGTTACATTTACTTTTAGTCACTTTATCCTATTGCTAGCAAAGTGGGCATTTAAAGCAGGCCAGTGTGTAACAGTTTAAATTGAAGTTACAAAGATTAAATCTTTATTTCTTTTAAAAACATATTTAAAATCAATATTTGGCACAATGCAAGTCACATAAATGTAATAGTTTTGACTTTTCACCTAATAAACTGTAAGTTTAAGTTTTGTTTTGCTTTTTTTATTCTCCAGAGTTCGGTGGAAATGAAGAGAGAGGTCGCAATCCGTTGCCTGAAGGTGTATCTGAAAGAGAAGGAAGAGGATCTCTTCAGAGAACAGCTGGTAGGTGAATCTCGCATTCTTTTGTGTTTTATTTTTAAATGGCACATAAAATGCTGACATGTTTCCATTTAAACTACCTACTTGCCAGGATGGTGAACAACAGTTCCCAGAAGAAGTGGTAAAGATTGTAGTCACCAGACGTGCAGCAGTGTCTCTCAAAGCTGTCGCTAAAATTGTGATTGAAGGAACAGCAGTCCTGGAAGACCTTGATGTGCCCAGAGTGTGTACCTTAATGATGGGGCTTATATACACTCTCAATCTGAGCTACCCAAAACAAGTAAAGAACACTCTAGAGGTATTTCTGGAACTTGATGGGCTTAAACCAGTCCACGGGTAATGTCTGTTAAGTGCAAACTTCTGTCATGAAACGAATGTGAATTGGACTGTAGTATTCCGATGTGCCTCTTACGTTTTTGTATGCAGTCCCAGATGAGTGTAGTTTTGAGAAAAGTTTGTAATACATATAATCTTAGCTTTGGATTGTTCTGTTGTTGAACATTAAAATCTTTTGTCATTTCCTTGATTCTGCGACAAGTTGAACAAGTTGATACCAATTTATGTTAATGTTAATGTACATGAAGTACTTTTTTTTTTTAGTCATTTATAATTAAAGGGATGCTGTAATGTTTCATTTATGTTGTATTGACACAGAAGTGTATTACTTTGAAAATGTTTTGTAATAAAATAATCAATTGGAATAAGTGAAATGGCTTTGTGTGATTTTTAGAAAAGCTACTATAGAAACCTAAACTAATTGGCATGGATAATTGTGAGTAGGATATATGTAAAAAAGTCCGTTGGTGTAACTCAACTAATGTAATTTCTCAACTTAATTTTACCAGAAATTTTAAATTAATATTAGGTTGAATAAACTTAATTATGCTTGTGGAGGTCAAGGTAAATCATGTTGGTTTGTTAAACAAGTTGAGTTAGCCAAACCTAAAAATTACTTGCTGAATTTACTTAATAATATGCAAAATTTGTAACTTAAAAAGCTGAGTGGAAATTGTTACCTTACTTTTTTAAGTTGAGGCAACAAAATATTTTTTAGAGTGTATGCTCTGCGGATTCAGAGAGAATTGCTCAGTGAACGATGGCGACCTGTACATGCTTTATTCTTTCAATAATCTAGCATAGGTTTGCTTGTTCATTTATTGCTACTAAGATTGCCAAATCTTATTTAATATTATGTGAAGGTTTTTTTTGTCTTGTTTTCTAGTACTTTTTGTGTTTCATTTTTGTAGTTTTTTTAATTTTTAATTTTAACTTGTGCTTCTACATTGCTGTCCCTGTAGCTGTTCAACTTTTGAACATTGACAAGTATAAGTTGCAAGGTTGAAAATTATAATAAAACTTGGGTTTATAAAAAAAAAAAAAAAGACTTCTGCGCAGCATGAATCAAAAGGGTTACGGAGCAAAAGCTCCAACACATAAGTCACTTTTCAAATTTAGTCGCCATGCAAATATGTGCAAATATGTATAAAACTCAGTCTCTAGATTGGGTGAATGAGACAAAGAAAGTTCCAGAGCTCAATATAAAGAAAATTATCAGTCACATTAGCAACAGCAACGTTAACCAGGGGGGTTAGTATGTAAATTTCATAATTAAAAGCACCACTATCTGGCAGAAAACATGACAATTTACCGATTGATTAGTAACATCAAAATCAACTGGAAGAATAACCAAAGTTTTCAGTCAGATTATTAACAAATAAATGAGAATAAATCAAAACACATCTTTTGTAGGCTTGCTTTATGAAAAATGTCACTGATGAAAATGTAGTGTATGTTGCCATGATACATTCTATTGTAGCTTATCATACTAATATGACACTCCATTCAGTGCCTAGATGAATAGTCAGTTGTAGAAATACGCACAATTGTGTTTAATTGTACAACATAATATATTACACAAATATCTGTATACGTCATAAGCATGTCAGGACTCACAGTGTGTAATGTTTATGCAAAGATCAAGACTTCACTGGTCTACAGACGATAAAAGGAACATACATTACAGGATGTCTAGCTTTAAAAATCTTTATTTCAAAGCCAACATGGTTAAGCTACTTCTATCATAAGAAAAAACACAGGCTACCTATTAAAACATCTTACTAAAAGCTAACCAGGGACAGTTGAGTTTTAAAAAAACATTCATAGAAGAAATGCACCTTCAAGATCTACCTTTTCCTCCAAGGACTGCTGAATGTATTTTTATGACAAAAAAATTGGCTCATAATCATTTTTGTCCTCCCGCTCATGAAATGAAATCAGCTGGATGAAGCTCAAGTGTGTGGATCAGTTCTAGATTCTTGTGGTAGTGTTAGAGGGAGAATGATTTGCAGGACACAGGTGAGTTGAGAACAATACTGTATTGTCACACAGGCAATAACACTGCAACATAGACACAACTATAGCCGGCAAAACAATTTATAACCGAAACAATCTCACACATATAATCTGCGCTAAGTGTCTCTGAGTCACCACACGGGTATGGTGTCAGTGATCCAAAGTCTCAAGTCAAGAGTCAGAAGAGTAAGTCAAGTCAAGCTCGCTTCTTCTTGGAGAAGAAAAAAAAATGAAAAGAAGATCTACTGGGTGCACCCTTAGTTCTTTTTCTACTGTCTGCACTGTTATGTGGTCTGGGGGGTCCTACCAAACCGTGAATCTTCAAAGGAGCGAAGGACGATCCTTGTAGCAGATGAATTCTAGGGTCTGGGACGGCTCGCCATCTCCTCACAGAGGAGAGTTCCAACATCACAAGTCCATGAATAACCACCAATGGGGTGAAGGGAAAAAACCCAGCCTGCATGACAAGCCTTATTGCATACAGTTTTAGAATTTAGCTCACACACACACACACACACACACACACACACACACACACACACACACACACACACACACACACACACACACAATAGTGTATTCAAGTATGTTTAACATATGAACATGGCATTATTTCAATCCTTGTGCAAAATGCAAACACACTATTGAACTAATAAAACAGTGCAAGTCTGCATTGAAAAACACATAACAGAGGAATGTTGTTGTTGGAATTTTCTTTTCCAAAATGAAAATGAAAGAATTCATTAAGTTTTAACCATTGCTTATGAAGTCTGATCATCTTTGACCAGATAATGATCAAGTTTTTCTGAAACAACTTGAACTCACCTTACAATAAGTGTTAATCAGCAATTATCATTAGAATAATGTTTTTCATGTATAAAACTATTTTTATCTCTTTTTAGTCAACCTCTGAAACAATGGTAACAATTTGCATAACACTCTTTATTCTGCTACTGGACTCTAATCACATATTACACACTGCTGCTGCAGCAGTTACCTTCGCAGGTGCATAAAGAGGAATAAAAGTCGAATGAAGAGCATTGGTTGAAGCAGGTCTATCACACGGTTAACTTGAACATAAAACAAACAATATTAATAAAAACAACTGAATACTAAAAAATGCTGTTTTAAAAACGTCATTGGTGCCTGCCCGACACCCACAAACCTATATATATAAAAAACACCCAGCACGCCCCTGCGGGCGGTTTATCCTTCAAGCTCGGGTCCTCTACCAGAGGCCTGGGAGCTTGAGGGTCCTGCGCAGTATCTTAGCTGTTCCCAGGACTGCGCTCTTCTGGACAGAGATCTCCGATGTTGTTCCTGGGATCTGCTGGAGCCACTCGCCTAGCTTGGGAGTCACCGCACCTAGTGCTCCGATTACCACGGGGACCACCGTTACCTTCACCCTCCACATCCTCTCGAGCTCTTCTCTGAGCCCTTGGTATTTCTCCAGCTTCTCGTGTTCCTTCTTCCTGATATTGCTGTCATTCGGAACCGCTACATCGATCACTACGGCCATCTTCTTCTGTTTGTCTACCACCACTATGTCCGGTTGGTTAGCCACCACCATTTTGTCCGTCTGTATCTGGAAGTCCCACAGGATCTTAGCTCGGTCATTCTCCACCACCCTTGGGGGCATCTCCCATTTTGACCTTGGGACTTCCAGGTTATACTCGGCACAGATGTTCCTGTACACTATGCCGGCCACTTGGTTATGGCGTTCCATGTATGCCTTGCCTGCTAGCATCTTGCACCCTGCTGTTATGTGCTGGATTGTCTCTGGGGCATCTTTACACAGCCTGCACCTGGGGTCTTGCCTGGTGTGATAGACCCCAGCCTCTATGGATCTTGTGCTCAGAGCTTGTTCTTGTGCTGCCATGATTAGTGCCTCTGTGCTGTCTTTCAGTCCAGCTTTGTCCAGCCACTGGTAGGATTTCTGGATATCAGCCACCTCCTCTATCTGCCGGTGGTACATACCGTGCAGGGGCCTGTCCTTCCATGATGGTTCCTCGTCTCCCTCCTCTTTCTTGGGTTTCTGCTGCCTGAGGTATTCACTGAGCACTCGGTCAGTTGGGGCCATCTTCCTAATGTATTCTTGGATGTTCGTTGTCTCATCCTGGACTGTGGTGCTGACACTCACCAGTCCCCGGCCCCCTTCCTTCCGCTTAGCGTACAGCCTCAGGGTGCTGGATTTGGGGTGAAACCCTCCATGCATGGTAAGGAGCTTTCTTGTCTTTATGTCAGTGGCTTCTATCTCCTCCTTTGGCCAGCCTATTACCCCAGCAGGGTACCTGATCACGGGCAGGGCGTACGTGTTGATGGCCCGGATCTTGTTCTTACCATTCAGCTGACTCCTCAGGACTTGCCTGACCCTCTGCAGGTACTTGGTGGTTGCAGCTTTTCTAGCGGCCTCTTCATGGTTCCCATTCGCCTGTGGGATCCCCAAGTACTTGTAACTGTCCTCTATGTCTGCAATGTTGCCTTCTGGTAGTTCAATCCCCTCAGTTCTGACTACCTTCCCTCTCTTTGTTACCATCCGACTACACTTCTCCAGTCCGAACGACATTCCAATGTCATTGCTGTATAGCCTGGTAGTGTGGATCAGTGAATCGATGTCTCGTTCACTCTTGGCATACAGCTTGATGTCATCCATGTACAGGAGGTGGCTGACAACTGCTCCGTTCTGTAGTCGGTATCCGTAGCCAGTCTTGTTAATGATCTCACTGAGGGGGTTCAGGCCTATGCAGAACAGCAGTGGGGACAGAGCATCTCCTTGGTAGATCCCGCACTTGATGGTGACTTGTGCTATGGGCAAAAGTTATATATATATATATATATATATATATATATATATATATGTATATATATATATATATGTATGTATATATATATATATATATATATATATATATATATGTATGTATGTATATATATATATATATATATATATATATATATATATATATATATATATATGTATATATATATATATATATATATATGTATGTATATATATATATATATATATATATATATATATATATATATATATATATATATATATATATATATATATATATTAGGCGAGTGGCTCCAGCAGATCCCGGGAAAAACATCGGAGATCTCTGTCCAGAAGGCGCAGTCCTGGGAACAGCTAAGATACTGCGCAGGACCCTCAAGCTCCCAGGCCTCTGGTAGAGGACCCGAGCTTGAAGGATAAACCGCCCGCAGGGGCGTGCTGGGTGTTTTATATATATATATATATATATATATATATATATATATATATATATATATATATATATATATATATATATATATATGTGTGTGTGTGTGTGTGTGTGTGTGTGTGTGTGTGTGTGTGTGAGATACACATATTGACGGGGCCGGGTTATGTTAAAAAGTATAAATTGTTATACTTTGTTCATCGGTTCAAAAGTACTCATATTTACAAGATGGCATTGAACGCCCCATTGGTGTGTCAGGAAAACTCTTTTGTACGTATGTTCCTTGAAGGGGATTTGGAGTCGTTCTTTTTCCACCGCAGCGAAGGGCTAGGAGTTGGTGAGGAGCTGCTGTATGTTTTTGTTATCGATCTGATTGTGAAATAAAGCATATGCAGTGAGAAAGCAACTCTCGGAGTCATCCCTGCCTAAAAGCTGCTACATATCATGGCGAGCCAGCCAGGAGGAAGGTTTGAAGAACTTCCAGCACGAGAGTGAAGCAGAAGCCTGGTTAGCGCCATTAGCGGCTAACGTTAGCGCTACCGCAGCGCTGAAGAAAAACCTTTCTCCAAGCACCGGACCTGAAATCTGACGGGCTAAAGACAAGCTTGTGAGTACCCACAATGGAGGTAGAAGCCCTACGAGATAAGATCACCGCCAAACTCTGCCAGCTAAGTCGTGATCAGCTCATAGAAGTGGGTTATAATGTGAAAGGCTTTGCTACACCGCTAGATGAGCCTACAAAAGACACTTCCAGACGCCAACTGATGAAAGTTATAGAACATAAACTGGACGAGGTGGAAAACAGTTATACACCATACGATGCTGTACAGTTTGTGAAGGAACTTCTATCATTTTTGGGCGAATATAAAGCTAAAGACAATGCGGCCGAGAGTGATTTTTCCCACCCTCCAGACGAAAGAGACAAGTATGACAAGCTGCAGGAAGAAATTAGAGCGATAGGGCAGAAACTCAAGATGGCAGACGCTGCCCCGAGCCTCGGCCAGAACCTGCCGTCTTCTAAAGTACCAGAGGTGACAATTCGCAGGGAGTTTCGCATCTGTGGCCAAATAGGTGAGGGAGGGCAGCGCGATCGGCTGTCCTATACCAACCTGCTGCATCAGATGGAAAATGGACTCCGCAAAGGCCACAGTGAGTCAGAAGTTATTGAAGCAGTGATAAGAACCATCAATCCAGGTCTCAAACTGCGTGATATGCTTGAAATAAAGACTGATTTGACACTCACACAGTTAAAGACAATATTAAAAGGACATTACAGAGAAGATGACACATCTGATTTGTACCAAAAACTGATAAATATTTCCCAAGATCCAAAAGAGTCAGCTCAAGACTTTTTATTCAGAGCCATTGAGCTTAAAGATCGCCTCCTGTACGCATCCAAGGACAAAGAAGCAGAACACTACAGTCGGGACCTGGTAAAAAGGACGTTTTTGAGATCAGTGGGTACTGGGCTGCAAAATGACAACATAAAGTTCCAGATTAAAGCCCTTCTTGACAACCCAGATGTGACTGATGAAATGCTGATTGAGAAACTAAATGAGGCTGCCAATCTCGAGACAGAAAGACTGAACAAGTTAAAGAGGAACAATACAAAACCACCAAGAATCAATGAGCTACATACTAGGGATGAACCACGCAGCAACTCACAGATCCCCGCCACCAAGGAAGACAAGAAAAATCATCCTCCACCCGAAATGCACGACCTGGTGAAAGAGCTGAGGAACGAGGTTGCAGAGGTGAGGCAGATGGTTCTTGCTTCCCTGAATGCTGGCAAGTCGCAGACTACAAAGAGGACATCAGATGCTGCCGCGGACACCCGGAGGAAGAAAGGCTGCAGGACCTGCCAGAGCAACGGAGAGGGAGACAACTGCACCCACTGCTTTAAGTGTGGCCAGCCCGGCCACATCTCCAGAGGATGCCGAGCTCCACTTCAGCTGCAGGGAAACGCCAGAGGGCCACTGCCACGGGACCAGCAGTGACCCCACCGCCACATCAGGAGTCCCGCCGCTGTGGTTGCTGCCACCAGAGAGAGTCGGTCAGCACCCCACTCCAGAGGTGTGCAGGCTGCTCATCTGTCAGTTACTGTTCTAAAGCCTGTCAGGGACAACACTGGCACCATCACAAACATGTATGTAAAGCGGTGAGGCTAGTTGAACAACATTTGAGGGAAAGAGAGAAAAAGGGGTGTTTGTCATACATGGGATATTCTGACCTTCTATCAGATAAGCAAGGACAAAAACTGGTGAAACTGATTGGTAGACGAAAAATGGTGAGATGCACTTTTGACAATGTACCAGTCACCGCATTGTGGGACACGGGTGCACAGGCTACCGTAATAAATGAGAACTGGAGAGTCAAGCACTTACCTCACACCACTATCAGGGGGATAGATGAACTCTTAGGTCCAGAACCATTAAATGGGCTCGCAGCTAATCAGACAGAGATACCATTTATGGGGTGGGTCCCTGTAGAGTTTAGACTGACGGGGGTGGAGACGACCAGCTCTAGTCTCCTAGTGCCTGTATTGGTCTCAAGTGACCCAAATGTAGCTCAGGATCCCATTATTGGATACAATGTTATAGAAGAAATCATCAACGAGCAACTTAAACAACAGGGTGTTAAAAACAGTGACTGTGCTGCAAATATTGTGAGTAGTGCTTTTGGTATTGACGTCGGATCTGCTAAGACTTTTATCCAGTTGATAGAGACACATCGAACAGCCGCGGAAGAGATCCAAGTCAAGACAGGGCGGAGTAAAGTTGTTTTAGGCCCTAGTGAAGCTACTACCATTCGCTGTCGCACACGCATACAGGGTGACGAGGACACTGTAATGTTATTTTGTCCTGTTCTGAACCCCAGCCTGCCTGGGGGGCTTCATTTGCAGGAAGTATTGTTTAAAGTAAAAAGGGGCAACTCAGCCATGGTCCCAGCATCTGTCACAAATACCACATGCCATAATATTTCTGTAGATCCGCGTGTTGTCCTGGGGCACATTGAGGGCGTAAAAGCAATATACCCAGCTGCCCTAAAACCTGTAGAAACTCCAACAACTAAAACAGCAGACGATGCAGGTGTTGAAGTCCCATTAGCCCCCACAGGTGAGACAAGTGGTGTTTGGGATCCTCCTGTAGTTCTAGACCATCTAACGAGTGGGCAACAGTCGGCGGTGAGGCTGATGCTCAGGGAGGAATGCAAAGCTTTTGCAAAAGACGAAAATGATGTAGGCTGCATTCCTAGTCTTCGGATGCACATCACTCTCAACAACCAAACACCAGTTCAAAAGACTTACAATAGTGTGCCTAAACCTCTGCATCAGGAAGTAAAAGCTTACCTGCAAGACTTGATCAATAGGGGGTGGGTCACGAAATCCAAGTCGCCTTATTCGTCACCGATAGTCTGTGTTAGGAAAAAGTCCGGTGACCCCAGACTTTGTGTGGATTATCGAGAACTTAATCGCAAATCGGTGCCTGACAGACATCCTATTCCCAGGATACAGGACATGTTGGACAGCCTTACTGGTAGCTCCTGGTTTACAGTACTAGACCAGGGAAAGGCTTATCATCAAGGATTCCTAGACGAAGACAGTCAGCCACTCACTGCATTCATCACCCCCTGGGGTTTATACCAGTGGGTTAGAATCCCATTTGGACTCAGCCCCGCCCCAGCAGAGTTCCAGAGGAGCATGGAGGAGTGTCTTTGGGGTCTGCGTGATGATATCTGTCTACCGTACCTTGATGACAATTTGGTCCACAGTAAATCTTTTGAGGACCATGTTGAGCATGTAAGAGCCGTGCTACAAAGGTATCAGAGACATGGGGTCAAACTTACTGCTAAGAAATGTGAACTGTTCAAGCCTAAGGTCAGGTTTTTGGGTAGAGTGGTGTCAAAAGATGGCCATAGTATGGATCCAGCAGAGGTCGCCTCCGTGATGTCACTTAAAGAGAAACACCCTAGTACAGTGGGGGAAGTGAGACAGATTTTGGGCTTCCTATCTTATTATAGAGCCTATATACAGGACTTTTCACGTATCGCCAAACCTTTGTATGAACTGCTAGCAGCCCAAACAAATGCTAAAAGTAGCCCACAGGACTTAAAAACACAGAACAAGAGAAGGAAGGAGAAAAACAAACAGGCTAAAGGACAGTTGCCTTCATCAGCCCCTGTGAAATGGACAGAGTCACACCATCAGGTTTTGTCTTACTTAGTCAATAAACTGGCCAGTCCTCCGATCCTAGGCTACCCTGATCTAAACCAACCATTTGTGCTTCATACTGATGCTTCTCAAGCAGGGTTAGGAGCAGTGCTCTACCAGCGCAGTAATGGCAAGTTAAGAGTCATAGCTTATGGATCTAGAACGTTAACGCCGCCAGAAAAAAATTACCATATGCATGCTGGCAAACTGGAGTTTTTAGCTCTCAAATGGGCTGTCTGTGAGCGCTTCAGAGATTATTTGCTGCATGCGCCATCTTTTGTGGTTTATACAGATAATAATCCACTCACCTATGTGTTAACGACAGCAAAGTTGAATGCATCAGGTCAGCGTTGGGTGGTTGAGCTCGCAGATTTCAACTTTACGATAAAATACAGGCCAGGAAAAACAAATGCAGATGCAGATTTTTTATCCAGGATGCCCCTCGATTTTGAGGACTATATGAACTGCTGTACACAGACGGTTAGCCAGGACGTGGTTGCAGCCTCACAGCAGGGCATATTAGTGCAGCAAACAGAAGCTCTAATGTTTAACGCTGTCTCCTTCCACACCCTTCAGCATCAAACACAAGCAGAGGAACTGCTGGACATGATTCAGCCAATACCGAGAGAGGAAATCTGTGCAGCACAGCGGCAAGACCCCGTGATAGGTAAAATGTACGAGTCTGTAGTGCAAAACAAAAGGCCCACCACACAGGAAATTAAAACTGAGAGCACTGAGTTTAAAGCATTGGCTAGAGAGTGGAGCAAACTAAAAATCAGAGAGGATGGAACTATGTTCAGAGAGACTCGACACAAAAAACAACTAGTTCTCCCCTCAGTTTACCACCCACTAGTGCTCAATGAACTACACAAACAGATGGGTCACTTGGGATCAGAAAGGACCCTAAATTTAGTTAGGGATCGTTTCTTCTGGCCTAAGATGCCAGTAATGTTTGTGAGTGTCTCAAACAGAGGAAGCCAAACAGACAGGCACGGGCACCTATGTTGAGCATAGAGACCACTCATCCATTTCAGTTGGTTTCAGTTGACTTTTTGCACCTGGAGCAATGCAAGGGGGGGTGTGAATACATACTTGTAGTTATGGACCACTACACCCGCTTCGCTCAGGCCTACGCAACTACAAATAAGTCAGCTAAGACTGTAGCAGAAAAACTATTCAATGATTATTGTCTCAGGTTTGGTTTTCCAGAAAAATTACACCACGATTTGGGGCGAGAGTTTGAGAATAGACTGTTGCACCATTTAAAAGAACTGGCTGGTGTTAAAGGGTCACACACTACTCCTTATCACCCACAAGGAAATGGGCAGACCGAAAGATTCAACAGGACCTTGCTCTCGATGTTAAGAACACTAACAGAGGAACAGAAAAGAGACTGGAAAAGCCACCTCCATAAAGTTGTACATGCCTACAATTGTACTGTTAATGAGGCCACTGGCTACCCTCCTTTTCTCCTAATGTTTGGTAGGTCACCACGGTTACCGGTTGACCTTCTCTTTGGCATTGAGCAGGAGGACAGTTCAGGCTCCTACCAGGACTATGTGGACAGATGGAGAAGGAGAATGGCTGAAGCTTACACTGTCGCCTCCAAAAATGCAGCTAAGTCAGCTGACCGAGGTAAAAGGCAGTACAACAAAAGTGTGCATGGTCCACCACTTCAAATAGGGAGTCGTGTCCTTGTTAGAAATGTTGTGGAGAGGGGTGGGCCAGGTAAAATCTGCTCCTATTGGGAAGACAACATCTACATCATTAAAAAACAAAAGGGAGAGGACAGTCCTGTGTTTGAGTTAGAGCCAGAGAATGGTAAAGGCAGGACAAGGATTTTGCACAGGAATATGTTGTTGCCTTGCGATTTTCTTCCGCTCCCAGCAGATAAGGAGGCAACTGTAACTAGTACTAAAACAAGGAAAAGACATTATAACAAACGGGAACAAACATGCATGACTCCGACACAAGTGGGGAGTGAGGAGGAGGAGGACACCGATGAGTTTTCTGATGCGGTTTTCACCTGGCCTTATCCTGAGCCTCAGTGTTCACCTACATTGGACCCCACAGCGGCAGAGTTTATGCCACTAAGGGACAGGGGTGAGCCAGATGAGCTTCCTCACATGTCAGGAAATGGCCAGGGGGACCCCAGCCAAGCTGATGAGGAGAAAATGGACAATATGGAACCAGAGGATGTGGCTATTGTGGGTGCAGGGGAGGTGGACAGCAGCTCTGATGTCGAAGAGGCTTTGGAAACAGACCAGCCAAGTCCATACCCAAAGAGAGAAAGGAGGAGACCACAGACTTTGACCTATAGTAAACTTGGACAACCAAGTCTTGAAGAAAGAATAGTGGCCACCAAATGTGTGAATATTCAAGGTTACTGGCGACCTTGGTAAAAGAGGAAGATATAATGTTTACACTTGGTACCCCTATTTCAGATTGTAACAAATGTACCTATGTTGATTGAAATATCGTGACACATGGATTGCAGGCCGAACATGTGTATGAGTAAAGGGAAGATGCTTAGTGTTCAGATGAGATGTGGACAAAGTTAATGCCCTTACAGGAGAGTACAAATAGCATGGTAATTTGATAGATTGAATGTTGGACTAAAAACAAAAAAAGAAAGCTAAACTGATTATATCAGGAGTATACACAACTACAGTGCACGGTAGTTTGGGTAACTTAAAAATAAAAAGGTGTAATGTAACCTGGTAAATAGTCCATGCCACTCTATTGTTCTCTATGGATTGTAGATTATAAGGTACATTTATGTCGGGACGACATTTCTCGAGTGGGGGAGAGTGTGAGAGATACACATATTGACGGGGCCGGGTTATGTTAAAAAGTATAAATTGTTATACTTTGTTCATTGGTTCAAAGGTACCCCACACTTCTTTTTTTTGTTTGCTTGTTTGTTCTGGTGTATTTTTCATTTGAACAGTTATTCTGCCAGAGTACTCATATTTACAAGATGGCATTGAACGCCCCATTGGTGTGTCAGGAAAACTCTTTTGTACGTATGTTCCTTGAAGGGGATTGGAGTCGTTCTTTTTCCACCGCAGCGAAGGGCTAGGAGTTGGAGAGGAGCTGCTGTATGTTTTTGTTATCGATCTGATTGTGAAATAAAACATATGCAGTGAGAAAGCAACTCTCGGAGTCATCCCTGCCTAAAAGCTGCTACATATACACAGGCGCCCTAGGCAAGATTTTAGGTGGCGCCCCCCTACATCGGCAGTGTAGTGTATGTACTCACAAGAAACCGAATAGCTTTGTCTTTGACCTTTTTTTTTTTTAGCTTAAAGAAAGCAAATTCACAATCAGAATAATTAACAAGATAAAAAAATATATGAATAACATACATAAACACAATAAAGCGTGTCAACAAGTTGGATAAAATAAATTAAAAATACAATATAAATAAGGCACTGCACAAAACAAGATATTAAATAAACCAGTATGACTTTAACTGGTGGGTTGTGCTGCTGAGGTGGAGGCAACAGGAAGGCCGCTTGATGCTGCTGCATCATGGCTGGGTTGTGCTGCTGATGCTGCATCACTGGTGGGTTGTGCTGCTGAAGTGGAGGCAGCAGCGGTAGATGTGGTAGATGGCCCAGGGGTGGGATTTAGAAACTTCAACAGTGCATCTGAAGAGAGGAGTATGTGACACCACTGAGAATTAAAGTCTAATAATAAAAACATATGATTCCAGGAATAAAATGAAATGATATAATATAAATGAAAAACCAGAGAGATATATGTATGATGTTAACTCTTATGCAAATTAGATTAGATTCAATTTATTGTCATCATTACAGTGAAATGCTGAATGGCAGAATGCAAAGTAACAGTATAATATCATATGAGAATGTTATGTTATGATTATCTTTGACCGAATCACAGCAGTGCTCATATTAAAAAACAGCATTCCCTCTCATGTGATATTGCTTAATTAGCATTAATGATGTGCACTTTAACAACTAGGCTTACAACTATAATATATACAGGGGTGGAAAAGTGACTATTACCTGCAGGGTAAACGTTAGCTAACCAGAAGGCAATAACAATGTAAACAAAAAACACCTGCTTAAAAGATGAATACAAATGAGGAATGGTGGGAGTACTGTAATTACCTAACATTACATTATTATTTTCCATAACAATTTAGCCCCCTCCACAATATTAACTGACGTTAAAACAGTTAACTAGCTATTTATTGATTAGCAATTAGTGAATCATGTAACATTAGCTTAATGCTAAAAATTTAGGTTACTATCACATTCAGACAAATAATTTCATGTAGGCTAACGTTACCTACCTCTGTCTTTTTCTCGTTTCTCCTCCCCTTCTTTTCTCTTTTTTCTTCCCTGGGCACCTGACAGTTTTGGCCGTTTTGACATCTTGTGTTGATTTTTTGATGTGGCGACGTCCAAAAGGAACCATGATACGGGGAGGGAGGGGGCGCACCGTGCGAGGGGGGGGCGTAATGTTGTAACAAATAATATTTCTATTAAATAAGCTTTACTCTGCATTTTAATTAACGTGGGATTATTTTTTGTATTTAGAAATAATAGTACCAACTTTTTTTTTTTTTTTTTCAACATTTGTGGCACTGGCGTGGCGCCCCCTGATGGACGGCGCCCTTAGCATTTGCCTATACGGCCTATGCCACGGGCCGGCCCTGTATATATATATATGTATGTATGTATATATATATATTTATATTAGGACTGCAACGATATTCGTATCGATATTGAACCGTTCGATACAGTGCTTTCGGTTCGGTACGCATATGTATCGAACAATACAAAATTTGTAATTTATTTTATCAACTTTCCTTCTGTCTGTGCTGAGCGCTCAGTGAATCTGTGTTCGACTACTCCGCCTAGGCTGCACTGTTGAGCGCAGATCCACTGAGCGCTCAACACAGACAGCATCGTCAGAAGGAAGAGCGCAGGGCAAGCTAGCAAGACAGAAGTTAAGCTCTCCTTGCAACATGGCAAATTGAACCTCCCCCATCCTCATTCAGATCTGGCGTTTGGAATTATTTTGGTTTTCATGTGACGTATGACCCTGAAGGTAAGCGCGTCATGGACTAAAGTAAAACAGTATGTTGGATGTGCCACTCAATGCTCAATTACATGGGTGGGAGCTAGCGTGTTAGCGCAGTTAGCTCGTTAACGTGTTGGCCGTCTAGCCCCATGCACGTTAATGGAGATTTGCCGTGTTGTGGCGTTAAGGTCATTTCAACGAGATTAACCTGAAAGCACTAGTGGGAACACAACGAATATGACTGCACATTTACGCCGACATCATCCTAGTGCAAAGACAAGTGGAAGCAGACAAAAACAACAAGTACGCATGCTACAAACTTTACCCGAGTCGTTTAGACAGCCGTTAGCACAGGATTCTCCTTATGGGGACCTGATATGTTTAATATGCTGCTGAGAATATAGCCCAGAAGAAGCGTATAGTATAGCTTTTATTTTGGAAAGAGCCATTTCTCTGTAATAAACTCTCTTTTCCAAAGATGAGTGATATTATAGATAATATAATATCCTGGGGCTAGCGATTTTTCCAGTCGGGCTACCAAAATCTATCTCTGCCCTGCCCGTCGGCCTATCGTAGGAAGGAAAAATATATGTCAATGCTTTTGCATTCTTTCTGAAATGTAGCTGGGTAATTACGTCATTGGCATCGGTGAGACACTGTCAATATGTGACATATTGAAATCGCATTTGAATTTGCGCTTGTTTTTTGCTTTCACTTTGCAATCGCATGAACTGTGTATAGAGAGCGACAGCACTGATTGGTGAGTGATGATAATTTGTGCACCAATTCCTCTGACATCGTCTTATCAATCGTTAGCTTACTATGCAAACATGACAAGTGAAATCTCCCGCAGCTTAAACATGTGAGAGGTTGATCGCGCAGAGAATCGCTGAGCGTTATGTGAGTGCGCGTGTAAAAGCAGCAGGATATATATTTTAGTTCTGCTGAGCCAAATAAGACAGGTCAGGGTGAAGAAGTGACAGCCAAAGAAAAGCTTACCACAAAACGGAGAAGTTATGACAAATCAGACTATAAGGCAAAAAGAAAGTGCAGCTTTATGGTTTCATGGACAAAAGAATTTCTGTGGCTGCGATATGACGAGCTAAATAACCAGGGCTGCACATAAGTGGTCCGCAGGTGCGCATTCGCTGTCAAAATAAAAAACACGCACAAGGGTTAGGGTTAAATTTAAAAACTGTACTTTTGAGTTAAAATATATATTTATAATTTTAATAAATGACAAATTAAAAAGGCATGAACATTTTTTTTGTATCGAAAAAATATCGAACCGTGACACCAAAGTATCAAACCGAACCGTGAATTTTGTGTATTGTTGCACCCCTAATATATATATATATGTGTGTAATTTTAACAAGAACTTTATTGAACAATCAGTGAGTATACAACATACAAACAGATGAGGTATACAAGTGGAACATAAATATGAACAACCAGCGGTTAAAGAAAAAAAGAAAAAAACCCACACCGATAGAGTTGGGAAGCAGGTACCATGCTTGTTACATCAGCTAACAATACTAACTTCCACAACACTCACCAAGACAGTCGGAGGTTAGGTAAAACAGAGCAAATAAATTATTGAGAAATTATAAGAAAATACATTAGGCAGGAAAGGAAAAAGAATAACTGTGGAAGTTCAAATTCACTGGGCTACACGTGCTTTCTTTCTATAGCCTTTGAACCTTGAAAAATATAACCTCATCACAGTAACGCATAATTTTATTATGCATTACATCCAATACTGCTCATACATTTAGTGAGTAACTAGTCACAATAATGCGCACAGATACGATTTATAGATCAGTCAACACATTCCAGCACCTTTAGGCAACTGTTTTTGTGATTTGGTGCTGTAAATAAAACTGAAATCAAGTGAATTTTGACTTAACCTGTGCTGCTAGCTTTTAGCCTGCAAAGCTATCCATTAGCCTTCACTACTGCCTTACAAGTAAATGCTGCCCAAAGAGAGTCCTTCTTGTTGGTATAATAGCTACAATATTATCTATAATATCCATTGCTTGTTCCTAACTAGTTTTATGGCCTTTGTTGTAGAAGCACAGTTCCCACCTTGAAGCAGCCCTCTATAAACATGCATTTATGCAGCTGCGCTACAGTTTTTGCAATATTGCACCCCTAAATAAATCTTTACAGAACTTTGCCTTCACCAGAAACTACTGCCTAGCCCAGGCTGATGTTCTGTAGCTATGGAAACCAAGAATTCCAAAATCTTGTGATGTCATCACCTCGTTGTTATAAGACATTGTTATAAGACACTAAAGATCATAGTTCTCACACACAGCTCATTGCATCTTTGCAGAGTGAAGAGTGAAATCCTGAAACTAAATTAACCTAAATGAATCACACAATGTCAAAGTCTTGGCCAACTTATACTGCACCACGTCCTGTGGATCTGAATAACCCTCTAGGTAAGTCAAATGGGATTCATATGGTAATTATGCATGCTTCTGGGTTTTTATTTGAGGCAACTGAATTTGACTTAAACAAAATCATCTTTTGTTGATTTCAGGACACCAAACAGAGCCTTGCATCTCCACACTGGTGAAGATGACTCCAGATGGAAGAATAGAGGGAAGAAAGAGAAGGGACTTACCTGAAAGACTGGACAAATCCCCCAAAAAAAGCAAAAGCAGTGGAGGTCCAAAACCGGGTCCCAGCCACTTTGTTTCTGGGGAATCCAGTTTGAAATGTAAGTGATAAGACCTGTTTTAGCTGTGACATTATCTTGGCTATGTAGTTTATTTTGTGACTTTAACTGTGTACTTAACGGTCTTTAACTTTGTAGTTGGTTCATTTAGCCTTCTTTGTGTTGATTTTCAGTGTGCAGTTATTGCTTTAATGCACGATTGCCAGACCTTAGAAAGTCAGTAGAAAGCAGTTGACACAGAGTTGGACTGAAAATGCTTAAAGTCAAACTACTTTTTCCATTTTAGTTGGCCTTCTCATAGTGCCTTCAAGCGACTCTAGTATAATTAAGAGGAGCAACAAACGGAAGAGCACTAGTGACGAATCTGAGGGACCATCCAGCAAAAAAAGCAGGACAACAAGCCCAGAGGAGAGTCCCACCCAGGAACCCTCTGAAACATGTGACTCACCGAGGATATCCGGCACTGACAGAAAAGGTAAGATAATGGCAATATTTCTGAGCTGGATCACAAGATCCTTTAGAATTTGTCCTGGGGTTTGAGATTGGGTTTGATTCCTGTGGGACCAATCGACAATAAGAGACACTCTGGGCAGTAGTGACGTTACCTACCTACTAATCTGCTAAAATGTAGCTGCTATTTACCAATTAATAGAAATGTTATAACAAAGCTCTATAGGACTGTGCCAGCTGTTTTCTGTGTAACAAGTCATAACCTGTATGTTTTTCCTGTGTGTCTGCAGAAGACTTCCTGGAAAAATATCAAGAGCTGGAGGTGCTGGGTCATGGAGGCTTTGCCACCGTGTTTTCTGGAATACGCATAAAAGACAGTTTTCCAGTATGGCTTCTTACATTTGCATTTCACAGATCTTCAGTTTATTCCTGTTTGTACTTCTCTAACCCAGAAAATGTCTTTAATGCAGGTGGCAATCAAACATGTTCAACAGCGCAGACTTGCGCGCACAACAATGGTAAGCGTCTTTTCTTATTCCAGCAGGTATTTATTAGGGCTGCCACGATTTGTCGACTAGTCACGATTACGTCGACTATCAAAATCGTCGACGACTGATTTAATAGTCGACGCGTCGTTTGAAGCTTTGTAAGATCACAAAAGACGCAGGAGTAAGTGGCAGGATTTAAGAGTGTAATAACGGACTGAAACAGAAGATGGCAGCATTGCATGTACAAGGATGTCAGCTACCGTTAAACCCCGAAGAAGAAGAAGAAGCAGCTGTGTCCCAGAATTCATAGCGCGGCCCAGCGCAGTTTCCAACAATGGCGGCAGCTAGTTAGTTTTAACTTTACTCTTATTATTCTTTCTGGGTCACAAAATAAACGTTTAACATATTTTCAGGCGAGAATGTAGCTGTGTAAACCTCAAATATCTGCTCAGTTTATCAGGACACCACATATTTTCAAAAGCGCTCCGACGTTTTCGGAGACATCTGTTACCCACTAGCTCGTTAGCGAGCCGGGGGCTAGGCTCACTAGCGCCGTGAGAACACCGGACTCCCCGCAAATCGTTTTCAAACCCACCGCCGTCTTTCGCTACTCAGGTTAAATATATATGAGTCACTTAGATAACTTAAAATGTTATTGTTTGGCTTTCTTTAGTATTTTATTTGTTCCTGAGTAAATCAGTTTGTCTGAGATTAAAGTTATAGTTTTTACACAGCTGAATAAACATCAAGCAGACAACTGATTATCAGAAGTGTGAGATGCTCGAGAATATACTCCAGTGTCCTGTTATATTTTAGATAGCAAGGAGTTTATTAAACTTCACCGAAACAATCTGCAAATTTCATTAAACTTTAATAAACTATCATCTTGTCTTTATTTTTAGTTAGCACAGACCTTAAACACTTAAAGCTGTAAGCTAATGATAGTTATATAAGAGCAGATACTGCTGGTGCAATAAGCTGTAGTTTTACGTCCAATGGACAGTGTTGGGTAAGTTACTTTAAATTAGTAACTTAGTTACATTACTAGTTACTTCCATCAAAAGTAACTCAGTTACTTCAAGTTACTCGTTACTTTTAAAGTAACTAGTTACTAGGGAAAGTAACTTTGGTTTTACTCAGACTTCTCTTGTTAATGTGTTGCTAACTTGATACCCAGCAAGAGTGCCAGTCTTCTAGCTTGCTTACTTGCCACAAGTGCACTGTGTCACCTACCAAAGGAAAAGATAATGTGCATATTTCCACGAGAGAAATCCCACGCCTGGACCGTCGTTGACCGCCGCCATGATTATAGCCTACGTCACAGCGTCATGTGCGCTTTTTACATCCAACACAAAAACTGCAGTCGTGGTGCTTTGATTGTACTCAGAACTCAGAAATTCTGCCTTCTGAATAGGAAGATGTTGGTAACACCAGACTGCAGATGAGCTGCATACAGAGCTGGACTGGGACAAAAAATTGGCCCGGGCATTTTGACTAGAGACCGGCCCACCATTATAGCAAATATCATAAAGCCTTTGAATGCAAATAAACACTGTTGTGACAGTGATGTACACTGTCTTGATGGTATATATGCATCAATCTATCAATCGTTTGTTGTAAGACTCAGATAATTATTTATTAAAAGCGAGACATTTGAAATGAGAATAAGAAAGTATTTCTTTGTGCCCCCCTTTCCCTGTTAATGCCCTACCTGCCCCCCTGGCAACACTTTGCTAGATCCGCCCCTGCACAGTTACCAGCTGTCAGCTACTTAGAAAAGGATCCTGGTGTTATTTGTCTCTCAGAAACAGTTCATAACTTCCCTTCAACTCATTCATGTCACCTAAAAGGTAAACCTGTTTCTCCATCACCTGTTCAGCTCTGATGATTCAGTAAGGACATCTCCTGGTTTCATCTTCATGTTTCCCACTCACCACATATACAAACCGACATCCTGACCAGCAGGTTTACAGCTGTGGCTCCAGCAAACATCAGCTGATACTAGAAATTAATACTAAATAAATTCTAACAACAGCTGATCAAGCTTAAACATGCTGCTGTTGTTTACCGCGACATCCGCTGGTTTCCTCTTTCTGGCGCAAAGTGGGTGATAAATAAACAAGAGAGAAAAGCCGATCAGCTGATCATTGATCAGTTTCATGATTGAAGTAGAAACAGGAGAGGGAGGGGGAGAGGATGAGAGAAGAAGAGGCAGCTGTGCAGCAAAGACACAGAATAACTCCAGCTTTGTGTCTTTTTCATTGTAGCTGAATTACGGGACAAACTGTTCCTTTTCACCTCAACACGAAACCCGTAATAATTTCTCTGAATACGAAATGATTCCGTTTTTTACGGGACGGTTGGAAACTCTAATAATTAACCATATGAACAAAATAAAGTTCAACATCAGTAACATAGCACCACCCAGCTGTATAGAAACCCCGTCATGCTAGCTAGCACGCAGTACGAAAAAGTCAGCATAACGAAAATAAACTCCAAATAAACTTGGTTCATATCTGACCCAGAGAGACTGCAGGTCATAACGTCTTACCTGAAGTTCAGTTCACCTGACACTCGGACGGGCGGCCGCTTCGGGTCTCTCCTCCTCCTGCGTCCCCTTCCTCTCATCCACCTGCTGGCCTCCACCACTTGCTAATGTTGTTGAATCTGTGGAAGCTCCGCGATAGCCACCACACGAAGTAACGAATAACGAGCCTCTCTAAATCCCAGTAACGAGTAACGCGTTCCTGGTTTTGGCATAATAACTAGTTACTGTGCTCGTTACCACAATAATAACGTAGTTACTGTAACGCGTTACTTAATAACGCGTTAGTCCCAACACTGCCAATGGATGATCTGATTAGTCGACTAATCGCAAAAATAATCGGTGACTAGTCGACTATCAAAATGATCGTTTGTGGCAGCCCTAGTATTTATATTATTTCAGGCCTTCTCAGGCATCAAGCATAAGGCACGTATTTCCTCCGTGCATGAACCAGACTGGTCTCACAGTTGTGTGTGAAATCGTCAGGAAATATGGTCGAATTCTATGAACAGTGGGTCACCTTATTGTTTAAACTGACATGTTTCAGTGGAAAGAATGCTTTTTAAAGATCAGGTCATTTTGTGACTATTTCAAAACTGTCTGTACGCTGATAGCTACTTTTGTTGAAATTCTGAATACTGACCTGAAGTAACTTTCCTTCTGAAGGATTGGAATGGGAAAAGTACTGATGTTCCCCTGGAGGTGGCGCTACTGATACAAGTTGGGGCTGGACCACATGATACGGAAAGCAGTATAACCCCACTTCTACTTGACTGGTTTGATCTGGAAGATGAGCTTATTATGGTTTTTGAGAAACCAGAAAATTGCATGGACTTAGACAATTACCTCAAAACTACAGATAAACCTCTGTCAGAGACACATGTTAAGGTAAGTGACGAGCATTTGGAGCTTACAGCAGTTTTTCATAGAGAATGTCCTGTGCTCCAAATATGGCTTCCTTTCTTTTAGGTCATAATGAAGCAACTAGTTGACGCAGCCATTACGATGGATAACAAGGGGGTTTTCCACCGAGATATTAAACCACACAACATTCTAATTGAAACATCTTCGGAGGAACCCCGAGTGCGATACATCGATTTTGGCTGTGGAGTCACGTTTACTCCGGGACAAAGGTTCAGGAGGAACGCAGGTATGTTTTCAGCCACAGCGTTGTGCTGTCATGAACTGTCTCCACATCATGTTCCCTCCCCATTAATTCTTCTTATCTTTGTGTTTTAGGAACCAGGATCTACAATAGTCCAGAGTGGTTCATGTACGGCTTCTGCTCTGCAGAATATACTACAGCCTGGCAGCTGGGTGTTGTGATGTACCAGCTGTTACACAACAAGTTACCATTTGACTGCGACTACAAGATCATCAACCAAAACCCACCGATTTTAGCTGACATTTCAAACAGTAAGATTTCTGCCAAAAGGGCTGTTGATATAAGAAAGGTGAAATAACTTTGTGGATAACTTTAACAAGAGTATTTCATTTCTGTAAAGAATGCAGGGATTTTTTGACGGGGTGTCTGAGGAAGCACTACAAGGACCGCTTCACCCTGGAGGATCTTCGGAATCACATGTGGCTCAAATGATTTCTGCGCACCATGAACTAAAAGGTTATGGAGCAAAAGCTCCAACACATCACAAGTCATCAACAAGTCACTTTTCAAATTTAGTAGCAATGTTGCAGTTGCTGTCACGTGGCTCTTTTTTGGTGTTTTCTTTTCCAATCCAGCAGCAAGCAGTCTGAGACCTCCATCTGACCTTCATCTAAATATAGTGTCAAGCGGCGGCTGTGTGAAGGCAAGAGAGGACCCAAATGCACAGCTCTAGACACACGGTGATGACCTCAAAGGCAGGTCTTTATTAACAGGAACATAAGAAGCCATACAATAACTAACCTGGGAGCAACTAAAGCTGAGGCGCTGGGAAGACACGGTAAATGCACACAACCTAGAGGGACGACGCAACACAGAACAAAGGGACACTCTGACATAAATACACAGAAGGTAATGAGAGAAGTGGGAACACACGGGGAACACAGCTGAAGACAATTAGCGAGCAGGGAGGACACGAAACTGAAAATACTGACACCAAGATGTGGACCTTAAACACAACACAGTACACAGAGATGAGCACAGAGAGAGAGAGGCAGAGAAGAAGGATGAATATGGGGGGATGAGGAGAACACAGAACACAAAGGATGGGAACACGGTACCAGAACAAACACCACAATAAAAACATGGACACAGGGGGAATCCAAATACCAAACCAACCAATCCAATGGACATAAGGAACAAAATACAAAACTACAGGAAAACTAAGAACACTGGGTCAAAATGACCCAGGACCATGACATATAGGCTTTTGTAGGCTTGCTTTATGAAAAGTGTCATTGATGAAAATGTAGTGTATATCTGTTATTAACCTCTGTCTCTCTTCCACAGCATGTCTTTATCCTGTCTTCCTTCTCTCACCCCAACCGGTCGCAGCAGATGGCCGCCCCTCCCTGAGCCTGGTTCTGCCGGAGGTTTCTTCCTGTTAAAAGGGAGTTTTTCCTTCCCACTGTCGCCAAAGTGCTTGCTCAAAGGGGGTCATATGATTGTTGGGTTTTTCTCTGTATCTATGAAGCGCCTTGAGGCGACTTTTGTTGTGATTTGGCGCTATATAAATACAATTGAATTGAATTGAATTGGGCAGCACGGTGGCACAGTGGTTAGCACTGTTGCCGCACAGCAAGAAGGTCCTGAGTTCAATTCCAACATCAGGCCGGGGTCTTTCTGTGTGGAGTTTGCATGTTCTCCCCGTGTTTGCGTGGGTTCCCTCTGGGTACTCCGGCTTCCTCCCACCGTCCAAAGACATGCAGCTTGTGGGGATAGGTTAATTGGATAATCCAAATTGCCATTAGGTGTGAATGTGAGTGCGAATGGTTGTCTGTCCCTGTGTGTTGGCCCTGCGACAGACTGGCGACCTGTCCAGGGTGTACCCCGCCTCTCGCCCTATGACAGCTGGGATAGGCTCCAGCGCCCCCCGCGACCCTTGAATTGAATTGAATTGAAGTGAGGCCATGATGCATTTTATTGTAGCTCATCATCATCCGACCCTGCCCTGAAAATAGCTGAAGAAATGTTGGCATACCGAAAGGTTTGCTTTGGGGGTACTATTTGGTGCCATTTTAAGTTAAAAACTATTAAAAAAAAAAAAAAAAAAAAAGAGTCATATTTTGTGTGATTTTTTCATTACTGTTGTTGTCCCAAGAAGCAAGATGGCGCCTGTGTTTGGCTGTGCCGCTGCCTCCGTCCGTGTGTTTGTTTACTTCATATGTTATGCAAGTGTTCTTGCTACAGCTTTGTCCGATGTCATCTCCCTTCGGATTTATGATCGCCATGCGTTACTGCCGATCAAATCTGCTATGGATAACTTTCAGAGTCAACGATACGACGTTGTTTTCCCACCGCCGCTTGAGCGCGACGCAGCACCCGGTTCACCTCCACTCTTGCCGGTCAGCTCAATTTTGCTTCAGAGGCCTCGTCAGAGGAAGCGGGGGAAGAGAGCCGGCTTTGTTGTCCTGCTCCGTCGTCTTCGGAAAGAGGCAGATCTTCGGGGGCTTTATTCCTGGGCTGCTAGCGGTAAGATCCGCCTGAGACTTGTCGGAGCTGGATTAATCCCCACAACCCACTGTGTTTGAACTGAGCCCTTAGCCCTATATGTGCCTTTAAATGAGCACATTGCCCCAGAAACCTTTGTTTCTCCAAGTACTTGTGTATAAAAAACTATATATTAATGTTTGACCACATTTGGGAATCAGAGCAGAGAGAAGATGACAACAGGTGGCGCCATATTGCCAACTGACTAGTCTTCTTCATAAAATATGATACAAAAGCATGATTACAAATACAATAAATGCTTCTGGATGGCAAATGCTCTGTTCAGTACACACGTTTTACTTTGAACACATAGGTATGCAGCATGCACACAACATGCATTCATCCTTTTTGGTTGAGTCCATGGTGATGGCCTGTGTCTTTCCGAGTTCTCCTCAAACACTTTGGCTTCCCTCTACAATGTTAGGCCTCTTATTAACCTTTGTCATGTCATGCACACATTGCTCAAGAGCTGTTGCCATATTGGATGTGATAACCTGTAGCGATCACATCCAATAACTCATGTGTTGTTTACATACAAATGATCACTGCTTTTTTTTTCACTGCTGTGCTGCTGGTTGCAGCAATCACCAGGGATAGAGAATCTTTTTTGTTGCCTTTCAGGTGATTTGGATAGAAGAGGAGCATCACATAAAAGGTAGTATCAGTTCTAAATTATTTGAAATCCAAGTATCTGTTTCAAACAATATTTGACTGTGAGGCTTGGTTACCGGTTGTTGCTGGTTCTCACTGGTTGTCACTAGTTGTTACCGCTTGCTGCTGGTGCAGCAGCACTGACAGCTAACATGGCGGTTAAATCGACACATTTTGCTGCACCCATTTTTAGTTTTAATTGTTTTATGTCAGCTTTTCAGCTCCACCTTCTCCACTTCTTCCACACTAAACTTTTTCTACAAGCTGCGTGAGCGCACACCAAAGGTAGGGGAGGTGCTCAGGTTCACTGTCATTGATCATAATCGATCGATAGTGAAAAGTCCCCGCTCAATGCTCAGCTCAAATGCACAAATATATACAATTATGAGATATTCATGAAGTATTTTTATTTTATTTTGCCATTTATATATGTTGGCACTAACAGTGCTCAAGACAATACTTATATACTGTCAATATGTGACATATTGAAATCGCGTTTGAATTTGCGCTTGTTTTTTGCTTTCACTTTGCAATCGCACGAACTGTGTATAGAGAGCGACAGCACTGATTGGTGAGTGATGATAATTTGTGCACCAATTCCTCTGACATCGTCTTATCAATCGTTAGCTTACTATGCAAACATGACAAGTGAAATCTCCTGCAGCTTAAACATGTGAGAGGTTGATCGCGCAGAGAATCGCTGAGCGTTATGTGAGTGCGCGTGTAAAAGCAGCAGGATATATATTTTAGTTCTGCTGAGCCAAATAAGACAGGTCAGGGTGAAGAAGTGACAGCCAAAGAAAAGCTTACCATAAAACGGAGAAGTTATGACAAATCAGACTATAAGGCAAAAAGAAAGTGCAGCTTTATGGTTTCATGGACAAAATAATTTCTGTGGCTGCGATATGATGAGCTAAATAACCAGGGCTGCACATAAGTGGTCCGCAGGTGCGCATTCGCTGTCAAAATAAAAAACACGCACAAGGGTTAGGGTTAAATTTAAAAACTGTACTTTTGAGTTAAAATATATATTTATAATTTTAATAAATGACAAATTAAAAAGGCATGAACATTTTTTTTGTATCGAAAAAATATCGAACCGTGACACCAAAGTATCGAACCGAACCGTGAATTTTGTGTATTGTTGCACCCCTAATATATATATATATGTGTGTAATTTTAACAAGAACTTTATTGAACAATCAGTGAGTATACAACATACAAACAGATGAGGTATACAAGTGGAACATAAATATGAACAACCAGCGATTAAAGAAAAAAAGAAAAAAACCCACACCGATAGAGTTGGGAAGCAGGTACCATGCTTGTTACATCAGCTAACAATACTAACTTCCACAACACTCACCAAGACAGTCGGAGGTTAGGTAAAACAGAGCAAATAAATTATTGAGAAATTATAAGAAAATACATTAGGCAGGAAAGGAAAAAGAATAACTGTGGAAGTTCAAATTCACTGGGCTACACGTGCTTTCTTTCTATAGCCTTTGAACCTTGAAAAATATAACCTCATCACAGTAACGCATAATTTTATTATGCATTACATCCAATACTGCTCATACATTTAGTGAGTAACTAGTCACAATAATGCGCACAGATACGATTTATAGATCAGTCAACACATTCCAGCACCTTTAGGCAACTGTTTTTGTGATTTGGTGCTGTAAATAAAACTGAAATCAAGTGAATTTTGACTTAACCTGTGCTGTTAGCTTTTAGCCTGCAAAGCTATCCATTAGCCTTCACTACTGCCTTACAAGTAAATGCTGCCCAAAGAGAGTCCTTCTTGTTGGTATAATAGCTACAATATTATCTATAATATCCATTGCTTGTTCCTAACTAGTTTTATGGCCTTTGTTGTAGAAGCACAGTTCCCACCTTGAAGCAGCCCTCTATAAACATGCATTTATGCAGCTGCGCTACAGTTTTTGCAATATTGCACCCCTAAATAAATCTTTACAGAACTTTGCCTTCACCAGAAACTACTGCCTAGCCCAGGCTGATGTTCTGTAGCTATGGAAACCAAGAATTCCAAAATCTTGTGATGTCATCACCTCGTTGTTATAAGACATTGTTATAAGACACTAAAGATCATAGTTCTCACACACAGCTCATTGCATCTTTGCAGAGTGAAGAGTGAAATCCTGAAACTAAATTAACCTAAATGAATCACACAATGTCAAAGTCTTGGCCAACTTATACTGCACCACGTCCTGTGGATCTGAATAACCCTCTAGGTAAGTCAAATGGGATTCATATGGTAATTATGCATGCTTCTGGGTTTTTATTTGAGGCAACTGAATTTGACTTAAACAAAATCATCTTTTGTTGATTTCAGGACACCAAACAGAGCCTTGCATCTCCACACTGGTGAAGATGACTCCAGATGGAAGAATAGAGGGAAGAAAGAGAAGGGACTTACCTGAAAGACTGGACAAATCCCCCAAAAAAAGCAAAAGCAGTGGAGGTCCAAAACCGGGTCCCAGCCACTTTGTTTCTGGGGAATCCAGTTTGAAATGTAAGTGATAAGACCTGTTTTAGCTGTGACATTATCTTGGCTATGTAGTTTATTTTGTGACTTTAACTGTGTACTTAACGGTCTTTAACTTTGTAGTTGGTTCATTTAGCCTTCTTTGTGTTGATTTTCAGTGTGCAGTTATTGCTTTAATGCACGATTGCCAGACCTTAGAAAGTCAGTAGAAAGCAGTTGACACACAGAGTTGGACTGAAAATGCTTAAAGTCAAACTACTTTTTCCATTTTAGTTGGCCTTCTCATAGTGCCTTCAAGCGACTCTAGTATAATTAAGAGGAGCAACAAACGGAAGAGCACTAGTGACGAATCTGAGGGACCATCCAGCAAAAAAAGCAGGACAACAAGCCCAGAGGAGAGTCCCACCCAGGAACCCTCTGAAACATGTGACTCACCGAGGATATCCGGCACTGACAGAAAAGGTAAGATAATGGCAATATTTCTGAGCTGGATCACAAGATCCTTTAGAATTTGTCCTGGGGTTTGAGATTGGGTTTGATTCCTGTGGGACCAATCGACAATAAGAGACACTCTGGGCAGTAGTGACGTTACCTACCTACTAATCTGCTAAAATGTAGCTGCTATTTACCAATTAATAGAAATGTTATAGCAAAGCTCTATAGGACTGTACCAGCTGTTTTCTGTGTAACAAGTCATAACCTGTATGTTTTTCCTGTGTGTCTGCAGAAGACTTCCTGGAAAAATATCAAGAGCTGGAGGTGCTGGGTCATGGAGGCTTTGCCACCGTGTTTTCTGGAATACGCATAAAAGACAGTTTTCCAGTATGGCTTCTTACATTTGCATTTCACAGATCTTCAGTTTATTCCTGTTTGTACTTCTCTAACCCAGAAAATGTCTTTAATGCAGGTGGCAATCAAACATGTTCAACAGCGCAGACTTGCGCGCACAACAATGGTAAGCGTCTTTTCTTATTCCATCAGGTATTTATTAGGGCTGCCACGATTTGTCGACTAGTCACGATTACGTCGACTATCAAAATCGTCGACGACTGATTTAATAGTCGACGCGTCGTTTGAAGCTTTGTAAGATCACAAAAGACGCAGGAGTAAGTGGCAGGATTTAAGAGTGTAATAACGGACTGAAACAGAAGATGGCAGCATTGCATGTACAAGGATGTCAGCTACCGTTAAACCCCGAAGAAGAAGAAGAAGCAGCTGTGTCCCAGAATTCATAGCGCGGCCCAGCGCAGTTTCCAACAATGGCGGCAGCTAGTTAGTTTTAACTTTACTCTTATTATTCTTTCTGGGTCACAAAATAAACGTTTAACATATTTTCAGGCGAGAATGTAGCTGTGTAAACCTCAAATATCTGCTCAGTTTATCAGGACACCACATATTTTCAAAAGCGCTCCGACGTTTTCGGAGACGTCTGTTACCCACTAGCTCGTTAGCGAGCCGGGGGCTAGGCTCACTAGCGCCGTGAGAACACCGGACTCCCCGCAAATCGTTTTCAAACCCACCGCCGTCTTTCGCTACTCAGGTTAAATATATATGAGTCACTTAGATAACTTAAAATGTTATTGTTTGGCTTTTTTTTTAGTATTTTATTTGTTCCTGAGTAAATCAGTTTGTCTGAGATTAAAGTTATAGTTTTTACACAGCTGAATAAACATCAAGCAGACAACTGATTATCAGAAGTGTGAGATGCTGGAGAATATACTCCAGTGTCCTGTTATATTTTAGATAGCAAGGAGTTTATTAAACTTCACCGAAACAATCTGCAAATTTCATTAAAATTTAATAAACTATCATCTTGTCTTTATTTTTAGTTAGCACAGACCTTAAACACTTAAAGCTGTAAGCTAATGATAGTTATATAAGAGCAGATACTGCTGGTGCAATAAGCTGTAGTTTTACGTCCAATGGATGATCTGATTAGTCGACTAATCGCAAAAATAATCGGTGACTAGTCGACTATCAAAATGATCGTTTGTGGCAGCCCTAGTATTTATATTATTTCAGGCCTTCTCAGGCATCAAGCATAAGGCACGTATTTCCTCCGTGCATGAACCAGACTGGTCTCACAGTTGTGTGTGAAATCGTCAGGAAATATGGTCGAATTCTATGAACAGTGGGTCACCTTATTGTTTAAACTGACATGTTTCAGTGGAAAGAATGCTTTTTAAAGATCAGGTCATTTTGTGACTATTTCAAAACTGTCTGTACGCTGATAGCTACTTTTGTTGAAATTCTGAATACTGACCTGAAGTAACTTTCCTTCTGAAGGATTGGAATGGGAAAAGTACTGATGTTCCCCTGGAGGTGGCGCTACTGATACAAGTTGGGGCTGGACCACATGATACGGAAAGCAGTATAACCCCACTTCTACTTGACTGGTTTGATCTGGAAGATGAGCTTATTATGGTTTTTGAGAAACCAGAAAATTGCATGGACTTAGACAATTACCTCAAAACTACAGATAAACCTCTGTCAGAGACACATGTTAAGGTAAGTGACGAGCATTTGGAGCTTACAGCAGTTTTTCATAGAGAATGTCCTGTGCTCCAAATATGGCTTCCTTTCTTTTAGGTCATAATGAAGCAACTAGTTGACGCAGCCATTACGATGGATAACAAGGGGGTTTTCCACCGAGATATTAAACCACACAACATTCTAATTGAAACATCTTCGGAGGAACCCCGAGTGCGATACATCGATTTTGGCTGTGGAGTCACGTTTACTCCGGGACAAAGGTTCAGGAGGAACGCAGGTATGTTTTCAGCCACAGCGTTGTGCTGTCATGAACTGTCTCCACATCATGTTCCCTCCCCATTAATTCTTCTTATCTTTGTGTTTTAGGAACCAGGATCTACAATAGTCCAGAGTGGTTCATGTACGGCTTCTGCTCTGCAGAATATACTACAGCCTGGCAGCTGGGTGTTGTGATGTACCAGCTGTTACACAACAAGTTACCATTTGACTGCGACTACAAGATCATCAACCAAAACCCACCGATTTTAGCTGACATTTCAAACAGTAAGATTTCTGCCAAAAGGGCTGTTGATATAAGAAAGGTGAAATAACTTTGTGGATAACTTTAACAAGAGTATTTCATTTCTGTAAAGAATGCAGGGATTTTTTGACGGGGTGTCTGAGGAAGCACTACAAGGACCGCTTCACCCTGGAGGATCTTCGGAATCACATGTGGCTCAAATGATTTCTGCGCACCATGAACTAAAAGGTTATGGAGCAAAAGCTCCAACACATCACAAGTCATCAACAAGTCACTTTTCAAATTTAGTAGCAATGTTGCAGTTGCTGTCACGTGGCTCTTTTTTGGTGTTTTCTTTTCCAATCCAGCAGCAAGCAGTCTGAGACCTCCATCTGACCTTCATCTAAATATAGTGTCAAGCGGCGGCTGTGTGAAGGCAAGAGAGGACCCAAATGCACAGCTCTAGACACACGGTGATGACCTCAAAGGCAGGTCTTTATTAACAGGAACATAAGAAGCCATACAATAACTAACCTGGGAGCAACTAAAGCTGAGGCGCTGGGAAGACACGGTAAATGCACACAACCTAGAGGGACGACGCAACACAGAACAAAGGGACACTCTGACATAAATACACAGAAGGTAATGAGAGAAGTGGGAACACACGGGGAACACAGCTGAAGACAATTAGCGAGCAGGGAGGACACGAAACTGAAAATACTGACACCAAGATGTGGACCTTAAACACAACACAGTACACAGAGATGAGCACAGAGAGAGAGAGGCAGAGAAGAAGGATGAATATGGGGGGATGAGGAGAACACAGAACACAAAGGATGGGAACACGGTACCAGAACAAACACCACAATAAAAACATGGACACAGGGGGAATCCAAATACCAAACCAACCAATCCAATGGACATAAGGAACAAAATACAAAACTACAGGAAAACTAAGAACACTGGGTCAAAATGACCCAGGACCATGACATATAGGCTTTTGTAGGCTTGCTTTATGAAAAGTGTCATTGATGAAAATGTAGTGTATATCTGTTATTAACCTCTGTCTCTCTTCCACAGCATGTCTTTATCCTGTCTTCCTTCTCTCACCCCAACCGGTCGCAGCAGATGGCCGCCCCTCCCTGAGCCTGGTTCTGCCGGAGGTTTCTTCCTGTTAAAAGGGAGTTTTTCCTTCCCACTGTCGCCAAAGTGCTTGCTCAAAGGGGGTCATATGATTGTTGGGTTTTTCTCTGTATCTATGAAGCGCCTTGAGGCGACTTTTGTTGTGATTTGGCGCTATATAAATACAATTGAATTGAATTGAATTGGGCAGCACGGTGGCACAGTGGTTAGCACTGTTGCCGCACAGCAAGAAGGTCCTGAGTTCAATTCCAACATCAGGCCGGGGTCTTTCTGTGTGGAGTTTGCATGTTCTCCCCGTGTTTGCGTGGGTTCCCTCTGGGTACTCCGGCTTCCTCCCACCGTCCAAAGACATGCAGCTTGTGGGGATAGGTTAATTGGATAATCCAAATTGCCATTAGGTGTGAATGTGAGTGCGAATGGTTGTCTGTCCCTGTGTGTTGGCCCTGCGACAGACTGGCGACCTGTCCAGGGTGTACCCCGCCTCTCGCCCTATGACAGCTGGGATAGGCTCCAGCGCCCCCCGCGACCCTTGAATTGAATTGAATTGAATTGAAGTGAGGCCATGATGCATTTTATTGTAGCTCATCATCATCCGACCCTGCCCTGAAAATAGCTGAAGAAATGTTGGCATACCGAAAGGTTTGCTTTGGGGGTACTATTTGGTGCCATTTTAAGTTAAAAACTATTAAAAAAAAAAAAAAAAAAAAAGAGTCATATTTTGTGTGATTTTTTCATTACTGTTGTTGTCCCAAGAAGCAAGATGGCGCCTGTGTTTGGCTGTGCCGCTGCCTCCGTCCGTGTGTTTGTTTACTTCATATGTTATGCAAGTGTTCTTGCTACAGCTTTGTCCGATGTCATCTCCCTTCGGATTTATGATCGCCATGCGTTACTGCCGATCAAATCTGCTATGGATAACTTTCAGAGTCAACGATACGACGTTGTTTTCCCACCGCCGCTTGAGCGCGACGCAGCACCCGGTTCACCTCCACTCTTGCCGGTCAGCTCAATTTTGCTTCAGAGGCCTCGTCAGAGGAAGCGGGGGAAGAGAGCCGGCTTTGTTGTCCTGCTCCGTCGTCTTCGGAAAGAGGCAGATCTTCGGGGGCTTTATTCCTGGGCTGCTAGCGGTAAGATCCGCCTGAGACTTGTCGGAGCTGGATTAATCCCCACAACCCACTGTGTTTGAACTGAGCCCTTAGCCCTATATGTGCCTTTAAATGAGCACATTGCCCCAGAAACCTTTGTTTCTCCAAGTACTTGTGTATAAAAAACTATATATTAATGTTTGACCACATTTGGGAATCAGAGCAGAGAGAAGATGACAACAGGTGGCGCCATATTGCCAACTGACTAGTCTTCTTCATAAAATATGATACAAAAGCATGATTACAAATACAATAAATGCTTCTGGATGGCAAATGCTCTGTTCAGTACACACGTTTTACTTTGAACACATAGGTATGCAGCATGCACACAACATGCATTCATCCTTTTTGGTTGAGTCCATGGTGATGGCCTGTGTCTTTCCGAGTTCTCCTCAAACACTTTGGCTTCCCTCTACAATGTTAGGCCTCTTATTAACCTTTGTCATGTCATGCACACATTGCTCAAGAGCTGTTGCCATATTGGATGTGATAACCTGTAGCGATCACATCCAATAACTCATGTGTTGTTTACATACAAATGATCACTGCTTTTTTTTCACTGCTGTGCTGCTGGTTGCAGCAATCACCAGGGATAGAGAATCTTTTTTGTTGCCTTTCAGGTGATTTGGATAGAAGAGGAGCATCACATAAAAGGTAGTATCAGTTCTAAATTATTTGAAATCCAAGTATCTGTTTCAAACAATATTTGACTGTGAGGCTTGGTTACCGGTTGTTGCTGGTTCTCACTGGTTGTCACTAGTTGTTACCGCTTGCTGCTGGTGCAGCAGCACTGACAGCTAACATGGCGGTTAAATCGACACATTTTGCTGCACCCATTTTTAGTTTTAATTGTTTTATGTCAGCTTTTCAGCTCCACCTTCTCCACTTCTTCCACACTAAACTTTTTCTACAAGCTGCGTGAGCGCACACCAAAGGTAGGGGAGGTGCTCAGGTTCACTGTCATTGATCATAATCGATCGATAGTGAAAAGTCCCCGCTCAATGCTCAGCTCAAATGCACAAATATATACAATTATGAGATATTCATGAAGTATTTTTATTTTATTTTGCCATTTATATATGTTGGCACTAACAGTGCTCAAGACAATACTTATATACTGTCAATATGTGACATATTGAAATCGCGTTTGAATTTGCGCTTGTTTTTTGCTTTCACTTTGCAATCGCACGAACTGTGTATAGAGAGCGACAGCACTGATTGGTGAGTGATGATAATTTGTGCACCAATTCCTCTGACATCGTCTTATCAATCGTTAGCTTACTACGCAAACATGACAAGTGAAATCTCCTGCAGCTTAAACATGTGAGAGGTTGATCGCGCAGAGAATCGCTGAGCGTTATGTGAGTGCGCGTGTAAAAGCAGCAGGATATATATTTTAGTTCTGCTGAGCCAAATAAGACAGGTCAGGGTGAAGAAGTGACAGCCAAAGAAAAGCTTACCACAAAACGGAGAAGTTATGACAAATCAGACTATAAGGCAAAAAGAAAGTGCAGCTTTATGGTTTCATGGACAAAATAATTTCTGTGGCTGCGATATGATGAGCTAAATAACCAGGGCTGCACATAAGTGGTCCGCAGGTGCGCATTCGCTGTCAAAATAAAAAACACGCACAAGGGTTAGGGTTAAATTTAAAAACTGTACTTTTGAGTTAAAATATATATTCATAATTTTAATAAATGACAAATTAAAAAGGCATGAACATTTTTTTTGTATCGAAAAAATATCGAACCGTGACACCAAAGTATCGAACCGAACCGTGAATTTTGTGTATTGTTGCACCCCTAATATATATATATATGTGTGTAATTTTAACAAGAACTTTATTGAACAATCAGTGAGTATACAACATACAAACAGATGAGGTATACAAGTGGAACATAAATATGAACAACCAGCGGTTAAAGAAAAAAAGAAAAAAACCCACACCGATAGAGTTGGGAAGCAGGTACCATGCTTGTTACATCAGCTAACAATACTAACTTCCACAACACTCACCAAGACAGTCGGAGGTTAGGTAAAACAGAGCAAATAAATTATTGAGAAATTATAAGAAAATACATTAGGCAGGAAAGGAAAAAGAATAACTGTGGAAGTTCAAATTCACTGGGCTACACGTGCTTTCTTTCTATAGCCTTTGAACCTTGAAAAATATAACCTCATCACAGTAACGCATAATTTTATTATGCATTACATCCAATACTGCTCATACATTTAGTGAGTAACTAGTCACAATAATGCGCACAGATACGATTTATAGATCAGTCAACACATTCCAGCACCTTTAGGCAACTGTTTTTGTGATTTGGTGCTGTAAATAAAACTGAAATCAAGTGAATTTTGACTTAACCTGTGCTGCTAGCTTTTAGCCTGCAAAGCTATCCATTAGCCTTCACTACTGCCTTACAAGTAAATGCTGCCCAAAGAGAGTCCTTCTTGTTGGTATAATAGCTACAATATTATCTATAATATCCATTGCTTGTTCCTAACTAGTTTTATGGCCTTTGTTGTAGAAGCACAGTTCCCACCTTGAAGCAGCCCTCTATAAACATGCATTTATGCAGCTGCGCTACAGTTTTTGCAATATTGCACCCCTAAATAAATCTTTACAGAACTTTGCCTTCACCAGAAACTACTGCCTAGCCCAGGCTGATGTTCTGTAGCTATGGAAACCAAGAATTCCAAAATCTTGTGATGTCATCACCTCGTTGTTATAAGACATTGTTATAAGACACTAAAGATCATAGTTCTCACACACAGCTCATTGCATCTTTGCAGAGTGAAGAGTGAAATCCTGAAACTAAATTAACCTAAATGAATCACACAATGTCAAAGTCTTGGCCAACTTATACTGCACCACGTCCTGTGGATCTGAATAACCCTCTAGGTAAGTCAAATGGGATTCATATGGTAATTATGCATGCTTCTGGGTTTTTATTTGAGGCAACTGAATTTGACTTAAACAAAATCATCTTTTGTTGATTTCAGGACACCAAACAGAGCCTTGCATCTCCACACTGGTGAAGATGACTCCAGATGGAAGAATAGAGGGAAGAAAGAGAAGGGACTTACCTGAAAGACTGGACAAATCCCCCAAAAAAAGCAAAAGCAGTGGAGGTCCAAAACCGGGTCCCAGCCACTTTGTTTCTGGGGAATCCAGTTTGAAATGTAAGTGATAAGACCTGTTTTAGCTGTGACATTATCTTGGCTATGTAGTTTATTTTGTGACTTTAACTGTGTACTTAACGGTCTTTAACTTTGTAGTTGGTTCATTTAGCCTTCTTTGTGTTGATTTTCAGTGTGCAGTTATTGCTTTAATGCACGATTGCCAGACCTTAGAAAGTCAGTAGAAAGCAGTTGACACACAGAGTTGGACTGAAAATGCTTAAAGTCAAACTACTTTTTCCATTTTAGTTGGCCTTCTCATAGTGCCTTCAAGCGACTCTAGTATAATTAAGAGGAGCAACAAACGGAAGAGCACTAGTGACGAATCTGAGGGACCATCCAGCAAAAAAAGCAGGACAACAAGCCCAGAGGAGAGTCCCACCCAGGAACCCTCTGAAACATGTGACTCACCGAGGATATCCGGCACTGACAGAAAAGGTAAGATAATGGCAATATTTCTGAGCTGGATCACAAGATCCTTTAGAATTTGTCCTGGGGTTTGAGATTGGGTTTGATTCCTGTGGGACCAATCGACAATAAGAGACACTCTGGGCAGTAGTGACGTTACCTACCTACTAATCTGCTAAAATGTAGCTGCTATTTACCAATTAATAGAAATGTTATAACAAAGCTCTATAGGACTGTGCCAGCTGTTTTCTGTGTAACAAGTCATAACCTGTATGTTTTTCCTGTGTGTCTGCAGAAGACTTCCTGGAAAAATATCAAGAGCTGGAGGTGCTGGGTCATGGAGGCTTTGCCACCGTGTTTTCTGGAATACGCATAAAAGACAGTTTTCCAGTATGGCTTCTTACATTTGCATTTCACAGATCTTCAGTTTATTCCTGTTTGTACTTCTCTAACCCAGAAAATGTCTTTAATGCAGGTGGCAATCAAACATGTTCAACAGCGCAGACTTGCGCGCACAACAATGGTAAGCGTCTTTTCTTATTCCAGCAGGTATTTATTAGGGCTGCCACGATTTGTCGACTAGTCACGATTACGTCGACTATCAAAATCGTCGACGACTGATTTAATAGTCGACGCGTCGTTTGAAGCTTTGTAAGATCACAAAAGACGCAGGAGTAAGTGGCAGGATTTAAGAGTGTAATAACGGACTGAAACAGAAGATGGCAGCACTGCATGTACAAGGATGCCAGCTGCCGTTAAACCCCGAAGAAGAAGAAGAAGCAGCTGTGTCCCAGAATTCATAGCGCAGCCCAGCGCAGTTTCCAACAATGGCGGCAGCTAGTTAGTTTTAACTTTACTCTTATTATTCTTTCTGGGTCACAAAATAAACGTTTAACATATTTTCAGGCGAGAATGTAGCTGTGTAAACCTCAAATATCTGCTCAGTTTATCAGGACACCACATATTTTCAAAAGCGCTCCGACGTTTTCGGAGACGTCTGTTACCCACTAGCTCGTTAGCGAGCCGGGGGCTAGGTTCACTAGCGCCGTGAGAACACCGGACTCCCCGCAAATCGTTTTCAAACCCACCGCCGTCTTTCGCTACTCAGGTTAAATATATATGAGTCACTTAGATAACTTAAAATGTTATTGTTTGGCTTTTTCTTTAGTATTTTATTTGTTCCTGAGTAAATCAGTTTGTCTGAGATTAAAGTTATAGTTTTTACACAGCTGAATAAACATCAAGCAGACAACTGATTATCAGAAGTGTGAGATGCTGGAGAATATACTCCAGTGTCCTGTTATATTTTAGATAGCAAGGAGTTTATTAAACTTCACCGAAACAATCTGCAAATTTCATTAAAATTTAATAAACTATCATCTTGTCTTTATTTTTAGTTAGCACAGACCTTAAACACTTAAAGCTGTAAGCTAATGATAGTTATATAAGAGCAGATACTGCTGGTGCAATAAGCTGTAGTTTTACGTCCAATGGATGATCTGATTAGTCGACTAATCGCAAAAATAATCGGTGACTAGTCGACTATCAAAATGATCGTTTGTGGCAGCCCTAGTATTTATATTATTTCAGGCCTTCTCAGGCATCAAGCATAAGGCACGTATTTCCTCCGTGCATGAACCAGACTGGTCTCACAGTTGTGTGTGAAATCGTCAGGAAATATGGTCGAATTCTATGAACAGTGGGTCACCTTATTGTTTAAACTGACATGTTTCAGTGGAAAGAATGCTTTTTAAAGATCAGGTCATTTTGTGACTATTTCAAAACTGTCTGTACGCTGATAGCTACTTTTGTTGAAATTCTGAATACTGACCTGAAGTAACTTTCCTTCTGAAGGATTGGAATGGGAAAAGTACTGATGTTCCCCTGGAGGTGGCGCTACTGATACAAGTTGGGGCTGGACCACATGATACGGAAAGCAGTATAACCCCACTTCTACTTGACTGGTTTGATCTGGAAGATGAGCTTATTATGGTTTTTGAGAAACCAGAAAATTGCATGGACTTAGACAATTACCTCAAAACTACAGATAAACCTCTGTCAGAGACACATGTTAAGGTAAGTGACGAGCATTTGGAGCTTACAGCAGTTTTTCATAGAGAATGTCCTGTGCTCCAAATATGGCTTCCTTTCTTTTAGGTCATAATGAAGCAACTAGTTGACGCAGCCATTACGATGGATAACAAGGGGGTTTTCCACCGAGATATTAAACCACACAACATTCTAATTGAAACATCTTCGGAGGAACCCCGAGTGCGATACATCGATTTTGGCTGTGGAGTCACGTTTACTCCGGGACAAAGGTTCAGGAGGAACGCAGGTATGTTTTCAGCCACAGCGTTGTGCTGTCATGAACTGTCTCCACATCATGTTCCCTCCCCATTAATTCTTCTTATCTTTGTGTTTTAGGAACCAGGATCTACAATAGTCCAGAGTGGTTCATGTACGGCTTCTGCTCTGCAGAATATACTACAGCCTGGCAGCTGGGTGTTGTGATGTACCAGCTGTTACACAACAAGTTACCATTTGACTGCGACTACAAGATCATCAACCAAAACCCACCGATTTTAGCTGACATTTCAAACAGTAAGATTTCTGCCAAAAGGGCTGTTGATATAAGAAAGGTGAAATAACTTTGTGGATAACTTTAACAAGAGTATTTCATTTCTGTAAAGAATGCAGGGATTTTTTGACGGGGTGTCTGAGGAAGCACTACAAGGACCGCTTCACCCTGGAGGATCTTCGGAATCACATGTGGCTCAAATGATTTCTGCGCACCATGAACTAAAAGGTTATGGAGCAAAAGCTCCAACACATCACAAGTCATCAACAAGTCACTTTTCAAATTTAGTAGCAATGTTGCAGTTGCTGTCACGTGGCTCTTTTTTGGTGTTTTCTTTTCCAATCCAGCAGCAAGCAGTCTGAGACCTCCATCTGACCTTCATCTAAATATAGTGTCAAGCGGCGGCTGTGTGAAGGCAAGAGAGGACCCAAATGCACAGCTCTAGACACACGGTGATGACCTCAAAGGCAGGTCTTTATTAACAGGAACATAAGAAGCCATACAATAACTAACCTGGGAGCAACTAAAGCTGAGGCGCTGGGAAGACACGGTAAATGCACACAACCTAGAGGGACGACGCAACACAGAACAAAGGGACACTCTGACATAAATACACAGAAGGTAATGAGAGAAGTGGGAACACACGGGGAACACAGCTGAAGACAATTAGCGAGCAGGGAGGACACGAAACTGAAAATACTGACACCAAGATGTGGACCTTAAACACAACACAGTACACAGAGATGAGCACAGAGAGAGAGAGGCAGAGAAGAAGGATGAATATGGGGGGATGAGGAGAACACAGAACACAAAGGATGGGAACACGGTACCAGAACAAACACCACAATAAAAACATGGACACAGGGGGAATCCAAATACCAAACCAACCAATCCAATGGACATAAGGAACAAAATACAAAACTACAGGAAAACTAAGAACACTGGGTCAAAATGACCCAGGACCATGACATATAGGCTTTTGTAGGCTTGCTTTATGAAAAGTGTCATTGATGAAAATGTAGTGTATATCTGTTATTAACCTCTGTCTCTCTTCCACAGCATGTCTTTATCCTGTCTTCCTTCTCTCACCCCAACCGGTCGCAGCAGATGGCCGCCCCTCCCTGAGCCTGGTTCTGCCGGAGGTTTCTTCCTGTTAAAAGGGAGTTTTTCCTTCCCACTGTCGCCAAAGTGCTTGCTCAAAGGGGGTCATATGATTGTTGGGTTTTTCTCTGTATCTATGAAGCGCCTTGAGGCGACTTTTGTTGTGATTTGGCGCTATATAAATACAATTGAATTGAATTGAATTGGGCAGCACGGTGGCACAGTGGTTAGCACTGTTGCCGCACAGCAAGAAGGTCCTGAGTTCAATTCCAACATCAGGCCGGGGTCTTTCTGTGTGGAGTTTGCATGTTCTCCCCGTGTTTGCGTGGGTTCCCTCCGGGTACTCCGGCTTCCTCCCACCGTCCAAAGACATGCAGCTTGTGGGGATAGGTTAATTGGATAATCCAAATTGCCATTAGGTGTGAATGTGAGTGCGAATGGTTGTCTGTCCCTGTGTGTTGGCCCTGCGACAGACTGGCGACCTGTCCAGGGTGTACCCCGCCTCTCGCCCTATGACAGCTGGGATAGGCTCCAGCGCCCCCCGCGACCCTTGAATTGAATTGAATTGAAGTGAGGCCATGATGCATTTTATTGTAGCTCATCATCATCCGACCCTGCCCTGAAAATAGCTGAAGAAATGTTGGCATACCGAAAGGTTTGCTTTGGGGGTACTATTTGGTGCCATTTTAAGTTAAAAACTATTAAAAAAAAAAAAAAAAAGAGTCATATTTTGTGTGATTTTTTCATTACTGTTGTTGTCCCAAGAAGCAAGATGGCGCCTGTGTTTGGCTGTGCCGCTGCCTCCGTCCGTGTGTTTGTTTACTTCATATGTTATGCAAGTGTTCTTGCTACAGCTTTGTCCGATGTCATCTCCCTTCGGATTTATGATCGCCATGCGTTACTGCCGATCAAATCTGCTATGGATAACTTTCAGAGTCAACGATACGACGTTGTTTTCCCACTGCCGCTTGAGCGCGACGCAGCACCCGGTTCACCTCCACTCTTGCCGGTCAGCTCAATTTTGCTTCAGAGGCCTCGTCAGAGGAAGCGGGGGAAGAGAGCCGGCTTTGTTGTCCTGCTCCGTCGTCTTCGGAAAGAGGCAGATCTTCGGGGGCTTTATTCCTGGGCTGCTAGCGGTAAGATCCGCCTGAGACTTGTCGGAGCTGGATTAATCCCCACAACCCACTGTGTTTGAACTGAGCCCTTAGCCCTATATGTGCCTTTAAATGAGCACATTGCCCCAGAAACCTTTGTTTCTCCAAGTACTTGTGTATAAAAAACTATATATTAATGTTTGACCACATTTGGGAATCAGAGCAGAGAGAAGATGACAACAGGTGGCGCCATATTGCCAACTGACTAGTCTTCTTCATAAAATATGATACAAAAGCATGATTACAAATACAATAAATGCTTCTGGATGGCAAATGCTCTGTTCAGTACACACGTTTTACTTTGAACACATAGGTATGCAGCATGCACACAACATGCATTCATCCTTTTTGGTTGAGTCCATGGTGATGGCCTGTGTCTTTCCGAGTTCTCCTCAAACACTTTGGCTTCCCTCTACAATGTTAGGCCTCTTATTAACCTTTGTCATGTCATGCACACATTGCTCAAGAGCTGTTGCCATATTGGATGTGATAACCTGTAGCGATCACATCCAATAACTCATGTGTTGTTTACATACAAATGATCACTGCTTTTTTTTCACTGCTGTGCTGCTGGTTGCAGCAATCACCAGGGATAGAGAATCTTTTTTGTTGCCTTTCAGGTGATTTGGATAGAAGAGGAGCATCACATAAATGGTAGTATCAGTTCTAAATTATTTGAAATCCAAGTATCTGTTTCAAACAATATTTGACTGTGAGGCTTGGTTACCGGTTGTTGCTGGTTCTCACTGGTTGTCACTAGTTGTTACCGCTTGCTGCTGGTGCAGCAGCACTGACAGCTAACATGGCGGTTAAATCGACACATTTTGCTGCACCCATTTTTAGTTTTAATTGTTTTATGTCAGCTTTTCAGCTCCACCTTCTCCACTTCTTCCACACTAAACTTTTTCTACAAGCTGCGTGAGCGCACACCAAAGGTAGGGGAGGTGCTCAGGTTCACTGTCATTGATCATAATCGATCGATAGTGAAAAGTCCCCGCTCAATGCTCAGCTCAAATGCACAAATATATACAATTATGAGATATTCATGAAGTATTTTTATTTTATTTTGCCATTTATATATGTTGGCACTAACAGTGCTCAAGACAATACTTATATACTGTCAATATGTGACATATTGAAATCGCGTTTGAATTTGCGCTTGTTTTTTGCTTTCACTTTGCAATCGCACGAACTGTGTATAGAGAGCGACAGCACTGATTGGTGAGTGATGATAATTTGTGCACCAATTCCTCTGACATCGTCTTATCAATCGTTAGCTTACTACGCAAACATGACAAGTGAAATCTCCTGCAGCTTAAACATGTGAGAGGTTGATCGCGCAGAGAATCGCTGAGCGTTATGTGAGTGCGTGTGTAAAAGCAGCAGGATATATATTTTAGTTCTGCTGAGCCAAATAAGACAGGTCAGGGTGAAGAAGTGACAGCCAAAGAAAAGCTTACCACAAAACGGAGAAGTTATGACAAATCAGACTATAAGGCAAAAAGAAAGTGCAGCTTTATGGTTTCATGGACAAAAGAATTTCTGTGGCTGCGATATGATGAGCTAAATAACCAGGGCTGCACATAAGTGGTCCGCAGGTGCGCATTCGCTGTCAAAATAAAAAACACGCACAAGGGTTAGGGTTAAATTTAAAAACTGTACTTTTGAGTTAAAATATATATTCATAATTTTAATAAATGACAAATTAAAAAGGCATGAACATTTTTTTTGTATCGAAAAAATATCGAACCGTGACACCAAAGTATCGAACCGAACCGTGAATTTTGTGTATTGTTGCACCCCTAATATATATATATATGTGTGTAATTTTAACAAGAACTTTATTGAACAATCAGTGAGTATACAACATACAAACAGATGAGGTATACAAGTGGAACATAAATATGAACAACCAGCGATTAAAGAAAAAAAGAAAAAAACCCCACACCGATAGAGTTGGGAAGCAGGTACCATGCTTGTTACATCAGCTAACAATACTAACTTCCACAACACTCACCAAGACAGTCGGAGGTTAGGTAAAACAGAGCAAATAAATTATTGAGAAATTATAAGAAAATACATTAGGCAGGAAAGGAAAAAGAATAACTGTGGAAGTTCAAATTCACTGGGCTACACGTGCTTTCTTTCTATAGCCTTTGAACCTTGAAAAATATAACCTCATCACAGTAACGCATAATTTTATTATGCATTACATCCAATACTGCTCATACATTTAGTGAGTAACTAGTCACAATAATGCTCACAGATACGATTTATAGATCAGTCAACACATTCCAGCACCTTTAGGCAACTGTTTTTGTGATTTGGTGCTGTAAATAAAACTGAAATCAAGTGAATTTTGACTTAACCTGTGCTGCTAGCTTTTAGCCTGCAAAGCTATCCATTAGCCTTCACTACTGCCTTACAAGTAAATGCTGCCCAAAGAGAGTCCTTCTTGTTGGTATAATAGCTACAATATTATCTATAATATCCATTGCTTGTTCCTAACTAGTTTTATGGCCTTTGTTGTAGAAGCACAGTTCCCACCTTGAAGCAGCCCTCTATAAACATGCATTTATGCAGCTGCGCTACAGTTTTTGCAATATTGCACCCCTAAATAAATCTTTACAGAACTTTGCCTTCACCAGAAACTACTGCCTAGCCCAGGCTGATGTTCTGTAGCTATGGAAACCAAGAATTCCAAAATCTTGTGATGTCATCACCTCGTTGTTATAAGACATTGTTATAAGACACTAAAGATCATAGTTCTCACACACAGCTCATTGCATCTTTGCAGAGTGAAGAGTGAAATCCTGAAACTAAATTAACCTAAATGAATCACACAATGTCAAAGTCTTGGCCAACTTATACTGCACCACGTCCTGTGGATCTGAATAACCCTCTAGGTAAGTCAAATGGGATTCATATGGTAATTATGCATGCTTCTGGGTTTTTATTTGAGGCAACTGAATTTGACTTAAACAAAATCATCTTTTGTTGATTTCAGGACACCAAACAGAGCCTTGCATCTCCACACTGGTGAAGATGACTCCAGATGGAAGAATAGAGGGAAGAAAGAGAAGGGACTTACCTGAAAGACTGGACAAATCCCCCAAAAAAAGCAAAAGCAGTGGAGGTCCAAAACCGGGTCCCAGCCACTTTGTTTCTGGGGAATCCAGTTTGAAATGTAAGTGATAAGACCTGTTTTAGCTGTGACATTATCTTGGCTATGTAGTTTATTTTGTGACTTTAACTGTGTACTTAACGGTCTTTAACTTTGTAGTTGGTTCATTTAGCCTTCTTTGTGTTGATTTTCAGTGTGCAGTTATTGCTTTAATGCACGATTGCCAGACCTTAGAAAGTCAGTAGAAAGCAGTTGACACACAGAGTTGGACTGAAAATGCTTAAAGTCAAACTACTTTTTCCATTTTAGTTGGCCTTCTCATAGTGCCTTCAAGCGACTCTAGTATAATTAAGAGGAGCAACAAACGGAAGAGCACTAGTGACGAATCTGAGGGACCATCCAGCAAAAAAAGCAGGACAACAAGCCCAGAGGAGAGTCCCACCCAGGAACCCTCTGAAACATGTGACTCACCGAGGATATCCGGCACTGACAGAAAAGGTAAGATAATGGCAATATTTCTGAGCTGGATCACAAGATCCTTTAGAATTTGTCCTGGGGTTTGAGATTGGGTTTGATTCCTGTGGGACCAATCGACAATAAGAGACACTCTGGGCAGTAGTGACGTTACCTACCTACTAATCTGCTAAAATGTAGCTGCTATTTACCAATTAATAGAAATGTTATAGCAAAGCTCTATAGGACTGTACCAGCTGTTTTCTGTGTAACAAGTCATAACCTGTATGTTTTTCCTGTGTGTCTGCAGAAGACTTCCTGGAAAAATATCAAGAGCTGGAGGTGCTGGGTCATGGAGGCTTTGCCACCGTGTTTTCTGGAATACGCATAAAAGACAGTTTTCCAGTATGGCTTCTTACATTTGCATTTCACAGATCTTCAGTTTATTCCTGTTTGTACTTCTCTAACCCAGAAAATGTCTTTAATGCAGGTGGCAATCAAACATGTTCAACAGCGCAGACTTGCGCGCACAACAATGGTAAGCGTCTTTTCTTATTCCAGCAGGTATTTATTAGGGCTGCCACGATTTGTCGACTAGTCACGATTACGTCGACTATCAAAATCGTCGACGACTGATTTAATAGTCGACGCGTCGTTTGAAGCTTTGTAAGATCACAAAAGACGCAGGAGTAAGTGGCAGGATTTAAGAGTGTAATAACGGACTGAAACAGAAGATGGCAGCATTGCATGTACAAGGATGTCAGCTACCGTTAAACCCCGAAGAAGAAGAAGAAGCAGCTGTGTCCCAGAATTCATAGCGCGGCCCAGCGCAGTTTCCAACAATGGCGGCAGCTAGTTAGTTTTAATATTACTCTTATTATTCTTTCTGGGTCACAAAATAAACGTTTAACATATTTTCAGGCGAGAATGTAGCTGTGTAAACCTCAAATATCTGCTCAGTTTATCAGGACACCACATATTTTCAAAAGCGCTCCGACGTTTTCGGAGACGTCTGTTACCCACTAGCTCGTTAGCGAGCCGGGGGCTAGGCTCACTAGCGCCGTGAGAACACCGGACTCCCCGCAAATCGTTTTCAAACCCACCGCCGTCTTTCGCTACTCAGGTTAAATATATATGAGTCACTTAGATAACTTAAAATGTTATTGTTTGGCTTTTTCTTTAGTATTTTATTTGTTCCTGAGTAAATCAGTTTGTCTGAGATTAAAGTTATAGTTTTTACACAGCTGAATAAACATCAAGCAGACAACTGATTATCAGAAGTGTGAGATGCTGGAGAATATACTCCAGTGTCCTGTTATATTTTAGATAGCAAGGAGTTTATTAAACTTCACCGAAACAATCTGCAAATTTCATTAAAATTTAATAAACTATCATCTTGTCTTTATTTTTAGTTAGCACAGACCTTAAACACTTAAAGCTGTAAGCTAATGATAGTTATATAAGAGCAGATACTGCTGGTGCAATAAGCTGTAGTTTTACGTCCAATGGATGATCTGATTAGTCGACTAATCGCAAAAATAATCGGTGACTAGTCGACTATCAAAATGATCGTTTGTGGCAGCCCTAGTATTTATATTATTTCAGGCCTTCTCAGGCATCAAGCATAAGGCACGTATTTCCTCCGTGCATGAACCAGACTGGTCTCACAGTTGTGTGTGAAATCGTCAGGAAATATGGTCGAATTCTATGAACAGTGGGTCACCTTATTGTTTAAACTGACATGTTTCAGTGGAAAGAATGCTTTTTAAAGATCAGGTCATTTTGTGACTATTTCAAAACTGTCTGTACGCTGATAGCTACTTTTGTTGAAATTCTGAATACTGACCTGAAGTAACTTTCCTTCTGAAGGATTGGAATGGGAAAAGTACTGATGTTCCCCTGGAGGTGGCGCTACTGATACAAGTTGGGGCTGGACCACATGATACGGAAAGCAGTATAACCCCACTTCTACTTGACTGGTTTGATCTGGAAGATGAGCTTATTATGGTTTTTGAGAAACCAGAAAATTGCATGGACTTAGACAATTACCTCAAAACTACAGATAAACCTCTGTCAGAGACACATGTTAAGGTAAGTGACGAGCATTTGGAGCTTACAGCAGTTTTTCATAGAGAATGTCCTGTGCTCCAAATATGGCTTCCTTTCTTTTAGGTCATAATGAAGCAACTAGTTGACGCAGCCATTACGATGGATAACAAGGGGGTTTTCCACCGAGATATTAAACCACACAACATTCTAATTGAAACATCTTCGGAGGAACCCCGAGTGCGATACATCGATTTTGGCTGTGGAGTCACGTTTACTCCGGGACAAAGGTTCAGGAGGAACGCAGGTATGTTTTCAGCCACAGCGTTGTGCTGTCATGAACTGTCTCCACATCATGTTCCCTCCCCATTAATTCTTCTTATCTTTGTGTTTTAGGAACCAGGATCTACAATAGTCCAGAGTGGTTCATGTACGGCTTCTGCTCTGCAGAATATACTACAGCCTGGCAGCTGGGTGTTGTGATGTACCAGCTGTTACACAACAAGTTACCATTTGACTGCGACTACAAGATCATCAACCAAAACCCACCGATTTTAGCTGACATTTCAAACAGTAAGATTTCTGCCAAAAGGGCTGTTGATATAAGAAAGGTGAAATAACTTTGTGGATAACTTTAACAAGAGTATTTCATTTCTGTAAAGAATGCAGGGATTTTTTGACGGGGTGTCTGAGGAAGCACTACAAGGACCGCTTCACCCTGGAGGATCTTCGGAATCACATGTGGCTCAAATGATTTCTGCGCACCATGAACTAAAAGGTTATGGAGCAAAAGCTCCAACACATCACAAGTCATCAACAAGTCACTTTTCAAATTTAGTAGCAATGTTGCAGTTGCTGTCACGTGGCTCTTTTTTGGTGTTTTCTTTTCCAATCCAGCAGCAAGCAGTCTGAGACCTCCATCTGACCTTCATCTAAATATAGTGTCAAGCGGCGGCTGTGTGAAGGCAAGAGAGGACCCAAATGCACGGCTCTAGACACACGGTGATGACCTCAAAGGCAGGTCTTTATTAACAGGAACATAAGAAGCCATACAATAACTAACCTGGGAGCAACTAAAGCTGAGGCGCTGGGAAGACACGGTAAATGCACACAACCTAGAGGGACGACGCAACACAGAACAAAGGGACACTCTGACATAAATACACAGAAGGTAATGAGAGAAGTGGGAACACACGGGGAACACAGCTGAAGACAATTAGCGAGCAGGGAGGACACGAAACTGAAAATACTGACACCAAGATGTGGACCTTAAACACAACACAGTACACAGAGATGAGCACAGAGAGAGAGAGGCAGAGAAGAAGGATGAATATGGGGGGATGAGGAGAACACAGAACACAAAGGATGGGAACACGGTACCAGAACAAACACCACAATAAAAACATGGACACAGGGGGAATCCAAATACCAAACCAACCAATCCAATGGACATAAGGAACAAAATACAAAACTACAGGAAAACTAAGAACACTGGGTCAAAATGACCCAGGACCATGACATATAGGCTTTTGTAGGCTTGCTTTATGAAAAATGTCATTGATGAAAATGTAGTGTATATCTGTTATTAACCTCTGTCTCTCTTCCACAGCATGTCTTTATCCTGTCTTCCTTCTCTCACCCCAACCGGTCGCAGCAGATGGCCCCGCCCCTCCCTGAGCCTGGTTCTGCCGGAGGTTTCTTCCTGTTAAAAGGGAGTTTTTCCTTCCCACTGTCGCCAAAGTGCTTGCTCAAAGGGGGTCATATGATTGTTGGGTTTTTCTCTGTATCTATGAAGTGCCTTGAGGCGACTTTTGTTGTGATTTGGCGCTATATAAACAAAATTGAATTGAATTGAATTGAGGCCATGATGCATTTTATTGTAGCTCATCATCATCCGACCCTGCCCTGAAAATAGCTGAAGAAATGTTGGCATACCGAAAGGTTTGCTTTGGGGGTACTATTTGGTGCCATTTTAAGTTAACAACTATTAAAAACAAAAAAAAAAAGAGTCATATTTTGTGTGATTTTTTTATTACTGTTGTTGTCCCAAGAAGCAAGATGGCGCCTGTGTTTGGCTGTGCCGCTGCCTCCGTCCATGTGTTTGTTTACTTCATATGTTATGCAAGTGTTCTTGCTACAGCTTTGTCCGATGTCATCTCCCTTCGGATTTATGATCGCCATGCGTTACTGGCGATCAAATCTGCTATGGATAACTTTCAGAGTCAACGATACGACGTTGTTTTCCCACCGCCGCTTGAGCGCGACGCAGCACCCGGTTCACCTCCACTCTTGCCGGTTAGCTCAATTTTGCTTCAGAGGCCTCGTCGGAGGAAGCGGGGGAAGAGAGCCGGCTTTGTTGTCCTGCTCCGTCGTCTTCGGAAAGAGGCAGATCTTCGGGGGCTTTATTCCTGGGCTGCTAGCGGTAAGATCCGCCTGAGACTTGTCGGAGCTGGATTAATCCCCACAACCCACTGTGTTTACCACCCAAGCTTCCACCTAAAAGTATGGAAAGCAATGCCTCATCGCGGCAGGAACCCTGTTTTGCTGCGCAGCTTACCGCATAGTACGAACTCTGTTCCTGGAAACTCTACCCCTGTCCCGGTGGGTCGCAGCGTTAAATGGATTTTAATTAATGCGCGCTCAATTGCCAACAAGTCTTATATCTTAAATGACTTGTTCTGTGCGGAGAAGCTTGATTTTATGTTTATCTTTGAGACGTGGCAGCGTGAGAATGAAGTCTCACATCTTTTAGAGCTGTGTCCCACTGACTGTTCATTTCTCTGTGTGCCTCGGATATCTGGACGAGGAGGTGGAACAGCGGTAATTTTCAAAAAGACATTCTTATGCCAGATGATCTCCTCAAGCTGTTACAACTCTTTTGAGATGATTGTGATAAAAATTGGACGAGAACAGCCCATATACGGCATTTTAATTTATCGTCCACCTGGGTCTGCTGCAGCTTTTCTGTCAGACCTACAAGAATTTTTAACTTCCACGATTAAACTGGGCGAGGTCATCATTGTTGGTGACTTCAACATTCATGCAGAGGACTCATCAAATAGTACCACTAAGGAGTTCCTGAGCATTATGGACTCTTTTAATTTTGTTCAACATGTATCAGGTCCTACTCACACAGCTGGGCATACTCTGGACTTTGTCTACACCTGTGGTGTTTCCCTTGACCACATGAACTTAAATGATGTTTCTTTTAGCGATCATAAGTCAGTCTTTTTTAATGTATTGTTCAATTCAGAGTCTCTTCCCCAAAGTTTTATTAGGTGCAGGCGCTTTATTGATGACTCTGTCATTTTAAAGTTTTCTTCTCTTTTTAATTTTAAACCTTCTTCTGACGAGGTTGACATCCTTATTAATTCTTTTAATGAACACTGTCTTGACATTCTTAATCAGGTTGCTCCTTTCAAAACTAGTCATTGCACTGTTAGTTCCTGCACACCATGGTTAAATAATCAAACCCGTGGTCTTCGACGCTCCTGTCGAAAAGCAGAGCGTCTCTGGAAGTCCTACTCACTGTCATTGTAAGCTGTATATATAGAACACCAGGTTCTAATATTGAAAATTTTAAGGAGTGGGTAGATAAAACATTCATTAGGACAAATCAAAAAGTCATGTTCATTTGTGGGGATTTTAACATAGATCTACTAAATCCAAACAAGCAGAGAGCGACAGAGGAATTTATTAATACAATGTATAGCTTGGGACTTTTTCCAGTGATCACTAAGCCCAGCAGGATTACAGCACAGTCGGCAACCCTAATAGACAATATATTTACTAATGAAATAGAAAATAGAACCATAAGTGGTCTCCTAATTAATGACATCAGTGATCATCTACCTGTTTTTATAGTGTATAACAGCAATTACAGGAAGATTAAACAGCAAAACACAATAAAATACAAACGAGTGAGAACAGAAGAGTCAATAAACGCATTCAAAAGTGATTTACTCAAGCAAGAATGGGAGATGCTGTATAAGGAAAAAAATATTGATAAAGCTTATGAGATTTTTTTAGGAAAATTTAAACTGTTATATAATAGTCATTGCCCAGTAAAGAAATATAGTAAAAAACAAAAATATGCAGAGTGCCCATGGATTACAAAAGGATTGCAAAATGCATGTAAGAAGAAAAATACCTTATACAGAGAATTTATAATGAACAGAAGTACAGAAGCTGAAAATAAATACAAGAAATATAAAAATAAATTAACGAGTATTTTAAGGTCATGTAAAAAGGAATACTATGAAAAATTACTGATTATGAATAAAAATAATATTAAAGGGATCTGGAAAACATTAAATACCATCATCAAAAAGGGCTCGGGGCAGGCAGACTATCCTTCGTATTTCGCAAATAATGATAGAAATATTACTAATATGAGCGATGTGGTAAATGATTTCAACAAATTCTTTGTAAGTGTTGGGCCAGACTTGGCTGAAACAATTCCTGATATAACAGATTCTGTAGAGAAAGAAACTAGACTCATTGACCGCAATCCTCATTCAATGTTCTTAAAGGTGGTGGAAGAAATGGAAATCATTGATATTGTTGGGAAATCACAAACAAAAAACTCTACAGACTCTGACGACATTGATATGGAAATCGTTAAGAGAGTGATAGAGGGCATTTCCAAACCCTTAACACACATTTGCAATTTGTCCTTACAAACTGGTACATTCCCAAAACAAATGAAAACAGCTAAAGTAACACCACTGTTTAAAAATGGTGACAGACACCAATTCACAAATTATAGGCCTGTCTCTCTACTTTCTCAATTTTCAAAAATACTGGAAAAAGTCTTTAGTAATAGACTTGACAAATTTATAGATAAACACAAAATAATAATGGATAGTCAGTATGGTTTCAGATCAAATAGATCAACATCATTGGCATTAATGGAACTGATCGAAAATATCACCAACAATATAGATAAAAGACAATGTATAGTTAGTGTATTCATTGACCTAAAAAAAGCTTTTGACACAATTAATCATGACATATTACTTGATAAACTGGAGTACTACGGCATTAGAGGAGTGGTGTTAGAGTGGGTAAAGAGTTATTTGAGAGACAGGAAGCAATTTGTGAAAATTGGGGAATATCAATCAGAGTGTATGGACATTGTTTGTGGAGTTCCGCAGGGGTCAGTATTGGGACCAAAGCTGTTTATCCTCTATATCAATGATATATGCAGAACATCAGATATACTACAGTTTATTCTATTTGCAGATGATACAAATATTTTTTGTACTGGAGAGAACTTACAGCAGCTTTTGGAAATTGTCACACAAGAAATGATTAAACTGAAAACATGGTTTGATAGAAATAAGCTATCATTAAATTTGGAAAAAACTACATTTATGTTATTCGGAAATTGTAAAAAAGATGCAGGAGCAAAATTATTAGTAAACAATGTTGAAATAGAGCAAGTTTCGGATACAAAATTTCTGGGTGTGATAATAGATAACAAAATCTGCTGGAAACCTCACATAAAGCATATACAAGCCAAACTGTCAAGAAGCATCTCCGTACTAAGTAAAGTTAAATATTTTTTGCCTTCCAAATCACTCCGGGTACTTTATTGTTCACTTATATTGCCATATTTGGAATACTGTGTGGAAATTTGGGGAAACACATATAAAACTGCACTTCAACCAATATGTAAAATTCAAAAAAAAGCAATCAGGATGATTAATAAAGCAGGATTTAGAGACCATACTAACATCATGTTTTTGAAATTAAAAATACTGAAGTTTATGGATCTTATAAAATATAAAACTGCAAAAATTATGTACAAGGCCAGATACAATATGTTACCAGGAAATATACAGAGGATGTTCTATGACAGAGAAGGAGACTATGAATTGAGGGGGAAATTGAATCTAAGGATTCTTAAAGCACGGTCAAAGGTTAAAACCTTTTGTGTCACTATTTATGGGGTAAAACTGTGGAATAGTTTTACTATAGATCTACAGCAATGCTCAGGAATTAGTAAGTTCATGAAAATACTTCGAAAACTGATTTTGGAAGAATATGATACCGATAAAGATGATCACCCATTGTATGTATAAAAATATCAAATTATATCCAAATTATATCAATCACGGTAGCCAAGTTTATATAGGTTCTCCTCGTGTATCGTGTGGAGTATGTGATGATGGGAATTAGGTGAATTATGTGGGATCAATAAGATGTTGAGCAGGGGTAGGAATTAATAAGTATGTTCATACTTCTTCCTACTCCTTTTCAGACCAAACATTGTTACATTATGTCAGACGATTTTGTTTTATTTCATTATATATTTTTTGTTTATCTGAACACATACGTGTGTGTGTGTATTAGGGCTGCCACGATTAGTCGACTAGTCACGATTATGTCGACTATTAAAATCGTCGACGACTAATTTAATAGTCGACGCATCGTTTGAAGCTTTGTAAGATCACAAAGGACGCAGGAATGAGTAGTAGGATTTAAGAGTGTAATAACGGACTGAAACAGAAGATGGCAGCACTGCATGTACAAGGATGCCAGCTGCCGTTAAACCCCGAAGAAGAAGAAGCTGTGTCCCAGAATTCATAGCGCAGCCCAGCGCAGTTGTCAACAATGGCGGCAGCTAGTTAGTTTTAACTTTACTCTTATTATTCTTTCTGGGTCACAAAATAAACCTTTAACATATTTTCAGGCGAGAATGTAGCTGTGTAAACCTCAAATATCTGCTCAGTTTATCAAGACACCACATATTTTCAAAAGCGCTCCGACGTTTTCGGAGACATCTGTTACCCACTAGCTCGTTAGCGAGCCGGGGGCTAGGCTCACTAGCGCCCTGAGAACACCGGACTCCCCGCAAATCGTTTTCAAACCCACCGCCGTCTTTCGCTACTCAGGTTAAACATATATATAAGTCACTTAGATAACTTAAAAGTGTTATTGTTTGGCTTTCTTTAGTATTTTATTTGTTCCTGAGTAAATCGGTTTGGCTGAGATTAAAGTTATAGTTTTTGCACAGCTAAAACTGTCAAGCAGACAGCTGATTATCAGAAGTGTGAGACGCTGGAGAATATACTCCGGTGTCCTGTTATATTTTAGAAAGCAAGGAGTTTATTAAACTTCACCGAAACAATCTGCAAATTTCATTAAAAATTAATAAACTACCATCTTGTCTTTATTTTTAGTTAGCACAAACACTTCAAGCTGTAAGCTAATGATAGTTATATAAGAGCAGATGCTGCTGGTGCAATAAGCTGTACGCTGTACGTCCAATGGATGATGATCTGATTAGTCGACTAATCGCAAAAATAATCGGTGACTAGTCGACTATCAAAATAATCGTTTGTGGCAGCCCTAGTGTGTATATCTACATATATATTCATATCTGTAAATGAAAATATATGTAGTGTGTATATATTGTTTTTTGTTTTATATGTCTGAAACAAATAAAGATACAATACAATACAATACAAAAAAGTCCACTGGGCTGGTTGTCCATCGGGAACACTTCAAAGAACTTTTTCACTTATATAATGAGTCAGTTAAAGAGGCCAGATCCTGTTAGAAAAATAAGTTCAGTATTATGGAAAGAAACCAAAGGAACCCGCAGGTGACGACGTTTCGTCGACACTGACGTTTGTTTGGGAGAAAACTTACAAACATACAGTACAGCACTTCAGAGTCACACTGCTAGGATTGAAGATTTATGTAAATTAGACAAGCTGAACGCGTTCTGTACTGTACAGGAGACACGGCACAAGACTGACAGTGGTCTGCAGCCAATCAGGACGCAGAGCAAAATACGCTGTGTAAAAAAAAAAAAAAAAAAAGCATGCAAAATTCCACACACACACACAAAAAAACAAAAATCTGCAAGATTGCGAAAGGTGAACCGCGATATAGTGAGGGACCACTGTACTGTGAAAGGATATAAATTTGTTTTTCTTTTCAAAGCATTGGACTTTGAAGGTAGGCAGCAGAAACCATTCATTATCACACTCTTAATTATTATTATTAATCCTGTCACCCTACTGCATATGCAGTATATTACGGGTCAGTATATAACTTAGTTATGGTGTCATTTAGTTCTCTGCTCCCTGAAAATGGGCAGCTGGGGCACATGTAAGCTCACTCACTTGACAGAAAGCCAAACAGATGACTGTTCTCCGAAACTAGCCAACTATGTGAGTGTGGCTGCAGTGTTTTTCACACACTGCTCGCCCTTCCTTCCTGTTTAGCCCTGAGCTTCTATCAAAACACATTACATTTGCCTGTGTCAATGCTCGCTCTGGAGTCTGATGCTGTTTGTTGCAGTGCCCTTACCATGGAAATCACGAGTGTCACTGTATGTGTGTGCAGGGCAGATCTAGAGAAATTTCCTTAGGGTGGCATGAGGGTGGCAAAGAAATCAAATGGGGTGGCAAAATCGAAGCCCTTTTTTTCATACACATATGCAGGTGGTTATATACGGTTAAAATAGTTCAAATGCAGTAAGTATACACGTTTTTCATATAGATAAAGTCTATAACTAAATTATTGTCTGTAGCCCACATAATTAAACACTTTAGTTACATAAAACATGTGAGTTTTGATGTTATGTACTGTACAGCCTGTATAATAAATAAATATGTAGCCCAATAAGTATAAAATCCAGAAAGCTACACAACATGTTTCACTGTTTTTTGTCAGAAAACAGTCACATTGTTACAACTTAAATTACACAAAATGTCAGAAATCTGCACTGTCATGAACAAAAATTTAAACCTAATTTTTCATGATTTGTTGGACTGAGGTCTGAAATACAACTGGTCATTTTTGACTCCTTTTGAGTTTACGTTTGTATTTCACCCTCAAATTGTTTAATCCCCCCCCCCCCTTGCCTTTTTTGGTATCCTTTCAGCTTAACTGAATTTAGTTGTTTTGACTGACATACTGCATTAGTATTACTGACCTGAAATCACGCAAATAACTTAAAATCGTAGTAGTATTTTTTTACTGTAAAAAACCCAGACATGTTGGGTAAATTTTTACAACTTGAAATGCAAATATAAAATGTACATTTTGTAAACATATACAACTATTTATCTAAAAATGCAGACAATACACCTGCCGTCTTTTTTTCATTTGTATAAGAATTAAAAAATATTGCTAAAACTAAAATGAGAGAACATTGATGTCAAACGTTTGTGCTACGTTTGTGCTGCAAAAATTTTCGTTTGTGCTACTATCATTTTAAAGATATTAATAGAAATTTCAAGAGGTCATCAGAGGTCAACCAGCCCCCCCATATTAATGGAATCAAACAAAATTGGTGTCAATCAGTTGTGCTATGTTTGTGCTGGTTTGGTTTGTGCCACAAACAGGACTTTAATATCACCAACCATTCCCATGTTATTACGTTGTATCCATATACAGTGGGGCAAAAAAGTATTTAGTCAGCCACCGATTCTTTACAAATCCTACCATGTGGATTCATGGATTTTTTTTTCACATTCTGTCTCTCACAGTTGAAGTGTACCTCTGGTGCAAATTACTGACCTCTGTCATCATTTTAAGTGGGGGAACTTGCACAATCGGTGGCTGACTAAATACTTTTTTGCCCCACTGTAAATGGCCCACCCTGTACTGTATTAACACAATTGATCTAAAATCAGACAAAAAACATCAAATCCGAGTAGAAAAAGTGATATTTTCACTGTAACAACCACAAACATGTTCATTGAATCATATTTCATAACCTTAAATGCAAATATAAATTGTGAATTTTAAAATAATATGCACAAGTTTTGCAAACAAGTTATTTGCAGCCATTTACCTTTTACTCTTTTTTTTTTATTATAACCATTTCACACTATTTACACAACAATCAGGTGTTCTGCATTCAATAAGATGCCACAAATTATTTGTGCCACTCCAAAACAATAATTTCTGTCCACTATAAAGGAGAACATCACAGCCTGATACCTGCAGGTCTGACAGCAGCAGGTGTATCACTCCTGTTTCTACCTGGAGACAGCCATCACCTCATTGTTCTGACACACAACACAAAACTATCCACAACACTACACACTAACTACACAAGACAACACATGAACTACACACTCAAAAGACGCTAAACGTCACAAATCTCTCAACATCTCAAAACTCGCTCTCTCTCATTTTCTGCTGTCTCTCTCTCTCTCTCTCTCTCCGTAACTCCTAAAACTTCCCCCTCTTCCCTAAACAACCAAATGTCATGTCGCCATATCATTTTTTGATTGGTCGACATGGTGCATTTTTCCACCAACACGAACGGGCGTTTTTTTGTTTTTGTTTTTTTTACTTTTTGGTCATAAGCAGAGAGTGCTTGCTAGCACTGTCCTTAGACAGTAAACGTGACGAAACTATTGAGGAAAAAACAGGCGTATATATTGTTTATCATGACTCTGGTTTTACGTGGCCTATCAACACAATTTAAAAACTGATATATATCACCTTGTTGCTTTGTCATTTTGAAGTGGTCATGTGATTCGCTTACCACGACTACTTTATTCTTCCTCAGTCAAACAGCAGCACTCATGCAATTGTTTTCCCTCTAGCTCAAGGGGGTTGTGCCAAAAAGTGATTTGTCTACCAGAAAGTGACTGCCGTCCGCAGGAGCGCGCAGCTGCTTAAAGCTGTAGTGTCCAGATTACTTACAGCTACTTCCGTGCAACTGATATAAGCTGTGGTAACCTGAACACAGCTTCAACCGTCTGTTTGTTGAAAAATAGTAACGCGACCGCACCGCATTTTCTTGTTAGTAACAGTAACGGCGTTGTAACGATAGGAATAGTAATTAGTTGTAACGCCGTTACCTGTAACGCCGTTACCTGTAACGCCATTATTCCCATCACTGGTTATCAGTGTTTTCTGTTCAGAATTGCCACTCACTTATGGCATAGTTGGACCACACTGGCAGCATGGTGATTGTCCTTGAATGTGTAGTAGTCTAGAGGCCGGTTGGCCTGTCAATCAGATCAACAACCAATGACAGAGAGTCTGGAGGAGAGCATGTGTGTGGTTGGCTGAGAGTGTTTGGGGGGGCGGGTGTTAGAGAATGTTGTTGTGGGTGTGTGTGAAAAAAAGAGAGTGCGCTTTTCCTTGTTGTTTTGGCGTTGACTACGGCCCACAGTAGCCTGTATTACTATTCTTAATAAACACCGGTAACCGAAGCACCGATCGTCTCTGTCTTGTGCCGGAGGGACGCTACACTACGTTAAACACAAGAACACAAAACCTGAGAACAAAACCCTAATATTCAAAACAGGGTAACTAAAGAATCAGAACATAAATCATAATACAAAAGAATACCAAAACATAAGAAACTCAAAATGCTGGGTCAAAATGACCGGACAGTCTTGGTCGTTGTGTCCTTGGGCAAGACACTTCACCTACTGCCTACTGGTGTTGGCCAGAGGGGCCGATGGCGCAATATGGCAGCCTCGCTTCTGTCAGCCTGCCCCAGTGCATGCCCTCATTAAATATACCGAAGATATTTTATTTTCTAAATCAGCTGACTATGACAGTTAGAAATTGTTACAGATTTAGATTTGATCCTATATATAACAACGTATGTGTGAGATTATGTCACATTTAGGGAAGATTTTTTCCATAATACCATGAAATGTCATCTATCACTTTCAACCACAAAAATCTAACCTGATTATCCCAAAGTGTAAGTGAACATTTGATCTAAATGACATTCCCTTGAAACATTCCCGAGATATCACATACGACAAACAGATGGATAGGCTGTGATAGTTCCACCTTCAGATACAGCAAAGAGGGATCGAATGAAAATTTGTGGAGACCTTCATGGGAGCAATTTGTAATAAAGCAGCAGTTCACACTTCATGACAAATGACCCAATGTTATTTCATCAGCTCAACAGAATTTTAGAATGAGTGCTAAATTAATATTGTTTGCATATGAACATGCTAGGTGAACGTGGTTAACAACATACACAATATTGTCGTGTTACAGTTTGTTTCTGTGCTTGTTATCTCTTTACTGAAGAGCTACTGATGAGATGCTGAGGATCCCTGAGCAGTTGTTTAACACAGGAGGTTCATATGTCCACAGTAAACATTGGTAATTCAAGTGTTGATGTAAATGAGCCAAGTTCATTCAAAGTCAAGAAACAGCAGCAGACATTATTATGTTTCCTTCTGCAACCAAGTGGCTTTCCTGTGAACAACAGCCTTTCTTTGTCTCCTCCTTCACACAAGGTTCCCGGGGGGGGGGGGGGGCAGAAAGCTGACAGCTGCAGACCACAGTCTTTTACAACCTGCTACCTGATAGCCCCTTATTTTAAAGTTCTTCAGCAGCCATCCTTTACTGGTTATTCATTCCCTTCTCTTCTTTAACACAAATACCCAAATGGGATATTATAATGATGACCTTCATTCATGTTTTTGCTGCAGTTTAACACAATTTCTTGATTCTATAAGATGTGCCTGAGAGGCATTTTGAAATTTCAATGATTTCAAAGAATTTGCATCTATTGGTTTTTTTTTCCCTCTAAAGAGCTAAAAGCCATTTGGTGGCGTGATCCTCACAGCTGGGAGCGGCTGCCCTGATTGCCCAGATGATGGTAGAAGGCCTTTACTTTTCTAAATTGTAAATCCTGACTCTGAGGTCAGTCCTACAAAGTGCTCCAAACAGCTGTGTCATCTGCATGTACACAGTGATAGACAATAATGATTGCAGGTGAAGTCACCTATGCTTCTGTATCCACCACACAATCCATTACCTTGTTACTTAATACCTCCACCCCCACACATGTAGCTGGGGACTGAAATTTTATACTGGTGGGAAACCATTAAGAGGAGGGAGGAAACTGCACAACAATAAAACCCTTTGGTGTATTTAGTGACTGTTGAAAAATCTCTGTGCCACAGTTACGGCAGATGAGGCGGGCAGCACAGCTCTATCTCAGCAAAGGCTCAGCAGCTGCAAAGTGATTTGTCAGGTTTCCATTTGCAGAGTACAAGGAAACATACAAATCAAAGAGACAGACAAGATAGTGACATACTTGGCAGAGATGAAGTGTCAGAAACAGAGAGGAAGTAAGACAGCATGCTGAAGAGGATAAACTCAACAAAAAGCATTGTGTGTAATATTAATGTCACTCTGTTGCAGTTTTCCGAATGGATAGTAACAAGTTATTTCCACTTCCCACCTCCTCCTTATTCCCTTAACTCTGTCACACTGGTCTATTTCCACTTTCCCAACAGAGAGGAAGAACGAGAAGGAAGCGTTGATGTGACGGGCAGCTTTGGCAGCTGCTCCAGTCTGCTCTGCTTCCAAGTGTGTTCACACTTCAGATTGTGTGAAAATGAGAGAAAGAAAAAAGACAGAAAAAGCGCCCACTCCTCCCACCCTTCTGCCCCTCCTCCATCCTCTCTGCCTGAAGATATTGAATTCAGTACAGAAAGTTTTCTTCTGATTCTCCCCTGCTGGGATTGTGTGTGTGTGTGTGTCAGAAGGGCAGCCTCCAACACTCATGCCTATCAAACAGTTTCCATAGCAACCTCTAAGAAAAGTTTAGGCACAAGGACACTTAAAGCTCAGAGGAGTCATCACCCCTTGACCCCAGAGTAAACTGTCCAAAGCTGGGTGACTTTAATGAGACAGGTGGAGGTTTAATGGAGGACTGTCATGGTGTGCTAGCAGAATGGCTTTCAGGGAAAGCAATTGACACACTGCAATGTTAGATGAGTGGCAGACAGGAAGGATGGATAAAAAAGGCTCTCATATATTTTAAATAATGTTTAAGCCTGGGATAATTTCAGAAACATTTGGAGTGTAAAGTAGAGAGCACGTGCACAGGTTACAACTGAAATTTTATGTTTGATTTTATAAAACAGTTATTACATTAATGAAACGCATGTATTTCATGTCGAGGGGCCCCGTTTTAGTGTGACATATATAAAAGATGGACATGGACACTGTGACATCACTCCCCATTTTTTGAACTACAGTTTTCCAGCAACAAAATAATACAAAAATGTATTTACTGAAGGCCTTAATAAATAACTACATATAGTATCTTTCATTTCAACCAAATAAAGTGAGCAGGACAAAACATTCACTAGCTGGGCCCACGTCCTCATTTTAGGTTTGACAGTGTTTTAGTAGGTAAAGGTGAATGCTTGGACATGAACTGGGCTGCAGTTTGGGGAAGGCCTTGAAGGGGACTGGCAACGGCTCCCGGGCCTGGCAGATCCCCAAAGAAGACATCCCCTAGAAGCAGTATTAACTGTGATTTACGAAAGTCCAAGACCTCAACGGTAACAATTCAATTATCATTTAAACTTATTCATACAGGACCAAATCACAGTGACAGACATCTCAAGACCCTACAATAATGTCTAGAGGAAAAACCCAACAATCATATGACCCCCTGTGAGCAATCACTTTGGCGACAGTGGGAAGGAAAAACTCCCTTATAACAGGAAGAAACCTCCAGCAGAACCAGGCTCAGGGAGGGGTGGGGCCATCTGCCGCGACCAGTTGGGGCGAGAGAAGGAGAACAGGACAAAGACAAGAGCAGAGAGAGCAAATGCCAGATGACATCGCCACCCAAAGGAGAGGAAAATAACTGGTGGCAGACTAGCGAAGATGAACAGCGCTCAATAAGGTGGTCGAGGATTCCATAGTGTGGAGTGGATGAGCTCGGATAATTAGGAAGGAATGGCAGGAGAAGAGATCAAAATTGTGAACAACGGAAATCTTAATAGTGCGCTGCTTGTGCTGTTGTTGTTTTTGGTGGTGATGTGTACAGCTGGCAGCAGGAGGGCTGCAGCTGTTGAATGTAGGCTACTGTTACAGCAACCGGGTGATCACTGTAAGTGTGGCAGGATGAATGTTATCCCTCGGTCCAACCCACTTTCAGCCTGGCCCATTAGGGGGCGCTGGTATAAATAGTGGTCATTTGAGTGTCTCTGCGTCGCTTGCCTGTGATCTCCTTTTTGGTCACCTGACTTCCTCTCGCTGTGGTAGAGATCATTTGCGGGTTACTCTTCTGAAGCCTCCATCGCGGCTGGTCGTAGCTATAGAAGCCTCCTCTGAGCTATTCTGCTTATGTTCTATGACACGGCTTACTTGGTACGTAATCAACTTTTGTTACGCTCTCTGCCTTCTACTGTTCTTTTATAGTAATTATTTATTATGTTTCGCAGGAAGTGTGGGCCTTTTGTGCCAAGCTACGTGAACTGAAGTGCTGCTGTTTTGCCTTGCTGTGCTTTTATCGTCTGTTCCCGTTGTGAGATTTCTTTCCCTGCTGCTGTCAGCTTTTACAGTGGACGTCGGCGTGGACAACGGCCATATGCATGCCGGTTATCGGAGTCAGCTGGCGTGCATATTGATTGACTGTTAACTTGTCGTCGTGTGACGGCAAGTTGGAGCAGTACGGCGATTCCGTTTGCTCCAGATTTTAGAGTTTTATCCAGATTGTATGTTGTTTTATTGCTTTTGATTTGTAGTTTGGATTTTCTGTTACACCACTGGTGGGAGGCCCTTTTTCTAGCTGTAGATCACCAGTGTGGTCTTGCAGTTGGGTTATCCCCCGGTGCTACACATTAGTTTGTTGTAATATATTAAAATTTTCTTTGTTTCTTTTATTCAGATGCGGAGTGCCGACGTGGAGGAGACTAGGGTGCCTTGGTGGTGGGATCCCTTGAGTGTACACACCTGCCTTGTTTAGTTTATTAGTATGATAGTGTGTTGCACCTGTGTGTTGGTGTGTTTTCTTTCTTTAGTTTGAGTGTGGCATCCCTGCCCCTCCACTGGTAAGCCTCAGCTCTGGATACCTTTTTAAGCATATTTGTACTTGAATATTTATGATTGTGCTTTTATATGGTATTTTAAATAATTATTAATAAATTGTCAATTTGTTGATCATTGAACCTCGTCTCTGGACTGAGTATAGCAAACTTAAGTGCCTTTTCGGTGATTTAGTGTTACTTACAGTATTCTCTGGGTGAAATTCCCAGGGTGGCGTTGTCATTCTTTAAAACTGTGAAGAGTAATTACTTTATATCCCATCCTCGTCTCGCCACATAAGGGTGGACAGCGCGGCTCGAAGCTGGCGCACCAGCAGGACCTGCCAAGCCGTAGATGGAGGTCGAGGTGCGCGGGGGTCCTGCCTGAGGGCGGCATGCTGTCCGCTTCGGCATGCAGGCTGCATGGTCCTGCGTGCCGGCTGTCTGCCCAGCTGCCTCTGAGCCCTTCCTCACTTCCACTCCTGCTGCGCCGCCGCTGCTTGCCATATGGGTGGCCATCAGGCCAGCTCCCGGGCTTCCGCTGGAGGCGCGGGCAACCGCCAGAGTGGACACTTCCCCGTCGCTGGGCCGGGGCATGGGGCGCCGATGGTCCAGGCCGATTCCCTCGCCTGCTCGCGGGGTGGGGTGAAGTGGGCGATGGGGGGTATGTGGCAGGGCGTGTTCTGCGATGCCGCTGCAGGTTTGGTGGTGGAGCAAAACAAAACAGACGCACTAGAAGGCAATAAACAAAACATGAGTCCAAAACCAAAAAAAGACAACAAAGAAACACACCAGAGCTCAAGAAAACAAAGTCCAAAACAGAACAGCTCAGGGGGCCGACTGTGCGGACGGCAACGGCGGCGACGAGCAGACAGTTCAGGGTGCCGACCGTGCGGACGGCAACAGTGGCGAAGGACAGACAGTTCAGGGGGCCAACCGTGCGGACGGCAACGGCGGTGATGTGGAAGCAGTTCAGGGAGCCGACCGCAATGGCGGCGACTCAGGCGAAGGGGGTCTGGGGGCTGCCCACGATGGCCATGGCGCCCGACCAATAGCCTGGAACGTGGCCGGTTAACTGCAGACCCAGACATAGAGGCTGGACCAGGCGACGCAGAGGCAGAAGCTGGACCAGGCGAGGGTGAAGACTCGGAGGCTGCAGGAGGCAACGGCGTGAAAGCCGGAGACGGAGGTGCTGCAGGCGGCGGCGTGGAAGCCGGAGGTGAATAGCTGTTCATTTTAGTGTCTGCCACACAAAACACAGCCCCTGAATGAACAGTCACAAAGTCCGAAAAAGAAACAGAGTCCTCACTCACCACAGCCGGCGATTTAGAAGTCCAAACGTCCGGCTGTGGGGTGGCGCGCCGGTGACGCGATCGACGTTTCCTCCCCGCAGACGGCTCCGACAGGCCGGGCAAGATCACAACCGGCGAGTCGGGCAGCGAGGCAGGAGTGGCTGAGAGAAGGTGAAGGGTGTGCGGGAGAAACGCCTGCATGGTCAGAGGAATTGATTTCAGAAGCCATGGCAGGCCAGAAAAGAGCCGTTGTAATCAACTTTCAACGGCGCGGCAAAGCTCCCCTGAAGGGTTCTCTAGCCACAGCCCGAGGAGGATCTCCACATTATAACCGATGTCGTCTTGGAGCTCCTCGGACTGATTAAATGCCGCAGGGTCCATGTTGGCTGGTTCGTACTGTCACGTCCGGTGTGGCAGACGTGTGGGGTTGAAGATAGGACCCAAAATGCGGCAGCTCTGGTGCAGGTGAGTATTTATTAAACAAAAGAAAATACAAACAGCAATGGCGCGGGAACATGAAACTGGAACCTAAACTGGGCAGAGCTAACAAAACAAACCAGAAACGTAGATGCAGGGAGGACGGATGGAGAGATGCAGGGAGACCGAGATAAATAACACAGATGAACCAGCCACGACTAAGACAGAAGACACGACTTAAAAACACTCAGAGAACACAGGGAGATTACACACAGGTGGGGGACACAGCTGGGAGTGATTAACGTGACGAGACCAGGGAGGCGAACTGAAAACACTCACATAAGACGCAGACCTTTACAATAAAACAGGAACTTACACATGCAAGGACACAAACTAAGAAACGCAGACTTGATACAGGAACACACGGGCAGAACAGAGTAAACACTAAACAGAGGAAGAACAGAACCAACAATCACACTAATAAAAACACAAAACGCTGGGTCAAAAGGACCCAGGACCATAACACATATTCAGTCATGCTTCATCTCCTGCTTTGCGTTTGTCCAAGTGTTGTTGTTTCCCCCCCCCCCCCCCCCCCCCCTTTTCATACCGCGCCCCCCCCCTGCAATGGCTCTGCGGGCTCCACACTTTGGGAAGGTCTGTGTTAAGCTATGCCCTCTCTATTTATGGTAATTCCACGTCGGTGGAAACTCAAACAAAACACGCATTAAGAGGCTTTAATGCCTGTGTCTCAGTCTCGCGGCCCATGTCACCCCTATGTGCGGCTCGGATAATGACGTGAAGAAATATTTGTAAAGATTATTATTCAAAAATGATTTAATAAGAAGGCAATAGGCAGAGTGTTACAGGCATAGCCCTAAAGAATGTAGCCTGATGGGCAGTGTAGTGCGTGCTGCAGAATGGACTGCCATACCCGTTACGTGTCTGTGAGCTCGAGGGAGGGAGAAAAAGAGTCGAAAAGTGCGAGTTGTCACCGAGCAGAAACAGGAGATGGAAGCATGTAAATATAATAATAACCACTGCAGCCAAAAAGAGTGCCTGACGAGCCCAGTTGTAAGTAAGCTATTAAAACTCGACTGTACACAGTGTTCGTGTTTTCCTCCAAAAACAATAAGTTCCGTTGGAGCAGCCTTTCAACGCCTCTCTCTGTCTCTCGCTAGCAAAGTTGGCCCAGAAAACAAAATAAAGCTATTGTCACAAGCACAGGAGGGACTCAGATGCAGACTAGAATCACAGAAATCAGTTAGTTTATTTTCTTCACACCGAGTGCCACTATGTACAGGTGATGGAATGGGATTTGGGGTCTCCAGGGGTCACAAGGGCAGTGAGGGGAAAACACGCACGGGTAAGTCACACACAGGACTTCTCCCCCCGGGGATTCCTTTTCGCGCTCACACCGCACCAACACAATACACTCACAACAGGTCAGCAGCAGGTCCTCAGGCAGGGCATGCAGAGTCTGGCACGAAAAGAGGAGATGGGTATTAGAGTAGCGCTTCAAAGAGAAACTTGAAGAAAGCTAATGACTACAGGAAACACTGACGAGGGTTACACAATAATCCAGCGACGAGGCATTCCCAGCATCTGACTTAAGTAGTGAGCCCGTGAGAGTGTTGATCAGATGATTGTTTGCAGGTGCGGGAGCCAGTGGCGGGAGTCACAATGAACTCCGCCCTGGTAGAGCGCAGGGCACGAGAGGGGAGCGAGAAGGGACAAAATAAACAAAAACACTTGTAGCCATTCTGAGTCAACCGAACGGGCACAGGGACCATGACAGTATCCCCCCCCTTCAACGGGAGCCTCCCGGCAACCCACCTGGCTTACCTGGATGCAGACGGTGTAAGTCACGGACCAGTCCTGCAGCCAGAACAGCTGACCGGGGCACCCAGGAACGTTCCTCTGGCCCGTAGCCCTCCCAGTTCACCAGGCCGAGAGTCTGTTATCTTTGTACACACAGACATAAGCTTGTATAAATAAAGAACGCAGACAGTGATACAGCGCGAGTCTGGAGTACGAGTGCTCTATGACCGTCCTTGCAAGTAAAAGACAACTGCAGTGTTTGTGTTTTCTAACTCAGGTGTCTCAGCTGAAGAACTGCGGGGTGATTTTTAGAAATCCCCTGTCAAGAGGCGACGAGAAAAAAAGGCACACGGGTGAAGTTTATCTTCAAATTGCTGGGATAGTACCGCTCCTGCCCCCGTGTCTGATGTGTCCACTTCCACCACGAAATGCTGCTTGAGGTTAGGCTGACGGAGGATGGGAGCTGTGGCAAACTTCTCCTTCATCAGGGAAAAGGCCTCCTGCACAGGCGAGTCCCACTGAAAAGGAACCTTTGGAGAGGTCAGTTTGGTGAGGAACACAGTTTGTCCCGTACTTCAGCTAGAATGGAAAAAGACACAAAGCTGGATTTATTCTGTGTGTTTACGCTGCACAGCTGCTTCTTCTTCTCTCATTCTCTCTCCCTCCCTGTCCTGTTGCTACTTAAATCATGAAACTGATCAATGATCAGCTGATCAGCTTTTCTGACGCAAGTTCCGTCTCTCTTGTTTGTTTATCGCCCACTTTGTGCCAGAAACAGGAACCCAATTTGCAATTGCAAATGATGGAAATAGGGAACCTAGCGTCCCAGTGCTAAGAATCACTGCTGCTTTTGTGATGCAAATGTAGAGAAACTGGCAACTTGTTGATAGAAGCTTGCTGCTGCATTTGCGTCAGGGATAAAGAGAGAACCTGGCATCTCGGTGCCAGAATGGTTTAGTACTGATTTTTGTTTTTTGGGTTTTTTTCTTTTATACTGACGGCCAAAGAACCTGCCATCCCACTGCTAGTGGGATTTGTTGCTGCTTTTGCAGTGATGAACGGAGAGAAACTGGCAACGTGATTGAAGAAGCTTGCTGCTGCATTTTGTGAATGACAAATATAGAAGAACCTGGCATCCCAATGCTAGAAGGATTTGCTGCTGCTGTTCCCTTTGATCTTTAAACGGCAAATGTAATGTTAAATAATAAACTGCATGTAGGATGTTTCATCCATTTAGCAGAGAATCTTGTTTTCTTTCATAATAGAATTCTAACAAACCTAAAAAAAAAATGTTTTATTTTGTAGGACATGTGGAAGTCCAACTCTACCAGAGAACTTCAAATTAAAATTCTTAAAAATGTATTTTAAAACATTTATATAAAAAATTGTTAGACCGCTGTGTCAACTACAGGCAAATTGTCTTACATGAAGTTAACATTGTTTTCCTCTGTGGTAGACAATGGGAATCCATGTAAATGTATTACACTTCTTCAATCTTTCTTATTTGAGTGAGCTCAATAAAAATTTCTGGGCACTTGAATAACAGCCCTTTGTTTACATCTCATGGTTTGGTGCCTGTCCTGATTTTGAAAAGGCAGTTTTGTGATTGGTGACCGATGTTGTACCTAAATCATTTGATTCAAGTTATCACTCGCTAACACTGACAAACAAGGAAGGGCTGATGGTTATCTTTGCCTAATATTCACATTTGTTTAATGATCTGAAACATTTAAGTATGAAAAACATACAAAAATAGGAAACCAGGAAAAGACCAAACACCTTTTCACACCACTGAATGTACAGTAGCAGTCTTGTAAAATGGTTTAAAAAATCCTCTTCACCCTATCGCTGATCTCTGCCACCCTACAGAGAAAACGTATTTATTTCAGCTGCTTCATTCTTCCAGACTTTACCAAAAGCTCATAACCTTAGACAATGGTTGAACTGGAGGTTGGTTTGATTAATCAAAACAATCCAGTCCAGTACCGATACCATACGAGTCAGCTAGTCCATCACACCCTCCCGGGTGAATTATGTCTCAAGAGAATTGAGAGTCACTACAAAAAAGGATTTTTTCACATCAGTGTTTCCTGCTAACATCACTAGCACAGAAATACAATCTGGAGCTACCGTACAAAAAGGTGTATTGATTCACACATAAGCACACATAGTGCTCATTATGCATTTCCACATTTTGCTGACATTTACCATAGGCAGGGTGGCAATCTGTGGCAGAGAGACAGCCTATCAGAGGCTGAGTCTGCGTGGTGCATACATCACAGGAAAAACCCCTCCCAAAACACTGACAGGTTCAGTAATTGCATTCAGTGGATCATAAAATTGCAGGAATTGCATCATTCTTCCCTGATGATGGTGGGGGAGGCGAGGGGGGAGGTTAGGCCAGGGTTTTAATGCACAGCGCGTTCCAGTGCAGTTTCAGTTAATTAAAAACCAAGAGGCGCTTTGTGCATAGCAATGGATCGCCTTCCACACTGGCCTTCTCTGAAGCCCAAAGGGGTATTTACTTTTTTGCATGATATTTTCACCTCTAACCCATGGATACCAGCTTGCCTGTGCTTTCATCTATATAAATACAGTGGTCACATATGGGTGTTTGCAGTGGCCAGTCATTTAGTGTGTCCTTGCAGACATAGCAGCTGTGTATGTTTAGCATGCAAAGGGCAAGTTACCCTGACCCAGAAACCAATCACAAAACCTCTCATTAAGAGCAAAAACCCCACCAAAAAATCACAGCTTAGAATCTTTGTTTGCTTATTTATTATATAAAGGTGCATTGAATTGATACTGAACCCTGATGCAATCATGAGAACATTGATGTTAGATAAAAGTATTTGTATACAGAAGACAGTGTTTAGATGAATGAGGCATGTTGTATAGAGCGCTTTAAGTGCTCAGGTAGAGAAGCGCTGTACAAGAACCAGTCTGTTTACCATTTATCCTCTTCTGCTTATGTCTAAACTACAAAAAGCACAAATCCTTTTATCGGTCATAAAGCATCAGGTCTCTTTAAACACAGATGCACTTCTGAGATGATAAAGGCCAAGACTATATTCTGTATTTGCTTCCTCATAACCAACAAGCTCTGTGTGCTGTATACTAAACTGTTATCCCATCAGATGCCATTATTGTTTCCTTTTTCACAAACAATTAGCTGAAGGTTAATGACAATTTGAGAAAAACGCTGCCGCCCACCTTCATTGATATTCCTTATAATGAGCCTCCACTGGCTCTCGCATTGTTGAGGTCAGGGGATGATGGTGGCCGCACCATGAATTTTTCACCTCTCATTCCCATAGCAACCCAGCAGAATCTTGCATGGAAATCATTTCAGGGCCAATTTTAGCCAGCTGTAATAGCCTGCGCTTGTACAAAAAATAGGTGAGAAAACTGAGGGGTAGGTGTAATTGCAGATGAGAGGTCTGGACAGCGAAGTTGTAGTTTGAATGTCACTGGTTTCAGTTTGTCCAATAAATCCAGAAATATGCATAAGATTAAATCAAAAAATAATTAGAAGCCTGATTTGTCCCATTTCTTATAGAAGTTGGAACAGGTTACTCATTTGAGTGTGATTTTTAATGTGCAGCAGGAGTGTGTGCTCAGTGTGAGCTGTCAGGTTTCATTAGTTCTGCCTATTTTAGAGCTGCTTATATTTCGTGATACAGCAAGAGGAGGGCATGAATAGTGGTAAAGAGACTGCCACCTTAAACAGAAGCTACAGACGATATTCAGAAGTTTTTAAACTTTTGATTTGATGGGCAACATACATGTTTGGGTAGGCAGAGCTCACACCTGCTCATAGGTTTGTGTGGCCCGTAGATTTAATGTGCTGAGCAGGCACATAATAGCATTTACTATAAATGTACTATGGATGCTATGTACTATGAATTAAAACATGCAGGATGCTCATAGCCTAAAACAATACCTTCAGGCTTGAAAATGGCATGCTCTATCAATGCATGATTCACATCTCAGAACAAAATCCACATTAGATTAGGATTAAGATTCTTTATTTGTCCTTGTAGAAACAGACCACAAAATTGTGTTTGGTGACTCTCTTGGGGAAGGCCCCTGGGCAGATCCAGGACACATTGGAAAGATTATATCTCTCGGCTGGCCTGGGAACACCTTGGAGTTCCCCTGGACAAGCTGGAGGAGGTGGCTGGGGAGAGGAAGGTCTGGGCTTCTCTGCTTAGGCTGCTGCCCCCACGACCTCGCCCCGGATAAGTGGAAGAAGATGGATGGATGGATGGATGCACTTTCTTTCAACCAATGATAAGTGATAGAAATAGATTTAAAATAAAGACAAAAGCACAGGAGCAATAAAAGGAACTTTAAAAATAACAGTTTAAAAAAGCTATAAAAAAACAGGAATCCATACAAACATTTCCTTCATTGTTATGACAGCAAGTAAAATGCAGACGTTATTGTCTGTTTCGGTTATTTACATGAGTGCAAAGATTGCAATACTGTTCACTGCTCATCCTCCAATGGCTCCTTGTCTCCCGTGAACACAGACCAGTGGTGACCAACCATGCTCAGTGACGGGATAACACAGAGTTCACGAGTAGGCATCCTACCTCTGTTCACCGATCACTTATGGAAAAATTCTTTGTGAAAACTTCTGGAAAACTCTGGCCGGACTAACCTTTCTCTCTCCCTCCTCAGAGCATGTCCTCCTTAGACCTGTACTGTCCCCAGATGTCCCCTCGCTGCCACAATCCTTTATTTGCCACAATACTCAAATAAAGACAGTTTAAGACTATTCCACTCTCCTGATGCTCTGGCTTGGGTTTAGCGCTGGAGTCCACGTGCCTCCGAGCCGGCTGGACATAACAGCCATATCTTTTAAAACGTTCTTTTCATGGTTTCCACGGTGATACCTCCCAGTTTTCTCTAAATGTGTGCTTCTGACAGGAAATAAAGTCGATATTGAAATACATCCTTACAATGATACAATGATTCTTTGGTGATCATAACAATTTGTCCATCAACATGGAAAAATAGACAGCTTTATTATGACTATATGTAAGAAAAAAATATAAAAAACAATAGATGAAAAAATCCTCAATAAATCCCCCCACATTAGGTTTCCCTGATCATTTGAACAGACCTTTATTTTCTCATTTTATGTACAGCATGCACAGTGTGTGGAACAAAGTGAGAATGATTAATGATTATCTGAAGCGTGTTATCCTTTGGGATGTTCTTTAGCTATGTGTAGTTGAGTTTAACAGGCGATAGCTGTTAGGAAAGGTCAGAAAAAAAGCTCCCTCCAACTTTCAGTATTGAGCTGTTCTTCTGTCTGCTTGAGCAATCAGGCGTGTGTCGTGCTTCAGTAAATACAAGGCTGCTGTCACAACACAGACAGTATCAAGTGTGGAAAGCAAGGACTCATCCTTCATGCATTACACATAAAAGTGGGTGACAAATGTGCTCGGCAACATTTAGAGATATCTGTTTGGAATATGAGTTTAGTCACATTAATAACCTTTAGCCTCCTTTATGACAGTTAAATTAAATTTCCATGTGCAGTTCTAACTCAGTCAAGTTCAGACATCACATCACAGAGCTAGAGTACTAAAAGGTTCACGTCTTTCTGTTTGCCTTTCTGCAAGTCAAAAGTGGTTCAGTCCTTGGAAGGATAAATCTTTTAATGAATATATTAATAAATTACTATACCAGCACTTGGCACACTTTCTTATTGTTGTGTCTCTGCCTGGGATTTTTTTTCTAACAGCTTTTCTCTAAAGCAGCTGAAACTTTCAAAAGAGGCCTCCACTGTTATATGTACAGGTAAGCTAAAGCTCTGATGGGGGAATGACATTGAACTTAGTGATGTGATGACTGGAACCAGGATGTTGGGTTTCAGAGAGGGGCTCCATGGATTGGATCTGGTCCTGTTTTTTTGTGTTTCTCAACCTATAAATGAACAGTTTCTTTAGTGTGGCAGCAAACATTTTGGTACATCCAGTCTGTGGGCTTTTCTTGTTTGTGCTGTTGTTGATCAGGTAACCAGCCAGAGAGAGGACTGAAGGTATATGATACACCTAAGAGCTGATTTAAAGAAACAGTGAAAGTATATGTTTGGTTTTTTGTTTTGTTTTTTATCTTTGAGCATTCTTTCACTGTTCTCCCATTACCGGTGAGCTCTGCTATCGACCCCTGCTATATTTTTGGTATATTCTATACATACACACACACTTGTCAACCAGTCAGCATTCGACAGGCGTTTACATCATGCGTACTACATTTGCGGGATCACAAAACCAGCTCGTCGAAAGCTCGTTTCTGTGCTGTTTCCACCTGCTTCCCATCCTCTTGTTATCCTGTGTATTTAAGCATTCCCTCCTCATGTGTGTGCTCAGTCATGTAACTAGTAAATTTTAAATTCTAGGTTTAGACAGCATGTTCTGTTGTTTTGTGTTTAGGTTTCTGAGCTCCAGCAATAAAGCTTTGTGAGTTTAGAATCTGTCTCTGAGTCTCTGTTTGGGTCCTCTAACTGCCAGCCACACATGGCAGTGGGTCCAAGTATCATGATTTCAGTCAGAATGCGTTTCTTCCTCAGCACCTCTATGAACTCTTCAGATGACCAGCAAATTCAAAGTCAGAACCTTTTTCTGGTGAAGCAGAACTAATCACCCCATCACCATGCCGCCCTAGCACGTGCAATATCACATGCTTTTTGACTGTCCAGCATCTCGTGCAAATAAGCTCATCATGCAACACACAATGATCATATAAAAAAATTTCCATGCTTCCCATTTATTGGTTTTCTAGTCACCCATGAAACGCAGTTACTTTATGCAAATGAAAGGCATTCAATGAGAAATCACAAAAAGGCCACTCCCTGTCAAAAATGTCCTCATTACCCTGTGTGTGTGTGTGTGTGTGTGTGTGTGTGTGTGTGTGTGTGTGTGTGTGTGTGTGTGTGTGTGTATATAGTGTGTGTTTCCCTCTGTCCCTCGTTGTCTGTTTGTCATCCCCGGTGTTTCGTCTGTGTAACTCTGCTTGTCTTCACGTTTCCTCTGTCGATGTTTCTACGTCTCAGGTTCCTCATTCCCTGTTTCAGGTTTTTGTAATGTTTTCTACGCTCCTCGTGTTCTTTAGTTTAGTTTCTCCTAGTCTAGGTTTTGTTAGTGTTTTCAGTTCCCCCGTTGTTGTTGCTTTGTAGTGTTTTTGTTCTGCCTAATAAATAAACACTCGTTTAATCTCCGCCTACACCTCCGTTTGTCTGCACTTGGGTCTACGCTCTCTCATCTCCACATGGTTTGCCTCTCAAACCGTGACAACTATAGGACAAAAGAGGCTCACCCTTTAAGTATTCTTTGCTGGGAAGTAATGTATCAAGACTGGATATGCGATATGCAAAGCTAACTTATGGTCTGTGACTGAGAGGTTCCATTTATACACCACTTCACATAAACAGTAACTTAAAAAATATCAGTTTATTGTAACATCTACATAAATGCCATGATCAGTGGTGTTATTAATTTCAAATATCCATCCATCCATCCATCTTCATCCACTTTATCCGAGGCTGGGTCGCGGGGGCAGCAGCCTAAGCAGAGAGGCCCAGACCTCCCTCTCCCGTTCCCAGGCCAGCCGAGAGTTATAATCTCTCCAGCGTGTCCTGGGTCTGCCCCGGGGCCTCCTCCCAGTGGGACATGCCTGGAACACCTCACCCAGGAGGCGCCCAGGAGGCATCCTTGTCAGATGCCCGAACCACCTCAGCTGACTCCTTTCGATGTGGAGCCAATTTCAAATAATGTTATTATTTTTACTGCTGTGCCTGATGAGTATTAAAGCCTCCTTTTGTTAAACATATTGATGTTTTTTATGCTACAAGATGTGTCATCAACATCATCTGAGTATTTCAGAGATGTTTACAAGTCATTTTTTGCGAGTCCAAGTCAAGTCTCGAGTCTAGCTTATCCGACCGTGGCTTGTGCTGTATTGGTGCACCAAAGCATTTAAAATGAGCATACTCGCTTAAGTTTTTGAGAACTGAAAAGTGACCTGCTCTACCTCCTGAGCTACAGCCACCCAGTGAGTAACCCGTCACTAGGTTTTGGATAAAGTGTACACTCACAAACCTGCAAACCTGCATTTGAAACATTGGCTACCATAGCTGTATAGTATTGAAACATGGCATTTGGGTCTTCTAACTAAAATAGGAAAATAGGAACATAAATAGTGCCATCATTGCCAGACCTGGCCCACATCTGGTTGACATACACCCTGCCATGACACCAGTCAGTCAGAAGTGCCAGCTTGATGCCGGAGCCAGGGAAGACCTGTTTTCTATGGGCCTGGGCCACATAAACCAAACCACAATCCAGCCAGATGTGGCACACCATCACATAAACAGTCCCATCTACGCCAGGCCTGGCCCATATCTGGATGACATACATCTTATCGTGCCAGAATTCAGCCAGCAGTGCCGGCTTGATACCAGATCCAGGCCAGACCTGCTTGCTACATGGGATGTTTCATCGTAGTCATGGTGTCCTTTTTTTTAAGCTGTTGCTATTTTTTAAGCTGTTGCTTCTATGAACATAAAGTAGATGTAACTTACTTGCCTTTATTTCTCCATGTGTCCAGAGATCATTCTCCCAGAAGCACGGTGACTTCCAATTGGCATCTCGCTTTTATGGGCTTCTGTTGAGTTTTCTTCTATGGAGCCCACTTTCATTCAGGAAGCAGTGTAGGTATGGGAGACACAGCTGCACTTTGATCCTGGAGCTCTGCTTGCATGTGTGAAGCCTTTCTTGGTTCATTTTCCACATATCTCATATCTCACACATCTCAAAGAAAAAGTATTCAGAGTAATTTTGACAAATGAGCGCAACTTCTCTTCCTACAGCACATAGAAACTTCTTCCAGTTCTCTACTGTAAAAACTGATTTATGTGAGAAAACATATAAAAAATGACAAGGTGGCTGTTTCATCCACGTCCAATATATCTTTGCTTTTAAGGAAAGAAGAAAAATAAAATAACAACCGGCTGTTGGTTAATGCGTTTTCTAATCCACTGCAGTGGTGTATGATGTTCCCCTGTTTAAATCTGACTGTATTATTTATCTAAAATGTATTGTGCCTCCAGGTTAGTTAACAAATGCAAATAAACATTTGTAACAAAATATAAAACAAAGGATACTGATAACAAAAATAGTTTTGCAAGGTTTTCTCAAATACAGTTCAAAGACTTTATATGAGGGTATAACCATATCATTTATACATATATAAGTTACATATATTACAGCACTCTACTTAGGGGTTAAAGTGGGCCAGCATGAACTGCAATGGAGTTTTTGGTGCAGGTGCAACAGCATCTAGCTAGCAAGGTACGTGTAAAAGGAGGTATACAAAAGGTACAGCTGCTGTAGTTCCCAAGAAGAAGAAAAAATGTGAGAAAACTTCATTAACAGATAGATAAAGATGTGAGTGAGTGAGTGAGTGAGTGAGTGAGTGAGTGAGTGAGTGAGTGAGTGAGTGAGTGAGTGAGTGAGTGAGAGAGAGAGAGGTAAGGTAAAGACTGCTGAATGGGATGGAAAATAAAACTAACTGTGGTGAAGTAGTATTAGCAGAACAAGACGAAGCAGAAGATGTTGTTTTCCAGATTTAAAAGAAAGGAAGACACAATTTTAAGGAATATGGATTCTTCAGTATTTTTTTGTTGAGTTTTGTTGAAATGCACTCTGCCTATCTGCCTCTGAGCACAAAATGATCATTTTGAAGGAATATAATCTCAAGCATCATTATGTAACTAAACATGGAGAGCCTTATGAGAAGAACAAGGGAAATGAGAGGAAAAAGGTAACGAGCAGCTACAAAGACGACTACTATCCCAGTAAGAACTTTTACACAATGTTGGCAAGGACACTGATGCTGCAGTTGAAGCAAGTTATGTGAATAAATTGGCAAAGTGGGAAAGGCAGTTTCTGAAGGATTGCATGTTGGCAGTTGCTGATATCCTTTGTCCTGAAAAAAATAGCTTGTTCAACAGTGTGAATTAATGCGTCATCAAGTAACAGCTATGAACAGTTACAGGGCAAAGGTTCACTGCAAACTTTGTGGCACTTGATGGGGTTTCTTTCTGGGGGGTTTTGATTACTTGGGCACTAAAAGTGGCCATCCAATGAGACAATGGTGCAACCAGTTGCTCATTGCCCACAGCTCATTTAAGTAGGATACTCCTGGAAATTATCCATGACCACTCATTTAACATCAGCTTTTATCTTGTTAAATTCAGCTGTGTAAAACACAAAAAGCAGGAGAACAACTGATCAGAGCTTGCATACAAAGTCTCCTGGAGCTCACAATAGAAATTATTGTAACATGTTTCTAAGTGACTCTTTTCTTTATGCTGCACCCCGACAATTATCAATCTTAAATTACCCTCGCTATATTCATTCTCCTGTTTAAATATGGAAGCAAAGTCTCCCATCTAAAATGTAGGCAACAGAAAACAGTACTTATGTACATGTCTACTTAATTCCTTTTGTTTTTCTCTGCTTGTATTCATCCTAATTAGCAGTTGAAATAAAACTTGCATTCTCCTGTATTAATATTACTTTATTATTACATTAATATGGCAGGTGGACACAGGAACTCTTATTTAGCTTGGAGCACTATTGCGCCATCAACCTGTCTGGATGAGATACACAACAGCAAAATCATCAAAGAACTCCAAGACACTATTTTTAAATAAAATGTAAAATGTTGGCATTCTCATGTTTAACCTGAAAACTGGACCTTTTCTAGTAGTTATCCATTGATGAAGCTCTACCAGTTGTAGGAATCTTAAAAACCTTAAAGTGTGCATTGTAAGTGAGTGCTAGATTTGAATGTGATAAATATTCTAGGTTTTGTGTCATAAACACGGACTTTAACATTAGTCAGACTGTACATAATAATATTTTGAGTTCCATGCAGACTGGGATTACATAGCACTCTTCTAGTCTTACTGACTCAGAGCCTCATTTAACCATAAATTCTTACAGGGTTTTATTGCACAGACTTTAAGCACTTTATCTGCGAAAAGCCAATTCTGAAAAAGTTGGGGTGTAAACAAAAAGAGAACACAATGATTGCAAGTCTAATAAAGCCATATTTTGTTTGTAATGGAACACAGAAATCTTCCAAATGTTTAAACTAAGAATACCAATGAGAGTACCATTTTAAGGAAAACGTTTTGAATTTGATGGGAACAACATGTCACAAAAGGGCAACATAAAGCTGAAAAAACGTGTGATTCTAAAAAGAAACAGCTGGAGGAATATTGTGCAACCAACTGGGTTAACTGGGAACAAGTGGGTAACATGACTGGATATTTAAAAAAAAAAAAAAAAAGAATATCTCAAAGTCTGAATTTTTCAGAAGCAAAGATGGGCAGAGGTTCACCAATCTCCAAAAAAATGTATGCAAATTGTGGGGAAAGTACAGTCAGGATTACGTCTTCCAACACATTCAGTACATTCAGATGCTTGGTCAGAAAACACGAGTACATGGACTGGTTCTTATAAAGTGCTTTATACAACATGTCTCTTTCATCCATATATTCTAGGTCTAAGTGCTTTCTAACATTCACACTCAAATGTTCAACTCATCCTTTAAGACCTTGCCCAAGGATACTTTGGCATGGAGAACTGGAGTAGCCAGGGATTGAATCCATAAACCTTCCAATTAGTAGATAACCTTCTCTTCCTCCTGAGCCAGAACCAAAGCTACAGCCACCACTCTTTTTTATCATTCTGTGGAAACTTCAACCAGGAAACCTGCTGAATGTGAAGCATATGCTCTAAATAAGAATGTCATGACATAAGCATGAGAAAAGATTGTATGTTTACTCCATGTCCTACTCCAGCCACCGAATATGGCCATCATTACATCAACCACTTCCACACTAAATTCTGTCTACATGAGTGGACAGGGAAGGTAAGGGAGGGGCAGGTTGTGTTAAGAGATTTGATTAAAATCTGAAAATAAACAAATGGGCCATTGTCAGTGTTTGTAGGGCCAATGGGCAGTGGCATACAAGCAGGTTTGTAGCTTCTATGCTGACATGCTGTTCTTCCACAGCATGTCTTTATCCTGTCTTCCTTCTCTCACCTCAACCAATCACAGCAGATGGCCCCGCCCCTCCCTGAGCCTGGTTCTGCTGGAGGTTTCTTCCTGTTAAAAGGGAGTTTTTCCTTCCCACTGTCGCCAAAGTGCTTGTTCATAGGGGGTCATATGATTGTTGGGTTTTTCTCTGTTTGTATTATTGTAGGGTCTACCTTACAATATAAAGTGCCTTGAGGCGACTGTTGTTGTGAATAAATGTTGCTGGTTTGACAAATAAAATTGAATTGAACTTAATTCTATAATTACATCTCCAAAGAAAATAAATTATACTGATCCATTGGGTCGCAAATGCCCAGTACGACAGATTACTAGTCCCTCCGCCCTGAATATAGATGAGGTTTAGAACGTGGATAGAAATCAAACACTTCGCCTTTTGGTTCAGATCTGTCTTCACTACAACAGTCCAATAGAATGCCCAAATAACTGCTGACATCACACCCATGTACCAATCCAACTCATGCTCCACCTTCCAATCGCTTGTGTATACTATGTGTTTACTCGTGTGTACATCCTTACTTGGGGCAACCCAGAACAAGCAAACCCCTATTTTCTGGCAGCAAATCATGGCCTCAGAAATGAAGGTGCTGACTCTCGTCCCAGAAATTTCACACTTGGCTGTAAACTGCTCAAGTGTATGCTTATGGTCGCGCTCTGATGAAGCACAGAAGCACATCATCAAATGAGTGCCAACTGACTATTTGGCAGAATGAGGTTTGTCATTCACAGCAATCTAAAAACCTCTGTTTAAAACTGTACATTTAGTAGTAGTTGTATTGGTTTGCATGAGGCAGATAGTGTGAAGTCTTACCATATTTTACGTTTTTTAATTATTGAAACTTGATTTTTATTTTTTTAAGCAATTTCTGACAACCCTGTTCTACAATGGAGAAGACATTTTAACCATAAATTGCAAACTAACAAAGGCCTTGGAAACTGTCCTCTAGTTTTCTTGCCGGGAAAGTATTCTTATAGTCTCTCTTTGTCACAGTGCAGATAATGAGAAAACAAATGCGTTGCTCCTGAACAAAAGCAGTTGCTCTCTCTTTACCCCACAAAGAAGACAAAAGAGTTATTGACAGGCAAAAAAGAAAAAGAAAAAGAGCTTTCATATTACTTGTATGCAGGAGTCTAGTTTTCAACTAAAGATGAAGCATACTGCAGGCAGCAAGCCTCTGGCAGCCATCTGCTTTTTCATGAATTTATCTAATGCTGCAGCATTCACAGGTAATGAAAGCCTGGCCGTGTACATAAAAAGGACATACTCTTGGGAAAGAAAGCATAAATCCCAGTTTATTAGTAATTTCTTTTCTTTTTAAAAAACATCAAAAGGAGACTGAATAAATCAAATTCTGATCGAACATCCTTCGTGCCAGATGCCCACATGTGTTTTGTCATTCCTTGCGGCCATTTAATAAAACAAAAGCTTCTCTGCAACCTTTGAGTGTTGCAATTTCCATGGCAACCACATGCACCATCACTATAAGGTTTGTGAATGCAACCCAGATCTCACGGAGGGTCATAGTGAAGCGTAGCTGTGTGGAGCAAGTGTGTAAAAAACACATGCTTCGCATTTCAAAGACAGATTCGATGAGTTTTAAAGACATGTTAGGGCATCGGAGCAAACCAGAGAATGCTTTAACGTTCCATTCTTTAATTATTTTATCTTCTTACAGCCCTGAAAATCAAACTAATTTCATAATCTTTTAAACATTACCAGGATTTCAATGTTTTAGCATCCTTCAGTTATTTTCTCTGGTAATCGTCATGCCCAGTATATAGTTGTAACATATAAGCAAGTATACATATATATACCTTCTCTTAGCTTAAGTTCAGTTCTAATAAATGGTAGCATATATAAATGTTCTGTATGTATAACAGATGTGCTGCCAACAGTTTAGAGGCTCACAAGTAATTTCCCAAAGCAAATGTCTCGTACATGAGTGAGTTTACTAACGGCATCATAACCATATTTATGCAAGTCCAAAAAGTCTGTCAGATAAAAACATGGCAATTCAATATGATGAAAAGCTGCTGTACAGCTAAATTCAATTACTATGGATTGGTAAGTTGCTGTATTCAAGCAAACATGAAAGTATTTCCAATGCAGCAGGATGAAATCGATGTTTAGGGAATAAAAATTGGTTTCTAAATCGATTAAATCCAGCGTGAAGCGTGAGGGAGGGTTCAGGGGTAGAGATCTCTGCACTGTAAACTGATTACACCTGTCTGTCTCTGAGGATTCACTTTGACTTCAGATCAAATAAGATTCAGATGGACGTTTGAAATAGAAGGGCACATCTTTCTGACTGAGTCTATTCAATCAGAAAGACTCAACGACGGTTTCAGTTAAAGCTATCGTGTTGAAAGTAGTATTGAACAATAAACATTACTAGAAGTAGAAATTTACAGTAATGATTTTCACAAAAGTCGAAAAACTAGAAAAACATTTGATTTCTGTCCACTTTCTAAACCTCACCTGTGGTCACTAGTAATCTGTCATTTGCCCAGAGGGCATAATATGTTTATTTTAAAATCACAGTTTTCCATTACAGATATATTCTTCATGTAGGCAGTGGATTTTGTTTATGTGGGAGTGATACTGGTAATAGGTCACTTTTTTAACTACTATTAACCTATCAAGTTTTTAAACTAACCCGATGTATTGTTACAGGAAAAAAAATGTCTCCCTCCCCCGATGCAGATATCCCCAGTTTTTGCGGATGTTGAAATATGTCTCACTGTTGATCACATACAAAGTGTGGTTTCACAAAAAAATATACATTAAAAAGCAATATTTTATGTCATCACAGTTTTCTGAAGTACTCAGGTTTGATCAAGGCAAAAGAAATAACACAAAAGCACTGATGCTACATTTTAATTACCATTAAAGCAATATCTGCAGACCATAAATCTGTGTCATGAAATAAAATCATCAGACCTACTAATACTACTTCCCATTACCCACTGGGGCAGAGTTAGAGCCCAAGGACACAATTAAGAGAGAACCTGTCGCACTTGAATTAGACTGAGCAGTGAGTGCTTCCGCTAACCAAGATAACTTTAATCTTTACATAACGTACATAACTAATTTTGTATTCTCTTTGAGGAAATAATAAGGAATAATCTGACATGGTTAGGAGTTTATAAAAAAAAGTCTATGGACCCCTCTGAAGTAGTAGTGTGTAGTGTAGCCAAATGCTGGGAATAGCTGGTAAGGTAGTCCCACCCCGAGCCTCCCCCGATATCAGTTCAATTGAATAAACAGACAGCACTAGATATGCAATTTTTTTAAAAGTCTAATTTAAGTTCCTTTGTAAAAATGTGTGACTACATTTTTATCTATTTGGTCTTTGGGTTTAGTCTGTATCTAGCATAGATAGCTGGCGGTTTTCTCCTGTAGAAACCAGGAAGCAATGTTTTTCCCTGCAGTACTTCAGACATTTCTGAGCAGCTACCCAGTGACTGAATAATGCATAAAATCTGAGGGTTCAGCATAAAGAAATACTTGCCTTGAAAGAGATCTTAAACTGTAAAGGCAATTAAAGGATGAAAAGGTGAAGAGTTGGTTTAATTTTTTCAATAAATATATTTGCATTAAGGAGAACATTTTAGATCTAGGTATACACTATGTAGCTGAACGCAAGTGAATACAAGTAACATTAAGAGAAAAAAGTCTGGTGCAGTTTGATATAAAGAAGACAGGAAATGATTAACTTGTCATTTGAAACACAAATGTCAACTGAGTCATTATTGTCTTAAATGTTACATTTTCCAATGAGCATATTTTTGCCTGTTATAGCCGGAGCCTTTATTAACAGGGAAGTTGAGCATACCAAGCCTACGTAACACAGACATAATTTCACCCAGTAACTGCCAGAAACGACTCATCTGGTTGGAGAATGCACATTTTCCCCTGGCAGCTAGAGGTCACCGGGGGGCGGGGGGTCACCAACTGGTCTCCATGGCTTAGTCCTTACAAGCTAAGCAGTCACACAAAGGTGGTTGTGCACACAACATATAGCCACTTGTGGAATGTCTAGTTTTCAGTATAGAAAACTATAAGATTAGAAAAACAGTCAGAGGTCAAACCAGTAATATTGCTAAAGCCAAAAGCAGCAATGCCAAAAGCAAGAGTGCTGTAATGGAATTAATGTGTGAATGTAGTTCTTTGCAATATGAAACCCACTGAATGTCAGATATACAAATAACACTTTAATGGCAGTAAACAAAGCTATAGAAAATGGAGACTGTGTAAGTGAATACACATCTTGGCTCAAGAGTTGGCAGTTTGTCTTGTAATCGGAAGGTTGCCGGTTCGAGCTCCGACAGTCTTGGTCGTTGTGTCCTTGGGCAAGACACTTCACCCGTTGCCTACTGGTGGTGGTCAGAGGGCCCGGTGGCGCCAGTGTCCGGCAGCCTCGCCTCTGTCAGTGCGCCCCAGGGTGGCTGTGGCTACAATGTAGCTGCCATCACCAGTGTGTGAATGACTGAATGTAGTGTAAAGCGCTTTGGGGTCCTTAGGGACTAAGTAAAGCGCTATACAAATACAGGCCATTTTACTTGTAAATCTCACAGCCCCATAATTAAGGGCTTAAATCTCACGGTAACTGCAATTTTTTAATTAAATTTTTGAATTAATATTCTTACGGTATTCTTACATCTGTGCAAAACTACCACTGAACTGTCCAAAAACAGGTAGCCAAATCTAACCAAAAAGAACAGTTCAAAGTAATTAGTAGGCTGTCTCAAGATAATATAATGCTATTAAAATTGCCTCCAGTCGGCAGGACAAAATTAAAGAGGAAATAATGATCCCTCCAATGAGACTCTGCATTTTTCATTTTTGCTTGTCAGTGAAAAAGACAGCATTTGGGCTTTAAAATTTTAAAAACTATAGACTGTTTTACTATCTGTGTACCAAGGTACGAGGAACCTTCTAAGAAATTTGACATTGAAGTGAACCACATTCATAACACATACAACTCAGGGTTAAATGGAAGTTATCTTGCTAGGCAACAAATCCTGTTTATAGTACAGGCTTCAAGTGACACACTTGGCAGCATTTCTTAATTAATACATTCTGACTCCAAACAGAAACATGATACTGACCATGTGGTGCAACTGCAACTCTGGTCAAATTGAAACTGACCTTTGGGTAATTTATGGAAAGTGATTTTAGTTCATTGTTAAGGGAACATCAGTGTTTTAGTTTGGTGTTACGACCCGGCTCAAAAGCCACAACATAAAAAAAGGAGACGAATACCAGAGTGTTAGTGAGAAGAGGTTTTATCTTAAAATGGCATAGCAGGCTGGCTAAAATGGCTGGTGCCACCAAGGTAAAGACTACTGAGCTCATAGGAAGCCGGCTGTGTCCGAAAGCCTCCTTATATTTCAGTCGCATAGTTATAAGTGCACTGGTAATGTCTGCCGATAAGTTCCACTTTGTCCTTACTGTTTGCTGCGGTGATGACGTCACATGCTTTTACGACGGCCCTGCCGTATCACGAGTCCGAGGAGCACTAGGCATGTTTTTCTCCATGAGTGCGGGGGAATAGCGATCTCCAGCCGTGTGCGTTCCTGTGCAAATGTGAGTCAAAATCCCTCCAGTTCTACGAGTCCATTCCCACTTATAGCACGGGTTGTACTTTGACGTTAATTACAGGGGGTTTATGCTAGGAGATTTATCGAGATTGGTAGAGGCATGTGACTTTCCACCGTAGCATTTGTTGAGGGTTGGATCTGTGCACCGCAGTTGGGTTATTTAGCTACTAGAGGGCACTGAAGACCATGTAATTGCTGACCTTTCCTAATTTGGGGGCATTAGGTCTTTTCTGTTGCCTGAGATATGCAGATATTCTTGTTTCCTGCCTGTTCAAATGGGATTGTGGGACTTTCTTATGTCAGAGCATTCAGCTGATTATTTGTGTTACAGTTCATTATATTGGCATGATGTTGGGAAGTGACGATTGTTATATTTACATGTGGTAATTGTTTCTCCTTGTTTCTTGTTATTCAGAACCACACGTCTGTCCACCCCTCCCACACTTGTTAAGTATGCCTACTGCTGTACTGTTGAGCTGCTGTTAACTTCCATTAAAGTATATCCGGACATCACTCTCTGTGCCCCACTCTCTGACCGGAGTTTAAGTCCTGAGGGAGCTATCATCCCAGCATCCCAGAGATAACTCTCTAACAAGTGGTCCTTCGAGCCGGACAGATAGCTACACTGAGGACGACATGGAGTTTAAGCACCAAGATATCCCTGACATATCTGTGCGACGGAAAACTCAGCGAGAGAGACATCTCCCGGCTTACTTTGATGATTATGAAGTTGAATATCAACCCAAAGCAGGTACATCCACTGATAAACCAACAGCAGGTGCAGAGGCAGGGATGACTATAGATCAGCGCGCTGCCAAGCAGCGCTCGACCTCTTCACGATCACATGCCTCAGGTTCTAAATGCAGCAAACCTAGATCCCAGGCTAGTGGACACTCACCTTCGGGAGGCTCTATCATCGCAGGGCTAACCGATTTGCAGACAGCGATGTTGGAAGAGAAGATGAAGGGCATGGAGCTAGCAGAATTGCAGTGGCAGATGATGGAAGAGAGTCTAGCTGAGGAACAGTGTTTAATCTTGGATGCTCAGGCCCGGGAAGCCCTCAGTAAGAAGGAAGAACTATACATGCAGCAAGAAAGGCAAAGACGTCAATTAGACGAAGAGGCACGTACTGCTCACAACACCAGAGAATCTATTACCGGACGTCTATCAATGCAGCGTCGACTCAAAGAGAAGGAGATGTAGCTGAAGAAAGCTTCCCTCATTGCTGCTTTCCTTCGTGATCAAGAAGATGGGCTGCCACCACCTAGACCTTTAAATAACTGTGAGTATGACTCGGGGCTTCAGGCATGCAGCAGTGGTGTAAACTCGCAAGTGAATCTGTCGGAGCAGCCAGCACATAACGGACAGCGACGTAATATGACCAGCTATGCAAATGCTTTCCCACCTTCGATCTTGCCAGTGGATGCCTCAGTACCAAATACGCAGCCCTTACATCCCACCAGCTCCTCGGCTGACCTGGAGCCAGTATCTGAACCTCTCCATGGGTGTCCAATGCAGCATATCAGTCCTGCTATGGATACCCCCTCAGCTGGTCGTCAGTATGGTCTGCAGCTAGGTGTAAATCACCCCCCTACCATCTACTTAACTCAGACTCTCCAACCTGCAGCAGAGGACAGCTCTAATATCCCTAGCAGACAATCACAGGCTCCGGGAAAGGTGAAACATCAGAGATCACTTTCTCCAGTGCCATACTCAATACCCAGTCAGTTTCTACCGCTTCCTGATTTACAGTCCTGCCTGCGGGATAAAGTCGGACCAACTGGCTGTGGGCCTATGGCCTCATCTTTACAGTCCGAGATACCGTTGCCACCTACTGACAGCAAGGGAAACAACTTGATGGAACTGCTAATTGCCAGCTCGTATGGGATCCCCAAGCCAGCACTGCCTTCTTTCGCCAGTGGTAAGGAAAGTGATTTTGCGCTTCTTAAAATGGCTCTAGACAGTCTGCTTGGCAGCCGTACTCATCTCACAGAGCTGTTCAAATATCAAATCCTTCTGGAACAGTTAAAACTACCAAGTGCTTACAAACTAGCACAAGCATATATGCATGATCCCCTGCCATATACTACAGCACTCCAGGCTCTCCAAGACAAATATGGTCAACCTCGCCAGCTCGTACAGAGTGAGCTTGGATCTATCCTGAACTCTCCCCAAATCCGGGTGGGGGACCCAGAAGCCTTTGACAATTTTGCTCTGGATGTGCAGGCTTTGGTAGGTATGCTTCGATCACTGGAAGGTGAAAACGGCTACGAACTGCGATGTGGCTCTCATGTTGATAAGTTACTGAGCAAGCTCCCAGCAAGCTACAGAGATGTGTTTGTTGAGTACAGCCTCAGTCATGGGATACTGAGAACTGGAACTGACAAGACATATACCCTGCGAGATTTTTCGGCCTGGCTCCAAGTGAAATCGCAGGCCAAGCGCATATCCAGTAGGGCAGCCGACATGTTTTAGGACCAGACCAAACAAGGTCAGAAAGGCAGGAAAAGCCAAAGATATCCTTCCACTGTGTATTACAACACAGACAACAGGAAGGGGGATGGAGCTCATCTGGAACCAGGTCATCGGACACCTCCCATTAAAGGGAAGATTAAGCCAAAACCTTACTGTCCATACTGTGACATCTTAACATTAACTGTGACATTGTACATCTTAATTGTTGCCCCAAATTTAAGACACTGTTCACCACCCAAATTGCAGAGTGGATCAAAGATAAAGGTTGTTGGCGTTGTGGACGGAATCACGCACCTGATGTATGCACCCTGAAGGCACCCTGTAAAGTGTGCAAACAGCAACATCTTACAGGTGCTGCATGAGGTTTGCCAACAGGAGCCCAGGAAAGTCCTGATGGTTGGCACTGTCCCAGATACGTCCACCATCTACATTGATCACCCAAACCATCCTCATAAGGTCCTGCTAAAGGTTGTGAAGGTGTATCTGTACAATGCTGAGTATTCATTAGAGACCTTTGCTGTACTAGATGACGGTTCTGAACGATCCATCATCCTACCACCAGCTGTGCAGCACCTCAATCTAGGGAAGGAAGCCGAGACACTTCCATTAAGAACTGTTCGTCAGGATGTGATTCACCTGCAAGGGGCCTCGGTCTCCTTTGAGATTTCCCCTGCCCATGATCCTAAAGTGAGATACCACATCCATCATGCCTTCACTGCTGACAAACTGGGCCTCTCTGAGCACAGTTATTCAGTTAAGGCACTCATGCAAAAATGTGCGCACCTGCAGGGACTCCCACTTTCCACTACCGACAGGGTGCAGCCTTTAGTCCTTATTGGCTCAGACTTCTGCTTGTCCCAATGAAACCTGTACGATCTGGCCCTCCTGGGGGTCCATTGGCAGTCTGTAGCCGCCTTGGATAGGCTCTGCAGGGTCCAGCTAACTTAGCCCAGTTCGCTGTGGAAGAGCAACAGTGTCTCTTTACTGGGTCCCCAAGCAATGATCTCCTTCAACATGTAGAACAATTGTGGAAGGCGGATGTACTCCCATACACAAATGTGAAGACCGCGACACGTTCTAAGGAAGATCAGAAAGCACTTGAAGCTCTTGAGCAGCGCACTACCACAGTGCAGGTGGAGGGAGTGACAAGATATGCAACGCCCCTCCTCCGTCGCAAAGACAGTCCTCGCCTCTGGGCACCCAGGCTTCCCTTGCTACCACAGTTACGGAGTACTGAACGTCGGATAGCGAGAGACCCAGGGCAGGCTGAAACCTATTGTCAGGAAGTACATAAACTGGAGGTGGTAGGCTATGTTGAGAAACTATCACCTGAGAAGGTGGATTGTTCGAGCGAGTCATGGTATCTACCCCACCATGTAGTTCACCACAACAACAAGGCTAGACTTGTATTCAACTGCTCATATCAATACAACGGGCTAAGCCTCAACAGCCAGTTGCTTCCAGGTCCAATTCTGGGACCTTCACTGCTTGGGGTCCTTCTCCGCTTCAGGTAGCATGCTGTGGCCATAAGTGGTGACATCAAGGCAATGTTCCACCAAATTCGGTTGCTGCCCAAGGACAAACCTCTGCTCCACCTCCTATGGAGATCTATGAGGAAGGATGAAGAGCCAAGCGTGTACGAGTGGCAGGTTCTGCCTTTTGGTATAACGTGCAGTCCTTGTTGTGCCACCTATGCCATCCAAAGACATGTCAGGGACAACAGCCAGGGTAATGAAGATATCTTGGACACGGTGGAGAGGGCCTTCTACGTCGATAACTGTTTGCATAGTCTCCAATCTGGAGAGGAGACTAAGACACTCACAGATCGGATGCGGGAGTTACTCACCAAAGGGGGATTTGAGATTAGGCAATGGGCCAGTAACGTTCCATCGGTGGTGGAGCACCTGCCAGTGGAAGCCAAAGCAGCCAGCACAGAGCTTTGGCTCTCCCAGCACAGCCAAGACCCAGAAGAACCAGCTCTGGGCCTTCGTTGGAACTGTCTCACTGACCGCCTTGGATACAGGCATAGATTTGTGGAGTACTCTCTGCCCACACTGAGAAATATTTACTGGGTGATGGCATCGCAGTATGATCCTCTGGGCTACCTCATACCCTTCTCAACTCGAGCGAAGGTTCTAATTCAGGATCTTTGGAAGGCAGGAGTTGGATGGGATGAACAAATCCATCCTACGGCCCTACTAGACAGATGGACACAGTGGGAGAAGGAACTAGTGTACTTGCCACAGGTGGAATTACCAAGATGCTATGTCCCACCAAGAGCAGATACCGGAGACCAGGTAAGAGGGGCTCACATATTTTCTGATGCCTCCGAAAGAGCCTATGGAGCCGTAGCCTATCTGTGAACACAGGACTCCCAAGGTGACGTCCACGTGGCATTCATGATGGCGAAGTCAAGAGTAAGCCCCCGGAAACAGATTTCTATGCCACGTTTGGAGTTATGTGCAGCTCTTGCCGGAGCCCAACTGGCTAGAGTACTCGAGACCGAGCTGGCATGTCAACCCAGTGACATCACCATATGGAGTGACTCAACAACAGTTTTGACCTGGATCCAATCCGATTCGTGCCGCTATAAGGTCTTTGTTGGTACCAGGATTGCCGAAATACAAGATCTTACTGAGGTGTCAAGTTGGAGATATGTCAACACCAAGGACAATCCGGCTGATGACCTCACGCGAGGGAAAACCCTTTTGAGCTGAGTCAACCAAACCGTTGGACTCAGGGCCCACCTTTCCTTTTAACGAATAGTGATACCTGGCCAACTCTCCATGAAGGTGAAGGTCAAGAAGACAATGGGGAGCTGAGAGCAACAGCATTCTGTGGAGCCACCACCACATGCATTCCACAGCTAACGGTACCAATTTCAAATTTTGGCAAATGGAGTGAGGTGGTTAAGGCTACCCATCGGATCCTTCATGGGGCGGCTGCTGATCACAAAAACGATGTCATGACTGCTACAAATGTATCAGCTGCTAAGCTGCATCTCCTGAAACAAGCTCAAAATGATAGCTTCCCCGAGGAATTACAGGCCCTGGCTGCTGGTAAGGCAATTCATAAGCAGAGTCGCCTGCTAACACTCGCTCCGGAGTATGACCCGGCTATTGGGCTGATAAGAGTTGGGGGCAGACTCCGAAGAGCAGAAGGTTTAGACTTGGATGCCATGCACCCCATAGTCCTTGACCCGCAGCATCCGGTGACAAAACTACTGATCAGAGAATATGATGATCAGCTGTTGCACCCTGGGCCAGAACGAGTGTTCGGGGAGATGAGGAGAAAATATTGGATTCTCGGAGGAAGGGAGGCAATCAAGCGGCACCAGCACAGCTGTGGTGAGCGTCGAAGGTGGCGAGCCTAATATTCCTCGGATGGCAGATCTACCCCCCGCGAGGCTGCGCCTATACAAACCACCCTTTTGGTCCACTGGAGTCGACTGCTTCGGCCCTTACAACATCAAAGTAGGACGGCGCACCAAAAAGCGTTGGGGTATCATATTCAAATGCATGACTACAAGCTGTGTGCATCTTGACCTGTTGGACAGCATAGATACCGATGCCTTTCTCATGGCTCTGCGTTGGTTTATTGCACGCTGGGGCAAGCCATATGAGATCCTATCTGACTGTGGCACCAACTTCAGGGGAGGAGAGACTGAACTGCGGTCTAGTTTCTCAGCTCTTGAAGCCCCCATTAAAGAGTAGCTGGCGAGCGAGCAACCAAGATGGACGTGTAGTTGGGTGCCTGGCAGCAAACTTTTCCAATTAACCCCCCAAATTCAAGAATATAAACATTTATTCGTGAATCCTGATTGGGATGAGTGGGGGTATGAAGACTAGAAGTCACACAAAACGAGCAGCATACCAAGAAAATAAGGAAATGGATAACTCTGATCAACGACGGGACTCCGAGAGCGTTAGCGCAATGCTAAAAGACATCAAGATGGAGCTGCAAACATTTCGCACTGAAAGTAAGCAAGATATGCTAAAAATGAGAGAGGAGCTGAGACAAGACGTGAGAGCTGAATTGGCATCACTGAAAGCAGAAGTCTACCAAAGTATTTCTGCAAACACCGAAAAAGCTAACTCACTTGAACGCAAGCTAATGGAAGCAGAGACACGAATCGCGGAAGCGGAGATATTAAACGCAGCCATGAAAGATGCTTTAACCAAAGTTATGGAAAACTACAAATCTATACAAAGAAAGACGACAGATCTGGAAGGACGATCCAGAAGGAATAACATTCGACTCTATGGAGTCCCGGAAGGAGCAGAAGGTGATTCGATGCCACAGTTTGTGGAGGATTTACTGAAAAAAGCCCTTTCATTGCCACATGATATGAGCCTACGGATACAACGAGTCCATAGATCTTTGACGGGAAAACCGGGTCAGAACGCGCTGCCCAGGTCAATAATAATAAACTTCCAGGAATATATACGCAAGGAGGACATCTTAAAAAGAGCCTGGGCTGGCAAAGTTGTGTACGAAGGTCAGCATATATCGTTTGACCATGACTATGCCACAGAGGTGGCCCAGAAGCGTCGGGAATACGGAAGCATCAAAAGGGCATTGAAAGAAAAAGGCGTCAGATTCCAAACACCGCTCGACAAAATTCGTATCCACTGGGATACGGGTCTACGCACCTACGGCAGCGCACGGGAAGCTGCGCTTGAGTTGAGAAAGAGAGGATACACCGTGCAGCTGCCAGGAGCGGATTCAACGGATTTGGGACCGGAGATGGAGCATCTGTCACGAGCTACACTATGGCAGTGAATCGACACGATAAGAGGACAGTATATGCTGCTTCCATAGGGGATGAGGATATCATCTACGTCACTTAAGGTATCGATTACATTTTCATCGAGTTATTTAAGTTTAGAGCTACGAGTTTTAAACTACTGACCATCCAAGTTTCTTTATTTTCATACCTGATATTGTCAATTCCTTTTTTTTTTTTTTTTTTTTTAACCTGAGAGTGACAATTTATTTTCATGTGTGAGAGCGATGATCAAAAAGAGTGCCTCACTGAATAGTTTAATACAAATAAATAGACTTCGCTGTGACCTTAAGTATTGCTGCCAGAGGTTGTTGGACTTTTGGATGTGTGAAACATTACGTATCACCGCCAAGGAGGGGCCCTCTGTGAAGAGACTTTCTCCTCAGCCTGCCAACGGGGACTCGGGGTGGGAAGTATTCACCCCAATGTGGAAGTCGGGTGTTGTAGGGTTTGTTTTCTTTTTTTTTCTTCACCGTTGTATTGTTTTATGGTAGTTGGCCAAATGTTAAGGCCACAATTTTTTTGTTGTCGGGAGAATTACGACCCACAATTGTGCAGATTATATGCCTTTTAATAATATTAAACTGGTGTCACTAAATGTGAATGGATTGAATAACCCAATCAAAAGAAGTAAAGTGGTAACAAAACTCAAAATAGAAAAGGCACAGGTAATATTCTTGCAGGAGACCCACCTGCCTCCACAGGAACATGAAAAATTGAAAAGATTTGGCTATAAAAACACTTATTATAATTCCTATAGACAAAGTCAGAAAAGAGGAGTAGCTACTTTAATAGCAAATTCTGTCCAATTTGAATGCCACAAAGAGGTGTCTGATAAGGAAGGTAGATACTTACTAATTAAAGGGAAATTGGAAAATAAACTAGTCACCCTGGTCAATATCTATGCCCCACCAGGAAGTAAGAAAAGTGATTTCAAAGATTTATTCAATTTAGTGACACAAGAATCTGAAGGTCTGGTGGTATGCGCAGGGGACTACAATGTTGTGTTAAATCGGAACATCGACACAACCAGTGTTGCAACATGTAAACATCGCCTGACAAATTTTATGAACACAATATTACAGGAGGTGGGATTGATTGATGTATGGAGAACACGCAATCCTCAAACTAGGGACTACACCCATTACTCTGTCCCTCACGCTACATATTCGAGAATTGATTATTTTCTAATTAGTATTGAAGAAATTCATAATGTTACAGAATGCAAAATAGGTGTGGCCGATGTTTCAGATCACAGTTTGATTAGTCTAGAACTCAGCCTTAATAATAGGAAAATATATACAGCATGGAGACTTAATTTGGGTATTCTAAATAGGGATGAATATGTTAAGAAAATCAAAGAGGACATTAAAACGTATATAGAAGACAATGATACTGGAGATGTGAGCCCAATCATACTTTGGGATGCACTAAAGGCAGTTTTATGGGGAAAACTAATAGCTCTAACAGCAGCACAAAAAAAAGTGCGACTGGCTTTATATAAAAATTTAACAGAAAAACTTAAACGTCTTGAGAAGGAACACAAACAATCTAAAAATTCACTAATTCTAGAAGAAACATCAGATATTAGAAACCAAATTGATGAATTACTAAAAGAAGAATTAGAAAAAAAGGCTAGGTTCATGCATCAAACTTATTACGAATCAGGGCCCAAAGCAACTAAAATACTTACAAGAAGACTGCGTAAAAAGCAGGCATCAATGATTATTAATAAAGTAAGAAACTTAGATAGTAACAAACTACATTATATGCCTAATGAGATAGAAAATTAGTTTAAAAAAATACTACACGAGACTGTACACTCAACCGGCAGCTGCAGACCTTGAGACAATTAAAAATTTTCTTGACCCGCTCGACTTGCCCTCCATAGGGGATACCCAAAACAAATTATTGATCTCACAGATTACTGATAAGGAATTAGATACAGCTATTGTCGAGCAGAAAACAAACAAAGCCCCAGGAAGTGATGGCTTTCAGTCTGAATTTTATAAAGTGTTCAAAGAAGAACTCAAGCCACTTCTTCTATCCTGCTTTAACTGGACTCTGAAACAGGGAATAGCCCCACCATCATGGGGAGAAGCCATCATCACAATCTTACCTAAAGAAGGTAAGATCAAAGAGTATTGCAAGAACTATAGACCCATTTCCCTTCTTAATAATGATTACAAACTGTACGTGTCACGGTTCTGGGTCCGTTGGACCCAGTATTTTGAGTTTATTGTGTTTTGATTTAAGTTTGCATCAGGGATTGTGTTCTTGTTCTCTTGTCGTGTTATGGTAATGTTTATGATGTCTATTATTAGAGTTCCATGTTTCTGTTTATCTGGGTTTAAGATGTGGGTTTAGTTTCATATGTCATTTCCTGTCTGTCTCTCTATGTCGAGCCTGCGTGTGATGTTTTATTGTGAAGGTCTGCGTCTTATGTGAGTGTGTGATGTTTTACCTCTGTCTCGTCTTACGGATTATTCCCAGCTGTGTCCACCACCTGTGTGTAATTCCCGTGTTTCTCTGTGTGTATTTAAGTCGTGTCCTCCGTCATTGTAGTTGCTGGTCCGTCTGTGTTTCCACCCTGCTTCATCTGTGTGTTTCCCTGCAGTCAACCATCATCTGTTTCCGCCCGCTCTCATTCATGTCCAGGTTCGTGTTCTATAGTTAGTTTGTTCCCAGTTTAGTTTAGTCATTGCTCCGTTCGCCGTTTGTCCATTTCCTTTTTGTGTTTAATAAACCACCCTCACACCCATACAAGTGCCTGCGTTTGGATCCTCCTTTATTTTCCACACGGCTCATCTCACTCGCCGTGACAGTACGCCTCGATTATTAGCAAAAGACTTCAAAACTTTGTACCAGATTTGATAGAAGTGGACCAAACCGGATTCATTAAGGGACGTCAGGCACAGGATAATATAAGGAGAGTCCTTCACATTATCGACAATGCAGAAAAGACCAATATCAGTACTGTGTTAATAAGTTTAGATCAAGAAAAGGCATTTGATAGTGTTAGTTGGCTCTTCCTATTTGAAGTATTGAAAAAATTTGGGTTTAAGGACAGTTCAATACAATGTATAAAGACAGTTTATAATCAACCTACAGCCAGAATCAAGGTGAATGGTAGCCTGACGGACAGAATTCGGCTACATAGAGGTACAAAACAGGGCTGTGTCTTGTCACCAATTCTTTTTGCTTTATATGCCGAGCCACTAGCGCAAGCAGTGCGGCAGCATCCAAATCTGGAGGGGGTAACTCTTGCCGGACAAAAACATCTTATTGGATTATTTGCTGACGATGTCATTGTTTTCTTACGAGATCCTGACAAGTGCTTTCCAACTTTGATGCAACTATTCCATACTTTCGAACACTGTCGGGCTACAAAATTAATGTATCCAAAACACAAATTTTATCATTCAATTATACACCTTCTCAAAAGATTAGAGATGAATATAAATTAAATTGGCACTTGAATACCATGAAATATTTGGGCGTAACCTTGACAAAATCATTATCTGCTATGTTGGACACAAACTACAATCAGGTGGAGGGTAACATAAAAAAAGACCTAGAACGGTGGTCAACAACACCTACAAACTTTTACTCTAGAATTCAAATAATAAAGATGAACGTTCTCCCAAGATTGCTATACATGTTTCAATCACTCCCACTTCCTATACCTCAAAGAAAATTTAAAATATGGGACAAGATGATCTCAAGGTTTATATGGGATGGGAAGAAGCCCAGAACAAGGCTAACAACACTGCAACTCCCGAAGTGTAAGGGAGGGATGGCTTTGCCTAACCTAAGGGAATACTTTTACGCAGCCCAACTTAGACCTCTTGTTGGTTGGTGTAGACCAGAATATGAGGCACGGTGGAAGGAAATTGAGAAAGAAATTGAGGGAAACAAAATTCAAATTTGTATCTCTGACAAACAATTAATGACCTCTTACAAAAGTAGAATGAATCAAATTGTGAAATTTACATTAGACATATGGCACACAGTAATAGAAAAACATCAGTTAAAAGAACAATTATTTTTGCTGAGATGGTTTAGACATGATAAAAAATTTAAGCTGGGACAATTGGACCAAACATTCAAACAGTGGGAGTTAAAAGGGATTACAGCAGTTTGTACTCTAATGAAAAAATGGAAGACTAATGAGTTTCCAACAATTAAAAAATAAATACAAATTGGAAAATAGAGATTTTTTTTTAGATATTTGCAAGTTAGGGATTATTGCGTAAAGCAAATAAAGTCTGACTGGCTTGAAAAATCATTGGGTGTTGTTGGAATAGTAAAAAATTGCTATGAACATAAACAATTTAAAGCCATTTCCACTTTCTATAGATCATTAGAAGAAGATAGACAGGACACAACCTTTTACCTTAAAAAAAAATGGGAAGCTGAACTGGCCATAACTATAACAGAGAAGGAATGGCTCAGTATGTGTGAAATACAACACAGCACAACGAATTCGCCGTTGTGGAGGGAATTTTGCTGGAAAAATTTGACACGTTTTTTCATTACACCCAAAACAAAAAGCAAACAGACCTCAAGTCCACAGAAATGTTGGAGACTGTGTGGAGAAACAGAAGCAGATCATTCACATGTATTCTGGAAGTGCATAAAAATTAAAAAGTATTGGGAAGACCTTAAAATGACCATGGATAATATTCTGGGTTATGCACTTCCAAACACCTGCCAAGTGATGTATCTAGGAAACATAAGAGAACAGATACAAAAGGAGGACTTATATCTAGTTAAAATAATTCTAGCCGCAACCAAAAAAGCAATTACAAAGAAGTGGTTACACGCAGACCCTCCCACTCAGCGAGATTGGATCAGTATTGTAGAGGGTATCTCAGAGATGGAAAAAATAACATTCAATATTAGACTGATGGGATGTAAATACGATAGACAATGGAGGAAGTGGAAAGCATTCCGAAGTGACACCAAAAACACAACATAACAAGAAATTTTCATGTGACAGATGGAAAAACAAATGTAAACTCCAGACCGTTTGTATGTTTGTTTGTTTGTTTGTTTGTAATTTTCTTTACTGTATGGTTTTCAATGTTAACTTAAACTAATAAAAATTAAAGTTGAAAAAAAAAAGAAAAGAGCAGCTGGCAGAGCAGAGGATTGAGTTCCGGTTCAATCCACCAGGTTCCCCCCATTTTGGAGGTACTTGGGAACGGGAGATAAGATCTGTGAAGACAGCTCTTCAAGTGGTGCTGGGAGGCAATACAGTCACAGAGGCAGTTTTGCAAACTGTGCTGGTCGAGGTGGAAGGGATCATTAATGCAAAGCCTCTTGGCTATGTCTCTTTGGATGTAGCGGATCCGGATCCAGTCACACCCAACTTATTGCTAATGGGGCGACGAGATGCATCACTCCCCCAGGTGATTTATGCTTCGAGTGAGATGCTGGGAAGACGGCGATGGCGCCATAGTCAGATTCTGGCAGACCATTTTTGGTCCAACTTCCTGTGTCACCATCTGCCTGATCTTCAGAGGAGACAAAGATGGCAAGGGGATACTGACAACTTAACCACAGGTCAAGTGGTTATAGTGGTTGACTCACAACTACCGCGAGCGCAGTGGCCTGTTGGAAAGGTGGTCAAGGCCTGTCCAGGGCCAGACGGTCGGGTGAGAGCGGCTGAGGTGACAATCAAGGGACAGACATATCTTCGACCAGTTGCCAGATTAGTCAGACTCTCAGCCTGGGAGGATGATGAGGACTGTAAACCCAATGATGCTTCGACTTTCAGTTGAAGAGAAAATTTACTACTTAAATTTGGGGGCGGCTGTGTCCGAAAGTCTCCTTATATTTCAGTCGCATAGTTATAAGTGCACTGGTAATGTCTGCCGATAAGTTCCGGTATGCTTTTATCCACACCTGACTCCATTGCACCAGCTGAACACATTAGTAAGTAAGTAAGTAAAATTTATTTATATAGCACATTTCACAGATAAAAATCACAAAGTGCTTTACAGTAAGATCAGACATACAAGTTAAAATTAATTAAATTAGTTAAAAGCCCGTTTGTATAAAAATGTCTTCAGCTGCTTTTTAAAGGAGTCAGTAGAGTCTAGACAGCGTAAAGACAACGGCAGGGAGTTCCACAGCCTCGGTGCCTGAAAAGCCCGATCCCCACGTGTTTTAAATCGTGGGACCACCAGTAGCCTCTGACCTGAAGACCTAAGTGCTCGGGATGAAGCATGAGGTTTCAACAGGTCAGAGATATACTGGGGAGCTTCACCATGCAGAGCTCTAAAAGTTACAACTAAAATTTTAAAATGAACCCTAAAATTTACAGGCAACCAATGAAGAGAAGCCAAAACTGGAGTAATGTGTGACCTCTTGTTTGTACCAGTTAAAAGTCTTGCCGCTGCATTCTGTACAGACTGAAGGCGATCCAGAGCTGATTTGTTAAGACACGTAAAAAGACCGTTACAATAATCCAAACGAGAAGAGATAAAAGCATGAGTAATCATCTCAAGTTCTGCCTTTGACACCAGTAGCCTGAGTTTAGAAATGTTTCTTAGATGATAAAAACAGTTGCGGACAAGTTGTTTAGAGTGTCTCTCAAGAGACATTGAACTGTCAAATATAACACCTAAGTTTCTGAGACTCGACTGAAATGAAGGGTCTAAAAAACTGATTGAACATTGAGGAGATTAGGGGCTGCAGAGGGTCGTAACATTGGACCGAAGCAGACCAACTAACAAGTGTATCTTTAGAGTTTTGTCTCTAATATAGCGAAGTATAGGTTCATGTGCTGAACTGTTCAAGAGCTCTAGCTTGTTCAACTTAATTCAGGGAACCTGCTGATAGAAGGAAATATTGAACATTTGTAAAGAAAAAATTTTTTTTATATCTACAAACCCATTAGCAATCTCACGTATTCAGCGGGACTACTGTAGCCCAGCATCTTGCAGGAATTCAATGTTTGCAATTTACTGAGCTCCAAATAACCATCTTTTAATTTCCCCTAAACCGTATGATACTGTTTGTCTTCTGACGGCTATTGCATCTAATTAAGATAACTCTCATAATACAGGGAGTGCAGAATTATTAGGCAAATGAGTATTTTGTCCACATCATCCTCTTCATGCATGTTGTCTTACTCCAAGCTGTATAGGCTAGAAAGCCTACTACCAATTAAGCATATTAGGTGATGTGCATCTCTGTAATGAGAAGGGGTGTGGTCTAATGACATCAACACCCTATATCAGGTGTGCATAATTATTAGGCAACGTCCTTTCCTTTGGCAAAATGGGTCAAAAGAAGGACTTGACAGGCTCAGAAAAGTCAAAAATAGTGAGATATCTTGCAGAGGGATGCAGCAGTCTCAAAATTGCAAAGCTTCTGAAGCGTGATCATCGAACAATCAAGCGTTTCATTCAAAATAGTCAACAGGGTCGCAAGAAGCGTGTGGAAAAACCAAGGCGCAAAATAACTGCCCATGAACTGAGAAAAGTCAAGCGTGCAGCTGCCAAGATGCCACTTGCCACCAGTTTGGCCATATTTCAGAGCTGCAACATCACTGGAGTGCCCAAAAGCACAAGGTGTGCAATACTCAGAGACATGGCCAAAGTAAGAAAGGCTGAAAGACGACCACCACTGAACAAGACACACAAGCTGAAACGTCAAGACTGGGCCAAGAAATATCTCAAGACTGGTTTTTCTAAGGTTTTATGGACTGATGAAATGAGAGTGAGTCTTGATGAGCCAGATGGATGGGCCCGTGGCTGGATTGGTAAAGGGCAGAGAGCTCCAGTCCGACTCAGGCGCCAGCAAGGTGGAGGTGGAGTACTGGTTTGGGCTGGTATCATCAAAGATGAGCTTGTGGGGCCTTTTCGGGTTGAGGATGGAGTCAAGCTCAACTCCCAGTCCTACTGCCAGTTTCTGGAAGACACCTTCTTCAAGCAGTGGTACAGGAAGAAGTCTGCATCCTTCAAGAAAAACATGATTTTCATGCAGGACAATGCTCCATCACACGCGTCCAAGTACTCCACAGCGTGGCTGCAAGAAAGGGTATAAAAGAAGAAAAACTAATGACATGGCCTCCTTGTTCACCTGATCTGAACCCCATTGAGAACCTGTGGTCCATCATCAAATGTGAGATTTACAAGGAGGGAAAACAGTACACCTCTCTGAACAGTGTCTGGGAGGCTGTGGTTGCTGCTGCACGCAATGTTGATGGTGAACAGATCAAAACACTGACAGAATCCATGGATGGCAGGCTTTTGAGTGTCCTTGCAAAGAAAGGTGGCTATATTGGTCGCTGATTTGTTTTTGTTTTGTTTTTGAATGTCAGAAATGTGTATTTGTGAATGTGGAGATGTTATATTGGTGTCACTGGTAAAAATAAATAATTGAAATGGGTATATATTTGTTTTTTGTTAAGTTGCCTAATAATTATGCACAGTAATAGTCCAGCCTAGAATTAGAAATGCTCAAACTAAAATATGTTTCTAGTTCTAGCAATATTGCACAGTGAGCGGAGTCAGTGCTGCATTTATGTTTCATATCTACATTGAAGGACATATCCTGGTCAAAGAGTCCTTGCAGTGTCACTGTAAGTATCTGGTTAGACACCATGTTTCAAAGGTTTTACAGGGCCAAGTACAAAAATATCAGTTTTATCTGAATTTAGAAGCACCAAATTAGAGGTCATCCAGATCTTTATATCTTTAGTTAAACTGCATGGATTTCTTTGTGTCTGTGTGTTATTGGGCCTCACTCATAGATAGAGCTGGGTATCATCTTCCTTGCAATGAAAATATATGCTACATCTTCTGAAAATGCTGCCTTAGAGAAGCATGTATAATGTAAATCAAAATGGTCCTACCACAGAACCCTGTGGAACATCATAATTAAATTTACTGTGTGAAAAACACAGCTTTGTATGGCTTGTATGAAACAGATATGATTCACATCACTGCAGTGCATTTCAACCTGTCCCAACATTATTGCGATGTGTTGCAGCCATCAAATTCAAAATGGGGGAATAATTTAATTTAAAAAATGTGTTTGTCATTTTAAAGATTTTATATATTTTCTGTGCGCTATTGTAAAAGAAATGTGGTTTTATTAAATTTGCAAAACATTGTATTATTGCTTTTATTTATATTTTACACAACATTCAACTTTTTATGCATTAATTTTATTTGAACATCTTAGTTTTTGTTCTGGTAAGATGCAATTTGGAAAATTGGCTCAACATGAGTTCATTGATGCAGTCACATACAAACACAGCATACATGAAACAACCAAAGCTACTTTCAGCATTCGTCCACCATCTCTTGCTGTGTTGACCTTAATGTTTTCCAAAGGGGAGTAATGAATGTGTATATGTATGTGTGTGTGTGTGTGTGTGTGTGTGTGTGTGTGTGTGTGTGTGTGTGTGTGTGTGTGTGTGTGTGTGTGTGTGTACTTTTTTTCATGACATCTTAGGACAATTAGAACACATGCAATAGTGCTTACAGCATGAAACATTTTCAAAAATCTTTCAATGATATAATGAATAAACAATTTATTCCCACATTCATTAGTATAAAGAGAATAATCCACCGTCAGGCTGCACAAGCTACCCCGACTATCTCCAAAAAATAAATAAATAAATAAATGCCTTTCAAACCCAATAACCAATAATCTATATTATATCATAATTTGCTGGTTTACAGAAGCTGTAATTTGAAAAGAAGATCTGCTTTTATAAAGTAGTTTAGACAAACCCTTGTAGCAAAGCCTTAAAGGCAGATATACAAAATGTGACTCAGTTAAACAAACACTGTATACCAATACACAACCAACTTCTAAATACATGTCTGCCATTTTTCATTTTCCCTTTATTCACCAGACAAACAAACTACAGATGTCTATAAAAATAACTTTGAGAGACTAGGAGGCACCACTCTCTGATTTTAATATCAACAAATTTTCGAATAGATTGATGCATGACAGCAACATCTGTCATCCACATCTGCTTAAAGGGCATAGCACATTGCAATCAACACATGCCAGATGCACAATACAACCAGCAGTATCTTTGCAGTTGAACCAGTTTAGCTGTTTAAATCTCTTATCAGCTGTTTGCCTGGGCTGTGGACATCTAATATGGTCACATGACAGCCTGCTTATTTCCTCCATCAGTCTGGTATCGAATTATTTCTGCGAGTGTTAACATGGTGGCTGTTTCCATTACCTTGTCAAGATGTTTTGACAGGTGCTTGCTTCCCAGCTCTGGTGTAGAATGCACTGACATTACATGGGATTTGTAGAGGGTGTGTTATTTCTCCAGAGGCACTCACTATGTTTTCTCTACAGAAAACAAAAGCTCAGTGGATGAAGGTCTGTCGACATGAACAATACCTCCTGATACGTACTCGGCACAATCTGCCGATTCAGGGACTGGACCATAACCTTGCAAGAGAGAGATAATGGATGTGTGTGTTTATGTACAGAAGTAGTACAGAAAGAGGGCAGAAGAAGGAAAACTAAGTGAGGCAAAATACAGCGGCTCTTGTTTTTAATCTTTAGTCACCTCTGCATGAAAAGTAGCCTGGAAAGCTATAATGCGGCACACAATACTAAAGTTCCAAACATTTTTAGTGGGGTTTCTTTTTTTTCCTTTTAGAAAGAAAGAATATTTGATTTCCAAATGCTGTCAGGTGGTAGTGAGGGGATAGCCTACTGCTGCTCTCAGAGTAACAAAAGCTTTTTTCTTTTCTTTTCTTTTTTTTTTTTTTTTTACAAAGAGGAAAGTATTTGAAAGTTTTTAACCACACCAAACTCACAGTTTTGCTAGGCTAAGATTTCCCTTTTCGGGTCCTGGTGGATTGGAGAAAAAAAGTTATACTTCAGACACATAAAATGATTTTGACTGAACTACGCAAGTTTAGAGAAGGCTTCCTGTAGAAATACTGTTGAGGTGAGGATAATCACCCTGCAAATACTGTCTATCAAATCCGTTAGTAGCTAATGTGCATTATAGCCTACTTACCACCCATACATTGTATTTGATCTGCAAATGTAAATGCAAATGTACCCAAATGAAAATTTTATTTCTGTAGAATTCTAGACTAAAATGTGTGTAAGAGAATGAGGATGTTTTCTCACCTACAGTGTGTTTACTCTGATCCATGGTTTGGTTTCTTTTGACACAAACAATAATCCTATCAAACTCCAAGAGAACCATAATGCATCACTACAAACCAAGAATATTCTGTCCCCATATTGGCCAGATGTGTCTGGGTAAACACAGAATGAAGGTGTTGTGTTCTGGAGAACAATGAGAGTTTACATTCATTTCACAGCTAGTTGCTAGCCTGTACAGAACCTTGCACATCTATAGCACCTTGCCACATCCCAGAATACAAAGCATACATGGCTACAGGAAGTTCTTTAGCTGAAACAAGGTTGGATCATGTTCACAGCATAAACTACTACTCGAGTTCATTTGGAATTGCACCTCCTCCAAGGCCTCCTCCTTCAGCTGTTTGTTCTTGTTTTCGTGCCCCACCCTCCCTCACCTTTTCAATTCTTTCACTTCTTCACTTCTGATTAGTGCATGGGGATCTGACAGGCCGCCAGTCCCCTTCGAGGCCTTCCCCAAACAGAGCTCAAGTCATGTTAAAGCCATTCACCTTTATCTACTAAAATGCTGTCAAACCTAAAATGAGGATGTGGGCCCAGTGGAGTGAAATTCCCTGTAAAACTAACCATACCTATGATGCTATTTGGGGACTGGGCTCACATGCTATTTTGCCATTTTTAGTAAATTAGACCTTTGATTTAAGCGGTAGCATCCTCCAATTCCTGAAACTACCTATCCCTACCCCTGTTACATAGTTGCCAGTGACCTGGTGAATGTTAAGAACTTATAAAATCATGAAGGTTGCTAACAGAAGGATTCTGTAACTTAACCAACAGAATGATGACATCAATTGTTTTTCTGACCATTGAAAAAGACCAATGGAACCACTTCTGAAAGGAAACATTTTCACTCGTGCTATTTTGACAAAATCCATAAGAAGTGTTAGAAGGTGGGTCAGCCAGTAGTAAGTACTAGTAGCGAGTGGCACATGCATCGTATTGAGCAGGAGACCGGAGTTTAAGTATGGTAGCGACTGAAAAATGCACTGTCATTGTGAAAGAAGGAATTCATGTTTCACGTGGTTGCTGGCAGGTAGCATAACAGCTGCCTGCCAGACGAGTTGGATTTTTGTATGGCCATATGCTCTAAGTCTGCAAGGAGACAAATATTAAAGTACTTGTGAACCATGTAAGTTTTGTATGTAAAACGTAAAATATTCAGTCATGCATTTTAACATTCACCACAAGCTTCTACAGTGGGGCAAAAAAGTATTTAGTCAGCCACCGATTGTGCAAGTTCCCCCACTTAAAATGATGACAGAGGTCAGTAATTTGCACCAGAGGTACACTTCAACTGTGAGAGACAGAATGTGAAAAACAAAATCCATGAATCCACATGGTAGGATTTGTAAAGAATTTATTCGTAAATCAGGGTGGAAAATAAGTATTTGGTCAATAACAAAAATACAACTCAATACTTTGTAACATAACCTTTGTTGGCAATAACAGAGGTCAAACGTTTACTATAGGTCTTTACCAGGTTTGCACACACAGTAGCTGGTATTTTGGCCCATTCCTCCATGCAGATCTTCTCGAGAGCAGTGATGTTTTGGGGCTGTCGCCGAGCAACACGGACTTTCAACTCCCGCCACAGATTTTCTATGGGGTTGAGGTCTGGAGACTGGCTAGGCCACTCCAGGACTTTCAAATGCTTCTTACGGAGCCACTCCTTTATTGCCCGGGCGGTGTGTTTTGGATCATTGTCATGTTGGAAGAACCCAGCCTCGTTTCATCTTCAAAGTTCTCACTGATGGAAGGAGGTTTTGGCTCAAAATCTCACGATACATGGCTCCATTCATTCTGTCCTTAACACGGATCAGTCGTCCTGTCCCCTTGGCAGAAAAACAGCCCCATAGCATGATGTTTCCACCCCCATGCTTCACAGTAGGTATGGTGTTCTTGGGATGCAACTCAGTATTCTTCTTCCTCCAAACACGACGAGTTGAGTTTATACCAAAAAGTTCTACTTTGGTTTCATCTGACCACATGACATTCTCCCAATCCTCTGCTGTATCATCCATGTGCTCTCTGGCAAACTTCAGACGGGCCTGGACATGCACTGGCTTCAGCAGCGGAACACGTCTGGCACTGCGGGATTTGATTCCCTGCCGTTGTAGTGTGTTACCGATGGTGACCTTTGTTACTTTGGTCCCAGCTCTCTGCAGGTCATTCACCAGGTCCCCCCGTGTGGTTCTGGGATCTTTGCTCACCGTTCTCATGATCATTTTGACCCCACGGGATGAGATCTTGCGTGGAGCCCCAGATCGAGGGAGATTATCAGTGGTCTTGTATGTCTTCCATTTTCTGATGATTGCTCCCACAGTTGATTTTTTCACACCAAGCTGCTTGCCTATTGTAGATTCACTCTTCCCAGTCTGGTGCAGGTCTACAATACTTTTCCTGGTGTCCTTCGAAAGCTCTTTGGTCTTGGCCATGGCGGCGTTTGGAGTCTGACTGTTTGAGGCTGTGGACAGGTGTCTTTTATACAGATGATGAGTTCAAACAGGTGCCATTCATACAGGTAACGAGTGGGGGACAGAAAAGCTTCTTACAGGAGACGTTACAGGTCTGTGAGAGCCAGAGATTTTCCTTGTTTGAGGTGACCAAATAGTTATTTTCCACCCTGATTTACGAATAAATTCTTTACAAATCCTACCATGTGGATTCATGGATTTTTTTTTCACATTCTGTCTCTCACAGTTGAAGTGTACCTCTGGTGCAAATTACTGACCTCTGTCATCATTTTAAGTGGGGGAACTTGCACAATCGGTGGCTGACTAAATACTTTTTTGCCCCACTGTATGTCCATTGCTTTAAAAAAATACAATTCTTTTTGATACACCATGTGTTTTTACTACAGAGATCAACTCTTCACTTATAGGATCCCTCCAAATCCCTCCCTCAAGAATTGTGACGGGCTGCCAGAGTCAAGCAGGAGTCTGGCACACAAACACCATCAAAAAATATCCTACTGGGTCTAACTGCCACCACCTGTAACAACACCTGAAGGACAGGAAAACCTGAGGTTTGATAATTGACATTTTTGGCCATTTGAAGTCCCAGAGGAAGGACCACCTGGGAGGATGATCATGGTCAGTTTGATGACAGTGAAGATGATAACATTTTAGGGAAAACAATGAATGAAAAACTCTTTCACTGGCATGAAAGCTGTGAGGTTTATATACCTGTCATCTCTTAAAGAGATTTCCACCATAAAGTGACAATGTACAAACTGGTGTCTAAAAATTGACCTGGATGCAGTTTGTTGACCTCAGACTATTGACACTGATCCTGCCTGAACCTTTTTTCCTCCCTACGTCCTACTGATCTGAGAAAAACAGATTCCCTTTTCACTGGTTAACACCCTTTTTTGAGCGCTGACAGCACAATCCAGCAACCACAGACGCATTTTACACTACTTGCTGAAAATGTGATGGGCAAAGCCCAGAGTCAGTCCTCCAGGGTGATTGCTTCTGGCACAGGGCCCAATGTCTTAGTTTTTTTTTGTCAATGTCAACATGGAGCTTTGAGTGTTCCTCTTCAGAACTTTATAGCTTCTAAAAAGGATTTGGTTGTGTAACAGCTATTTCAGACAGGTTGTTGTTTGAGCTCTCTTACACCTTCCTCACAGAGTAAGTCATAGTGAGTTACATCAGCTTCCTCCAGTTGGCCAAGTTCTTACGTTCTTGAGCAGAAGAATAGTTTCCTGAGAGTGAAACTTCCACCCTAGATGGAGTCTGCTGGCCACTCTGTTCTCTCAGATGCTCCTGAGACAATGTGGTTAAGGGCCTGACTCCAGCATGTGAGCCACCACCCTGCTCCCTTACTGGACACCAGATGCATCCATAATGATCCTTCGTTTGCTAGTCTTTACAACAGCTAACCTTTAACCAACTAGCCAGTCACCTGGCTTCTAAGTGATCCAGCCCTGGACATTTCCATAGAAGTCAAGTTTCAGAAAGTTCTCCAAATGAAAGCCAGGCTCTCAAACACGTAGGTAATCTGACCACTGAAGCTGCTATGCTTTCACAGCAGACATCCTGCTTATCCTTTAGTCTTATTTAACACTGTTCCTGTTTGGTCTATTAGAAAGTTCACCTTTACCACAAGAGTTTTTTCCCATCCTCCTGATGGATTTCTCCTCCAGGTCATCTTAAATTAGTTCTGTCATGTACCTCTGTATACCTCAGCATTCCCGCCTCTCGATCCAGCATCTTGAAAGGAAAAATACCAGAATGAGGAGAAGCGTAATATTCCCATGAAAGTGTGAATTTGTACATAGCCGCCCTTCCCTGTGCCTGGTTCTGCTGGAGATTTCTTCTAGTTAAAAGATAGTTTTTCCCTTCACACTGTTGCCAAGTGCTTGCTCACAAGGGGGTCATCTGATTGTTTTCAATCTGAGGGTTCTCTCTGTATTATAGTAGGAGGTTTACCTTACAATATAAATCACCTTGAGGCAACTGTTGTTATGACATAAATAAAACTGAAGAAAATTAAATGGAACTAAAATAGGCTGAGCAGTTAAAGACCACGGTTTCTTATACGTCTACTGTATGTGCATCAAAGATTTGAAGTACAGTCTAAATATGAGCACACAAAAATTCAGGCACAGGCAGAAAACAGCAGTAAGCACACTTGAAGCTCTCGGGAGATAACTATAATCAAGGAGGATATAAATGTGATCCATTTTTATAATGCGTCTATGAGATGAAGCATGGAGGAAAAAGAGACATATTTTTAGGTCACTGTGGAATCCGTTCTTGTACTGTAGACTCAGCAAAACAGCTGAATTCCACTCATCACTAACCAGAGAGAGAGACACTGGAATCCAATTTCATGAAAGCAAGTACACTCTGGGTTTACAAGTACCACCCCAGTCCATTACTGAATCTCGATGTTTATAGCAGAGAGCATCTTATTGGCACCATAAAACACCATCACTGTTACATTGATCCAGTTTTATCCACTGGCTGACTGGTCTGGGCACCAGCAGCCACTATCACTCAGACATGAGGCACTTCAGAGAGGTTGTCACAGCCCCAGAAAAGATGCGTTGAGACGGTTTTATCTCCACTTGCCAAGCCAACAGACTGCAGCTTTTGGCAGCAGATGTTCAGAGAATTCTCTTTTTCTTTTATTTATTTATCTGTTGAAGGTTAACTGATAATTTATGCTCTTTTTAACATCACACAAACACAAATCAGACCCTCATTTTCATGTCTACTAATGGGATCTATCCTACTTTTTCTGACTTCTAACTGCTATTTTTTATGTTAAAGCAGCATTTAAAGTTTTGCTGCATGATCATGCCCACTGCTCACCACCAGGACCTCAGAGGACTGGTAATAATGGCTCCTGAGGTCAGGTCAGAAGGCAGTAAGTACATAAAAACCTGACTTGGGGTCATAGCCTGGAGAAAATCCTTCATTGAGCCACATCAAGGGGATGTAAAAAATTTGTGTAATTCAGAAAAGTAGCTATCATTTAAACAGTCTCATTCAGAACTCTGTCATGCTCTTTCTTTGGATAGAGAATATTACTTTTTTCTCTACTCTCCGGGGTCTTTACGAAACACAAGTTATGTAATTTTAGTGTCATTACAGAGTAACTTCAACTGCCAAAATCACAAGGGGGCGCATGGTGCAGAGGCGATTTTGTCAGACCACATATGTCTGTGAAGGTTCTCAGTCATCCAGGTCATCGTAGTCAAAGGAGCTTGCAAAGAAAAGCGTCTGGACTTCTGTAAGTTGCTTGAAGACGTTTCACCTCTCATCCGAGAAGCTTCTTCAGTTCTAAGGTCAAATGGTGGAGAGTCCCAGATATAAACCTAGTGGGAGTTTCCCCCCACAGAGGGACAAAAGGACCCCCTGATGATCCTCTAATCGCCTGAGCCAAGGTGTGAAACTGGGTGTGGGTCCCAATCAGCCAGAGTTTAAGGTGAGCTCATTGTGAAACCTGGCCCCACCTTATCATGCGAATTCCTGAGGTCAGATGGCCCAGGATGTGAGTGGGCGTTAAGGCGTCTGGGGAGGGATCTCAAAACTGGATTATAGATGGCAGAGAGTTGGTGTCGTAAACCCCCGCCTCTGTTCAAAGATCGTCGCTCACAGTGGACATAGATGGCTTCTTTCACTCCTCTTTCAAACCATCTGCCCTCTCTGTCCAAAATGTGAACATTGGCATCCTCAAAGAGTGACCTTTGACCTTAAGATGCAGATGGACTGCTGAGTCTTGTCCTGTGGAGGTGGCTCTTCTGTGTTGTGCCATGCGCTTGTGAAGTGGCTGTTTGGTCTCTCCAATGTAGAGGTCTGAGCATTCCTCGCTGCACTGTACAGCATACACCACATTGTTAAGTTTGTGTTTTGGCGTTTTGTCTTTCGGGTGAACCAGTTTCTGTCTGAGCGTGTTGCTGGGTCTGAAATACACTGGGATGTCATGCTTGGAGAAAACTCTCCTGAGTTCCTCTGATACACCGGCTACATAGGGGATGACAATGTTGTTGCGTCTGTCCTTCTTATCCTCCCTCGCTGGTGTCTGGTCTTCTTTTCTTTGCCTCTTTGCTGACTTTAAGAACGCCCATTTAGGATAGCCGCACGTTTTGAGTGCTTCCTTTACATGTGTGTGTTCCTTCTTTTTTCCTTCAGGCTTAGAGGGAACACGTTCTGCCCGGTGGTGTAGGGTCCTGATTACTCCAAGTTTGTGTTCCAAAGGGTGATGGGAGTCAAAGAGGAGGTACTGGTCCGTGTGTGTGGGCTTCTGGTAAACTTCGATGTTGATTTTGCCGTTCTCTTCGATGTGCACAGCGCAGTCCAGGAAAGGCAGACAGTTGTCCTTTGTGTCTTCCCTGGTGAACATACTGACATAAAAAAGTAAAGATGACACATTAGAGAGAAGGGTGCATCTAGACCCTTTCATCATACCAAATATCAGACTTAAAGCTATTGCTTGGACACATTTAGACTTTGCTTTTTAAACCACCTAAGAAATCCACCTGAGCTCAGATTGGTATATTTGGGGTAACTGTACTATGGCAGCTTGAAATTTTGGATTTTGATTGATTGTGAAAAAGGTGTTTGTTTCCGTTTTAAAGTAGAATACATGTTTTATAGCCTGCTTCTTTAGTTTTATTGTTAATGTCATTTTTGCGGCTAAAATGTGCAGACAGTGCTATTTTTGCAGTTCATCTTATTGCATAATTTGTAACAGTTTTACAGCACAAACTTTTGGGATAGTTTTAAAAATTACAATTTGTATTTACCCAGGTTATCTTTCTCTGATATTAAAACTTGTTTAATACTCTGAAAAATTGAAGTGTGAGAAATATAAAACTGCAAAAAACTAAGAAATCAGGAAGGGGCAAAATACTTTTTCACAGCACTGTACAGGAGTCATACAAATACGATTCACTGAAGTTTAGTAAACAGTGATTCTAAATTGTTCATTACTGTGTCAGAGTGTTGTGTCTGAATGTTTAACCCTGTGATGGACTAACAACCTGTCCAGAGTTTACCGTGGACAGCCAGGAACAAGGATGACTGATGGATGAGTGGAATATGTTGAGCTTTCTGGACCGCTGTTGTACACAGTTTAGAGATGTGAACAGAAAATCTAATTCTAGCAATTTGATTCTAATCAAGTGTTTATTCTCAGGAAAATAAAACTTCTGTAGTCCAGTTAAAGTGTGGGAAATCAGTGATTCATCATTCACGCTCATGTCTGGCTGTGTAATGGCTGACTCAAAGTGCTGTTTCTCAACCCCCGTGCACTTAAGACAGCCAGACGAAGGAATACAAAAAGGTTGTTTTTCTAATACATTACACATGTTGAAAAGCAAATATGTTTTACTGAAATTTGGAGTTAAACTGGTGTTTATGTCTTGTAAGCATGACCCTCCCTAACACAACAAATGTATAATTATCATTAGCATGAGTGATCATAAGCTGTTACTGTATATAAAAAATGGAAGTACCCAACATTGCCCTTTAATAATAGCTTTTTTAAACCTGAGTAGTAACCTCTGCCAGGTTAGTTTCTTGGAGCCAGAAGTAACCAAGTTTGGAGGCTGGAGTTCCAAGTTTTGGCAAGTAAGCTTTTCTACAGGTTGCATGAACAGTTAAACATTCTGACACCCATACATTCCTCCACAAACCCAGTTTGTACTCTACTAATAAAATATTAGAATTAAATCAAATTAAATGTGGCTTACCACAAAGTGCAAACTACAAAATAAATATTGTTTTCTACTATTCCTGATTTTGAAGTTTTTGTGAATAATATTCAGGATAAAACTTGACAGTGCACAGTTGGGATTAGTAACCAAACCCAGAAGGTCCGATCCCGCAGAGAATTACTTTTCAAAACAAATACCAACGATAAAAGATGGAGGCTGCCCATGTGGTGTCTGTGCACAGTGCCTAATCACAACAAAAGGTGTTTTTTCCAAGAACAGGTGGGAGATTCCTAAAAAGGGGGTAGTGTTTTTGTGAAAAATGCATTTGTGATTAAGCATTTTGCACACGCAAAATTTAATGTAACACTGCTGTGCAGTGTTAGGACTACCTACATGCTTTACATTTCGAGTGATTTGGCCCAAGAACCACAAAGGAGCAGGACTGGCCAAAAAGTACATAGTCATGTATATGTAAGTGTCAGAACTCTGTAAAAATAATAACTTTTGAACTTCAATAAAGTTAAAATCCAGTATATGGAATGTAGACATTGTGTGCCTGAAGATGAATAAATATCTGTCATAGCTGAGAAAATCCAAGTCCACATATAAATGTAAATATAGCTGAGAAGGAGTTTTATATTTTTTTTTACCGATTTCTGGTATTGAGCAGGGTCGGGATCATCAACAGGGAATATTCTTTACAGGAGCTAAATGAGATGACACATGGCAGGAATACAGAAGACAGGCTTAGACTTAATTTACTGGCTCCTGTGCAAGCAGGCAGCTTGACAAGGTGAGAGAAAGCAGAGAGAATTTATTCAACTGAAGAAGATTAGCTCCTTTGTGAATATCTCACATTTTCTAATAAGTAACTTAACACCTCCTTCTGATTCAGATATTCTCTGCCGAAGGATTTGAAAGCTAACTGATTTATGGAAAAGACATACACTCTTGTCTTACACTTTAGGCATGGATCACATTTATATGGCAAGTGAAGAGTGAATACCTGAGTCTCTGCAAGAGGGATTACCTATATAATTAGTGTGCAGCTGAACTTGTCAGAAAATGTGACACAAGTAGATTTTCATCTAAATCAGCTCATCAAATCAGGTTGCATTAACTTCTCAAAGGTTGGAACAATTTAAATTCAACTTCCATCCAATTCATGCTGTCCATTTAAAAAAGAAGTGGATTTTTTAAACATCAGCCAAAAGTCATGTTTCCACTGCAAAAACTTAACGAATACAGGAAGTTGTAGTTCCCCCCTGACCCCCTTCAGCTGCCTCTCTGCCCTGTGATGGTGACGCTGCTGCTCAGTGGCTTTTATTTTTCTTTCCTTTCAAATCAAGCCACTGTTACAGAATGCACAATTAGCATATTTAACAATTATTTTGCTACTGCTGCTGCTGCCATGGCTGTCCTTTCATTATCATCAACTCAGCTGATGTTTTGGTTCATGTTACTTTATTTTTCTAACAATGCTTATGCAAATTCATCACCTCTTACCCATCTCTAGCACCATGTTGGTATTACTGACTAGTTTTCCTTTTTTCCTCTCCTCGTCTTCCTCTTTTTCTGTTCTCTTCTTCGTTGTTGGTTTGTTACCAATTTTGCATTCCTGCTCATCACATCTCATAGCTTGCGCTCAGACACACACACACACACACACACACACACAAACATACACACACACACACACACACACACACACATATGCATACTTCTAAACTTTCTAATCTAAGTTATAAAGGTGTTTATCAATGATACAGCACATCCATAATGCATATAAACTTTTTCTTGTCTTCCACTGTGTAATTTTTAAGTGCTTTTTTATATACGGGGGAGCATACACAATCTACTACAAAGTAAATCTTTGTATATTTTCTGTGCAATTAGGAAATAAAATGTGCTGGAATTTTCAGGTTTACTGGTTGTGAAATTAACACTAATCAAAGTAACCTCCAATGATATAATTATAAATAATTATTTGCAAATAATGGCATTTGACCAAAATAATTATGCAAAACTTCAAGTAAACAGAAAGGACAATGCAGAAAGAGGGATCTGAAAGCTAAAAGCTCTGCCTCCCACCCTACTTTAAAGACTTGTGCAGCTGTTGTTAATCCCAGCAGTGTGTGTGTGTGTGTGTGTGTGTGTGTGTGTGTGTGTGTGTGTGTGAATCAGTGACTTGGTTCTCTAGCATCATTTAAATACTTGAAACACAAAGAAACTAAATGAAGCCCCTGTGGAATGTCAAAAACAGGTTTCCTATCTGTCCGTCTGACTTGATATTCACAGCTTCTAGTTGTCTGTAACGGGCCATATGAGCGCAAACTGAAACATAACTAAAAGCCACCGATGTGCCTTTTTCCCCATAGGTCCGTCTCAAATGAAATGCTTTACAGGTTTTAAAGTGCACTTATGGTGAGTGCAGAACCACTTCTCCTTCTCAACAGGACAGTTTGTTGGTTGATCCATCCCAGATATACATGCAGCTGATGAGCATGCCCCTTGGATGGAACCCTGTGGAGGTTTCCATGCATGTCTAACTAAGAGGAGATCCCTGAGCAGGCTCTGAATATGTTGCAGGGATTATACATTCCATCTCGCCTGACCTCAGAATCTTAAATGAGATTGTGGATTTTGTTGCTACAGAGAGAAGTCCTAGCACCACGATCCAGACCAAGTAGTCCGGGAACTAGACGCATGTTTCTGATAGCGTAAAGCTAAAAAGAATATTTATATATAATACTGAAAGTTTCACTTCTTTCTGTGCACATGGACTGAAACCTTTTCTCACTCAGAGACAAACAGCCCTCTTAAAAGTGCAGCACATCTACAGCCCTTCACAGATTCTAATGCACTGTGGCAGTTCTGCTGTCTATAAAAAGCTTTATTTTGCCACACAGTTGAAGTCTGCAGCACATCAGACAGACACACACTGGACAGCAGGGCCTGTGTAAGGCTAGAAGGATCGAACCCAGATGGTCCAGTTCTTTGTCAACTGGCACTGAGTTTCCTAATTATTATTCGTGTGAAGAGAGGCTCCTCTTTGAGCCTGATAGCACTGGCTGACGTGGCCTGAGGCGAGGCCAAGGCTGACCCTGAAAACACAGCAAAACAACAGAGCCATTCTCCATGCCAGAAATATACACACACGTTCAGTGGCCTGTTTGATTAAGACTTATCTAAAAAGCCGAAGCATCTGTGGTGGATGCTACAGCTTAAAATGCCTGTTTCAACTTCTCAACACCATTTCATGAATCTACAAAAAAAGGCAAACACTCTAAATTTAGAAAAAGAGAAATCAGACTCACACACTGAAAAGTACACACACAGTCACGTGCTGGCACTGAAACAGCAGCAGTTATTTATGTCAGTGAATGAAACTTTTATAGTCTTCAGCCTTATTCTGTGTGAAGTGCGCTGATCTTCAGTGTCTTTGTTCACTCACACTTTGCAAAACACAGTTTAGCCTACAATGAACACACTGTAAGCTCCGTCATTTATATACACTGATATACAGGGCTCTTTTTAGACAAACACCATACTGAATGAAGCCTTCTAGACTACAGTGTGTGCGACTGAAGCTGGAATCTGAAAATTGGTGACATGGGTCAAATTATTTTGGTCTTGAATTTATGCACCCTAACCCTAAAATTCAACTGAACCTCAAAAGTGAGGTAGAGTTAAAATAAAGAAATTAAGTGGACTGCCATTAAGTTCACATTCTTGCTCTGAGGCAGCATTGCTAACCAACATGCCGTCATGCCGCTGTGTGTTTTTAAATGATTTCATTTAACCCTTTAAGACCTACCATAGAACCAAGTCCGCCAGAGCTTATATTATATTTTTACCTGCTGTGGAGCCATTTTTGGGAGCATTTGAAGTTGCTATACATCAATACAACCATTATAGCCCAGATTTTAATAATATGTATTCATTAAGTGCATAGTAATTACATAAATTGCAAAAAAGTGCAATAAACTACAAAAAAAATTGAAAATCGTTTTTGTTTTTTAACATATATTTCTAGTTAGAGAAATTTAAGAGGCTTATCCCTCAAAACTGTAAATACAAAAAAGTTGCACAAAATAGTTTCCCACCACAGGAAATTTATTTTGAGTGTCTTCATAGTTTTATTTTTGAAATACACCAATTTTTATACACTGCAGGAAAAACGAAAATAAATATTATACTGCAAATTTGCAAAAAAGCAGCATATGCATCAAAATAAACTATTTCCAGCAGTGGAATATGAGTCCTAAGCATCCCAGAAACGACACAGAAAGTCATAAAGTCAAAGATAACTTTTAAAAAGACGAGTATAGGCCCTGAGGACCTGATAGTAAAAAAGACTACATTTCCGCGAAAATGACGTCACTTCCGGTTTCGGGCAGGTAATGGCGGAAATGCAAAAGTTCGCGCTGACGTCTATTCCAACGTAGGAAGTGTTATGAACAGCTGATCGGACCGGCACAGCGTGTTTCTGGAATATTATGTTTTTGTTCCTGCAAGCGCTTTTTATGCAGTTTTTGCAAAGCTTTATGTGGAAGGAAACCGTGACCGAGGACAAGCTGATGGCATAAGATGTGAGTACAACTCCTCCGGTTTCATATGCAAAAAAAATTTTTGCGCTAGCTTACGTGGTTGCAGTGCTACTGGGATTTAAAAATAGTTACGCAAAACAGAGCGTGCCCGCTCCGATCGGCTGTAAAGGGTTAAAGGCAAAGAAGCTACCTAAATTTACCAGGCCATTTGTGAAAAAGTCATCATGAACCTGTAACTGGTTGTGCCACCCTTGACAGTAAGAGCTGCAGTCCAGCATTTGCGATAACTGGCAGTGAGGCTTTCACATCCCTGTGGAGGAAGTGCGATGTAAGTGCGATAAATATGCAAAAATTAAGAAATCTGGAAGGGGGCAAATACTTTAGGCGATCGTGGCTCAAGAGTTGGGAGTTCGCCTTGTAATCGGAAGGTTGCCGGTCCGAGCCCTTAGCATAATCATAGTTAGAGGGAATACAAGAGTGTAAAGAAAAGTCAAGGACATGGCAAAGGTGGCATTAACAAAGGGCACAGTTATCCATCCAATTAAATTTATAACCCACATTAAGCACTTTTGGCAGTCTGCGTTGTAGAAATTGAAAAATGGAGGATGTGTGTCTTCGAGCATGCCCCCTTAGCACATACACACACTCTGTACTCCTCAATCAAAGTCCTGGAAGAACCATTTTAAGGGAAACCAATATGCAAGGAAAACATCATTAGCAATTTTACAATTTCATGCATCAGTGCTGGGAACATGTCTCTGGAAGACAGGAGGGCATGGACAAAAGGTAAGAGGCCCCACTCTCTCTGCGACAAACACATGAATGAGGTAGAGGAAAGTGAATTCTCCCCCTTCACTGCATCAGTGGAGTACATTACTCAGCTCTTGCTTCTTGCAGCCTTAGTTGGGCAGAATCAAGAACTAACATCTCCTCTTTGCGCTTGTATAATGGGGAATCTAAAGGTGTTCAAACAGGACTTTAATATCACCAACCATTCCCATTTTATTACGGTGTATCCATATAAATGGCCCACCCTGTCCAGTACCATCACTGCAGCTGACCAATCACACTCCTGACTGGTCTGGGGCCAGGCATGAACCGAACTGCAGATCCTTTGCCTGAATTCCTCCTTTTCCTCCAGGCGAAAAGGAAACAACCACCGTCCAGGGCAAATGAGGGGCTGGTTAAGAAACTCCTGGAAATTTTCAAAAAACAAATTCTGCTGGGTCCAGTCTGGCTGGATCGTTCTGTCACAATCTGCCAGCAGTAAAACACGCCACTTGCCCTATAGAACAATAACCAGCAAAAAGCACTGGTCATCGTGTTTCCAATACAATTAATGCTTTAGCCACAGAATAAAAGCAGTGTAGCCCTACCTGACATCTACAACAGAGTATTAGGGCCACGTTAAAAACAAAAATATTTGAGAATAAAGTCAAATTCTATTTCAAGAAAAAAGTTGAAATGTGAAGAGTATAATTGTTGTTTCAAGACAAACTACCATGGCTGCTTTCTCCTCTATATAGCAGCCATGGCAGCTATCAGAATCTGTTATTTATAAGGAAATGATTTCTCACACAGTGTGGTGATAAGTATAAGAATGTTTAAAAGATGGTGCAGAAAGCTGCAGCTGGTCAGAAGAAAAAAAACACACAAACTTGGAAGAGTTGTCTGGATTAGTACAAAATAACATGGCTGACAATTGACAATGATACCGATGGTTGTGTCAGAAGACAAGATAGCCTGGCTGGTCAAGTTGTTTCACTAACTCATCTACACAAGACATTTTGTAGAAGGCATAGGAGCTGTGAAAGTTTGCCTTGAAACAATAACTGTAAGCTCCCCATTGTGACTTTTTTCCTTTTTTCTTGAAGTAGAATTTGAATTCCAATCTCAAAATTTCAACTTTATTCTTATCTCTATAATTTTACTCAGGTGTCAGTGTGTCATCAGTTAGCTGACTGCAGCTGGTCCAAAATGCTGCAGCACGGTTACTAACTGGCACACGCAAGCAAGACCACATATCGCCTGTACTAGCATCCTTACACTGACTGCCAGTTAGTTTTCAAATTGATTTTAAGATTTTATTATTGGGTTTAAAGGTGTTGCATGGGTTAGCACCCTCATACCTTTCTGATCGTTTAAATTGGTACACTGCTGCAAGATCGCTGAGGTCTGCAGATCAAATGCTCCTGGCTGTCCCAAGGTCCAGATTAAAGCACAGAGGAGCAAAGTTTCGGGCCTTTTCTGGAAACTGCCCCTAAATTGTGGAATGAACTGCCCCTTCACAACAGGACCTCCCCAACATTGGACACTTTCAAAACCCGCCTGAAAACCCACTTTTATTCCTTGACTTTTAAATCAGAATGCATTTGTACTACTTGTATTTGTCTTAATTCTTCCTCAAATCTTCTCATTTTATGCTTGTTTTTCTTAATTTTTATCATGTCTTCCTATGTTTTTATCTCTTTTGATTATCTTAAATGTACAGCACCTTGATCAACAGTTGTTGTTTTAAATGTGCTATATCAATAAATTTGACTTTGACTTTCTAAATACAATGTACACAGTAGTTTATTTTATCATACTGACCTGGTAGGGCAATATTTTGACAGCATAGAATGAAACTATCCATGTTTATCCCCAAGATTAAAGGCCTCTTGTATCCATTTCTACTAGTCTGTTGTTGTTCAAGCACCAAATTTTCTTTGGTAAACTCTGCCAAGTCCGCTGAGTCAAAAAATCGAATAAATAATCCATAAAGGTCATTATTTCTGCATATCTGAACACATGCATGCTTGCAATGTACTTGTTCTTAGATTGATATTTAAGAAAGAACAAAAGTAGCAGAGACAGTGAGATGATGAGGGATCTGTTGCTTCTATAGTCAGCATTTGATTTATGTTCATATCACTATAATTACAGTAAATTTATTCCTCGCTTTGGCACAAGGCCATCTTGCAGCTGTGTTAACAGCCCCTCTAAATCAAATTTGGGCCTGAAAGCTGGCTTGTGTTTGTGTCACGGCACGGGAAAGAAAGGGCCTTGATAAAGCTACTGTATCATAGCCACCTTCAGGCTATTTCGCAACAAAAGCACATTGAGGGAGAGTGCTTCCATAGGCGTGTGTCCCAGAGGTCACACACAATCAGTATGACGTCAAAGCCCATGGCTATGGTGACACAAGGAGGTATCAGCAGAAAACCCTCTGCTGAGTTGGAAAACATCAATGACGTAAAGGGCAGAGTTGCTATAACGCCCAAGGGAGATAGAGTTGTCTTTGCGTGCTACAAGGTGAACTTAGATATAGCCAGTGCTTTCCACCTTTGAACCTCCAATGATTGACTGGAGACATAGATACAAATCTTTCCTTTCTCCAATACTGACCGTTTACTGTATATATCTGTATATAATGATACTGGTCTATGTAAGTTAAGTCTAATTGCATAGCCGGACCCCGTGTATACAGCGGAATGCAAAGGGTTGGGTAACTCTGAGTGAGTTAACTTCAGCGGCTCAGTTATTTATGCATTCCATGATATTCTCTCATTTTTCATATTGACAGTTTGGACCCAAGCAGCACCATCTACAATTCAGCCTGTGGTGTCCTTATATAACCAATCTTTAAAAATATTGGATAAAAAATCTGTTCGGTGGCATCACTGTCACATTTTAAAGAAATATAATCTACTTAGTTTTAAGAGTTTTAATCATTTTGTGTTTTCTTAAATTAGTTTTTAAATGTATAAATAGGATGGCCCCAGAGTGTCTCAATAGATACATCCAGAGACAAGATAGTAATCGTATTACTAGGAGCAAGGTGAACGGCAACTGCAAGATATCATATCGCAGATCTACATTCAGTTAGTCAGCTTTTTCCATACAGGCCTGCCATCTGTGGAACACACTTCCAACCGAAATCAGATTGATTACAGACACCAGATCCTTTACATTGAAGGTTAAAGTTTGGTTAAAGGGAAATCAGAGATGTAGTCATTTTAACTAATGATTTTAATTTTATTTTAAATTATTATCTATTAATTGTATTCATGATGTAATTTGGTTTTATGAAAATGTATGTTTTATTGTGAAATGTACCTATTTTGATTGTAAGCCCAACAAGGGACAATTGTTGAAAATTAGCAATAGCTATAAACGTATGTGTGTTACATCAGTTTCATGTTTTGTACTTGCACTATGTTAAACTGCACTGTCCCTTTTAAATAAATAAAGTCAAATTCAAACACAGCCCATGACAGAGAGCCTGGAAAGGGGAAGGTATGCTCTGGAGAGAAGAGGAATGAAAGTCAGTCAAGCAAAACAAAATACTTGCGTGTAAATGAGAGGAAGATGTGTATCTGTTAGTAGATAGTAGAGGTGGGGAAGAAGAACGAGTTTAAATACTATATTACAAATACAAAGCACTGGACAGAGCACAAAAGGGGTGAAAATGAGAGCGCAGGCGAGGTGGAGATGAGTATGAGGGTGACAGGAGTGAAAGGGAAGGTTTACAAGATGGTTTTGAGAACTGCTGTGATATATAGTTTGGAGGTTTGAATGTTGTTGTGGACCGAAGATAGATATAGATATATCTATCGATCTATCTATATATATCTCTATCTCTATCTATATATATATATTTTATCTTTTAATAAAAATGTTATATCTGGGGATGAATGGAGTGCTCTTGCAGCTCACTCTCCCAGAGACCAGAAAGTTGTAATGCTCTTCTTGACTGCTAATGAATGGCAGAAACTGCTATTTAACAACAGGCACAAAGAATAATGAAAAAGAAGCGAGAGCAAAGAGAAGATTGCACACCAGCAAGCATTGTGTAAACAACGGCTCCAAATGACCTGCAAAACTGGCTTTAAAATTGAGGTGAAAACTGTATATTTCTTAGACCTCGAAGGTATGTGCATGGTGAGCAAACGCTGAATGTAAGTATGACTTTGTTTGCATGAAAACTCCGCAGGGCACCTTTTCCCCCTGCTAAATCAATCTGTATTTTCATTACGCACACACTTTATGAAGGAAAATTACAAAAATAAATCATTGTTACAATGCCAGCAGGAACTAAAGAGTGCAGTGTTGATGGGTATTTTTGTCCCAGAATGGAGCACACAAAGACACTGGAGCCAACGCTTTTAAGCTACAGCTTAAATAAAATGTGAAAACCAAGCTGAACTCACTACATGAACTTGTAAAAATGCTTTTTTGGCTCTGCAGCCCCTCTGAATCTTTTCATGTCATATTGAGTATCCGGTTCCACAGTAATTACTTATTTGCTGTCGTAACTGTGCAGGTTTTGCTTCGTATAATAGTTTTGGATGTGTAGTTGGTGATCATAATGCTGTTTTGAGTTATAAAGTTTACTTCCTCTGTTCTGTTTCACCCGCTCCATTTGAGGTTTGACCTAACAAAGATGATATCAGTGAACTATTTGATAACCAAACCTCACACTGCCAAGAATGATTAAAGCATTTCACCTCTAATTAGAGCAATAAAAAACGACCCTCACTGCTGTCGTCTCTAAGAGCAGCCTGTATATCCACCGTGCTGTGGGGACAGTGATACTCTTACTTTCAGCTTGATCAACAACATTGGCAGATGGGGCAAGTGGAGAGCTGCACCTCAAATGAGAAGCATTGTACAACTGCCATCTGGTGAAGTGATTCCAGGTCCAATTAAAGGAAACAAGTCTCTCGCTAACTTCGGGGGAATATGGAATGCTGTTCCTGCTTTTCTGACCTCGGAAATAACAGTTTGTCTCCACACACCTGTGGCAGGTCACATCAGGCCTGACCTTGCTAGTTGTTAGCATTCAGTCCACTTTTGTCACGCTGACCTCAGGTGAATTGCACCTCCGGTGTCGCTGATAGAAAAATATAAAAGTCATTAAGCTAAGCCGACTGCTCGCACACTCACATAACAGTACATTGGTGTGGTGTTAAAGTAAACAAACCCACTGGTAAACAACCTTAATTATTTATCACAATAATGCAGCTAAACTGGCTCCGTGAGGTGCCTCCGTCATAGCACAGTCAGAAATAAAATCCATTCAGACCGTAATTTGCTCGCCACAAGCCAGCTAAGCTGCCTAATTGGAGGCCCAAAGCAACAGGGTTTTGTTATGAACAGCAGATTGGATTAAGGCTTGGCTGTAGAGAAGAGATTCTAAAGATACTGTTCAGGGGATTGCTCTTAAGGATGTGAATATCACATCAAAAGGGATTTGAAAGTCAGTTGGCGGTGGATGTGTGCACTGAGGCTGTGCGTCTTCACGTTCCAAAGAAAAGGAGCGGTGGAACTCAAATCTGGAATCACAATATCACTGTGGAGCAAGAATATCAGCACATTAATTACACCTCGGCCAAATAAACTCAGTCCTGACTTGCTTAATAAAGACCACATGCATAATGCAAGGATTGTGTCTTTAGCTGAGGTAAAGAGGCAGCCGTAACATAGAGGGAGAGGGAAAACACCGATGGGACACAGTAGAATGAAGCCTGAGCTTAGCTGTTGTTATATAGACAACTGGGCAATTAGAGTTCAGCAGGTGGGTTTTAGAATATAAAGGCTCATGATGATGTTGTACAAAAGTCTCAAGACACCTTTTTGAAAGGAATGTTTTTTGTTTAACCACTAAATACTGACCTATGTATCATTAAAGCATGATAAGGGATCTGCAAGTGTTGTGTCTACACATAACAGCGAACTTGGCAAATACCAGATTTTAAATTGTATCTTTAGGCACTCTATTACTAGCAGCCTGTTGCAAAAACACATTTATTCCACTGTCTTTAGCCAAAGATAACACAACTTGGCAGACACCAACAAGGTGATTCTCAAAATGTATTAGGCAAAAACCTGGCATACCTCACTGTGGTGTGCAGCGTGTCCTTGATAAATTAGAGACAACTGTACAAGAGGAGGACAAAAGAAGTGACAGAGCTAAAACAAACAAAAAACAAACAAAAAACAAACTATGAACAGTTTCTGAAAGCCATGTACTTAAGAAACAGGAAAAAAAATTTAAAAAACAATTTAAAAAAAAAAAAAAATCCAGCAACGACCTGACACAGGACCTGAGAGATACATCTGGACCTTCAGTAGATCCATGTACTGTTCACCAAAACCTCACCACAAATGGTCTCAGTGAAAGGGTGGCTATCAAGAAGCCATTTTTTAGGAAAGGAAACAGGGAGAAAAGGCAGATTTCTATAAGAACTGAAACTACAATCCATGCCTGACAGAGTGGTGAATCCAAATTTTACATATTTGGTTAAAAGTTTACTAAAATTAATTAAAATACAAAGAATATCAGGAGAGAACACTCAACAGTGAGTGTCTGCAGACATCTGTAAAACACAGTGATGCTGTCATGATCCAGGGCTGCATTTTGTCAAAATTCATTGAATTATGAACACAGAAAAGTACCATCAGATTCACCATGCAATACCATATGGAAAGCACCTGGTTTCCAACAGCTTCAGTATTTAGCATGATTTAGCATTTTAGGGAGCATAAAGGCAGTAATGTTTTTTTAAATGTAACATCTACTTATATCTTCTTAAATTCAGTTGGGATCACAGATCCTGAAGTTCAGTTCACCTGACACTCGGACCGGCAGCCGCCACGGGTGTTATGAGTGGCTGTGTGCAGACAGGAATAGGACCCAAGGTGCAGACTCCGGAGACAGTCGTGAACTCAAAACAGCTTTAATGTTAAACTCAAAATATAACATAACTGGAAAAAAATCAAAATAAACTTAAACCGGAGGACTGACAGAACACACAGCTAGGTAAACAGTAAATCGCGACACGGACACAGAGAAACACAGGGCTCAAATACACAGAGGGAGCAATCAGGGAATGGGTAACAGGAGGGAAACACAGCTGGGGCAAATCAGGCCTAACGAAACAAGGGGAAGCAAAACCAGACACATTAACATGAGACATGGACTTTCAAAGTAAAACAGGAAACATAACACAGACTCACAGGCAGGCACTATAACAAAGGGAACAGAGACGTGGGACCAGGGCAGACACAGACACTGACTGGACACGGGGATATCGCAACTAAGGATACACAGAGACGCGAACTAGACAAGGGGATACAGCAGACAGGGGAGACAGAGCAACTAGAGAAAACCAAACAAGGAGCCAGAAACAGAAACAAAAAAAAAAAAAAAAAAGCCCGGAAAGCAACATAACAAAACACAAGCTCACGACAGGCGCAGGCGGCCAGGAAAAACAGTTCACAGAAAGTTCAGGGGGCTGGCCCGGCGGCTGACGGCCCAAGAGCCCAGAAAACAGTCCAGGGGGCCGGGCAGGCGGCAGGCACCGGCGGCGAGGGAGCAGACCAAGAGGCCGGGCGGGTGGGCGGGAGGCACCGGCGGTGACCGAGCAGACCAGGAGGCCGGGCGGGTGGGCGGGAGGCACCGGCGGCGACGTAGTTCAGGGGGCCGTCCATGACTGCAGCGTAGTTCAGGGGGCCGTCCATGACGGCAATGACGTCCGATCATTGGCCTGGAAAGCGGCCGAGCAGGACGAGCAAGACGAGCAGGACGAGCAAAACGAGCAGGCCCAGACGGCATGGGGACCTCAGGCGCAGACGAAGCTGAACACTCGGAGGCTGGACCAGGCAGAGCTGCAGAGGCTGGACCGGACCAGGCGGAAGCAGATGCTGCGGGCGGCGTGGATGTTGAGGTTGCAGGCGGTGGAGGCGGTGGTGGCTGAATGGCCTCGCCAGAACCGTCGGCAGACACTGGGATGTGCTGGCTGGGTCCTCCCGGATCCCCAGCTGACAAGGCAAGAGGCTGAACGGGCCCCTCGGACCCTCCAGCGAAGACAGGAGGCCGAAGCGGTTCCTCGGACCCTCCAGCAGGAAGAGACGGCTGAAGCAGTTCTCCAGAACCCCCAGCGGGAGCAGACGACTGAAGGGGCCCCTCGGACCCTCCAGCGGAGACAGGAGGCAGAACGGGCCCCTCGGACCCTCCAGCGGAGACAGGAGGCTGAAGCGGTTCTCCAGAACCCCCAGCGGGAACAGACGGCTGAAGCAGTTCCTCGGACCCTCCAACGGGAATAGACGGCTGAAGCGGTTCTCCAGAACCCCCAGCGGGAACAACAGAACAGAAGATTGAGGAGAGGAGCGACGGTGGCGTCGTTTCCTTCTGAATGAGGGAACTGGCGGAGAAACAGAGACCTCTTCATCGTCCGACCACATAGCTGCCAGGAAAAACGCAGGCGAACGAGAACCCGGCTGGTGTGGGGAGGGAGAGGAAGTCCGTGGCAATGTTGAGACAGAAGGAGAATGTGTGTTGTCCTGGGGCAGCGGTGGGGAAGATGTAGTGAGTGAGAGAGCAAGCTCACCAGCCTTGACTTGCTCTCTCCAGGCAGTAATGGTGCTGTCCAACTTAGTGTCCTTAGTAAACTGAGAAAGCTGAGGGTTATGGCGAATGATGGCATCTACTGCACTTAGCCCGACTACCATAGTCCGTAAATCCTGTGACTGGGCAATGCGGTCGAGCAGGCTCACCATCCGCATCATCTCACCGTTGAACTCCGAGGAAAAAGAGTCTGCAGGGTCCATGTTCTGGTCGCAATCTTCTGTTATGTGTGGCTGTGTGCAGACAGGAATAGGACCCAAGGTGCAGACTCCGGAGACAATCGTGAACTCAAAACAGCTTTAATGTTAAACTCACATATAACATATGTAGCCGGGTGGAAGTTCGATATTATGGGACATGCCACTGGATGGCACTGTTTTTCTTTTGGGGTACCTCTGAGAGCGGAAGGGATCATGGGGATCTACGGAGACATGCACGAGTGCTAGCTTGCATTGGTGTTATGTGGGTGTGCAATGCCTTTTTTCGCTGCGTGATCTGTTTTGAACGCAAAGTGTGCAACAGTTAAGGCACCAGGAGTAGCTGCCACCAACTTCGCCGTTCGTCTCAGAGGGATCCATATTCCGTTTTCTGCTGGATTAATGCACTGTATGTATTTGAGTTCACACTTGTATTATACTATCTCTGTGGGTAAGAGGGAAATGTACCGTGTTAACTGTTTAATCTTGGCTCTGTATCTATGCAGGAGAAGCCACTACAGTTATTTTTGCACTGCTAAGTTTTGTTTTATTTATGTTTGGGTTTATATCAGACACGAAATGACGCTAGATGTCCTTGAGTTCCAGATGCTGATAAAGTTGGGGAAATAACCTGCAGTAGCAGTGGGTTACCAGAGCACAAAGCTGTTACTGGATAGGAGCTGTCTGTAACAATTTTATTTCTTTATTTTTACAACCTTGTTATTTTCTTCTGAGCACTTACTTTATCATTCAGATTAAAAGAACCCCAAAGATAATCTGTGTTCTGGGCTGGTTAATTTAGCCAGGCTACACAATTTGGTACCAGGAGTGGGGTATCTGCAAAAGTGGCAGCTCAGTGATTTTGTTTTTTATGGGTTTCCGTTTAAGTAGGTTATTTTACGGTGCAAGAAATAACTGTAGTGGTGGTCACCTGCGACGCGAGGGATTGGAAAGGATCGGACGATTGAGGCCATACCAGAGGTGTGCAGAGGAGCAGTGGCCAGTCTTTCCAGAAGAGGGTGATTTCGATCGAGGGAAGGATTCTTTCCAGAGGAGAAGAGGACATCAGTGGCACCTAGCTGAATAGACTGCTAAGGCAATTTCTGCATCCTGACCAAAGACTAATCTGGACACAGACATTTCATTATGTCAGACACAAACAGTGACGATGACCAGGGTTTGGCGGGGGCCACCGCAAGGGACCCTGTCACTGAGCTTCAGGCAAAATTGTCAGAACTGAGTAACAAACATGACCAGGCTATGGCCAGGATAACTGCTTTGAGTGACGGGGCAAGTAGGTCATATGTATATCTGCCGCGAGAGCGACCTATTCAACCCTTTAGTGGGGATGCAACCGTAGATGGACGTTCTGTAGAGGAGTTTATTGATGAAGTACAGAGGGGTATCAGAACTAGAGGCTTGGGTAATGATGATCAGGTTGACTTCATTTTTTCCCTCCTCAGGGGTTCTGCACTTGAAGAGATCAAGTTATGTACTGGGGGAGAGCAAATTGAACCCGAAGAAATATTTTGTTTTCTCAGAGAAGCTTATGGTGAGAGGCGCAGTGTAGCACAGTTACTGCAAACCTTTTTTAGCCGTTTCCAGCTAGAAGGTGAAGATTTCTTTGAGTACTCACACGCTCTGTCCCAGATCCTCCGCTTAGCCCTTAAACAAAGGCCTGATGCAGTACGAGACACAAAGATGGCAGTTAGAGACCAGTTTGTGGAGGGAGTAAGAGACTCCACTCTGCGAAGGGAGCTTCGCAAGATGGTGAGGGAAAAGTCAGAGTCTACGCTTTTTGATGTACGTCAGGAAGCAATTGCTTGGTCGATGGAAGAAAAACCTAGTGGCACCAGAGTTGCCAAGAGCAGGCCCATATTAAGTGACAGTGCGGTTGCAAGGGATCAGAGTACCCGTGAAGCTCCAGATAGGTCATCTGCAACTCTAGATGAAATCCTTAAGGTGGTTTCTGAGCAGGGCAAGGCTATTGGGGAGTTACTCAGTGTGGTTAGGGAGAGTGTTACATCCGGAGAAAGGGCCCCTAAACGTGGGATTCCCAGATCAAAGTTCCAGTTCACTGATGATGGGAAGCCCATCTGTTTCAAGTGTAAGGGAGTTGGACACATTGCTAGGGAGTGCAAAACCCTTAAGCAAGGAGCTTCTCCAGTTTCTGTTCCTGCACCTGGTCAGGGAAACTAGCCACCTCGGTTGCCAAGAGCCGGGCAATTCGAGGGGAGACTACTGGCTCAAAGACCCTAACTCGTGAGAGATTTTTTGACAGAGCAGTTGGTAAATGTCCTGAAGTTGAAATTGAGGTGGGAGGGATTAAGGCTAGAACCCTTTTGGATACAGGGAGCCAGGTTAGCACCATCTCAGAGGCATTTTTCCGACAACACCTAATGGGTGAAGATGATGATGTAACCCTTACAGCTAAATGGCTTAAATTGACTGCAGCTAACTCATTGCCAATTCCTTATATAGGTTACATTGAGCTGGATGTGCAGGTCATGGGGTTAACAGCGCAGGAGTGTGGGTTTTTGGTAGTCAGGGACCCCGCCCCAGAACCAGGAGGGCCACAGGACCAAGAGCTAATGTCAGCTAAAGTTAAGGTGCAGGAAAATGATGTGGAACAGCAGGTGGGAAAAGGTGCCAGCAGACTAGAGGGATCCCCCCCTGTTCTTGTTGGAATGAACATAATAAAGAGATGTAAGGAGCTAGCCATTGCTAGTTTTGATTCAACTCTCGGAGGAGAGTTAAATGCTGCTTGGGGAGAAGCTTTTCAGAGGGTGCAAGCCTGCGAAGTATTAGAGAGGTCATCCATCGCCCGGTTAGCTGGTAAAAATACTGTACACGTGCCAGCATCATCCGTGGCCACAGTATTTGCTAGAGGGCTTGGGAAAGTTTCAGATGACCAGACCTTAATGTTACTTGAGCCAACCAACACGCTCATTCCCAGTGGTTTGGTTGTTGTTCCTACTCTTGTTGAAACTGACAGGCACGTGTTTCCAGTTCAAGTTGTGAACTTCTCTCAGGAAGATGTGTGGTTGGCTCCCCGGACCAGACTTGGTATGCTTACTGTAGTGGAGTGTGTTGAAAATGCAGCTGAGGTGCAGTTTAATCGTATCTCTGCTGACCACGAGGAAGTGTCACTGAATAAGGAAGGGGCTAAAGAATCTGATGGTGAACTGAAATTGCTGATAGAGCAGCTGAGCATTAGTGGCTCCCAAGAGGAACAGACCAAATTAGCTGCACTTTTGGCTCAGTATGCAGATGTTTTTGCTTTCAAGGAAGAAGATCTAGGTTATACAGAGAAGATCAGTCATGAGATACACCTAGTCGATGATGTCCCGGTCACTCAGGCCTACCGACGGATACCTCCAACACAGTACAAAGAGGTGCGAGAACACATAACCCAGCTTCTGAAAAAGGGTGTGATCAAAGAAAGCACTAGTGCCTATGCATCGCCCATTGTGCTGGTGAGGAAGACAGACAACAGCTTGAGGTTATGTGTCGATTACAGGCGGCTAAATGCCAAGACCAGACGTGATGCCTTTCCTTTGCCCCGTATAGATGAATCCTTTGATGCATTACATGGTGCAAGGTTTTTCTCGACTATCGACCTGGCAAGTGGCTATCATCAAGTGACAGTTCACGAAAGAGACAGGCACAAGACTGCTTTTACAACCCCATTTGGGTTGTTTGAATATACCAGATTGCCCTTTGGTGTGTGTAACGGTCCAGCCACTTTCCAAAGACTCATGCAGGCCACTATGAGTGACTTAATCCTTCAGATCATGCTCGTGTACCTAGATGACATATTAGTCTACTCATCAACTTTTGAAGACCATTTGACACGTCTTCAGACAGTGTTGCAGAGACTCAGGGAAACTGGGCTGAAGGTTAAGGTGGAGAAATGTCATTTTCTCCAATCTAGTGTACGCTTTTTGGGTCACCAGATCTCAGCTGAAGGGATAGGTACGGACCCAGACAAGATAGCTGCAGTGAGGCAGTGGCCAGTACCCACCACAGTTAAAGAGCTGAGATCCTTCCTGGGTTTTTGCAGTTATTACAGGAGATTTCTCCATGGATTTTCGCAGCTGGCAGGTCCTTTGCATGATCTGATTAATGCATGGGGCAAGGAGGACAGTCCAGCTAAATATAAAAACTTGCTGGAAAGTGTGTGGACGCCATCTTGTCAAGAGTCATTTGAACAGCTGAAAGAGAAGCTCACGAGTGCCCCCCTACTTGCTTATGCTGATTTCTCACTGCCATTTGTTGTTGAGACGGATGCCAGCAGTTTAGGACTGGGAGCAGTTCTTTATCAGGTGCAGGGTGGCAGGAAACGTGTTATAGCATACGCCAGCCGAAGGTTGAGAAATGCAGAGAGAAATGACAGAAACTATAGCAGCATGAAATTAGAGCTCCTCGCCCTTAAATGGGCTGTGTCTGAGAAGTTTAGGGGGTATCTCTTAGGCTCCAAATTCACAGTTGTGACAGATAACAACCCCCTCTGCCACCTGAACTCAGCAAAGCTGGGAGCCATTGAACAGCGCTGGGTTGCCCAGTTAGCGCCATTTGACTTTGAGGTGCAGTATCGTCCTGGTCGGTGTAACACAGCAGCCGATACCCTCTCTAGACAGCCATTAGCAGGGGAGCCCCAGCCTGCAGGAGATGAGGAGGAGTTTGATGGATGCATATCCATCTGTAACCTTGTCAGCAGAGGGACAACGCTAGGCCTGGACTTAGTAAGTGCAGGTGTAAAATGTTGTCAGGTGAGGCAGGCCCGGGTCACAGCAGTTGAGCAAGACACCCATTTTACTGATTCCCAAGGGAATACACCCACTCTGCCAGGGTATTCTAAGGAAGAGTTGCGACAGTTTCAGTGCTCTGACCCTACTATCAAGTCCTTTAGGCAGTTTTGGGACAAAAAGAAGAAACCCACACACCAGCAGAGGAGAGGTTTGGCTAAGTCTGTGATTTCTCTGCTCCGGCAGTGGTCACGTATCATGGAGTTGGAGGGATTGTTGTATCGGGTCATTGAGGATGGACATTTGGGGAGGTGTCAGCAGCTCCTTTTGCCAGCTTGTTTAAAGGAAGCTGTACTGGGGAGTGTGCATGATCAGATGGGGCATCAGGGGGTGGAGCGGACCCAGAATCTGTTAAGACAGAGATGTTTTTGGGTTGGTATGTATGAAGAAGTGGACCAGTGGATTAAGAAATGCTACAGATGTGTGCTTACTAAGTTGCCACAGCCCAAGATTCATGCCCCTGTCAAGCCTTTTTTGGCCACTAGACCTCTTGAAGTGGTTGCAGTAGATTTTAGCATGTTGGAGCCAGCCTCAGATGGACGGGAAAATGTGTTGGTGGTTACAGATGTTTTCACCAAGTTCACACAAGCTTTCCCCACACGCGACCAGAAAGCTGATACAACTGCTAAGATTTTGCTTAGAGAGTGGTTCATGAGGTATGGCGTACCAGAGAGGTTACATTCTGATCAGGGCAGAAATTTTGAAAGTGATGTGATTCAGGAACTGTGCAAGTTATATGGGGTTAAAAAAAGCCGTACTACACCACATCATCCCCAAGGTAATGCACAATGTGAACGTTTCAATAGGACACTTCATGACCTATTGCGTACCCTCCCACCTGACAAGAAACGCCGTTGGCCTGAGTATTTGCCAGAATTGGTCTATGCGTACAATGTGACTCCCCATGCCACCACAGGGCACTCGCCGTATTACCTCATGTTTGGAGTGCACCCCCACCTTCCTGTAGATGCTTTACTGGGGCAGGAGCAGGTGCTTGATAAGAGACATGACTGGCTGGTTGTGCATCAGCAGCGCTTAAATGAAGCACATAACAGAGCAAGGCAGTACACGGAGCAGAAAGCAGCGGAAAGGCTTGAGCTGGACAAAACCCGAGTCTATTGCCCCCCTGTTGAAGTAGGTCAGTTAGTTTATCTGCGACACTGGCCCCAAGGCAGGAACAAAATTCAGGACGCCTGGAGCCCTGTGGTTTATAGGGTTGTCGAAGTCCAGGGCAGCACACATGCAGTGGAGCCGGTGGAGGGTGGGCCAGTAAAACGGGTTCACAGAGCTAACCTTAGACCTTGTATTGGCCCAATTCCTGCACCCAGGAAAAAGAAAAATAATGAATCCCCTGTGGTAGTGAGTCCTAGGACAGAAGAGAAAACAGGCTGTTCAGATCCAGATCCTGAGTATGTGTTGTTCGGAGAAACCTCATACCCAAGTGCAGAGCAGGGGTCTGATGAAGCAGTTCAAAGCAGTGACATTTCTGAGTCTGTAAACACTGATGATGCTCGTGTTACTGTACCATCTGACTCTGAGCAGGTGTCCACACCAGAGACAGTTGCTACTGAAACTAACAGGGATATTGGGGTCATTCCACCAACACCAGTGCCCCGTCGGAGTAAAAGAGCTAATGCTGGAGTGCATTCAAACCCTTACCATGTCCCTGTATCAGCATGTCATGCCATCACCTTGAGCCCTGAGGTACTGTCTCAGTTGTTGACTAATTTGGGTACTGCTCTCTTTAAGGAAGCAGTGCATGAGTTGAGATATACCAATTGAGTCACCGGGGACGTTGACTCTTAAGCAGGGGAGTATGTAGCCGGGTGGAAGTTCGATATTATGGGACATGCCACTGGATGGCACTGTTTTTCTTTTGGGGTACCTCTGAGAGCGGAAGGGATCATGGGGATCTACGGAGACATGCACGAGTGCTAGCTTGCATCGGTGTTATGTGGGTGTGCAATGCCTTTTTTCGCTGCGTGATCTGTTTTGAACGCAAAGTGTGCAACAGTTAAGGCACCAGGAGTAGCTGCCACCAACTTCGCCGTTCGTCTCAGAGGGATCCATATTCCGTTTTCTGCTGGATTAATGCACTGTATGTATTTGAGTTCACACTTGTATTATACTATCTCTGTGGGTAAGAGGGAAATGTACCGTGTTAACTGTTTAATCTTGGCTCTGTATCTATGCAGGAGAAGCCACTGCAGTTATTTTTGCACTGCTAAGTTTTGTTTTATTTATGTTTGGGTTTATATCAGACACGAAATGACGCTAGATGTCCTTGAGTTCCAGATGCTGATAAAGTTGGGGAAATAACCTGCAGTAGCAGTGGGTTACCAGAGCACAAAGCTGTTACTGGATAGGAGCTGTCTGTAACAATTTTATTTCTTTATTTTTACAACCTTGTTATTTTCTTCTGAGCACTTACTTTATCATTCAGATTAAAAGAACCCCAAAGATAATCTGTGTTCTGGGCTGGTTAATTTAGCCAGGCTACACATAACTGGGAAAAAAATCAAAATACACTTACACCGGAGGACTGACAGACCACACAGCTAGGTAAACGGTAGATCACGACACGGACACAGAGAAACACAGGGCTTAAATACACAAAGGGAGCAATCAGGGAATGAGTAACAGGAGGGAAACACAGCTGGGGCAAATCAGGCCTAACGAGACAAGGGGAAGCGAAACCAGACACATTAACATGAGACATGGACTTTCAAAGTAAAACAGGAAACATAACACAGACTCACAGGCAGGCACTATAACAAAGGGAACAGAGACGTGGGACCAGGGCAGACACAGACACTGACTGGACACGGGGATATCGCAACTAAGGATACACAGAGACGCGAACTAGACAAGGGGATACAGCTGACAGGGGAGACAGAGCAACTAGAGAAGACAGAGACATAAACCATAAGACAGAACTCAAAGAAACCAAAGACTGGAAATAATAAATAATAAACTCAAAAACCTTGGGTCAACCACCCAGGCATCCTAACAACGGGCCTCTGCTCCTCCTGCCTCCCCTTTCCCTCATCCACCTGCTGGCCTCCACCACTTGCTAATGTTACTGAATCTGTGGAAGCTCCGCGATGCCACCACACGAAGTAAAGAATAACGAGCCTATCTAAATCCCAGTAACGATTAATGCGTTCCTGATTTTGGCATAATAACTAGTTACCGTGCTCGTTACCACAATAATAACGTAGTTACTGTAACGCGTTACTTAATAAGTCCCTACACTGACCTCCATCCATCCATCCATCCATCTTCATCCGCTTTGTCCGGGGCCGGGTCGCGGGGGCAGCAGCCTAAGCAAAGAGGCCCAGACCTCCCTCTCCCCAGCCACCTCCTCCAGCTTATCCAGGGGAACACCAAGGCGTTCCCAGGCCAGCCGAGAGATATAATCTCTCCAGCGTGTCCTGGGTCTGCCCCGGGGCCTCCTCCCGGTGGGACATGCCTGGAACACCTCACCCAGGAGGCGCCCAGGGGGCATCCTTGTCAGATGCCCGAACCACCTCAGCTGGCTCCTTTCGATGTGGAGCAGCAGCGGCTCTACTCTGAGCCCCTCCCGGATGGCCGAACTTCTCACCCTATCTCTAAGGGAGAGGCCAGCCACCCTTCGGAGGAAGCTCATTTCTGCCGCTTGTATCCGCAATCTCGTTCTTTCGGTCACTACCCACAGCTCGTGGCCATAGGTGAGGGTAGGGACGTAGATCGACCGGTAAATTGAGAGCTTCGCTTTTACACTCAGCTCCCACGACGGACGGACCGGTGCAGCGTCCGCATTACTGCAGCTGCTGCCCCAATCCGTCTGTCGATCTCCGGCTCCCTTCTCCCATCACGCGAACAAGACCCCGAGATACTTGAACTCCTCCACTTGGGGCAGGAACTCATCCCCGACCCGGAGTGGGCACTCCACCCTTTTCCGGCTGAGAACCATGGCCTCAGATTTGGAGGTGCTGATCCTCATTCCCGCTGCTTCACACTCGGCTGCAAACCGTTCCAGTGCGAGCTGGAGGCCTTCACCCGATGAAGCCAACAGAACCACATCATCTGCAAAAATCAGAGATGAGATTCTGAGGCCACCAAAGCGAAAGCCCTCCGCCACTTGGCTGCGCCTAGAAATCCTGTCCATAAAAATTATGAACAGAACCGGAGGCAAAGGGCAGCCCTGGCGGAGCCCATCACCCACCAGGAACGAGTCCGACTTATTGCCGGCAATGCGAACCAAGCTCTTGCAACGGTTGTATAGGGATCGAATGGCCCGTAGCAATGGGCCAGACACCCCAAACTCCCGCAACACCTCCCACAGGACACCCCGAGGGACACGGTCGAATGCCTTCTCCAAGTCCACAAAACACATGTAGACTGGTTGGGCAAACTCCCATGCACCCTCAAGTATCCTGGAGAGGATAAAGAGCTGGTCCAGTGTTCCGCGACCAGGACGAAAACCGCATTGTTCCTCCTGTATCCGATGTTCGACTAACGGACGAACTCTCCTTTCCAGCACCCTGGCATAGACTTTCCCAGGGAGGCTGAGGAGTGTGATCCCCCTGTAGTTGGAACACACCCTCCGGTCCCCTTTCTTAAAGATGGGGACCACCACCCCGGCCTACACTGACCTTAATATATAAATGTGCCACTTTTTCAACATATTTAATACTACTGGCCTTTGGCTTACTGTATCTAAGTCATGCTGGCATTCTGAGAAAAGAAATGCTGCCCACCCCTGATATCCATGAATAAATGCATCACAGCAAATGGATATATTAAGAAACTAATCCTAGGAAAGAAAAGCCAGTCTCTCTCAGTGGGAACTAAAAGTTATTGTTATTGCCCACTGTTGTTCATTTTTCACATTTTCATTAGTTTTATTTTACAAATACTAAATAAGCAACTGGTGCGTGAGCGTGTATGAACTGTTGAGTAATAAACATATTCTAAAGTGCTTTGTAGAATCTAGCAAAGGTAAAAAACAGCCATATAACTGTGAAGCATTTCCCATTTATATCACTCTAGTGTCAGCCAGGATTATTTACTCTGCTGAAAACATTGCCTTATTTTTTCACTTTGCAATTTAAAAATGTTCCACTCTACTTCTTTTTTTGAAATGGAAAATTTATGATGCCATCAACAAGTACAAGCTGATTCCCACCTTTCATTTATTTTCATTCATACCGTATTTCCACCCTTAATTAGCTGGTGCTGAAATATAATTAATTAAAGACCTGCTTCCAAGTCTAATGAGTGAGTCAGGGGAATTAGCTAAGAAACTGATGGCCACACACATTCCAACATCAATCCAATTACCGCAGTCCCCTGTCAGTTGTGTCCCTGTGCAAATGGACCAAACAATCAGATTCCAAAACCTTGTGAAAAACACTAAAGTGTGGAGGCGACACTTTGCAGTGCACCTGGTGCACTTGTCAAAGCTGACAGGTCACAGGATGAGGTTATTACAGTCTATCAGTATGCTTGCCATGTAGGAGATTTCCATTTGGAGCACAGGACAGTTGTGGGAGACAGAACCTTCATTTAAAAAGGACAATAACCTGTATTTACATTCAGTCCTGAATTTGTGTGTGCACAAGCTGCATACACTGAATCTATATGAATCTATTTAACACGATGACATGAACCACAAACACTTACCGGACATTCTTTTCATGTATATTGTATGTATAGCAAATTAGATGGCAGAAATTCAGTGCATTTAGATATGTGGACGTGGAAATGCAAAATGGGCATCAGAATGGGGAAGAAAAGTCACCAGTGATGACTGAATATTAAGGTATTCATCATATTAACATATCCTAGCTTCACAAAGAGCTTTTTTTATAGAGTAATAAACAGTTTTTCTAAATGAGTGCGATGCCATTTCCCCTCCAGTTAGCATGTTATCTGCATGTCTGTGTCTCGTCTCCCTTAACTGTTTCCGTGTCGCCCTCTTTGTTTCCTCCCGTTACCTCCCTTGTTCCCCTCGTTTCCCTGAGTGTTCTTTCCTCCCAGCTCCCGTGTCATGGTGTATGAATTAGTATGAGTCTTAGTGCTTCCTGTTTTACTTTGATACTCTCCTGTCTGATGTGTGTCATGTTCAGTTTTGTTTCCCCCTGTCTAGTTAGTTAAATCATGTTCATCTGTGTTCCCTCCTGTGGTTTGTTCCCTTATTTGCCCTTGTGTGTATTTATGTCTGCGTCGCAATCTTCCTCATGGCTGTGTGTTTTTCTGTGTGTTTAGTTTAGGTTCCTGTATTCCAGTTTAAATTAATTTGTATTCCCCAACAATAAAGCTGTGCTTTGAGTTTAATTCCTCTCTGCGAGTCTGCGTTTGGGTCCAATCCTGCCAGTTTATAACAAAACCTCTGTGGGGTTAAAGTTTAGGTGGCTGCTCTATATTATCTTGCCACATGGCACTGAAGAAGATACGTGGTGGAATCAGTTTTGTAACCTACTGTAGATACTTTCAGATACTTACAGCACTTTCAGAATGGCATCAAATTTGTTGTCCAGTGCTGGGTTGTGATAACTGTTCAGTTTCTATGCCAAGTGTTACGACCAAATCCAGAGTGTTATTAATGCCCCCTCCCTCAGTTCGAAGATGGTCATTTGCTTTTCACATAAAACAGCCACCTTGACTCCCCAAACAAACTAGCAGTCCTGCTTGTCCAGATGTGGACTGTAGAGTACTGATCTGAACAGTTAGCTGTTTTATACCATGTGCTTAGCCAGAGGTTTGCTGGCTTATCTGTTGTTGGACTTCAGCCAACACCTTTCCCCATTTAATCCAGCAAAAAGAACACATCAACTTATGGCCACATTAAAGCCATGCTTCCATACCGGGAGTTGAAAACAGGGCAGCTGGGTGAAAACCAGGACTCCTAACCAGTAGACCATATGGGACTGCTCTGCTGTCATGAAATCAAGGTCAGTCTTGTCACTCTGCAGCCTTGGTGATAGCCTTAACCGATTATACAGCGGCTGCAGGTTCTGGTCAAAAGCACTTTACAAAGGGGTGGACTTGAAGCACACTTGAGTGGCATGCAGGGAAGTCTACTAACCAGTGAATAAAAAGACACGAAATGCCTGCAAGTTGTAAATGACTTTACAGCAGCCTGACTAATCTGGTTTGGAAGAATTCCTCTTGATGAGATTCCTCCATGTTTGGACTTGACAGACATTCTATAACAGATTTGATTTCCACTACAGCCCTTTATTGGTGAGGCATGGAACCAACACAAAAAGAACTTTGCCGTTGGAACACTGTGGAGTGACATTTTTGCACTCACTTTCATAATTAATTTTAAAAAAAAGGATTAATCATACAGAAAATTAAATGTGTAAATATAAATCCTTAGAATTGATTCAGCTGTACCAGATCAAGTTCCCATTTATGTCTAGACTCTTTCTACACAATCCCAGTTTTGAACAAACCATTATCAGGCTGTGCAATATGCTTACACAAAGTTGTCAGGGCAGGCAGGCCACCAAATGAAGTGTACCCAGAGATATTACACTTAAAAACGTTACTGCCTTTATTACTTGCTTCGTGCTGAGGTACTGATACCACAGCTTATGGATATCTGTACCTGGATTGTTCACTTTAACCCTTTGATATAGCTTTTTTGTAATTTCTTTAAATAGTCATAGGGAATAGTTTTCCAGAATACTTGAAGGGCATTCAAAGTTCGTCTTTGAATGACGGCTGAATTTTGTTGCGCTCTCTGTCAGGACAGTACTACAGTGCTTCAGTAATGTTGGGATACGGGCTCTAAAGAGGCTAAGTGAGAGATCATGTTCTATTGTTTGTTCTATTGAGGTTTGTCCATACGTGTGGATGATGATGTTAACCAAAATTTTCAAATTTAGATTCATCACTACTAGGGCTGCCACAAACGATTATTTTGATAGTCGACTAGTCACCGATTATTTTTGCGATTAGTCGACTAATCAGATCATCGTCCATTGGACGTACAGCGTACAGCTTATTGCACCAGCAGCATCTGCTCTTATATAACTATCATTAGCTTACAGCTTTAAGTGTTTAAGGTCTGTGCTAACTAAAAATAAAGACAAGATGATAGTTTGTTAAATTTTAATGAAATCTGCAGATTGTTTTGGTGAAGTTTAATAAACTCCTTGCTATCTAAAATATAACGGGACACTGGAGTATATTCTCGAGCATCTCACACTTCTGATAATCAGTTGTCTGCTTGACGTTTATTCAGCTGTGTAAAAACTATAACTTTAATCTCAGCCAAACAGATTTACTCAGGAACAAATAAAATACAAAAAAAGGCTAAACAATAACATTTTTAAGTTATCTAAGTGACTTATATATCATGTTTAACCTGAGTAGCGAAAGACGGCGGTGGGTTTGAAAATGATTTGCCGGGAGTCCGGTGTTCTCACGGCTCTAGTGAGCCTTGCCCCCGGCTCGCTATTGAGCTAGTGGGTAACAGACGTCTCCGAAAACGTCGGAGCGCTTTTGAAAATATGCGGTGTCTTGATAAACTGAGCAGATATTTGAGGTTTACACAGCTACATTCTCGCCTGAAAATATGTTAAACGTTTATTTTGTGACCCAGAAAGAATAATAAGAGTAATATTAAAACTAACTAGCTGCCGCCATTGTTGGAAACTGAGCTGGGCTGCGCTATGAATTCTGGGACACAGCTTCTTCTTCTTCGGGGTTTAACGGCAGCTGGCATCCTTGTACATGCAGTGCTGCCATCTTCTGTTTCAGTCCGTTATTACACTCTTAAATCCTACTACTTATTCCTGCGTCTTTTGGGATCTTACAAAGCTTCAAACGATGCGTCGACTATTAAATCAGTCGTCGACGATTTTGATAGTCGACAAAATCGTGACTAGTCGACTAATCGTGGCAGCCCTAATCACTACACTGATTTCAATCCAGTTCTTCTCCCTGCTTCCCTTCCTTAAGAATGGCTTCTTGACAGCCTTTTACTGAGACCACGTCTGATGAGGCTTTGGTGAACAATAGATGGATCAGCTGAAGTGCCAGATCTCTCTGGTCCTCTGTCTGGTCTTTGCTGGATTTTTTCCCTAATTCTTAAGGATATGACCTTCAGATATTGTTCATAGATTTCACAGAACTGCCACTTTGGCTAATGATTCTTTGGGAATAACCTTGGTGGTACAAAAATACTATTTTATGCCTGTCAAACTGTGTTATCGTTGGCATTTTCATAGATTTCACTTAAGGAATGGGAACAAATGATATGTTTTTGCAACAGGCTGTTAGTAACAAACTGCACAAATATGCATGTGCATTAAGTTAAAAAATGGATGTATCACTTATGTTTGATCTTCTAAGCTTTTTCTGATATTTTAGGTGTGCAAGTACAGCGTACCAAGTGGTACCAAAGAATTTGTGACTTTATTACTGAATGGTTCCTGTGTGGACGTAGATGGTACATTAGCTGGTCAGCGTTCTGTAGAGGACCTAATGCACAAACACGTTCAGTAAGTAGGAAGCTAGCTAACCTTGAAGACAGTGCTGTTTCCAACTAAACAATCAGCAACTTCAGTACAGTATTTAACTGCTTTACAAAAAGAAAGGTTTTATGAATACTTGAGATTTATATAATGCCGTCAAAGCATTGTTTTTGTATTTACAGTCTTGAATGAATAACAAACATGACATATCAGAATCAGAATACTTTATTGATCCCTGGGGGAAATTATTTTTTGTTACAGTGCTCCATTTTAAACCAACATTAAGACAAGACAGACAATACGCTAACTATATCCTGATATTTTAATGCAAAAAATTTTTGTATAGGCACAACACACAGTAATGCACCAACACAGCCCACTTCTGTCACTTCTGGAGCCACACTCTCTCTTGTCTCCTCCAGGGGAAGCTGTTTGTGTGTTTGTGTGTGTGTGTGAGAGAGAGAGAGAGAGAGAGAGAGAGAGAGAGAGAGAGAGATGGAGTGAGAGAATGATAGGGGGTTGTAGTGATCGTAAACAACAGCAGGAGTGAAACAAATGGGTGGTCCCCGGACAGCTTCATCCCCGAGCCTAATCGATGATGCACGATAAGGCAGCAGAAAGGCCTCGGGAGCCGGGTGGGGGCCAGATGGAGTCCGGTGTCTGCAGCAGAGTCACACACCGAGACACAGAGAGAAAGTCCCTGTTTTACATTTCTGGTAGAGGTGCTTGTTGCTGTTAATTAAAATGCTCTAACGTGTATGAAATGCAGTGTGCAGACAGGGCCGGCTATATTAGATAAGCTTCATGTGAGTATTTTTCGAATTACCAGGGACAGCTTTTATCTTTGACTTTGAAAACAGATGAGCTTTTTGTTTTTTGTATCTTTTTGAAGCACACTGCTTTTGGTAATAAGGCAGCAGTAAACGTGGTTTCCCAAGGGAATGATAGATTCCCCCAGTGAGCCAGTCAGTGACAAATATGTCACCTTGTTTTTGTTTGTTCTGCACTGCATGCTTGAAGGCTAGAACAGAGGAAGGCAGGATCTCAGCGCCTACTATATGCATAAATTTACCAAAATGTGTAGTTCTGATTCAATTTAGATGTTACAGGTTTTGCATTACACTACTCGACTGTTGAGATTTAGACATTCTTACAACCTGCTAGTAGAAGGAAGATGATGGGTGGAAGTTTTTTGGGTGACCCAGCCTGATTGATTCTGATATATATATATATACATACATACATATAGATATATATATTTATATATTTATATATATATATATATATATATATATATAAATGGTGGTGGCTAACCAACCGGACATAGTGGTGGTAGATAAACAGAAGAAGACGGCCGTAGTGATCGATGTAGCGGTTCCGAATGACAGCAATATCAGGAAGAAGGAACACGAGAAGCTGGAGAAATACCAAGGGCTCAGAGAAGAGCTCGAGAGGATGTGGAGGGTGAAGGTAACGGTGGTCCCCGTGGTAATCGGAGCACTAGGTGCGGTGACTCCCAAGCTAGGCGAGTGGCTCCAGCAGATCCCGGGAACAACATCGGAGATCTCTGTCCAGAAGAGCGCAGTCCTGGGAACAGCTAAGATACTGCGCAGGACCCTCAAGCTCCCAGGCCTCTGGTAGAGGACCCGAGCTTGAAGGATAAACCGCCCGCAGGGGCGTGCTGGGTGTTTTTTTTTTATATATATATACATATATATATATATATATATATATATATATATATATATACATATATATATATATATATATTAGGGGTGCAACGATATTCGTATCGATATTGAACCGTTCGATACAGTGCTTTCGGTTCAGTACGCATATGTATCGAACAATACAACATTTGTAATTTATTTTATCAACTTTCCTTCTGACGATGCTGTCTGTGTTGAGCGCTCAGTGAATCTGTGTTCGACTACTCCGCCTAGGCTGCACTGTCGAGCGCAGATCCACTGAGCGCTCAACACAGACAGCATAGTCAGAAGGAAGAGCGCAGGGCAAGCTAGCGAGACAGAAGTTAAGCTCTCTTTGCAACATGGACCTCCCCCACCCTCATTCAGATCTGGCGTTTGGAATTATTTTGGTTTTCATGTGACGTATGACCCTGAAGGTAAGCGAGTCATGGACTAAAGTAAAACAGTATGTTGGATGTGCCATGCAATGCTCAATTACATTGGTGTGAACTAGTGTGTTAGCGCAGTTAGCTTGTTAACGTGTTGGCCGTCTAGCCCCATGCACGGAGCGATCGGCGGTAGCTCGTTAACGGAGATTTGCCGTGTTGTGGCGTTAAGGTCATTTCAACGAGATTAACCTGAAAGCACTAGTGGGAACACAACGAATATGACTGCACATTTACGCCGACATCATCCTAGTGCAAAGACAAGTGGAAGCAGACAAAAAAAGCAAGCATGCTACTAACTTTAGCCGAGTCATTTAGACCGCTGTTAGCACATGATTCTCCTTATGCTGCTGAGAATATAGCCCAGAAGAAGCTATAGTATAGCTTTTATTTTGGAAAGAGCCATTTCTCTGTAATAAACTCTCTTTTCCAAAGATGAGTGATTCCTCAATCAGATACAGGGCTTGCAATATCGCTAGCCCGACGTCCCGGAGCTAGCGATTTTTTTCAGTCGGGCTACCAAAATCTATCTCTGCCCTGCCCGTCGGGCTATTGTAGGAAAAATATATGTCAATGCTTTTGCATTCTTTCAGAAATGTAGCTGGGTAATTATGTCATTGGCATCGGTGAGCCACTGTCAATATGTGACATATTGAAATCGCATTTGAATTTGTGCTTGTTTTTTTGCTTTCACTTTGCAATCGTGCAAACTGTGTATAGAGAGCGACAGCACTGATCTGTGAGTGATGATAATTTGTGCACCAATTCCTCTGACATCGTCTTATTAATCGTTAGCTTACTATGCAAACATGACAAGTGAAATCTCCCGCAGCTTAAACATGTGAGAGGTTGATCGCGCAGAGAATCGCTGAGCTTATGTGAGTGCCTGTGTAAAAGCAGCAGGATATATATTTGACTACGATGACCTTCACAGACAGATATATATTTCAGTTCTGCTGAGCCAAATAAGACAGGTCAGGGTGAAGAAGTGACAGCCAAAGAAAAGCTTACCGCAAAACGGAAAAGTTATGACAAATCAGACTATAAGGCAAAAAGAAAGTGCAGCTTTATGGTTTCATGGACAAAAGAATTTCTGTGGCTGCAATATGACGAGCTAAATAACCAGGGCTGCACATAAGTGGTCCGCAGGTGCGCATTCGCTGTCAAAATAAAAAACACGCACAAGGGTTAGGGTTAAATTTAAAAACTGTACTTTTGAGTTAAAATATATATTTATAATTTTAATAAACGACAAATTAAAAATGCATGAACATTTTTTTGTATCGAAAAAATATCGAACCGTGACACCAAAGTATCGAACCGAACCGTGAATTTTGTGTATCGTTGCACCCCTAATATATATATATATATATATATATATATATATATATATATATATATATATATATACACATATATAGGCTGCAATATGACGAGCTAAAAAACAACACGCACAAGGGTTAGGGTTAAATTTAAAAACTGTACTTTTGTGTTAAAATATATATTTATAATTTTAATAAATGACAAATTAAAAAGGCATGAACATTTTTTTTGTATCGAAAAAATATCGAACCGTGACACCAAAGTATCGAACCGAACCGAACCGTGAATTTTGTGTATCGTTGCACCCCTAATATATATATATATATATATATATATATATATATATATATATATATATATATATATATATATATATATATACAGGGAGTGCAGAATTATTAGGCAAGTTGTATTTTTGAGGAATAATGTTATTATTGAACAACAACCATGTTCTCAATGAACCCAAAAAACTCATTAATATCAAAGCTGAATGTTTTTGGAAGTAGTTTTTAGTTTGTTTTTAGTTTTAGCTATTTTAGGGGGATATCTGTGTGTGCAGGTGACTATTACTGTGCATAATTATTAGGCAACTTAACAAAAAACAAATATATACCCATTTCAATGATTTATTTTTACCAGTGAAACCAATATAACATCTCCACATTCACAAATATACATTTCTGACATTCAAAAACAAAACAAAAACAAATCAGCGACCAATATAGCCACCTTTCTTTGCAAGGACACTCAAAAGCCTGCCATCCATGGATTCTGTCAGTGTTGTGATCTGTTCACCATCAACATTGCGTGCAGCAGCAACCACAGCCTCCCAGACACTGTTCAGAGAGGTGTACTGTTTTCCCTCCTTGTAAATCTCACATTTGATGATGGACCACAGGTTCTCAATGGGGTTCAGATCAGGTGAACAAGGAGGCCATGTCATTAGTTTTTCTTCTTTTATACCCTTTCTTGCCAGCCACGCTGTGGAGTACTTGGACGCGTGTGATGGAGCATTGTCCTGCATGAAAATCATGTTTTTCTTGAAGGATGCAGACTTCTTCCTGTACCACTGCTTGAAGAAGGTGTCTTCCAGAAACTGGCAGTAGGACTGGGAGTTGAGCTTGACTCCATCCTCAACCCGAAAAGGCCCCACAAGCTCATCTTTGATGATACCAGCCCAAACCAGTACTCCACCTCCACCTTGCTGGCGTCTGAGTCGGACTGGAGCTCTCTGCCCTTTACCAATCCAGCCACGGGCCCATCCATCTGGCCCATCAAGACTCACTCTCATTTCATCAGTCCATAAAACCTTAGAAAAACCAGTCTTGAGATATTTCTTGGCCCAGTCTTGACGTTTCAGCTTGTGTGTCTTGTTCAGTGGTGGTCGTCTTTCAGCCTTTCTTACCTTGGCCATGTCTCTGAGTATTGCACACCTTGTGCTTTTGGGCACTCCAGTGATGTTGCAGCTCTGAAATATGGCCAAACTGGTGGCAAGTGGCATCTTGGCAGCTGCACGCTTGACTTTTCTCAGTTCATGGGCAGTTATTTTGCGCCTTGGTTTTTCCACACGCTTCTTGCGACCCTGTTGACTATTTTGAATGAAACGCTTGATTGTTCGATGATCACGCTTCAGAAGCTTTGCAATTTTGAGACTGCTGCATCCCTCTGCAAGATATCTCACTATTTTTGACTTTTCTGAGCCTGTCAAGTCCTTCTTTTGACCCATTTTGCCAAAGGAAAGGACGTTGCCTAATAATAATGCACACCTGATATCTGCCTATACAGAAGCCTATACAGCTTGGAGTAAGACAACATGCATGAAGAGGATGATGTGGACAAAATACTCATTTGCCTAATAATTCTGCACTCCCTGTATATATATATATATATATATATATATATATATATATATATATATATATATATATATATATATATATATATATATACACACATACATATTAGGGGTGCAACGATACTCGTATCGATATTGAACCGTTCGATGCAGTGCTTTCGGTTCGGTACGCATGTGTATCGAACAATACAAAATTTTTAATTCATTTTATCAACTTTTCTGGCGTTTGGAATTATTTTGGTTTTCATGTGACGTATGACCCTGAAGGTAAGCACGTCATGGACTAAAGTAAAACAGTATGTTGGATGTGCCACGCAATGCTCAATTACATGGGTGGGAACTAGTGTGTTAGCGCAATTTGCTCGTTAACGTGTTGGCCGTCCAGCCCATGCACGGGGCGATCCGCGGTAGCTCGTTAACGGAGATTTAACGTGTTGTGGCGTTAAGGTCATTTCAGATTTACGCTGACAGCACCAGTGGGAACACAACGAATATGACTGCACATTTATGCCGGCATCATCCTAGTGCAAAGACAAGTGGAACAACAAGCATGTATGCTACAAACTTTACCCGAGTCATTTAGACCACTGTTAGCACATGATTCTCCTTATGCTGCTGAGAATATAGCCCAGAAGAAGCGCATAGTATAGCTTTTATTTTGGAAAGAGCCATTTCTCTGTAATAAACTCTCTTTTCCAAAGATCAGTGATTTCTCGATCAGATAGATTTATTATTTTATCGCTTTGTTGTTTCAGCAACATTAAATTTAAAAACTGTACGTTTGAGTTAAAATATATATTTATAATTTTAATAAATGACAAATTAAAAAAGCATGAACATTTTTTGTATCGAAAATATGTATAAAAAATATCGAACCGTGACACCAAAGTATCGAACCGAACCGTGAATTTTGTGTATCGTTTGCACCCCTAATATATACATATATATGTGTGTGGTGTTCCAGAGGTCGAGAGAGGGAGTGTGGAGAAGGGAAATTATTTTACTGCTATTGTTAAATAATTGTCATCAGTACCATTGCATTAAGAATATAATCTGGAGTTTATATTGCATTCAGATGTTTAAACAGTGTGTGTCTTTCAGAGAGACTAAGTTGCAGGCTGACAGGAAGTTGCAGGTTTGCAGAGTGTGCCTTTTGCAGAACTGAAACCGAAAGCAGAGTCTAAGTGTAGGTTATTTTGAGGAGCATTTGAGGACGAGACACAGACAGTTAAGAGGTGACACAAAGAGCATGTGAGGTCAACACATACACACATATTAGTTAGACTTATTTAGAGGAGAGATCAGTTATGTCTAGACAAGAAAGAGGAACAATTCACTTTGAGACAAGAACGGAAAGTACCAAGCCATGAAAATAGAAGATGATTTTCTGGGTGAAAAGTCATTCTGGTGTTGATCTGATCTATGTATAAAATGTACCGGTGACGCATGAAGGGGCGTCAGTAAACAAACCCTGATGCTATAAAATATCTGTTCATGCTTTGATTAAGTCGAGGACTACTGGCTGTCTGCGTACAGAGTGTCTTCCCACACGTGTGTTCATTAAAATCATTGTTTGACCAAAGAGCTTCTGGACCAAGGCTAGTTTGTACTCTCCTTCCTCAATTTTGAACCTTAACATTTGGTTGCTCGCTCTATTTTTCCCTTATCTGATCATCAACATCCTGTGCACAAATTGTCGCTGCTGCAAGTTCCTCTACTCCAAAAGATCCAAAAGAAAACAACCACTTTAATCAATTAAGTTTAAGCATATAAGCAATCACTCCTGTATACATTTCATCATAGCTAAATGCTGCCTTGAAACAACTCCTATGTGTTAACTTCATTTTAACCTCACATTTCCTATATTATAACCCATTTTGGTATAGCCTTTTTATTTCATTTTGCTCCTTTAATGTAACCATACCCCCTAATTCTAGTTTATCAGACTTAACCAAAATATATGCTTTCCTTCCTCTTAGGTCCTTCTTTAAGTTCAGTTAAAAACTAAATGAATTTAAGGCCTTTTGCCTGGAATCAATACTGTCATGTGTGTTTCTTAACTCTGTGTCTGTAAGCGTGTGCAATCCTTCATGAACTCATATTATCCTCACAGTAGATTGGCTAATCATAGCGCTAGCCAAAGGCTCGTGACCCTCCAGAGACAAATTTGAGCCACAACTCCTTTAAAAGCACAAAATGCAATATGTATAAAAATCATTTCTCCGTATAAGCTCCCCCTTTATCCTAAAAATACCTCCTATGTAATATCTGTATGTGTAAGCCTACATTATAACCACTACTTCTAGAAATCAAAAAGAAATCAAAGCTGTTCTACCCCTTCAACCCTCACTAATTTTCCCTCTAAGAATTATTCACAGCTTTGAAAAACTGGCATTGTATCTTCTAAACAGGATTCAGTTCTGTCATGGTCCTGGGCCATGTTGGCTCAGTATTCTTGGTTCCTTGTATTTTCGCTCCTTATTTAGGCCAGGTTTTCTGAGGTGTCCTGTTGTGGTGTTCCCTAAGTGTTTTTCCCTTTGTGACTCTTACCCCCTTGTGCCCCTCTGTCTATTCATGAGCTCTCGTCTCTCTTTGTGTTTATTCCATGTTTCCCCCAGCCTGTTATGTCTGTGTTCTCCCCGTGCTTTCTCTCCTCCTGTCTGAACCTCTGTGTACTTCCTGTTTTACTTTGACAGTCTCTCGTCAGTATGCGTAATGTTGTGTTCACTCCTGCCCTGTCTCGTTATGTTTATCAGTATCCCCTGTGTTCCCCACCTGTGTGTAATCTCCCTGTGTTCTCTGGGTGTATTTAAGTTGTGTCTTCTGTTATGGTAGTTGCTGGTTCGTCTGTGTTGTTTCCCCTCGGTCTCCCTGCGTCTCTTGTGTATTTCCCCGGACCTCCCTGCATCCTCGTTTCTGGTTTGTGTTATTAGCTTACCCAGTTTAGGTTTCCGGTTTCTTGTTTTTCCACCAGTGCTGTTTTGTGCCCACCGTTGTAAATAAATATTCACCTGCACCAGAGCTGCCGCCTTTTGGGTCCTTTTCTACAACTCCACACGGCTTGCCTCGCAAACCGTGACAAGTTCACTTTTAATCCTTTAACCTTAACTTAAAAATAACAGTTTCAGTTTTACCATATCCAAATGATCAAAAACCCAAAAGGTCCTAAAATGATCCTAAATTATTAAACAATTAAATTATTAAACCCTAAACCCCCCTTTATCTTGATACATTTCATGTGTCAAGATACTATACAAAACTTAAAAATGCTCAGTTTTCCCCACTCATGATCCAATCTATGTCATAAAAATAAACTTAAAACAGAACAGTTATCAGTCATGTGTTTCTTCAATTAATGGTAACTGAGTTACATCAAAAAATATTTCCCCTTTAGCATTTGGCATTCTCCCAACAATATACTATAATCCCATAATCTAACCCCAGTCAACAAATTTTCTCTGGTAAAAACAATTGTTTGTCCACATTAATTCATCCTCACTCACATGCAGTCACACATTCACTCACATGCAGTCACACCATGTATTTGCTGATAGTGGAGCTTCCCGCACGATCAGATACTCCACCCTCAGCAAAATGAGCTCAGTCATTTTTTATTTTCCATAGGAAAATATTTCTTTATGCTTTTGGACTGGATTGACTCGCATAAAATCCTTTTTACAGGGACTTACGACCTTGATCAGTCCCCACAGGTAGCTCTCCTCAGCCAATTGTAATCTGGAGAGCCCCCTTATATTTTCAGCGCCGTTATTCACTGTTGCAGGCCTGCTTAAAACAGAAATGAAAAAATAGAGCTAATTGTTAGCTCATAAAAACAAAACAAAATCACCCGACAGGTTTTCTTTAAGTGCACTGTTACAAAATAATGGGCCCCTCCCAGACATGTCCATGTTTCCTAAAACTCCCTCTATTAAAACAAAAATAACAACAACAACCTAACTGACAGAATCAACCCCTCACCACAACAACCTCAACAACCTTAAACACACAAGTCTTGCCACCACATAATTTCACCTCCTCAATACACCGAAAGTCTCATTAAAACCACACAATTTGCACACAAAAATCACCCCCTTATGCTCTGTAACATACTTCAATTCAGCATAAAACATAACCCCCTTACAACAACATATCACTAAACTATAAATTTCCTACCCAAATCTGCACTTCTCTTGTCTGCCATGCTTCCTCTCCTGAAAGTCACTTCCTCAGTCACACACATACAGGAAGCTCCTACGTCACCACTCACTCCAGCTAATGTGCATACTGAGTCATCTCTCAAGAAGCTGTAACAACAGAAACATATGTTTAAACATTCCCAACTCATTTTATTTCTTTCTACAGTGATCACTGGTTTTGATCACTCAGTACGAGAGAGCACTCCTAAGTCACTCTTTTTAAAACTACTTTAATCACTTTTTGTTTACATAACTCCCTTTGTCATATGGCTTCTTCTATTCCTCAATTACAAACTCAAATGTATTTTATTAAACATTCACACCATTCTATCATTCATACAAAATAGCAAGCTGTTCTTCATTGCATATGTTTGTGTTCTTAGCCAGGTTTAATCTGTATCTCTGCATTAAACTCCATGAGCTTGTCTTGTCTTTATAAGGTTAATGCATTTTCTGTTTGTGTATGTGAATTTGCATATGTTGCTTTTGCAGTGTGTCAGACTCCTGCACAATTCTCCACCTAAGCCGTCAGTTCTCTTTCCCAAATTTGCTAACCCAAATTTTAAGTTCCCACCTTATTCCTGCTCCTCAGCCAGAAGCTAGGGCCCACTTGTCAGGTTTATGGAGACATGGCGCTGTGAACAATTCAACCAGAAACTTGCCTTGGCATGTCCAGTCAAGTTAACCTACAGGTTTCTTCCGACCGCTGCACGTGGAAAATTGATCCAGATCTGTTTCGCCCCTATAGAAACACAACTGAGACATTTTCATTATTATCATAAGTACTTAAACTACCCGTTTCCCTTTCTCTGGTCAGAAATCCCAACTTATGTCATGTATATACGTGTAAGCAGGTCTTCATTGCTTTTCCTATGTATTTTGTTAATGTTCAGTAAGTGTAAGCTGCTTTCTTCATTGCCTCTATATGTTATAGTCAGGTTTAATTCATGCATCTTTTCCCTGATTTCTTAATTCAAAACTGTCTCACTTCTGATCCTTTCCAGAAATAATTTCACATGTAACACTTTGTCTATGTGTGTTTTCTATTCTTGTTTACCTCTTTGTTTGTGACGGTGGACATCTCTAAACCATCATGAGTTCAAGCTTCACTTTCAGTCCAATTACACCCTCTATTCTCACTGGTCACCGTCCTCTTCTCTCAGTATCCTTTTGTTGTCTTGAATTCCAGCAAACACAGTCTGTTTCTTCTCTGTTTCTCTTCAGTATTTTCCTTTTGGATCAAGTCCCAGCCTGGCAAAATACCACATTCAGTGCCTTTAAACAGTCATGTCACACTGTTCTTACCAGCCTGCTGTCCACCGTGCATGTTTCATCACGTGGTTTCTTCTTTTCTGTTGATCCTCTCAGTCATCTCTTTCAAGATTACTCCAAGCATGGCAAATCTGACAATCAGTGTCCAGTGCTTTACCACCGTTCATTATCCCACTGTTCAACTACCCAGCCTGTAATTTACAGTACATGTTTCCACCTCGTGGTTCCTTACATGCTGCTGCTGGTGTCGTCAGTGTGGTTTCAGTTGCACTGTCTTTTGCCTGCTATTAATTCTTCTCAAGTCCACGATGTTCTGTTGGTCTTCATCAGGAGATTAACTGTCCTTTGAGCTTCTTCTCAGGATGGGGACAAGTGTGAGGTCAAGCTGTAAGATTTTAAGCCAAAATCTGGCCTGTTTTCTCCCAATTATGCTACTCTACTGGTTTTGACGCCGTACTCAAAATTCCAGGTTGAGAGAAGTCCACCTTTATTTATCTGTAATCTGTGTTAACACACTAAAGCATACGATTACTATCCTTTTCATTTCTTTTCTCAAAACCTCCATTCGCTTTATCTGCCTAGAGTTTAGCTCATCTGTTTCTCTCTCTGGGTGCTCACTCGTCACCTTATATGGGCATGCAAACTTCCTGTCACCCAAGGCAGCATTTAGCTATGATGAAATGTATACAGGAGTAATTGCTTATATGCTTAAACTTAATTGATTAAAGTGGTTGTTTTCTTTTGGAGTAGAGGAACTTGCAGCAGCGACAATTTGTGCACAGGATGTTGATGATCAGATAAGGGAAAAATAGAGCGAGCAACCGGACGTGAAAGCAGGGCTTAAAGAGTTTTAAAGGGATGAGTAATGTTGAAGAATATATATAAATACAAGTCAATAAGTTAAGAAGATAATTAGGATCAGGCTTTTGATTAAAGAGTCCCAGATAGGATAAGTTAGGGAGGTGCAGGAAAAGGTGTTTTGTTTCCTTTACAGAAGATCTCGGCGACCACAGGAGGGGCGAGGATCCTGGAGATCTCGAGGTCCGACACCACCAGAGAGGGTCTGAGCGAGGACACAATGTATTGCGACCTCTGGTGTTCCAGAGGTCGAGAGAGGGAGTGTGGAGCAGGGAAATTATTTTACTGCTATTGTTAAATAATTGTCATCATTACCATTGCATTAATAATATAATCTGGAGTTTATATTGCATTCAGATGTTTAAACAGTGTGTGTCTTTCAGAGAGACTAAGTTGCAGGCTGACAGGAAGTTGCAGGTTTGCAGAGTGTGCCTTTTGCAGAACTGAAACCGAAAGCAGAGTCTAAGTGTAGGTTATTTTGAGGAGCATTTGAGGACGAGACACAGACAGTTAAGAGGTGACACAAAGAGCATGTGAGGTCAACACATACACACATATTAGTTAGACTTATTTAGAGGAGAGATCAGTTATGTCTAGACAAGAAAGAGGAACAATTCACTTTGAGACAAGAACGGAAAGTACCAAGCCATGAAAATAGAAGATGATTTTCTGGGTGAAAAGTCATGATGATGTTGATCTGATCTATGTATAAAATGTACCGGTGACGCATGAAGGGGCGTCAGTAAACAAACCCTGATGCTATAAAATATCTGTTCATGCTTTGATTAAGTCGAGGACTACTGGCTGTCTGCGTACAGAGTGTCTTCCCACACGTGTGTTCATTAAAATCATTGTTTGACCAAAGACCTTCTGGACCAAGAGTGGTTTGTACTCTCCCTCCTCAATTTTGAACCTTAACATTGTGTGTGTGTGTGTGTGCGTGTGTGTGTGTGTTTGTGTGTGCGTGTGTGTGCGTGTGGAGGGACAGAGAGAGAGGAAGAAAAATGGCCAAGTCCCTTTAACTGCCAGCTTGGAGACTGAAAAATGATCCCCTCAGCTGACTGGCTGATAAGAACAGAAACTGCAAGGGGAGGTCACCTTCAGATAAACTAACCTCTGCTGAATCATTTATCACAGAATATGATGGATGGAAAACTGAGACCTGGACATCAGAAATCACGGCACGCGACTAGGAAAACTAATGAGTGCTCTAACCCTGTTGGAGCTCCCTGCCAAAACCAAACAAACAGCCTGCAGTCAGAAAAGTGAGATGACTGAGCAAATTGAGGTAAAGTGAGTTGATGTAGAATCTGATTACTCCCAGTGAGGAATTAATTTGTGGATCAGTTATTAGCCCAGAGGGACGTGGAATGAAGAATAACTTGAATAAATATGAATTAACTTCTGGAACTGAAACCAAATGAACAAGGATGCTTTACTATTCAGACAAATGGTATTGGAAGCTGTTTGTGTTTAATGTTCACTAAAGGAAAAAAAATATTCCAAAGCCTGGTTTTCTGGATAAGAGGGTGCAGGATGGAAATGTGTGCACAAGACAGACTGCTGGGTTTTCTTTGGTGTGAAGGCATGAGGTATAAATTTCATTGTTATGGTTTATTCGTTCTTCTACTTTTATTATTCTGCATACTTAGAGTTTTAGGGAAGGTTCAGGTTAGCATAATATAAACAGTGAAGCTGGAGGATGAACGCTAACTTTTTTCCCACTTGATAAAAGTTAACGTGAGGGTTCCTGATGGTTAGGGACAAATGCAATCGCATGGCAGGATGCTGTAAACGGACCAAACATCAGTCAGGAGAACAACTGAGATAATCCATCCACAATACGAGGTTAGTGATTCATATACTGCTGCATGGGCTGGGCTGTAGTCAGTGTTGCCAACTCCTCAGTAAGGACAATCGCTATTGGTTGTCCTAAAAGTCGCTAGAAGTCGCTAAATGACGTCATCGCCTAATTTGCATAATTGGTCATGCTAATCTAATTGTAACCTATGTTGTTGGAGAGAGCAATAACATTGTGGAAGAGACATAAAGGGAGTAAAAAACGTCCTAAATGCATTTAGAGTTTATTTAGAACTACAAATTAAATTTCTTTTAGCAATTATTGTTTTTTTAATGTCACAATTCCAACCCTGCTCCTTTACCCGGGCTTGGACCGGCAAAAGTGACCCGAAATAGGCGCTCTGGTGAAGTTACTTTGTGTGTGTGTTTATAAGTAGTTTTAAACCTTGTGATCCACAAAACAGCATAAGAGTAAAAGAGTAAAAGAAGAACTGACTGCGTTACAGCACCCGCTGCTTGTTGAGAGTTATGCGATACGCGCTTTCACGTCTTTTTTTAGCGACTTTTTTTTAGGAAAAAAGTCGCTAAGGGGTCTGAAAACTCGCTAAATATAGCGACAAAGTCGCTAAATTGGCAACACTGGCTGTAGCTACATCGTAAGGTTTTAAAAACTGAGCCTTAGAATAAATAGCGGTAATACAAACCGAGAGAGAGACAGTGATCACTGACTGTTTTTAGGGGCCTGGAAGCAGGACTCGTCACGTCATCACTTAAAGACTGGATTATGGAATTTATTTATGGGCATTTCCAAAAGTGTTAAATGGTAAAATTCAATGTGTGGTTAAAAAAAAACATAAGATGGAAAACTCCTGCATTTGAAAACAATACACTGTACTGTATTTTTACAGATTTGTTTTGTTTTGTTTTACTCTAATGGTTACATGTTGATTAGAGTATCTAAATGATCCTGGTTAGGAAAACTTGTTGTATTTTTCTCCCTGTCATTCACTTATTTGCACTGGAAATCATACTGAGAAAACTGCTCAAAAGGCTGATACCATGAAGTAAGTTCCTACTGCTATTTTCTAGGATTACATTTTTGTGGATACCTTCCTGTTGGAATACTTAGCATACTGTAGGTGATTTTCATTAGAGATTTCTCTTTATCTGCTTCAACTTTCATTTTTGTCAGTGAAGAAGTGTATAGGGTTCACTAGAGTTTTCGGGAGGTCTCTGTGGATCATTTTAGCCCTGAGCACTAGCCGCTGATGCTAGGGAAATCTTAATTACCATGCAGCAAGATTCAGCATTCAGACAGTCCTTTTTCTCTCTCACACACACACATGGGGACACACTTTTCAGGGCTGCTGCCTCTGTCTCTGCTTCCTTCTCCAACGGTGGATTTTGGAGGTAGTGATATACCAGCAGGACACACCACGGTGCGTCCCACAGGCACAAAATGTTCTAGAAACTTCCACCGTCTCTCATCGTGGCTTCATTTACTAGAATGTACCGGTGTTCAGCTGCTAAAATAGGAACTACATAAACAGCATCCTTTTGGAATATTTGTAGAGCTAAACTGTCACTTTAAAAAAAGTGTACAAAGATGTGTGAATACAGAATTCTGAGTATTACCATTAGAACTTTATGCTAGAATGTTGATATTGATTTGTGGATTTAAAAGAAGTATAACCGGAATGATTACTGGGCCATCTCTGTCTGTCTGTCTGTCTGCAGCTAAAGTTGATAATAATAAGATGTGGTTTGTGGAAATGAAGTGTGTTATTGCTATGAAAAAGCTGCAGTAACAGTATTATGAGGGAGGTTCTATCAGTTTTTAAATATATGGTGTTGGGGGTCTCCTACAGAGCAACAGCATTTGATTGATTACTAACATTTCCATAAAATTTCTCATGTCCAAAGACATTCATAAACGGAGCCAACGGCCAGTTGAACTGATTCCTCTCTCACCTTGAATAATTTTTTCCAAATCTTTCTCTCGGACTCATCTCCAGACTGCCTCTTGGAGTTCATCATCTATGACAGCTGTAATCTGTTTCTTTTTTAGTTCATTTACATTTGCTTCATGGTTTATCTGTATTTAAAGATGTCAAGAAAAGATTTGAACCAATTTCTGAAGAAAATAGTTTTCAGGGCAATTAACTCACAATAAGCTGATGTCAGAATACCAGCTAGCCTTGCAAAATTAAGACTACAAATACCTCTTAATGCATCAGAGATTTTGACCATAATTAGACTGGAATTCCATTTAGTAACAACAACTGACTAAGCAGTTACCTAGTCTCCAAATATGGTAACCAGTGTGCATAAATTCCACCTACTAAATGTTAAACACGTGCAACAGCTGCCACAGTAGACAGAGATGGTAGAAATCTGAAAGTAATTTGATACTAGGCTGGTCATTAGCTAGACATTAACTAAAGGAGAGAGAGGGAGAGCTTAACCCTCTAAAATCTGAAAACAGAACAGCAGCTGTTGAACTGAACGCCATCATCTTTGGATCAAAGCACAGTGGTAAGTCGCACAATGATGCCTCTTGTTTCCTTCTTTCTACTGAGAGCGAAGGGCTCAAACCCTCACATCAACACACTGCCTCAAATAATGACAGCAAAATTGAAGGGCTGGCAGTGAATGAGAGAAAAGCACACATGGCGTAAACAGACTTTAAAGGCAGGCATTGATGGGCTGTGACATAACTGGACACTGAAACCAGATGAATCTTTTTTTAAGGTTCCTTTTTATTTCAGGACACAGTGATCCATGCTTTTTAAAGGAAACTGAAGAAAGTGTTCCAGGTTTCACATGCTAACACTTTTGGTGTATGTTTGCCAAGCTAGTGTTTTCAAACCGCAACATAGTCTCTATAATTTCTTTAATTATATTTTTTTCCATTGTTTGCCTGTAAAAACTAACCGTAGATTGCTCCCACACTGCTTGAGACACAACAACAACATAAAGTTACATAGTTACATATTATTTAAAAAATCTACAAAAAAGAAGGATGTGAAACATCTTTCACAACAACAACATATTTCGCAACAAGAAAGACTGGTGTGATCAAGCACAGATCAAAGATTCTGGAACCATCAGCTGTGGAATCACAAATACCTGCAAAAAAAAGAGGGAAAAGACAGAAAAACCATCAAACGTGAGAGAGAAGACAATTATTGGCATATAAAGACCGAAAGAGAAGAGGTGCTCAGTGCATCATGGAAAGTTGCTTGGCACCCTGACAACAGCATAACTAAGGGATGCTTCAAAGACACCTGATAGTCCTCCATTATCTGTACCACTAGCAAAAAATTTTATTAACAAGAAAAGTTTGAAGTCTAATCTTGAAATGTAGAGACAGTGTCTACCTCATAAACTTGAATCTGGCTTACAAGAGAGGGACCTGATCACTGATCTCTGGATAGTATGAGGTCTTTAAGGTGTGGAAGAGCTTTGTCATTAAGAATCAGAATCAGAAAGGGTTTTATTGCCAAATGTTGAGCGGGTTTACAACATTAGGAAATTGCTGCGGTGCTTCAGTGCAAACATACTGTTATAAATACTGTTATAAATACTGTTATTAAGGGCTCATTATGTGAGGAAAATCATCGTTAATTCTGTATCAGAGGCAGCCAGTGAAGAGTAGCTAATATAGACGAAGAACTATAATTTCTCTCTCTAAGTACTTTCACTGCAGCATTTTTAGATCAACAATGGGCTTTCTGGAGACTTTTCTAAAAATGTGGATATTCACTAATTACAACCCTATTTAGTATGAACTACTTTTTTATCATTGCTGTAGACATGATGTTCCTAAATCTGACAATACAGTGCATGCAAGCAAAGACAGACTAAGATACTTGTTTTATGTGTGAGTTAAGAAAGAAATCCTAATCAAAAAATAATTCCAAGGTTTCTCACAGCAGTACTAAAATCAAAAATCCATTTTTTAAGTGTGTTTTGGAGCTTTTAGGGGGAAGTTCCATAGCTTCAGAAGTAGAAAATCCTGGGTCATCAAAGCCTTCATGTTTTAAGCCATCCCAGTTATTTGCATCACCTAGCAACATAGATAAATAAACTTGGTTATCATCTGCATAGCAGTGGAGGACTGTAACAGATGAAAAGTATCAGTCCTAAAACATGTCCATGTGGAACTCCGCGGGTAACCTTTGTGTCTGAGGAAGACACATCATTCAACAAACTGAAATCTATCACATAAATATGACTTTAGCCTCTAATCTCACTGATTTTTTGCATCTTTAGCAAAATGTTGGTTTCAAACACAGTTGTGAGATTTGATAGAAGAGAGAAACTTAAATTAAGTAAGGCATTTGGAGACACTTGTGCTTTTTGTACACTTTTTCATGTACTTTAAATCCTGGCTGAAATTAATTAACCAAAATTCATTTTTAAGGATTTTGCAAATATTTAAGAGGTTCGTTGCAGTTAAATGTAAAGTTTGCTATATGCAGCATATCAACAATATCGGATCAATGGTAAAACATCCTTGAGCAGTCCAGTTAGGGTGGGTTTAGACCAGCGGTCCCCAACCCCCGGGCCTCGTACCGGTCCGTGAGTCGTTTGGTACCAGGCCGCGAGAGGTGAGGCTCAGGCGTGAAATGTTTCGTTTTCAGGGTTTTTATCGGTTTTCAGCGTTATTTTGTTATCGTTTTTATCGTTAACTCGGTTTTCCTGGGTCTTTTCACGTGTGTTATGAATAAATCTTCTTTTTTCGGTACCGGTACTAGTTTTATTTTGTTGTATTTATCCGTGACACCTTAAAGGCCGGTCCGTGAAAATATTGTCAGGCATAAACCGGTCCGTGGCGCAAAAAAGGTTGGAGACCGCTGGTCTAAGCAATCGGCTTGAGTAATGGGCAGAACAATTACATTAACTTCCACTAGAGGGGAGTACAACTACCTGCTCTAATTAAATTGGTTGCCGACTGCCAGTAAAACAGAAGAACATGAAGAAGAAATTATATAATAGTCATGCTGTGAGTGAGACGACGCAGCACGTAATAGCAATAAATAAATATTTGAAAAGAAAAATAGTGAGTCTGACCTGGGTCCTTGAGAAAATTCCGACCCAGACGAAGGCCCTAGCATTAGTAGTGGTCAGAAGAAAGCAAAAAAAGGGTAGATTGGGGACAAACTTGTTAGTCCAATAATCACACAACTGGTATGTTAACTCCAACTTGAATGGTTGCCTTCTTTCGTTCCTCCACACAAGAAAAAACTGACACTCCAAAAAACTCCTACTTCCCCTTCCCGCCTGCGCGTAGCCATGCCCCCCCTTCACTGGACACTTGCGCAGTGGGACAGATACATCTAAACAAACTGAACCAATTCTGCTATACATGGTGCGCGGGGAAAAATTATCAATATGCTTTTTGTGACATTTTTGTTTGGTAGTATGTTGTGTTATTTTTCTAACGTGAAATATGTACCGTGGCTCCAAAAGATTGGGAAACACTGGTTTAAACTACAGAACCCAACACTGCCACCTTCAGAGCGATTGGCGCAGCATCTGTGAAAGTGACACTGCTGGTAGTTCTCTTTTCAATGATAGAAATGTAAGGAGACAGACGCTATGTTCACACTGCAGTCGAAAGCGCATCAAATCCGATTTTTTTTTTTGACCCTATGCGACCCATATCCAACCATGGTATGACAGTGTGAACGGAACAAATCCGATATTTTCAAATCTGATCTGGGTCACTTTCGTATGTGGTACTGAATCCAATACATATCCGATGTTTTAGAATGCGACTGCTGTTTGATGGTCACGTCGCATTAAATCCGTCTTGTACGTCACTGACACAAGACAGACGCCAATTATCAGTGCCGCAGAAGCACCCGAGAAGACATCGCGAACGCTTCTGGCCATCCAGTGTAGATGTTAGTGAAACTGTTGGGAACAACGTTGGAGAAACGTGAACATTTTATTTGTACTGTATAATCTGCAGATTCTGACAGAAATCTGCAACTATCCTTTGAAGCAGCGCTCCTCTAAAACAGCAATAAGGATAATTATTAGGCTATCTACATTATTATGTAAATAACAAAATAACTTAAAGCAAAATTGGGAAACGTAAAGTCCGAAGTCTTTATATTAAGGGCCATCAGTCAAACAATATTATTTGCTCTGGGTCTAAACAGAGCGCGTTGTGGGTGACGTCTTCTTTTGCGCATGCGGCCGCTTCGAGGGTTCACACTAGAGCGCGTTTGCTGTCCCATTTTATTTGTAGTGTGAACGAGCAGACAAAAAAATCGGATTTGATCAAAAAATTGGAATTGAGCATTAACACCTGCAGTGTGAACGTAGCCAAAATAACCTGTCCTGACCCTCTCTGCGTTCAGGTGTCCAGCCATCCATCCTCCGTGCAGCTGCTGTCCATCCTTCAGGCCTTGTTGCTGGTGGGTCCGGACAGAGCTGAGGTCTGGTGTGCTCTGGAGCTGCTGATGGCTCGAGCCACCCTGCTGGCTCAGGATGGTAAGTATGAGGGTGCATCCAACATCAGATCACTGGGTCCAGCTCTGATTCCGCCTCTTTGTAGAAGTGTCCTCTCTATATAAAAGATGACCCCTGTAAAGAGTCCCTTAAGGTTCAGATGCAGGCCCTGTTTTATGTCAGTTTGTATAAATGACAGCAGGCAGAGTATGATCAAAGCTGAGGGCATTTCACAGGATCAGGCGAAGGTGAATTCATCGGCTCTGTTTTTCTTGATCGCAGCTGAGGTAGACTCTGCAGATCACCTGCTGGAGAAGCTCCTCCCCCGAAAGACTTACTCAGCCAATCTTACCATCGACAGGGCGGTCCAGACTAGACTACCAGACAGTCCTCCCAGCCAATCAGAGGCACTCACCAAAGATGCTCCGACAGCCCCCACTGCAGCAGCACTGCCTCCGGCTCTTCCCACTTCCTATGCCCCCCTCTTCCTCCTCCCTTACCCGGTGCTATGACTCTTCCCCTTCCACCCCCTCCACTGCCGCCCACACCCTTGCCTGGTGCTATGGCTCCTCTCCCTCCACCCCCTCCACCCCCACCCTTACCTGGTGCTATGGCTCCTCCCCCTCCACCCCCACCCTTACCCGGTGCTGGACCTCCACTCCCCCCCTCTCCTCCAGGTGACATCAGAGCTGAGACAGTTCAAAGTCTGGGCAGGTTATATAGCAGCTCCGCTCCTAATTCAAGCCACACCCCCTGCCCAACACTGCGGATGAAGAAGCTGAACTGGCAGAAACTTCCATCCAGACTGGTGTCAGGTGAGGCCTGGTATTGGCCCAGGTCAGGTGCAGGATTCATCCAAGCTGACGTCACTCTGTGTCCACAGGCCACGAGTCTCTGTGGACGTCAACATCTTTGGACTCCATGGAGCCAGATTACTGCAGCATCGAGCACCTCTTCAGTCTCCCTCCGACTGAGACCAAGACCAGAACCAGAACCAAGTCAAAGACGGAGCCCAAAGAGGTGCCGCAGCTTTCTCTGTCTTCACCTTACAGGTGTGGCGTTACACGTTTTACCTTTTTCACATCCACATGTTCAATTCTGTCCACAGGTGTCCTTCATCGACGCCAAGAAGAGCCTTAACCTCAACATCTTCCTCAAGCACTTCAAATGGTGACTGTTCTTTTTCTGAGTCTTGCAGCCAATAAAAACACCTGTGCTGTGACATCACCATCCCTGTATCACCTGACCTGTCTCACCTGCAGTTCCCACGAGGACTTTGTGGATCTCATCCGAAGAGGAGACCGATCAAAGTTTGATGTTGAGGCCCTGAAACAGTTCATCAAACTCCTCCCAGAGAAACATGAGGTCACCTGCGCTTCACCTGTTCTCCACCTGTCTCTCACCTGCCCCTCACCTGTGCTTCAGTTGTCCTTCACCTGTACTTGACCTGTATCTCATCTTTCCCTCCTCAGGTAGGGAACCTGAAGTCTCATCTGGCAGAGCAGGACAAGTTGGCATCAGCAGATCAGTTTTACCTGCAGCTCATTGATCTGCTCAGGTGTGAGGACAGCGCCAGCTGCAGCACACATCAAGCACAGATAAATAAGCACAGCTCACCACAGGTCCACTCACTCGCAGTGTGTGTGTGTGTGTGTGTGTGTGTGTGTGTGTGTGTGTGTGTGTGTGTGTGTGTTGCAGTTACTCTCTGAGGATTGAGTGTATGTTGCTGTGTGAGGAGAGCAGCTGTGTGTTGGAGACTATGAGGCTCAGACCTGAGCTGCTGGACCGCGCCTGCCAGAGTGTGTATATACATGACAAACACACAGCAGCTACACAACAAACACGCTGGCTGCACACGCACGTTTGGCTGCTGTGGTGGTGTTCTTGTTTCTGTTTGTGTGTGTTGTTTTGTGTGCAGGTGTGAAGGAGAGCGCTCGGCTGCCAGTCTTCTGTAAACTAATCCTGAGTGTCGGAAACTTTCTCAACTATGTGAGAATCTTTTTTTTACTCCTTGTAATCTGATTACTTTGTGTGGCATGCTCAGTGACGGTCCTAAAGCAGTTCTCTTCCCGAAGACTCAAACCACACAAACAAACTCTTCCATCTATATGAATGAGCGATATTTTTGTTTTATTAAAAATTTGAACATAATTCAACACAAACTCTTGTGAAGGACACAAAGTCAAAGACTTCCAAGCAGAGCGCATCGGCCAGCACAACACAGAGTTTGGGTCCTTTACGCTAAGCGAGACAGGTGGAGAACAAGCTAGCGGTCAGTGTGCCGCATCCTATGCGAAAGGGCCTTAAGTTCTTGGCTAGTTTAGCATCAACATGCTGTCTGTGCAGATGTTAGCAGTATAATGCAGCTGTTTATGTCCTGGATGCTGGTTCCACTGCACCATGATGCTTGTCCTTTCGTACAAGAAAAATAAGTCATGTCCGTGTCTCTGCTGTGGAGTGGGCCTCTAGCAACTGCTGGACTTCACCTCAGCTAACTGGAGCCTCTGATGAAGTTTTTATGAAGTTATCTAAGCAGTAATATCACAGCTGTGAGGTTGATTGCACTAACAGTTCATCCGAGGATTGTTTTGTTTTGTTTTTTTGTTTTTATTTGTTTGCACATTCAGGCAGGTGTGACTCAGCACCAACTATTAGCTCAGCACAAATCTACCAACAGACTGTCTACCAAGACAGTTCATTTAGTTGCCAAATCATAAATCAGTCTGTTATTTAGCTGAAATAAAATGTAAAGGCTGGTAGTCTGATTTAGTCATGTGATGTATGGTCCATCAGGGAACTCACACGGGGAATGCTGAAGGCTTTAAGATCAGCACTCTGCTCAAACTGACCGAAACCAAAGCCAACAAGTCGAGAGTCACGCTGCTGCACCACATCCTGCAGGTAATGCTGGGAATACTACGAATACTGGGGAATACTGCAGTATTGGGGCAGGGATAGCTCAGTAGGTAAAGTGGTCGCCCCATGATCGGAAGGTCGGCGGTTCGAATCCACTTAACGGCTACCCTGAGGTACCCCTGAGCAAGGTACCGTCCCTACACACTGCTCCCCGGGCGCCTGCTTAGTGGGCTGCCCACTGCTTCACTGAGTGAATGGGTCAAATGCAGAGAAAAACAAGTAATTTCCCCATGGGGATCAATAAAGTATCCATTATCATTATTATTATTATTATTATTCTCATAATAATTCAGTTGCTGCTGTTTGTGACCCTTAGGAGGCTGAAGAGAATCACCCCGACCTGCTCAACCTGCCCGATGACCTGGAGATCTGTGCAAAGGCTGCTGGGTAAACACATATAGGAGTTCAGTCACGTACAGACTGCTGGGTGGAGTCTGTGACGTGGTAGCTCAGGTGTTTCGCCTGCAGCGGTGTTAAATGTTGCCCTCTGACTCCACCTGCAGGCTCAGCTTGGACTCTATTCAGTCTGAAACAAACACTCTAAACAAACGGCTGAAAAACTCAGAGAGGAGCGTTTCCTCCTCATCTGACGACATGAAGGAGCAGTACCTGTCCACCATACAGGTGAGTCACTCAGGATGAGGCTGTCACCTTTACGGGCAGATAAATCCAGTCTGTACACTCACTGACACCGTTTTAGTGGGACAGACCTGCTGTTCCAGGTGAACTTACCTGTTGTTCTTATGTGGTGTTACCAGGAGAGCCTGCAGGCTGTTGAGCAGCTGCAACTCCTGCTGTCATCTGTGGAGGAGCAGAGGAAGCACCTGTCCGCCTACCTCTGTGAGGACAGCAGCAGCTTCTCCCTCGAAGAGCTCTTCAGCACCATCAAGGCATTCAGAGACCTCTTCCTTCGAACCCTCAAGGTCAGCGCCAATCGCAGTGCGGCTCAGTCTGCAGGACTCATACCCTGCCGCACGTTTGCATGTGTCATTTAAACTATGTCTCAGCCAGCCAATCGGCTCTGACTTTAACCGTGACAAAGTGTGGTAGCTGCCACACATTAGTCCTGTTTCCCTGTAAATGTTAAGCTCCGCCCTCTCTGGGGGGCCGGTTAGCCTGCTGAAGTTTGAACTGTGTGTTCCTTTTATTCTTCGATCAGGAGAACGAAGGTCACAGGGAGCAGGAGAAGAGGAGGAAGCGGTTGGAGGAAGGGAGGAAACTGAGAGAAGAAGCCCCCACCAGAAAGATCAGTAAGTCAGACACCATTATTTCACCTTATATCCTCCCTCCTTAAATGGAGAGACAGGTGAGGGACACCTGTCTCTCCAGGTGTGGCAGGTGAAGGACAGGTCAAGTACAAGTGGAGGGCAAGTGGAGAACAGGTGAGACATGTGAAGGGCCGGTGACGGACAGGTCGAGAATCAATAGCTGACATCAGCAACATCGTCGACAACCTGCTGGCCGAGATCAGGAAGGGCTGCAGGCTGAGGAAGACAAGGCCACGGGCAGAGCCGGACGGTGGGGTCGAAGGTGAGAGCCCGGCAGGACTTCTGCAGACTTTCTTGTCACTACTGCTCGTTTGATCAAGTTCTCCTTTTCAGGTCACCCCGGGGTCACGCAGATGTCACCGGCCCAAGACAAGCCAGATTTTCCCGAGAAGCCTCGGGAGGAGGTCCGGACTCCCACACATCCACCTGCTGGAACCAGACCAGAACCAGAGCCAGCAGAGCCAGACAGAGCTGCCTCAGAGCTCCAGGCCCTCGGTGAACGCCCCGCAGCTGAGGTCCAGGGTCCGGAGTCTGAAGTGGACACCAGACCGGCGCAGCAGGAAGTCCAGCACACAGCTAGTCAGCAGGATGTGACCCAGGTCAACAGGAGCAAAGATCCTAACCCGGAAGATTCTGCTCCCCAGAACGCATCAAACACCTTAGACACCAGCCCAGCAGGTAGAGTGAGGCGCTGTGCTCTCTGCTTCAGGCTTTGAGCACGCTCAGTGCTGCTGTTTGTTTCTGAAACATGGAAATTTTAATGCTTCCTGTCCCACAGCCCACCCACACAGATCAAGTTGTGTTCAGTGTTTGCAGCAGAGTGACGGAGACTCGGCCGCAGATTACAGTTGAGTCGAGTCGAGATTGCCATACCATGGTGATGTAGCCGGGTCAGTCTGGCTGTTGTGATGTAGCTCTGAGTCTATGAGGTCACTTCCTGTTCCTGAACATTAGTGTTTCCTGTGACATGGTGAGCTGAGGCTCAGGCTGTAAGGTCTCATCAAGACGATGATAGAACATCCTTTAGTGTTGATGATGAAATAAGCTTTATATCTAGAAACCGACCAATCGTATCCTCTCTTTGATCTCCAGAAGGCAGTGGTCACACAGGAAGAAAGCGTTTGAAGAAAAAGAAAAAATGCATCCTTCAGTGAGGTGAGCTCACCTGCAGCTGTGCATAAATCCACGTCAGCGGCGATTCACTGCTGTCCTTCACTCTAAAGCATTTCATTGGTCGAAATGTTTTTATGTTGTGGGATTTAAGGTCTTTTTTTAAATATCATTTATTATTTTATTCTTCTATGGTTCCAGGTACATGGGTCAGGACTTGTTTCTGTGGCGACAGGACTGGACCTGCAGGAGAACAAAGTGTTTAAAAGGGAAACACAATCATAAAGAACGAGGAAGCAGCAAGGATTCTGGGCGGAGCTTCCTGTGACTGACTGATCTAACCCTCGCTCACCTCTCAGTGGCGCCAAAGTAACTGCGTCCATTTGTGATGTCAGCAAGGTTTCTGTGTGCACTTCCTGTCAGGTCGAGGCGCTGCACTGTCTCTGAGCTCAGGTGGTCTGATGTGGGTGGGGCTCAGAAAGCACAGCAAATAAACTCTTTCCAGGTTAATGCCACCTGCCTGCTCACCTGGTTTCTTGCAAAAGACCTTTTAGATTAAAAGCCTCGCATTGTTCCCGTGCAGGTGTTCAGGTTTTAGACTTTTCTGTTCTTATTGTTGATTAAAGTTCGCTGAGACTTTTACTGTTAGAATAAATGTTGTTCTAGCTCTTTGATGAGTCCTGTTTTTTGTTTGTTTGTTTGCTAAAGTACCGAACGGGACAGAAAAACAATCAGAATTGTCTGAGGGCCAGGAAAGATGCCCAACGGGTTTATTTCTTCAAGTGGAGAAAACGTGTCAATGTGATATTGGTCCACTTGATTGATCTTTATCATTATTATTATTATTTATTTATTTTAAGTTATTAAAAATTGGACAGACAATTAGACAGAAAAGGGGGAAAGAAAAACAGAGGGGATCGGGGGACAGTAAGAGAAGACACTGAGAAAATCCATTGGGTCACCTGTTAACAGAAGAAAAAAGAAAACAAACAACAAGAGAACAACACAAAACAGAGGTCAAAGCAACAACCTATCTACGTGTAAGTAACAGTAAATACTAAATATTGAATGTTGAGCAGCACGCAAGATCAACAGCGCACGATATGCTTTAAGGTAGCAGCCAAGGAAGATATAGTTTGTGTCTGTGAGCACCCATGTGTACAACCCCCAGACCCAGGAGATGTTACCCTTTTCCCTGGGGTGGAGGCAAGCAGCCCGCAGCCACAGGGAGGCCAAGCGTCCTGATGGTGTACAGAGAACAGGGGTTGTGAAGACCCCATACCTCACTCCGCTTGCTCATATGTCGTGTTGCTGCGTGCTCTTCTAAGCGAGCAGCTCCTGTGCTCACCTGACGGTCACCTGCACCAAGGAGCTGCTGTGATTGACGGAGCAGCAGCTCTCCGAGAACCAACATGTTGGACTTTCAGTTCCAGGTTTTGAGCCACAAAGTACTCATTGCCATATGCAGTAATCTGATTGGTCAAATCTGAGCCTGTTTAGAAAAAATAACTCCCAGATGCATCCACCCATGATGGATGTTTCTTTTTCAATCACTATGTGCTAAAAGACCTCCCTGCACTGAATCATACTTGTTATCAATCTCTGGCTCTCTTTCACAGCATGTCTTTTGTACGGTCTTCCTTCTCTCACCCTAACCAGTCGCGGCAGATGGCCGCCCTCTCACTGAGCCTGGTTCTGCTGGAGGTTTCTTCCTGTTAAAAGGGAGTTTTTCCCTCCCACTGTCGCTAAAGTGCTTGCTCATAGGAGGTCATATGACTGCTGGGTTATTGTAAGGTCTACCTTACAATATGAAGCGCCTTGAGCTTGTATAAATAAAACTGAATTAGTGTACACCCCCCCAACATACACACACACACGCACACAGCGCAGGTAAGCAGCTGAGTCACATGTGAGGTAGACTCTTCATCTGCAGCTCACAGACGGTCACACGCAGAGCCATGAACCGGAGACGTGCACGTGCTTATTCACGCGTTTACTTTTTTTCTTTTCTTTTTTTTACAATAGATGACGTCATCATCCTCATCCCCGTGTCAGCGTTGCGGTGACGTCACGCAAAACCGGCGCTTCCCGTACTGAAGCGACGGCGCTCCAAATCATGTGACCTCTGCCCGGCGCACGCTGAGCTGATCGATCAGAAGAATCTGTGCTGATTACCGATGAGCGGGTCTTCCGAAAACCCTCACACTGCCGAGCGCGCGACCGGAAACCGACCCGCCTTCACAATAAGAGTAGGCCGAGGGCAGCCATTCCGTCACGGTCACACCTGCAGTCAGGTGTGCTGTGACGAAGTTACTCGCGTGGTCACACTTTTTACTCGTACATGAGTTATCCTCCATCATCGCTCCTCAGCAGACCAACGCTGAGGGGGCCGTGCTTTTCCGTGCTCAAGTCTTACAGTATGTAAAAGGGACTCTGAGCTGCTCTCCGGTTTAAGTCTTGCTGGATCATGCAGGTCTGACTTGCCACTTACACAGCCATTCGACTCAGTCGTGTGAGGTGTGCACCGCTGGATTGGCTCAGCACACACCATCCCCATCGGTACAATCTGCAGAATCCTGCCTACCACGTGACTTTAGCCAGCAGGTGAACCACTGTTTCATTTTAATCAATGGCTAGTTTTGTGTGAACAAAAACAACATGAAAATTCAGTCTGACTCACCGAAATTACAACATAGTGCCTCTGAGTCTAACTACTGACCACTGCCAAGCCAAATGTATGATAACAGAGCTCCACAGCGCCCTCTGCTGTGGCAGTACCAGGTAATTTGACAGCCAGCCCCGGTGTGCCTGCCTCAGACTCGGTCAGTGCTGCAGTGGACTGTAATATTCTATTTTTTCTAATAAAACCTGTTCGAACCTCACTGGGCATGTTATCAGGTGCGGGCTTTAATTGTGAAGGTCTCGGCAGCTCTTCCGGTGCGGTGGTCGCTGTCGCGGTGCGTGTTGACGCAGCGGGTGCGTCAGGAGGAGATGTTGTAGAGCATCATCGGAGCCGAGCCCCTACGGTGGCCCCTAGAGACAAAGCACGTACAAACTCCAAAACACTTACAAAATAAAAAACACATGCAAAAGACAAAACACGTACAAAATACAAAACACGTGCAAACTCCAAAGCACTTACAAAATCCAAAACACGTGCAAACTCCAAAACACTTACAAAATAAAAAACACATGCAAAAGACAAAACACGTACAAAATACAAAAAACATGCAAAATCCAAAACACGTACAAAATACAAAACACGTGCAAACTCCAAAACACGTACAAAATACAAAACACGTGCAAAATACAAAACACGTGCAAACTCCAAAACACGTGCAAACTCCAAAACACATGCAAAATACAAAACACGTACAAAATACAAAACACGTGCAAAATACAAAACACGTGCAAAATACAAAACACGTGCAAACTCCAAAACACGTGCAAACTCCAAAACACATGCAAAATACAAAACACGTGCAAAATACAAAACACGTGCAAAATACAAAACACATGCAAAATACAAAACACATACAAAATACAAAACACGTGCAAACTCCAAAACACGTGCAAACCCCAAAACACGCGCAAACTCCAAAACACATGCAAAATCCAAAACACAACGGAAGTGCTCCAGGACGCTAGGGGCAGTGTTGAGCTTTTGTTACCTAGTAACTACACAAGCCAGGAAGTACCAATGACCGGATTTGGGGTCTGCAGCCTTAAAGGCCGCATTTTAAGGCCGATTATGTCACAGCGACACGACAAAGACTGTCCCAATTCAAAGGCTGCTCGAAATGCGGCCCTCAAATGCGTCCTTAATTTCCCTGAATTTTAAGGATGGGTCTGTGTAGCCTTCATGGCCCAACATATCCCAGACTTCATAGCGCGGCGGTGGTTTGGATAATTTTGCCGAAAAAAAACGGCGGAAGCGGAGCGGACGAAGAGTAAACTTCCAGAAGTAAGTACTGAATATTATGTCACTTATTTATGCGCAAATGTTTTTATAATGAAGAACATTAAAACATTACTGTTGGCAACATGTCGGGAAAGTTATGTGACATTAGCGACGTTTGTACTAACTTGGTTTTAAAGCCTTTACTTCAAAATATTCGCCGTTCAATAGCTGACTTTAATCTTACAGAGAATGTGATGATTTTATGCGTAATTAAAGTCAGTCATGTCAGTCAGCTGACGGTTCACTCCTTAAGCTGAAAGAAAGATGCTTTAATCACAGGAGTCACACATGTGTCCACTGTACCATCTGGGAACAGATGGTACAGTGGACACATGTGTGACACAAACACTAAATCCTCCTTCTCTGGTGCTGTTTTGTAGCAGTGTGTACACCTGAGACTGTCACCTGTCTGTCTGTCCTGCACTCTCTCTCTGTTTCTTTCTCTCTGATTGTGGAATAAAAGTATGAACGTGTGTTTATAAGTTACACTTGTGTTTGAATCCTGCAGCTTATCACACATCTGATTTCTATGTGTGACACCTGCAAGTGTCCAGAGTGAGGACAGGCTGAGGGACCCACTGCTGCACATCATCTGTGAGGCTTTGCAGCCCTGATGATCCACCAGGACAATCTCAGCAGTATGTGAGGAAGAGGAGGAGGAAGAGCCAGCAGCAGCTGACAGATGGAGAGAATAGACAGACTGTTCCCTGTTTGTGAAGGACTGCTAGAAAAGTTTAAAATAACTAATTGTCTGTCCTGAATCAGTCTTATTAGGTAATGTTCAAATAATTTTATCATTCCAGTGTTTCCAGTGTGGGAGAAAGTACTCAGGGCCTTCAAGTTACGCACTATGAAAGGCAGCAACAAGTTTGATGTTCAGAAACCTAAAGTCTGTATGAGCAGCAGAATGGAACTAAAAATAAATGTTGGTTTCAGTTCTATGAAGCTTTGAGTATTTTGGATCAGTAGCACTGCTGTGTTTGTTGCATCATATTGCTGTGATTGTTTATATGCTTTATATATTCTGAGCTAAGTTGATCTATAGTGTTACATCATATTCTATAAGGATGTTATGTGTTTGTAGACTTTCTGCCCAGTTTGACCCATTTAGCAGACGTCAGCCTGTTTAAGGCTCTGATATCTATTCTGTATGACTTAAAGCAGTTATGACATGGTCTGATTTTCTCACCCAATACAGGAATATTTAATACATCAGTCTACTCTTCATTTTATCAGAAACATATATATACTATTATATGTAGTATAATATGTATATATCTCATGTATATCTCATGCACATATCTTTCCACGTAGCACTTTTAATTCTTATCCCTACTTTTATTTTTTTCCATGTCTATTTAAGTGCTATTTATGACACTATGTTTGCACTGAAGCACCGCAGCAATTTCCTAATGTTGTAAACCTGCTCAACATTTGGCAATAAACCCCATTCTGATTCTGATATATTGTACATATATTTATTAGTTTCAGATGTAGCCATTCTTGTATTTTGCTTGTTTACATTATTGTATTTTGCACAACTCTGTTGCTTGTGAAGTATGGAAGAAATATAGTATCATCAGAATTCAAGTATTTTTAGACATTGAATTTATGACACTGAATTTTTATCCTCCAAATTTCCCTGCAAAAATATTCACCTGCAAAAATTCACCTGCAAAAAATTCACCTGCAAAAATTCACCTGCAAAAAATTCACCTGCAAAAATTCACCTGAAAAAAATTCACCTGCAAAAATTCACCTGCAAAAAATTCACCTGCAAAAATTCACCTGAAAAAAATTCACCTGCAAAAAATTCACCTGCAAAAATTCACCTGCAAAAATTCACCTGCAAAAAATTCAGCTGAAAAAAATTCACCTGAAAAAATTCACCTGCAAAAATTCAACTGCAAAAGTGATGAACTTTAATGACCCAAGCCAGAGCAATCAGCACCAGATCGAGTCAAGTGGCTCTCAGCCAATTAAATTATGCTGTTTGATCACATGACACCGTTAGCCAGCAGTGTGTCTCCTAAAAGAGAGCTGTTTAAAGGTGAGTGATTAAGTTTTTCTCCTAAATAGAGATCATTACAGAACGCCTAGTCCTACTTAAAATCCCATTTATTATTATTATTTTTTTATCATCTACTCGAACTAAGGAAAACGTTTGACTAACTCAAAGACAATTTCCACGCCTCCCCTGCCTGACTGCAGAGGCAGTTTTGAATTTAGGAGCGCCAAGATGGCAGCGGCAAACCCTGGCGGCTCTCCGGTGAGTATATATATTTTTTTATCTTCAAGTTTGTCTTTTGAAACCTTAATTTTATTTAAATCCGTTGCTCACGTATAAAGTACACAGACGGGGTCTTTGCTCAACTCGTCTGAGGCGTGTCTCACTAAGCGCTACATGCTAGCATCCTGCTAACCGAGCTACCCTTTACATGCTGTGCTTTAGAAAATAGGATACTCGTTAAAAAAAATACTCCGCAGATATTGATAGATAGACGAACACTGCAAATATAATGTTGGAAACGAGAACGGCCTTTGGTGAAGGGGTAAAATACACCATGAATAGAGCCATAGAGTGAATGGCTGCCATGGTTGCAGAACAGCCTGATTTAATGACAAGAATGGGGAAGAGAGGGTGAAGTGAACCACAGCCACAAAACACGGTCAGACAAGGCGGCAAAAGGGCAGTGATCTGTCCGTCAGTATGAAGTTGGTGTGTGCTTTGGTGAACAAAAACTCCAGACTGGTAGCAGGAAGATGGGAGACTCGTGTTTCACTGGAATAGTGGTGAATTAAAACATCCTTTGTTGGGGACATTTCGGTGTAAATGCATCCATACAGGCAAGACAGAGGCAGACCAGACAGTGAAGAAAACAAGGCAAACATTAGAAATATAAAAACGGAAATATAGGATGAGTCGGGGATGAGTTCCTGCCCCAAGTGGAGGAGTTCAAGTATCTCGGGGTCTTGTTCGCGAGTGATGGGAGAAGGGAGCCGGAGATCAACAGACGGATTGGGGCTGCAGCTGCAGTAATGCGGACGCTGCACCGGTCCGTCGTGGTGAAGAGGGAGCTGAGTGTAAAAGCGAAGCTCTCAATTTACCGGTCGATCTACGTCCCTACCCTCACCTATGGCCACGAGCTGTGGGTAGTGACCGAAAGAACGAGATCGCGGATACAAGCGGCAGAAATGAGCTTCCTCCGAAGGGTGGCTGGCCTCTCCCTTAGAGATAGGGTGAGAAGTTCGGCCATCCGGGAGGGGCTCAGAGTAGAGCAGCTGCTGCTCCACATCGAAAGGAGCCAGCTGAGGTGGTTCGGGCATCTGACAAGGATGCCCCCTGGGCGCCTCCTGGGTGAGGTGTTCCAGGCATGTCCCACCGGGAGGAGGCCCCGGGGAAGACCCAGGACACGCTGGAGAGATTATATCTCTCGGCTGGCCTGGGAACGCCTTGGTATTCCCCCGGATAAGCTGGAGGAGGTGGCTGGGGAGAGGGAGGTCTGGGCCTCTTTGCTTAGGCTGCTGCCCCCGCGACCCGGCCTCGGATAAAGCGGATGAAGATGGATGGATGGAAATATAGGATTAATATAACATACAATTAGGGAAAATGTAAGGAACACAATGTAAATGATATTGTAAAGTCATTAAAACAGCATACTCTGATTAAAAGAAACACATAATTGGGTAGGATAATAACAATAATAATGTTAAAAAACATGTGCAAGATGGGTATGTATACTTGTAGCCAGAATACTATAAAGTTGTAGCATGCCAGACCATCTTGATTGAATGTAACTTCGCTCCACACAAGTTTTATGGTAGACATATTCATATTGGTATCTAATAAATGATTAATTCTTAGATTTTATCGAACGTTAATTTATAAATTGTTTCTGTCTTTATGTGTTTGTTTCAGATTATGCAAGATGAAATTATTCAGTCAGCAAGACACTTGCTGCAGTTGCTGACATCATCCAACTGAACTGCTGCTGTGATGAATCAGAATACAAGGTTTACTTTAGCAAGACTTATGAGTTAATGCTACATTTAACTAAATTGTTATATATTTTTTGTGTCCAATATTGTCTCCATATGATTTTGTTTTTTGCAACATCTTGCAGAGAACAGAGTCAAGGTACCAGCTTGGTCAACCCTAAAAGACCATCTGTTCAATGACCAGGTGAAAAAGTCATAAACTAAACACTCTGCATGAGCATGGAATTTAGGATGCAACTTTATATCTTACCTGCTCTACACTCAGGGCTTGAATTACAACAACAGTCAATCACATAAAAAAAAATACTTTTGGTAGTTCTGTGTCTCTGTCTCTCTCCTCCAAACCCAGATGGCTGCTGGTACTGAACCGGGTTCTGGTTCTGCTGGAGGTTTCTTCTTGTTAAAGGGGAGTTTTTCCTCTGCACTGTCACTTCATGCTGCTCAGTGTGAGGGATTGTTGAGGTTGAGTCCATATGTCCTGCGAACAACTGCTGGGCAATGACACCATGCAATCTTCTGGGATTCCTTGGATAGAAAACCTGTGAACTGCACTTGTCCTTGGTCTTCACAGCTCACCTTTTTACTGTTTATTGAATCAAAATTCTCCAGTGACATGGATTCTACATTGTAACTGATGTGATGTTCTATAAAGTGGTTTTAATAAAAAAAAAGGCAAAAATTAGTTTGTTTCTTTATTCAATTTTTGAACAGTGATACTCATTCAGTAAATGCAAATTATTTACATGGCAGTGCACTATAGGCATAAATCTAGACCCCTAGATAAAACATGATGGCATTATAGCAGTGACGACTCCTCCACAGCAGCAGGTGGGGTTTTTCTTTTTTGAGGACGGCTTCTTTTACCCGTCACTACAGATGGTCTGTTTATGTTTTGATCAAGAGCCTTTTTTGGGCAGCTGAAGAGGAGAAGTCTATCTTATGGCCAACCTCTGACTGTATCTTGGTCACATTACCCAGCAAAACCCAGTATGCAGGTTCACCTGTAACAGTCCTTGTGCCACAGATCAACACTGTTGCTTCTACATTAAACAGAAGAGCAGTGACATGGGTGCAGGTCTCCGTGACTCCGGCCTTACAGCTGGAGTGGGCGGCTTCAACCTTCCCTGTGATGCTCACAGTGACCCATGGCTGCAATGCTGGTTCATTCAGTCTTTGAGAGTGCAGCACCTGAAACACACACACAAAGTTCTTGTCTTTAAATGAACTATGAGCCAAGGCTGACATAAATGTTTTATCTACTTAATCATTAATGTAACAGTGTTTAGAAAGTTAGCACATGTAATTTTTCATTTCTTTATGTGTCCATCTATAGAACGCTGCATGTTATATTCTAAATCTGCCTGTTCTGTCAGAAACCTGCCTGCAGAAAATGAACCTAAAGGATGTAATCACTTTCAAGATGGAGAAAGCATAAAGTGACAATTATGAATCACTTAATATGATAAGGAGATTCTGCAGGTCATTAATCAATGTATAAAATTAAAATAAAATGCATTTTTAGTGACACAAGATACAAATATGGAAGCAAGATGTATAATCGCTCAGTTTGGGGAAATTGTGGGTAGCCTGCAAGAGCCTCAACTTCTCCATACCCACAATGTGCAACAAATGGGCACAGCTGATCTTCAACAGTGGAACATCGGCCAGTTACTTCCAACTTTAACGCAGCTTGTAGTCTTGGAGAGCAGCACACCAAAACTGCATGCACAACTTCTGCTAACAGTGGAAACGGATTAAGAAATCCATGCAAACAGATTGATAAACCGAAAGAATATTATTTTACAGGATTAATGATCATATCAGCCGCTGGCTGATCACAAACCCTGAGGGTGTATACGAGAAGCAGAAGAAGCAGAGGGAATATCCCGTTTAAGTTTAGAAAGTATTTGTAAAGATATTGACCATATCCTTTTCTGAAAGTGTGGATATAATGGATGGGGTAAGGTACTGACATGCTACAACTTTATAGTTGTTAAATTCTGGCTACAAGTATACATACCCATCTTGTACATGTTTTTTTTATTATTATTATTGTTATTATTATTATTATTATCCTACCCAATTATGTGTTTCTTTTAATCAGAGTATGCTGTTTTAATGACTTTACAATATCATTTACATTGTGTTCCTTACATTTTCCCTAATTGTATGTTATATAGGGATGGGTATTGATAAGATTTTAACGATTCCGATTCCATTTTCGATTCTGTTTAACGATTCGATTCCTTATCGATTCTCTTATCGATTCGTTTTTTTAAAAGGAGAACACTAAAGTCGATTAGCTTAGAACTGTGTTTTATATCTTCTCTTTGAACAAGATAGAAATTTAGGAGTAACATGGCCTTACAAACCCAACAGTGAGATCTTAAGAGATCCACAGCCTACGGCTCTTCAATGGGGTGTCACAGTGTCCCCAGGAAAAAAAATGTATATGTAAAATAATAAAATAAATATTCTCCTGTAGCAATAACAAAGTTTAACATAAATTATTCTGTAGCAATTACACAAGAATATCCAGTAATGTCCCTGCCTACAATTAAACACATTCACTTACCAAAGTGAAATCGGGGGCATCTGCTGTGGCAAATGGGTGCAAGCCTTTGACCACAAACTTAGACACTGCTCGGTGACATTCGTCTATCCTGGCCTGAAAGGAGACGCTACCGGTAGACTGCAGCGAGAACTGCCAGCATCTGAGCCAGCCAGACTCTGTCTCTCTCATCATGGTTATCTAAATGCAACGCACAGTAATAGCAGGTTTTGTAATAAGGTAAATCGCGCTAACATAATGTGCAATGCTAATTGATTAGTTACCTGCAGTATTAACGGGAGAGGACGTGGAAACGCTACCGCTGCTGCTGGGTTGAGCTTCGCTAGTCCGGAGCGGATCAAAAACACGACATTCGTTGAAAGCAATCGCGTGTTTTTTGAGCAAATGCTTTTGCATGTTCGTAGTGTTTCCTCCCTTTGATGAAATCTCTACTTTGCAAGTATTGCACGTTGCCCTGTTGTCATCCTTTCTCATAAAGTGTAACCAAACTTTTGAGCGTTTGTGCCGCTCAGGCGCCGTGTTTCCTACTGGGTAAAAGACGCTACTCAACGTGATGACGTCATTCGGGGCGACTGGAATCGATAAGGGAATCGTTTATAAAAGTGGCAAATGATTCCAAGGAATTGAAACAGTGGGAACCGGTTCTCAACAAGAACCGGTTTTCGATACCCATCCCTAATGTTATATTAATCCTATATTTCCATCCATCCATCTTCATCCGCTTTATCCGAGGCCGGGTCGCGGGGGCAGCAGCCTAAGCAAAGAGGCCCAGACCTCCCTCTCCCCAGCCACCTCCTCCAGCTTATCCGGGGTAATACCAAGGCGTTCCCAGGCCAGCCGAGAGATATAATCTCTCCAGCGTGTCCTGGGTCTTCCCCGGGGCCTCCTCCCGGTGGGACATGCCTGGAACACCTCACCCAGGAGGCGCCCAGGGGGCATCCTTGTCAGATGCCCGAACCACCTCAGCTGGCTCCTTTCGATGTGGAGCAGCAGCTGCTCTACTCTGAGCCCCTCCCGGATGGCCGACCTTCTCACCCTATCTCTAAGGGAGAGGCCAGCCACCCTTCAGAGGAAGCTCATTTCTGCCGCTTGTATCCGCGATCTCGTTCTTTCGGTCACTACCCACAGCTCGTGGCCATAGGTGAGGGTAGGGACGTAGATCGACCGGTAAATTGAGAGCTTCGCTTTTACACTCAGCTCCCTCTTCACCACGACGGACCGGTGCAGCGTCCGCATTACTGCAGCTGCAGCCCCAATCCGTCTGTCGATCTCCGGCCCCCTTCTCCCATCACTCGCGAACAAGACCCCGAGATACTTGAACTCCTCCACTTGGGGCAGGAACTCATCCCCGACTCATCCTATATTTCCGTTTTTATATTTCTAATGTTTGCCTTGTTTTCTTCACTGTCTGGTCTGCCTCTGTCTTGCCTGTATGGATGCATTTACACCGAAATGTCCCCAACAAAGGATGTTTTAATTCACCACTATTCCAGTGAAACACGAGTCTCCCATCTTCCTGCTACCAGTCTGGAGTTTTTGTTCACCAAAGCACACACCAACTTCATACTGACGGACAGATCACTGCCCTTTTGCCGCCTTGTCTGACCGTGTTTTGTGGCTGTGGTTCACTTCACCTCACTCTTCCCCATTCTTGTCATTAAATCAGGCTGTTCTGCAACCATGGCAGCCATTCACTCTATGGCTTTATTCATGGTGTATTTTACCCCTTCACCAAAGGCCGTTCTCTTTTCCAACATTATATTTGCAGTGTTCGTCTATCTATCAATATCTGCGGAGTATTTTTTTAACGAGTATCCTATTTTCTAAAGCACAGCATGTAAAGGGTAGCTCGGTTAGCAGGATGCTAGCATGTAGCGCTTAGTGAGACACGCCTCAGACGAGTTGAGCAAAGACCCCGTCTGTGTACTTTATACGTGAGCAACGGATTTAAATAAAATTAAGGTTTCAAAAGACAAACTTGAAGATAAAAAAATATATATACTCACCGGAGAGCCGCCAGGGTTTGCCGCTGCCATCTTGGCGCTCCTAAATTCAAAACTGCCTCTGCAGTCAGGCAGGGGAGGCGTGGAAATTGTCTTTGAGTTAGTCAAACGTTTTCCTTAGTTCGAGTAGATGATAAAAAAATAATAATAATAAATGGGATTTTAAGTAGGACTAGGCGTTCTGTAATGATCTCTATTTAGGAGAAAAACTTAATCACTCACCTTTAAACAGCTCTCTTTTAGGAGACACACTGCTGGCTAACGGTGTCATGTGATCAAACAGCATAATTTAATTGGCTGAGAGCCACTTGACTCGATCTGGTGCTGATTGCTCTGGCTTGGGTCATTAAAGTTCATCACTTTTGCAGTTGAATTTTTGCAGGTGAATTTTTTTCAGGTGAATTTTTGCAGGTGAATTTTTTTCAGGTGAATTTTTTTCAGGTGAATTTTTTTTCAGGTGAATTTTTGCAGGTGAACTTTTTTGCAGGTGAATTTTTGCAGGTGAATTTTTGCAGGGAAATTTGGAGGATAAAAATTCAGTGTCATAAATTCAATGTCTAAAAATACTTGAATTCTGATGATACTATATTTCTTCCATAGTGAAGCTCGCACACAATAATTTCACTCACATGTGCTGTACCAATGTACCTGCACATGTGATGTGACAATAAAGGTGATTTGATTTGAAACGGTTATCACAGCTTGTACATTTTCTTTTTACACATGTATGTAAGCATTTGAGCCAAATTTAGTAATGCCAACATACTGAAGGAACAACATTTGTCTCTTATATATGATACACCTATATATGCACTGTCAATATACATTTTGAACCAGCTGCAGATGTCAGAGTAACAACTGACTGACCCCCACATAAAGTGCGTTACAGTAGTCCACAGGGGAAGAAATAAAAGCATGGATCACGGTTTCAAAGTGCTGCCTAGAAAGAAAAGATTTCATTCTTGCCAGTCGCCTTAAATGATAAAAATGGACTGGTCCAACTTAAAACCAAGGGCAGTAACAACAGGTTTAAAATAAACCTCCAGCGGTTCCAAATGAAAAGAAGAGGACTCACAGGGGCCACTGGGTCCAAACACCAACAAATCTGTTTTCTTTTCATTCAAATTTAAAAAGTTTAGAGCCAACCAAGCTTTAATGTCATCTAGGCATGTCAAGAGAGGTTTTATTCAGATGCCATCCTTCGGCTTCAGTGGCAAATAAATTTGGCAGTCATTCCTATATACTTGTCTTTGAGTGAAGATTTAAGGTGGTAAGACATGTAAATAACTGCAACTTGAATCTGTACTGAAGCTCAGTATTTGACACAGAGTTCATGTTCACTGCTATAATGCCTAATAATGACTAATATAATAACCATAATATTGGCCATATTATATTTACATTACCAAAGTGATATGACTTTAGTCTCATGAACAACATTAGCTAATTGTTATTTACTAGCTAATCTTAAATGACTGTTCAGTACAGAAATGAAGCCCAAAAATCATGTTTTACTGTCCTGTGGTCTCAGCCTCAAATACTTATCAAATCACACAAAGCTCTTGTAGAAACAAACAAACAAATGAAAAAAATATGTTCTCCTTCATTTCTGTCAAAAAAAGTTGTATGACACGTTTCCAGCTGTTAGTATCATAGTTGCTAGGCAACCTGGGAAGCGCAACGGAGACTAGAGCCCATGTGTTTGCAACAAACTTGCCGTTTATTTTACAAATCGAGCTCAACACTGCCCCTAGCGTCCTGGAGCACTTCCGTTGTGATTTGGATTTTGCATGTGTTTTGGATTTTGTATGTGTTTTGGATTTTGCATGTGTTTTGGATTTTGTATGTGTTTTGGAGTTTGCATGTGTTTTGAATTTTGTACGTGTTTTGGATTTTGCATGTGTTTTGGATTTTGCATGTGTTTTGGAGTTTGCACGTGTTTTGAATTTTGCACGTGTCTTGGATTTTGCACGTGTTTTGGATTTTGTACGTGTTTTGGATTTTGCACGTGTTTTGGATTTTGTACGTGTTTTGGATTTTGTACGTGTTTTGAATTTTGTACGTGTTTTGGAGTTTGCACGTGTTTTGGATTTTGCACGTGTTTTGTATTTTGTACGTGTTTTGGATTTTGTACGTGTTTTGGATTTTGCATGTGTTTTGAATTTTGTATGTGTTTTGGATTTTGTACGTGTTTTGGATTTTGTACGCCTTTTGGATTTTGCATGTGTTTTGAATTTTGTATGTGTTTTGGAGCTTGTACGTGTCTTGGATTTTGTACGTGTTTTGGATTTTGTACGTGTTTTGGATTTTGCATGTGTTTTGTCTTTTGTATGTGTTTTGGATTTTGTACGTGTTTTGGATTTTGTACGCCTTTTGGATTTTGCATGTGTTTTGTATTTTGTACGTGTTTTGGATTTTGTATGTGTTTTGGAGCTTGTACGTGTCTTGGATTTTGTACGTGTCTTGGATTTTGTACGTGTTTTGGATTTTGTACGTGTTTTGGATTTTGCATGTGTTTTGGAGTTTGCATGTGTTTTGGATTTTGTATGTGTTGAGGAGTTTGTGCGTGCTATTTGGAATTTGTAAGTGTTTTGGAGTTTATACATGCTTTGTCTCTAGGGGCCACCGTAGTCGGAACCGGACAGGAGGAGCAGCTCTGGGCAGCAGCCGCCGAGAGGCGCTGAGGCCTGGAGAGATGCTGCTGAAGAGCCGCTCCTCTCCTCCAGCATCAGCTCAGTGTCTGTGGTTGTCTGTGTGTATGTGCATCTGAGTGTGTGTTGTGCACACTTGTCCACATCATGAGCAGTTTTCTTCACTGGTTCTATGCCGTGATGAAAAACAGGAAGATCCCCCCCTCCCTTCCCCAGACTTTTTACCTATGGAACCCTTTGGAGTGAGCTGTCCAATCACCTCTGACCTCCTGAGAAGGGCAGAGCTTCACAGAGTGAGCTCCAGAGTGGATGTGAAGTCTCAGTGACTGATGGAGGAGCTGATCTACTCCATGTGTGCCCGTGTGTCAGCCTCTGATTGGACAGAGCGTCTGTGGCACTGCTGTCTGTGCTGCAGAGGAGCTTCATCTATCCTTCAGCTGTGTCTGCAAGAGCTCCTGCATACAAAACCCAGTGCTCAAACTCCAAACTCTCACTTCATCTGTTCGTGTGGTTCACACAAAAGTATTGACAGTACTGATGATACTGCAGTATATGTGCAGAAAAACACTAAAACTGAAGTTTTAATGTCAGTGACTCTCACCTGTGCGAGTGTGTGTGTGAGATCATGTGGTCATTTGACAGTTGGATATTTCCTGTTAGAAATAGGAAATATCTTTAACCCGTTCCCAGGAAACAGAATCATCTCTGAGCCGTTATTTCAAATTAGAAGTTTTATAAAGCGCTCGTGTTTTATTTTCTGCTGGTCAGTGCTTTAGTTCAACTTTTAACTCTAAAGATGAAATGAACAGTTGATTTGCTCATGCTCTGTGTTTTTAATAAATATCACATATTTGACTGCATGACCCCGTTTCTGTGCCGAACCTCTGTAATCAGAGCACTGTGAATAAAAATGTCTGTAGGAGTTCATTCAGTGCTTAATTGAAAGTTGAAGGTGTTTGAACCTCAGACTCAGGCTGGTGTGGACAACCTGCAGGTCCTTTTGGACCTGACTACACACCTGCAGGTGCCTCAGCTGTCAGGATTCAAACACACACAAATCAGTAAGAGCAGGATCGTCTGAAATTACTCATTTTGTCTGATTAAATATTTAAAATCTGTCACGGTGGCACAACAGGCCCGCACAAACCCACCTGTATCACCTGCCTCTGTCTTCATTTCCCAGGATGCTCTGGGGTTTCTCAGCAGGCCTGTGAAGATGAGTGTGACATCATGGTTCCTGGTAAGCAGTTCGGGGACTCGACACCGCCTCCCCGAGAGATGATTTTTGTGGGCCGAGAGGACTGCGAGCTGATGCTTCAGGTGAGGCTGACCTGTGCAGGTGTTCGGGTTAGTAGAAATTGCCTCCCTCTAGGTTGGTCTGAAAAAGGAAGTTGTAATGGTGTCTTGTTTGAGTCGCAGTGAAAGTAAGCAAAAAGAGTTGTATGTGTGTGTGTCTCAGTCTCGCAGTGTGGACAAACAGCACGCTGTCATCAACTACAACCCGACCACTGATGAACACCTGGTGAAGGACCTGGGCAGCCTCAATGGGGTGAGCCATACACAACATATCAGTACATTATCATAGGTATCCACCAATCAGCAGCAAACACAGGTGGGGGGTGGTGATGCCTAAAGTCACAGGTCACAGGGTGGCTGTAGCTCAGGTGGCAGAGCAGGTCAGCCCCTAATCAGAAGGTCGGTGGTTCGATCCCAGGCTGCATCCTGGCTGCTTGCCAAATATCCTTGGGCAAGATACTAACCCCGTGTTTGCCTACTGGTGGTGGTCAGAGGGCCCGGTGGCGCCAGTGTCCGGCAGCCTCGCCTCTGTCAGTGCGCCCCAGGGCAGCTGTGGCTACAATGTAGCTGCCATCACCAGTGTGTGAATGGGTGAATGACTGAATGTAGTGTAAAGCACTTTGGGGTCCTATGGACTAGAAAAGCGCTATACAAATGCAGGCCATTTACAGTACAAAGATTTTTTTTTTTTTTATTAACTTAAAAAAATTTAATTCCACTTTAATTTAAACAGGCAAGAACTGTAAAATCACAAAAGAGTGAAAACCTTCAGAGTGGACTTCAGGATCATAATCAGAAACTTTCACCTGGACGTTTGTTTGTTTGTTTCCTGCAGACAACGACCTTCGGATTCCTGATCAGACCTACATCACCCTCAAACTGTCCGACATCATCCGCTTTGGATACGATATCCTTCAGACGCACACACGCACTGTTTGTGTGCGTGTCTGTGCGCGCGTGTGTGTTTCTGTGCGTGTGTGTGTGATAATTTTAATATTTTTCTGAGCTGTTGTTCACATTCTCACGTCTATGTTCTGGAGAAAAGTCAACACAAAGTCCCAGAGGAGGCCCTAAAGGTTGGTGTTTGTGGGTGTGTGTTTTCTATTGTACAAATTACTGCATAGAGGGTGTTATTTAATTTCCTTGTTTAACTGCATTTAGTTTGCATTTCCAAAACTACTCAGAGCGTCATGAATTTCTCATGACTACACACAGCATGTACAGTACCGTGAGCACATGCAGTACCGTGAGTACATGCAATTTGCAGTACCTTGAGTACGTTTGCCTCATTCTTCTGTTTCAGCATGAGAAGTACAGCAGTCAGCTGCAGATGAGCCTAAAGCCTTCAGAGGGGAAGAAGAGTGACGTGGATGAGCGGGCGAGAGGCGAGAAAGCGCAGAGTACCAAGAGCCTCGCACAGGGTAACAATAATACAGCAACAGTACTGGCAGTAAATATACTGTGTATCAAATGTACTCCTAACAATACTGGGCGTAATACAAGCAATAACACAAAATTTTGACATCACACAGGGTCAAAAATATACTGCACTGTACAAAACATAATGTATCACAAAACCCTGCACCAGACCTAGACAAACCACAATACACAATTGAAGGCATGTGCTTGTATTATTTTGGCCAATCTTAGTAGTGTTTCAGCCTCACTGGATGGAATGCTAAGCAATTTTCCTCTCATTCATACACATGTGCTAACATGCATGTCTTGCCTGCAGAGCTGCTTGGGCGGCTGAATGTCTTGCTCAAGGCAATGTGGACTGGAGGAACCAAGGACTTAAACTGCCATCTACTACTGTCTACTGCTCTACCTGCTGAGCCACAGCTGCTGAAAGACAGCAGGAGAGGCAGGTGGAGCCACAGGAGTGTTACAGCGTACAACAAACACACACAAGCTCAGGCACACTCAACCAGCCAATATACAAGAAGGGCCTCCAGTACACTAGATCTTCATTTCCCTCTGCTTTTAATTTAAATTCCTGTACTCTAAATATTTCCTGTCATACCACAAAAATAAAGATCCAGTGCTTTGGCCTGTAGGGCTGTCCATCACATCGCATCATATCACATCACAGTTTTGTCAAATATCTCCTTCCAGCACCATCTGTCCTTGATGCCCAGACAAGCAAACGTGGCTCCATAGGAGCTTTCTCTTCACTGAGACCAGAATATGATCAGAATAGGATAGCTATGCTCTCGCTGTCCACAGCCTTCAGTCACAAATTGTTACTGTCACTCACTTCTGAGGAATTTACCACCGGAGAATCAGAATCACCACATCCCCATAAGTCATCATCTTCTCTGTAATTCTGTTTGTGGATTTATTGGCTGTGTGTGTGTGTGTGTGTGTGTGTGTGTGTGTGTGTGTGTGTGTGTGTGTGTGTGTGTGTGTGTGTGTGTGTGAGAGAGAGATTAATGAGGGTGATAAAGGAACTGTAGGCCTCCATATTTCCTGAGTGATCAAAGGAGCTGCTCTGATGAGTCAGAAGGAGCCACCGTCCCCACTGTGCAGCATACTCAGCGTTTCCATACATCTGACATCCAGCTGTGTTTTTGTCATTTATTTTGGGGGAGTTTATCTCATTAAAACAGGTCTCAGGAAGAGTCAGCACTGATAACAGAAGGACTCTGTCACACACACACATGCAAACAAATATATTTGTACATGAGTGATGCAAAAATTGTTCTACAACTCTCCGCTTTAAAACAGAACTCACAAGGCCTCGGTCAAAGTTTAGTTCATGTTAAACAAAAGGCTGCAATGCTCACAAATACACAGGACACAAAGGTTTCAGCAATGTTGCGCACAGTCCTCGGCCTCCTGTGATGTGTGGTGCAGTCTTGCGGTGTAAACACCCGGTGTCCACATGTTTTATGACTGTAGCTGACAGTAACTGTAAACACATGCTGCTGCTTTCTTTTATGGAGTCAGAGACAGGCTGACTGGTAGTGGGAGGAATAAGTACAAGCTTCCACCTTTAGCTTCCGTCCAGCTTCTCATTATGTTCTCAGGTGTCTTCTCTGCATATAAACTCCTCACACTGCACTGATGGCAGGACAAATCGTCTATCTCCAGCTGAGAGCGAAAAGTTCAGCTTCACGGTGCTGCGAAAAAGTATTTGCCCACTTCTCAATGTTCTTTTTTGTTTGTTTGTTTTTTGTTTTGGGGTTTGTTTGTTTTTTTTTGGCATATTTGTGACTCTTACATGTAAAAAGGAGCATTAGGTTCACAGTAAGAGAAAAAAGCTGAAATATGGAGATTTTAGATTTTATTTTAGATCATTAAATCAAAGTTACTATTAGACAAAAATAGCCTGAGTAAATACCAAAGGCAGTGTTTTTGTTAACTCATAAATGAACCCTGAATGACGTTTGTTTGGATCCCTGAGTTCAGTTTCAGTAGCCACACCCAGATAAACGAGACACGCCTGACAAAGCTAAGTAGGTTAGAAGAGCTCATAAAACATCACAGCACAATCGAAAGAAACAACCGAGAAACAAAGTAACTTCTCTCGGCCTGGAAAGGGTCACAAAGCCATTTCCTCGAGGTCATTACTATCATTTCTGCTCCTGACAACAGAAGTTATTTACAAATGTTGTTATTAACAGTTTCATTACTAGTCATTTCCTACAACTGCTGGAGACTGTTACTCAAATATGAAGAATGTTGTATCACAGTTTTGTTTTTCCTTGAAGTATTTTTAGCTGCAGGTCCGTGTATTTCAGTGTGGTTTATTATACTGAATGACTAAAAATAAACTACACTGTGTTTTTCTGATACACATCCAATTAAACAGCTAGCTCATTAATATTTTTTTAATTTTTTCCGGGTACAAGAGATACCTGGTGCGCAGATGTGGGATTTTTGAATTTAGGATTGTTTCACACATTTCCAGAGATAAGAAACATTTTGTCAAACTGGACTGTCAAGCACAAACAATTCCATGCCAGCTACAAACAGACTCTTGGCAAATGCAAATACAGTCAAGGCTTTCGTTTTTGATGCTTTTTATAGTCCCACTGTTGCAAAGTGCAAATGGTAAATGGACTGATTCTTATATAGCACTCCTGGAGCAGTCAAAACGCTTTATGCAATATGCCTCATTGACATAAGCTCTTCTTCTTATGCTTGAGTGATTCCTAACATTCACACACATTTATACTCCAGTGGATGCATCGGAGAGCAACTTGGTGTTAGTATCTTGCCCTAGGATATTTGGCACACAGACTGGACAACAACAACAAATGCTTGCTCAAAGAAGCTCCTTTGATTGTTGGGGTTTTCTCCAGTGTAAGGTCTTTACAATATGAAGCATCTTAAGTGTTCTGTGTTGTTGTGATTTGATGCAAAATATGTATTGCCTGGACCCTTCTTCTATGAAGCCCTACTGTTTTAACAGGTCCAGCATGAGGTTTAGGGTTGTCTTGTTGAAATATAGAAGGCCTTCCCTAAAAAGGAGCTGTCTGTGCTGGAGCATGTGTTTCTCTGAAACCCATGTGTATTTTTCAGCATTTTGCTGGTGACGTTCCACATGTGCAAGCTGCCAGTTCTATAAACACTGATACACCATCAGAGCTGCTGGCTATTTAGCTGAGTGCTAATAACAAGCCAGATGGTCACTTTACTTTTCAGTCCGGAAGATGAGGTATCTATGTTTTCCAAAACAAATTTCAAACTTTGGTTTGTTTGAACAGTTATCCATTTTGCTTCAGTGTTCCTGAGTCCATGCAGTGATTTCCATTACAGAATCATATCTATCATTACCAAACTGATTCTCATTTTGTCCTGTACGCACAGAGATTCCTCCAGGTGCTCTGAATTTTTGATAATATTATGTAGTGTAGTTAACACGGCATTCAGAGTCTTCCCAGTTTTACACTGACAAACATTATGCTCGCATTTTTCACAGACTGATGAACCTCTGTCTCTCTAAGATGCGCTTTTTTATATCCAATTATTTTGCTGTCCTAATGTAAGTAGTAAGTACTGATTATGTCTGTGAAGGTTCTTAGTCATCCAGGTCATCGTAGTCAAAGGAGCTTGCAAAGAAAAGCGTCTGGACTTCTTTAAGTTACTTTAAGATGTTTCACCTCTCATCCGAGAAGCTTCTTCAGTTCTAAGGTCAAATGGTGGAGAGTCCCAGATATAAACCTAGTGGGAGTGACCCCCCACAGAGGGACAAAAGGACCCCCTGATGATCCTCTAATCGCCTGAGCCAAGGTGTGAGTAAGTAGTTATTTTATTAATTAGTTACATTTTAAAAACATGACGCACAACCTGAATACGTAATAACGCAACAGACATTTCAGCTCAATTCAATTTTTTCTGCTTAATCCATCATATAAAATTTAATCAAATAAAAAAGTCTCTTTTTAAAGCTTGTTTTATTAGTTTGAACCTTTTGGCTTTATGCAATATGCATAAAGCCAAAAGAACAGCAGTGATCAGTGAGATGCTACAAGTTGAACAGCCACAAGGGGCAGTATCCTCCATGGAGAAGGAGGCTAGAGGCTAAGATCAAGGTAGCACGGAGGGAGGTTAGCCAACTATCGGAGTTGCAGAAAGGCGCGATGAGGATGGTGCCTAAGAAGTACAGGGAGCTGTCCACACCTGAGGCCCTGGAAACTGCCAAGCAACGACTTACAGCCTTGGCCAGACGCTTGAAGAGGTACACCAGAGAGATAGAAGGCAGGAGAATAAACCAGCTGTTCTCCACAGAACCAGCCAAGCTGTACTCTCACTGGCAGGGGAACAATATGAGAACAGCACCACCAAGGCTGTAGACAGAACAATACTGGAAGAGCATATGGGAGAAGGACACAACCCATAACACAGAAAGGGATGGGCAAGAATACCAGAGGCGCAAAACACCAGCTACTGGCAGACCAAGCAGTCAGCCGAGACTGCAGGACCAGACTGACCAACCTGTGCACTGCCTGGATTGATTACAATGCCCCACACCTGGATCCTGGAATGCCTAGAACTATATAAGATCAACAGGACCCTGAGAGCCTTCATCAGGAACTCAATGGGGATGTGGCGGACAACACTGGAGGCCAACCTCAAGCCCATAGCACAAGTCACCATCAAGTGCGGGATCTACCACGGAGATGCTCTGTCCCCACTGCTGTTCTGCATAGGCCTGAACCCCCTCAGTGAGATCATTAACAAGATACCGACGACGGAATGGAGAAGTTGTCAGCCACCTCCTGTACATGGATGACATCAAGCTGTATGCCAAGAGTGAACGAGACATCGATTCACTGATCCACACTACCAGGCTATACAGCAATGACATTGGAATGTCGTTCGGACTGGAGAAGTGTAGTCGGATGGTAACAAAGAGAGGGAAGGTAGTCAGAACTGAGGGGATTGAACTACCAGAAGGCAACATTGCAGACATAGAGGACAGTTACAAGTACCTGGGGATCCCACAGGCGAATGGGAACCATGAAGAGGCCGCTAGAAAAGCTGCAACCACCAAGTACCTGCAGAGGGTCAGGCAAGTCCTGAGGAGTCAGCTGAACGGGAGGGAGGGAGGGAGAGCCTTCAGTTTTCAGGCCCCTCTTCTGTGGAACCAGCTTCCAGTTTGGATTCAGGAGACAGACACTATCTCTACTTTCAAGATTAGGCTTCAAACTTTCCTTTTTGCTAAAGCATATAGTTAGGGCTGGACCAGGTGACCCTGAATCCTCCCTTAGTTATGCTGCAATAGACATAGGCTGCCGGGGGATTCCCATGATGCACTGAGTTTTTCCTTTCCAGTCACCTTTCTCACTCACTATGTATTAATAGACCTCTCTGCATTGAATCATATCTGTTATTAACCTCTGTCTCTCTTCCACAGCATGTCTTTATCCTGTCTTCCTTCTCTCCCCCCAACCAATCACAGCAGATGGCCCCGCCCCTCCCTGAGCCTGGTTCTGCTGGAGGTTTCTTCCTGTTAAAAGGGAGTTTTTCCTTCCCACTGTCGCCAAAGTGCTTGTTCATAGGGGGTCATATGATTGTTGGGTTTTTCTCTGTATCTATGAAGCGCCTTCAGGCGTTTTTTGTTGTGATTTGGCGCTATATAAATAAAATTGAATTGAATTGAAAGCCCTCAGCCAAGTGGCGGAGGGCTTTCGCTTTGGTGGCCTCAGAATCTCATCTCTGATTTTTGCAGATGATGTGGTTCTGTTGGCTTCATCGGGTGAGGGCCTCCAGCTCGCACTGGAACGGTTCGCAGCCAAGTGTGAAGCAGCGGGAATGAGGATCAGCACCTCCAAATCTGAGGCCATGGTTCTCAGCCGGAAAAGGGTGGAGTGCCCACTCCGGGTCGGGGATGAGTTCCTGCCCCAAGTGGAGGAGTTCAAGTATCTCGGGGTCTTGTTCGCGAGTGATGGGAGAAGGGAGCCGGAGATCGACAGACGGATTGGGGCTGCAGCTGCAGTAATGCGGACGCTGCACCGGTCCGTCGTGGTGAAGAGGGAGCTGAGTGTAAAAGCGAAGCTCTCAATTTACCGGTCGATCTACGTCCCTACCCTCACCTATGGCCACGAGCTGTGGGTAGTGACCGAAAGAACGAGATCGCGGATACAAGCGGCAGAAATGAGCTTCCTCCGAAGGGTGGCTGGCCTCTCCCTTAGAGATAGGGTGAGAAGTTCGGCCATCCGGGAGGGGCTCAGAGTAGAGCAGCTGCTGCTCCACATCGAAAGGAGCCAGCTGAGGTGGTTCGGGCATCTGACAAGGATGCCTCCTGGGTGAGGTGTTCCAGGCATGTCCCACCGGGAGGAGGCCCCGGGGAAGACCCAGGACACGCTGGAGAGATTATATCTCTCGGCTGGCCTGGGAACGCCTTGGTATTCCCCCGGATAAGCTGGAGGAGGTGACTGGGGAGAGGGAGGTCTGGGCCTCTTTGCTTAGGCTGCTGCCCCCACGACCCGGCCCCGGACAAAGCGGATGAAGATGGATGGATGGATGGATGAATTGAATTGAATTGAATTGAATTGAACTGAACGGTAATATAGATATATATAATGTCAGTGCTTCCCAGCTTTAAACACTGAATGGTTGTACTCTCTCCCGCACTCCATATTGTTGTTGATCTGACTCGTATGTCATTGTCATGAGACACTCTCACAAACAAAATCACGGTTTAGTAACACAGTAACGCAGTGTGCTAAAGGGAAAGTAACAGTAATCTAATTACTTTTTTGCTATAGTAATCCCTTACTTTACTCATTACTTGAAAAAGTAATCGGATTACAGCATTTCTGCCTATCTCCGCTGTCCACTGGGTAGCCATGGCTCAGGAGGTAGACAGGTCATCAACTAATTGGAAAGTTGGTGGTTCGATCCCTGACTTCTCCAGTCAGCACATGAAGTAGATAGAAAACACAAAGATGTAGAAAAACGTGTGAGATCACAGGTAAATGAGGGATGCTGTATAAAACACTTTGTGTGCCCAAGCACAGTAGAAAAGCACCACATAAAAATCAGCCCGTCATAACCTCTAAACTTGTTTTTCATCGTGTTTGAGAATAGACCAAAGCATGGACAAGCTCATTTTTATTAAATTGCCAGGCCCAGCTCCACTCAGCCCTCTCGGATTCATGGAGGGCTCTGGTGAAATATCGATCTGAGGCCTGAGCTGACCGCTGCACAGATGACAGTAACTAAATGATGAGTCTTTTGATAGAATCCCTGAAGAGGGTATTTAAAACAGATATCTGCTGTCTTCCGGCCACAACTAAGTGCCGGCAATGGCCTCGGGGATGTTAACTCTTATCTATGATGTATCAAGGTGGATTCGTGATTCCTAGCAAAGTGTTATAGCCTGTGTTCTGGCGCCCCAGGTTATATTTTCGCAGACTGTTCGAGCTGCAGACGTGTTCCTCAGATCTGCCTTTTTCCTCCACTCTCCTCCCATCTACCTGTCAAACACTGCAAGCTCCTGCAGTACAAGCCAACACAAATGCCTGGTTGCTGCTGATGGATAGAGACAGCTATAGTGCAAATTCACACACACACACACTGTTTATAGAGGGTGCAACCAGAGCCCTGGAGCAGATTAACGACTTTACTTACCAATTAGCCCACTCAGCAGTAGAGGAAATGGCTCTAACTGGCCTTCTGCTTCCTTTCTTCTGTGTTTGTGCTTCCCCCTATGTAAGTATGAGCGTGTCGGCTCTGTCTGATCTAATTCTGGAGTGTTCGCCGCTGCTCCCTGACAGCTGCCTGCTGGCCAGTGGCTGTCACATGTTGCCTTCACTTCCTGTTCATGTTAAAGCTCTTCAGAGGCAGAACAGGTCTGGAAGCCGGGGAGGGGGGTTACAAGTTGGATGTATATAAATGTGTTTGTGTGTGCCGTGTGACACACAGTCACACAGCAGTGGATCTTTTCCAGTATTTGATTATTAAATTATTATTGACCCTGCAAGACAGAATCTTTACTTTTTCCACTGGAAGTTTTTCAAAAGCCACATTTGTAGTGACCTAAATAGCAGATCTCACACCTAAGCCAATCATGTGCTAGCTGCTAAAAAATATAGAAGCAGCTTCCTCTTTCAGCATTTCAAAAAGGTGGTTTTTTATTGCAGGTAACCAGTGGTGGGTATATTACTTTTAACAGTAACTTACCACATTACACTGTAACAAAATACTTTTAAAAAGTCTTCAGAACCTACTGAGAAAAGCAATTTGTTTGTGTAATGAGCACTAGTGGTGTGCAATACTGCAAATACCAAGTACCGAGTACCAAGTAAATACACAGCCAGTATTACTTGTACTAATACTGATACTATTACTTTTAATTTGTCATGATTTATGAGATGAATCATCATCACTTTGCCAAATCTAAACACAATTTAATGGCATCCATTGGAGTAGGAATGCATGTGGATGTCAGATAGAAAGAAAAAAGTTATTGTGTGAATAGGTGAATGGGCCAAGTTGTATAAAGTGCTTTGAGTGCTCAGATAGAGTAGAAAAGCACTATGTAAGAACCAGTCCAACACATTTACCTGTGATTTTCCCTTTCCATAGACATAAGTTAACACATCTTTCAGCTTTTCATGTATTCAAAGACCTGGAATGTAAATGTGCCTGTCTTTACAGCACTTTGAGTTAACGTCTGTTGATTGCACATGTTGACAACATAAAAAGGAAATTACATTCAGATATTTTTAAATATAGTTGTTTCTATTTGGGGTAATTAATTAATTTCCAATAAAATAACTTATTTTAATGTAGTAAATTAAAACAATTCAGTTGGTTGAATATATTCATTGAATTTCTATGTAGAATCAGCTGTAACAACTATGATGAGCAATAACTAATGCAAGTAAGAGCTACCTGGTTATTCTTTGCCTCTCTGTCTCTGACTGTGACAGTGGGCTCTGTCTAATTACTGGGGTCTGTGTGAGGGATTTCCATCTTCCTCTCTTCCTTTCTTTGCTGTTTGTTCTGGGCAAAACCCTCTTTCTCATGGTCTTTTGTGTCTTTATACAAGTCGATGGTGTTTCCACAGTGGAGAATTTCCTTCCAGCATGTATCGTTGTTTCCAGTTTTTTCCTTTCACATCCCTGAAGCATAATGCTTTGCTTTCTCACTCACTGGAGCCTACTGGCGGCTCAGTGCCACTGAGTCGTGTGGCCGCACAACTAAACACAATGAAGCAAACTATGAATACATGGGAGGAGTGGTGTTTGCACAGACATGTCTACTTTCTGATGAATGGGAAAAAACTACTGAACTTATTGGAAGTAAAGTATTGACCCTATGGTGCTAGTATCGGTCTGATATCATCATTATTTGGCTCAGTCGGCCCACCCCTAATGAGCACCTCTTAGTGGTTCTGCTAGAATAACCGTTAAACTTACTGACTGTGCTACCCATATCAGTAGCATTTCTTTAAACCTCCTAGGACCTGGCGTCCACATATGTGGACATCACATTTTGGGTTATTTAGACCAAAATACTGAATTTTGCTCTACAAGGGCCTGATGTCCACTTACGAGGAGATAATGCTGCCACTGTTCTATCAAAATTCTAACAAATATCCTCATTTGTGGCTCTCATTTTTCTTAGAAACAAAAATCAGGTAAAATAAAAATAACATTTGATAATTCTTTGTTTTTACATTCATCGGGCCCCAATATGCCCAAAGATCAAAGAGAAATTAAAAATGCATGCTCTGGAAGAGTTCGGGTCTTAGGAGGTTAAATGAGCTAAAAGCTCTCTTTCAGAGCTGTAGCGTCATTATTCTCTTCTTCAGTAGGCCGTGCCACAATTGTTATGGAGCTATTTTTAGCTCGCTGGTACTTCTCCAAATATGAAGTATGACAGAAATCTGTATGTTATTCTATAATATCCTGCTTTTGTTTTCTTACACGTTTTACATAATGTGACTGTTTCCGTGACATGCAGGCTATCCTGTCAGAGTTTCATTTTTGTGGGCTTCTGTCACATCATCGTAATCGCAGGAATGCCATAATTGATATCCCACAATACATCTGCAGAGGAGGATATGTTCAGCTCTCTTAATGGTGACAAATTTAAAGGAGACAAACTTTTTGACTACAGAAAAAAAAATCAGATCTGCATTTGTTGAATTAGAGAGCAGGTAGAAGCAAAAAAATAAAAATCCTCTGAGAGCTGCTCTCTCTGTGGTGCAGAGAAGCTTGAAAAGCCACTGATACACTTCCAGTGTAATATAAGCTCAGCCAGAGTTAGCAGTGCTCAGGCAAGTCATGCTTCCCAGTGACTCATATGCTTAATTTTCATTTCAACAGTTTGTAGCGACTGTGTTACACAAACACAGTGGTGTGTTTACTACAATAAAGAAACTCATTAAGACATCTGTGATCATAACAGATGCAAGTTTGTTCTGTGCATATGTTGGCAGCACAAAGGATCAAAAACGACTTCAGAAATTTACAGACTGCACCAATCTGATGTTCATTTCAGAGCTCTCTCTCTCTCTGAGACCCCCCCCCCCCCCCCCCCCCCCAGTTTGATTTTAACTAGCTTGTTATCAAGTGGGCGGATATAAAGCTGAGAAAACTGAGGACAGGGGGGGGAAAGAAATAAAAGTAATTAAAAGAAGACTAGAGACACTGCTCAAAGAATTGACCACTAGAATAGGAAACAAATTGCATCTGCAACACAATCTGAGCCAAGGACTAATGTAAGAGACATGTAAAGTCTAGCTGGTACCGTGTTCTCATCATATTCGTCTTGGGATACTTGGAGTTTGTGAGTGTTGCAGGTGTAATCACTCTCACACACTGATATTTGCAGAAAAAGTCCTGTGAACAACTAAGTACACCCCATGATTCTGCAGCTTGGAGAACCTCCTTTATTGCAGTAACACAAAGTAAGCCTCTTACATTACTGTGGAAGAATAGTGGCCTATGCTTCAGTTCAGTGAGCTCCATTTATGCATAGGTCTCTGAGGTCAAACAACAGCATTTCAGTCAGACGGCAGTCTGGACTTGGACTGGGCCTTTCCACCACCCTGAGTCTTTTGTGTGTGGGTTCACTGTCCTGTTGTCCTGCTCAGCAGAGCAAAGGGCCTGAACATTGTAACTACATAGATCTAAAACATCATCTTTAGATAAACATTTAAATGTATTTTGTTTTCATAGAGCATTTTAGATTTATAACCACCATAACCGCCACGTAATGCAGAATTAAAATTTCTAGGGTGAAGTTTAGTGTGATGATAAGCAGCTGGATAAGCAAGTTCCAGTTCTAGCTGCACTTGATGAGACGGGTCGGGGGAATGAGTTTTCACTACTGCTGACCTTCAAAGTGTTCTGTTTATCGCTCCACTCCAAGGTTCTTACATGTCTCAAGTGTTTTAGTTTACATTAAAAACATCTGCTTGACTCCTGCTAACACTCTGGGTTCTCCTTTCTGTCAGACCAGCACCAACTGCTGCTACCAACTACGATCAAAACCTCATGCCATTCATTTGAGGAAGTGAGTCATTTGAAGAACCTGGTAATTTAATTGGAAACTGCAAATTATTAATTTGAGGGAACAAATTGCTACTTTGTGCACGCAATTATAAAAAATTGTACCCTTGATACCTGATGGGCTGTGTACTTTTCAGCCTCTCTGTCTCGCTTTGATAATTAGCCGAGTAAAAGTGCAAAAAGACACAGCACTTTGATATTAACATGTCTGCAGACTGTGATTTTTTGCTAGGTTTGCACTTCCACTGAGCACTAGATCTATTTATATGATATAAAACTGAGAGTCAGATTTGACTGATATTGCATAAGGTCGGCAAAGAGCTTAGAACAAGCTTGAATCATGCAGCTCTGTTTCTCCTGAGCTCTCTTTCTCTAACCAGTTCCCTGTTTTCTTCCTCCTTTCTGTCCTCCCTGTGGGTATTCTCCTACCTCTCAACGATCCCAGCCGCTCCTGTGCTGTCTGCTTGACAGTGCTCTGTCAAGCCCCAGCATCATCTTCCTCCCCTTTAGTTGCCATAGAAACCGATGGCTGTGGAAAAGTACAAGTGAGTGGATTCTCTGGGTAAAGGACAGCGATATTTGGCCATGCCACACTGCGAGGCAGCTGTGAAAAAGGGTCTGAGGATCCTTGGGGTCTACTGCTGATGTCCAGATAATCAGAAGGTTCTGGAGGTTTTAGAACATTAAAGTATGAAGTAATAACAGTAATAACACTTTAGCCATTCCCTTCCACCCAGACATCCAGGAACAGCGTGTAGTGCAGAAAGTACACGGGCGGTTTAAATGTTTCAGGCACAGTCAGGCTTGTTTTGTATCGGACAACCATTGCATGTCTACAGCTAGGAAACTAGAGCTTAGCAGCCCAATACTCTCCCATTTTTCTGTCACATGTTTCCACTAAATAAATATGAGTAGGGTAGAACTGCGTATGATCAAGATAAGAAAAAAAATCTGCTAAATTACATTTGCAAAACCAAAAACAATTCTGGAGGGAGATGCAACACAAGCTTGCACATTACAACGTTGCTGTTAAGCTGAGCATTGCAACTGTTTGTATGTGTTTTGCTCGTAGATATAAAAGATGGACATAGGCAACAATTTATTAGTAAGGTTCCATACTGAAGCCTCACCATCTCACAGTCTTGTTTTTATGCTGGCTCTTACTGAGGGGTACTGCAAGCTCAGAGTGGATTTGTCAGTCATCTAAAAGGATTTCTGATCAGTAACAGGGACCATAATTTAACTAATTAACAATTCTGTGTATTCATTTCAAGACTTGAAAAGAGCAATTAAAACATGCATTCTGAGGGCTGGTTGAGCTGACCAGGCAGAGCAGATGACCTACATGCCGTAAGGCTCAAGTGTCATTTATGCCCCCACAAAAATGTGTCCGTCTGCGTATGTTGGACAGCAAACAAAACTTGGTCCAGTGTAGTCCTCCGAAATCCCATCACAGATCGCTGTGAATGGGAGAAACAGGAAAACAACATTAAAATAAATGTCAGCTCTTCTTTCCAGCTGGCTGATGGACCGACACCAGCACAAGTGAGACCAGCACAGACTGGTTCCAGATACTGATAGTATTCATACCAGTGTTAGTACTGGTAGGAATACTACTCTGATATACTTGCATAGTGACTATCTTTCCTCACTCACGATGTGAGCCAAGTTAACATACAACTGACTGTGGTTTGTTGTTCTCTGCCAGACAGTGAATATCCAACTATCGCATTAGTGTGGGGAGCAGTTTGATACACACCCAGGGCACTGCTGGAAAAGTGTAAGCCTGTTATGTCGAATTTCACAGCATAAATAAAGGTTTCGAGCTTTGCCACCAAAGCTTTTGTAACACAACAAAAGTCATCGCAGTGGTCCCACTCCTCTGCGTTTATCCTTGCACTGCAGGCAGCTGGGTTTTGGGGAGATATGCCGTAAAATCGAAGCTCAAATTTTAGCCGCCTGTCAGTCACTGGTTTGTTGTAAGTTCTCGCTGAAAGGAAAGCAAAGCCTGTTTTTTTTTCTTTGTTCAAAGACTCAAAAAGAGTCTTTGAAGAAGCATTAAAGCAGCAAGCAGGAAGGGAAAAGAGCGCAACATAAAGAGCATATGTTATTAACACAGGCAAAAAGGAGGTAGGCAATCATGAGCTAACTGGCTAACAGAGCAGAAATGAACAAATTAAATGGAGAAAAGGGGCTCCTTACTTTTATCGAGTTGCAGCTAGGTGTGACATGTTGCTCTCATTCATAAAAGCTGCTGATGGCAGTGAAGTCTCATCAGTGCCTCACAGGCTACACATTTGTTATGCAACCACACAAGCCTATTTAGGGCATCTTCAGAGGGACGGGATCATCAATAATGAATGGCTTGCCCCTGTTTCAGAATACGCTGGTTTAATTTTGATCACACACTCACAGTCGGAGTGTGCACGTTGTCTGAGAGCTCATTTACCAAACACTGCCTGCATCGCAAGTGTGTAGCAGCCATGCCCAGAGCACACACATGCTGCATTTACAATTTCACAACATATGAAGTTGTGATGTAACTGTCGCTTGTCCTGTTTCCGCGTCTTCATTTCCCCCCCGCCGTTCTACAGGAACGCTGAAATAAACAGAGCACTTCAGTTACAGACAATGAGACGTCACTTTCGCGTATTTGCAGCAGGGTGCGCTTGAAAACAGAAATGTTTGATGCAGCAGCCTAAACAGAATGAGTTTAAAGTCAGATGTTGATAGATGTGCAGAAAAGGCTTCAGAGAGGATGATGAATTATACATGGGGTATATGCGCACTGACTGCATGTCAGTGTGTCTAGGGCTCCCAAATGTTTTAGATTTTCAGAGAAAAATGCCATAACCATTTAGAGTCATTACTGTTTCAAAAAGGTTACAGCATGTGGTGGGGAAAGAAATCAGCTTGCAGCTAGAGAGTTTCAGAATAATTCACGGATGTAAATGTGAGCTGAAATTCATCGATGTCTTGCTGAAGAATTGAGTTTAAAGCAGCATGAAATGGGATTTTTGCTGAAAGAACTTGGAGATGTACGAATGACTCCCACAGACTGGTTCAGGTTCAGTCTTTTACTACAGGATGACTCTTGCATGTGTCAGCGTTAATAAGTGGTGCTCGAGTTCTCTAAATGCTGACTGCAGGAGCCTCGCTCCGTCCTGTCTTCCTTCTTGTTTTGCTTGAAATTGGAAGATACTTTTTTGGTAAAGTTACAAAAATTCAAGTTTCTCATAGCTCGGTGCTTCCAGTATGTGATGATCAACTGAGTGGTGAAACTGTTAAACAGTTTAAGAGTCCAGGTTTCTTTTGATTTGTCATTGCAACAGTGGTTCATCGCAGACTAGTTGCAGTTTGGACAAAATTTAAAAGCTGGAGAAAAATGTAAAAAATAAACGGGAAAGCTCAAACTTGAAGATGACAAAACTAAAGATAACTAAGAAAACTGTGGACTCAGCTGGGTCCAGCCCCAAACACATTTCACTTCAATCCAGTTCAGTTTAATTTATATAGCACCAGATCCCAACAACAGCTGCCTCGAGGTCCTTTATAATGTTAAAGTAAACACGCTAAAATATTAGAAAAAACCCCAACAATCAGTCAAACCCTTATGTGCAAGCACTTGGTGACAGTGGGAAGGAAAAACTGTCTTTTAAAAGAAGAAACCTCCACAGAACCAGGCTCAGGGAGGGGAGGCCATCTGCCACGACCGCTTGGAGGTGAGGGGAGGGAGACAGGACAAAAGGCACACTGTGGAAGAGAGCCAGAGATTAATAATAACTGAACTACTTTTAGTAAACACATGTATAAATTCACACATAGAAATGATGCTTTTCTTCATAATAATAAATGCAGAGTGGTATATAAAGATATAGAGAGGGACAAGAGGTGAGTGAGAAAGACAGACTTCTTCTTCAGTTCGGTGCAATTAGACACACTCTGGATTAAAACTGGTAAAATCAAGCAGTTCCGGGTCAGCTGCTCTTGACTGTCACTGGCAGCAGCCCTCGCAGTGACAATTACTTTAATTTCACACAGACGGCCTCTTTTTCGCTCACGTACCTCACTCTGCAGTCTGTGAACATTCATAAATGTGACAGTATTGCTGTGAGAAAAATGCATGTACCTGTCTGTGAGAGGGAATATGAAGAGGGGGTATGTAAGTGAAAGAGAGAGAGGAAAAGAAATAAAGCGGGGGAGGAGAGGCAACGATAAAGTGTGTTGGATTACAGGGTGACATTGAAAGACGCCTCTCTGTCCCTTTTCACTCCATCTTTCTATCCCATGATTCACTCTCTGTGCACTCTTCACTTCCCACACATCATCCATCTCAACATACTGACTCTCGCCCCATCTCAATTTTTCCCCATCAGTGAGGGTCCCCCAGCCATCCAGTGGCATTGCACGAGTACCTGTCAGCACTCGGGAGCGTCAAACATTTTCCCAAGGTGGGCGTGAATGAGATCATTGTCCTTCGACACAGCGGCGTACAGGAGGACGGCCTGGGGAGGGGTGAGGAGAAGGAATGTGGAATGAAAATGAAAGGTGAACTAACAGGAATCGGGAGGGAATGAGACGACAGCGAAGAAGGAAGAGAATTGGAAAATAGGAGAGGATGAAAAGAGGGTAGGAGGAGAAAAACTGCAATGGCGGATAGAAAAGATGATAAGTCTTCAAAGGAGAAGAATAAGGATGGAATAAAGATTAAAACGAATGGTGGCAAGGAAAGGTGAGAAGACGAGAGGAGGGAAAGGAGAGGAAATGAGGAGAAAATGATGAACAATTGGAAAGAAGGTTAGGGGAGCTGAGCAGACAAGAAATAAAACGAGCAACAATGACAGGATGAAAAATAACAGGTATTACTTTGAGGAAGAGAAAATGGGGGGGTGTAAGATTAAAGAATAAAAAGAAAGGTAGAAAAGGGAACATGGATCAGAGATGTGTAGATGGAGTAAAGAGTAAAGACACACACATCAGATCATCTGCTGGTGTGTGGATTGCTGTTTGGCAAGTGGGCCATCACCATCTTGATTTTTCCCCCTTTTTTGGAAATAGACATGAACAAGCACTTTGGCGACAGTGGGAAGGAAAAACTCCCTTTTAACAGGAAGAAACCTCCAGCAGAACCAGGCTCAGGGAGGGGCGGGGCCATCTGCCATGATTGGTTGGAGTGAGAGAAGGAAGACAGGATAAAGACATGCTGCGGAAGAGAGACAGAGGTTAATAACAGGTACAGGTAATTGGCATTTAGATGCTGATTAATCCTGTTTCAGTGTCAGTGGATATTTTAGTACCTACAACAAAAGCGCCCTTTGAACATCAGGAACTATGCTTCCCTAAGCCTTTTGGTCCTCTTTCTCTGCCCTCTCCATTGCATCCACCACCAACCTCATCTGAGTTTTCTTGGCTTTCTGGTGAAGGAAACAAACGAGAATCAAAGTAAAACTGCTCTCACCTTCTAAATTGTCCTGTACAAGTGAATCTCCAGTGGGTACTTTAATGGTGAATTTAATAAGGTCACTTTTCTGGAAAAAGACATATGTACTGTACACACAACTCTAGTATTATGGTTCATAATACTATATATTATTAAAGGGTACTATTTGGCTGCTGTTTTTGCAGAGACATTTTAAAAGCCATAGACAGCAGTCTGTTGCTCTGAAAGAACTGCCCTGATTGCTGAAATTTTCTGTCACATAGAGATCTTAGTTTAGGGGGACATTCAGCGAATGGCTTGAGCTGGATTCTTCCATATCTGCAACAGGCCCTGAAGTACTTTGAATTACCATGAACTTTGGAAGTCTCCCAAAGTTCACTGCAGCATTAAAGGAAAGGACACACTAAATATATCTTGTAGGAATGAAATTCAAGTACCTTTGTGACTTGTTGTGGCTACTTTTCCAGAATCACTTTTGTAAGGTCAGACACTGATGTTGGACAAGAAGGCCTGGCTCACAATCTGCTCTAATTCATCCCAAAGGTGTTCTAACAAGTTGAAGTCAGGCCAGTCAAGTTCTTCCACACCAAACTTGCTCATCCGTGTCTTTATGGACCTTGCTTTGTGCACTGGTGCACAGTCATGATGGAACACGAAGGGGCCATCTCCAAACTGGAAGCATGAGAATGTCCAAAATGTTTTGGTATGCTGAACCATTAAGAGCTTATTTCACTGGAACTAAGGTGCAGAGCCAGCGCCACACCATAATTTCCCCTCCACTAAATTTTGAACAAGGCACAATGACTCATCCATCAACGTTCCAGATTTAGAAGCAGAGAAAACATCTCCACTGCTCTAGAGTCCAGTGGTGGTGTGCTGTGGAATATTTGGCTTAGGGAGGAAATTTAACAGCTGGACTTGCACAGGTGGTACCACACTGGATTTCACTGAGTTCCTGAGAGCAAACAATTCTTTCACAAATGTTTGTGGAAGCAGTCTGATAACACTTAAGGACATCAAGAGAAACAATGAACAGTTCACTGCAGCCACTGTCTCTACTGTTCATGCTGTATTTTTGGTCTTTCGTGTTGTTTTCATACTGATCCCATTTCTGTTGAAGTCTGCCTTCACTCCCTTTGTGAAGGGAGTGAAGCCCACTTGTTAACCCAAACAGCATTCAGCCGACACATAGGTCATCCACCTCAAGCGGAGTGCAGCTGGAAACCCATTTTAGCAAGCTTGGGAACAAAGAAAATAATCATTCAAACTGACACACATCAAAAACTATTCTTTTACTTAATTTTATTTCTCAGAAGTTGATACCGTTCATCTGGACGTAGTGGTTTCAGTGGGAGAAACATTAATTTTATTCATTTATTCTTTTTATTTATTGCCACTGTATCAAAATACGATAGGGTTTGGTTTAGGATTACCACCTAAGACTTAGCCTTCAGAAGAAGTTAAAAAAATCATCATTGGACCTGTTACAGCCTCAATTTTCTTCTAAATAACTCTATATAGGTGTATTTAATCTGTAACAGATGGCAAAATCTAGAGCAAATGTAATGGTGTAACATAATTTACATCATATGTATATACAGTGGCACTCAAAGATAAAGATAATCAACAAGCTTATCTGCACTGTTATGAAATGAAGAAGAAATGAATCTGCTTGATGCCAGTGTTCAGTACCAGGATGCTGATAGTGTCGTCTGAATATTAAACACTCTACCAGGCTGGAACAACAATCACCCATATCAGCATTACAGGCCTGATATCAGATGCAACAGCAAACAAAGAGTTGAATCTGTTTCCACGACGTTCTGTTTGCCTTTGAAAGAAAGACTTTTATTGTTCCACATTATCAGATGACAGCCTGGGAGCTTCAACCAGTTCTGAACTTGCAACAACACGTAAACTTTCAAAAAATACAAAAGCAACTTTTTTCTTGAGCAGTTTTTTATATGACTTAGTCATACTTTATATGACTAAGTCATATAAAGTATGACTAAGTTAGTATGGCTTAGTCAACAGGTACTGATACCCACTGAAAATATTATTAGGTTATATATTGTAAGAAGACTCATGTATAATCTTTATTTATGTGCGCATAAACTCTTGCCATTACTCCAAACCTTTAGTATGTATTACGTTAGCTGAGGAGGGAAGATTTAAAATGTATTGGCATGGTGTTGCTAGCACCAGGCTAATAAACCTCTTAATTTCCTACTACTGATTTATGTAGGGATGGGTTATAAGCAACCAGTTTTACAAAACGTTTCAGTGTTTGGAACACCCAAACATCAAGAAAACACAAAGACCCCAATGAACGAGATTTAATATAAAAGGTAAAATATTGAATATAGGACTAAAGCAAAGCCATTTCTGGTTGACTTTTAAGGTGGCTTTATTCTTACTTACAGGATCAGTCTTTTAGTATTGGACAGTCACTGCCATCTTCTATGAAGATGATCTGTGGGGTACCTCAGGGCTCTGTACTCAAAACTCACCTGTTTTCTTTTTATGTTACCCGTTTATGTCATGTGGATCAAGGCAGGTGAACTCAGTCACAGACTTGGAAGGGCAGTTCAGTGCGTTTATTTGAAGAGTGCTATACAAATACAGTTGTATTATTATTATTGTTGTTGTAAGGTTGCCAGAGTAATGAGTTCAGAAAGTATGATTGGCAAAAAGGAATATTTGTTTATATAGACGTCAACAGAAGTGCTTGATTATTCTGAATATATGAATTCCTGCTTTGTAACTATAAAAAAAAAAAAACAAAAAAAAACTCTTCCCTCTTTTCTGGAGCAGAGTGATCTTGTGGTAAGACTCGACTTAAGCGGTCAAAGAAGTGCAGGAGACTGATGCTGTCCAGTGTAGCAAGTGATTTATTCACCATTCTGTGGCCCAAGAATATTTACAAAGAAACAAATAAGAAACTCAACTCTATAATTAACTCAATTCAAATAAACATAACTGAACTTAAATCAACGGAAATTAAGGTCAAACTGCACACAGCTACACTGACCTGAACCCTTCTTCTGAAACACCTGAGTTCGTCTGCTTAAATAGTCCCCTTAATCAAACACTTTCTCCTCTGGACTATTCCATTCAGTAGGTAGGTGAGATGAACATGATTATATTCATCCTCTACTACTCCTCTTGACTGGCAACATAAACTCTGGTGTAATCAATACATATCACAACATTAAATCTATTTCTTTATAAACCCTTTAAAATCAACTTTATTAAATTATAAGAATTCTTCCCCTCCTGCCCTTGGTCTCTTCCTGTGACCTCAGATGAACCCAGAAGGTATAAAGCAGGAAGTAGAACTACATTTCCTCCTTTTGCTTCTGGAAGACAGGTAGGTAAAGGTAAGTTCAAACAATACAAATTAACAGTTGAAATAAATAACATGTTAACTTAACAAACTTGTATGAATTGATTTAAACCAAGATGTTATATTATATAATCTGTAAAAGTGCAGAACATAAACCCGGGATAGTAGATGTTTGCCTATTGCAGATTACATGTGAAATATGGTTAAATCAAAACAAGAATGTTAACTAAGAATGTAGACAAATGGTCTTCTCACCCACTTTGTCACACTCCCCCCCCCCCTTAAGACCATTACTCCTCTGAGTCACGGGACAGGAAATCAGCAATGACATTCTTATGTCCAGGTCTATACTGGACCTGGAAACGAAAAGGCTGGAGAGATAAATACCATCTTGTTATCCTGGCATTAGTGTCTTTCATATTATGAATCCATTGCAAAGCACGATGATCAGTCTCAAGAACAAACTCTTTCCCAACAAGATAATATCGCAAGGTGTCTAGAGCCCATTTAATCGCCAATGCCTCCTTTTCAATGGTCGAATACCTCATTTCCCTTGGAAAAAGTTTGACTGATGTACTGGACAGGCAACTGCTGCCCTTCCTCTCCTTGCAGTAAAACAGCTCCCAGACCCACCTCAGAGGCATCTGTTTGTACTGTGAATGGAAGGTTAAAATCTGGACACTGCAAAACAGGTTTCTGACACAAACAGTCTTTCAAATCATTAAATGCATTCTCAGCATCTTTCGTCCACCTGATCCTTGTAGGACTAGATTTTCTTGTCATGTCAGTCAATAAAGCTGCTCTTGATGAAAAATTTGGAATTAGTCGACGATACCAACCTACTAATCCCAAAAATGATCTCAACCTTTTCTTTGTGTTTGGCAAGAGTGCTGCAGCAACTGCATCCACTTTTCCAACCTGAGGGCGAATGCCTCCACCCCCTATTACATAACCCAGGTACTGCACCTCGGGCTTGGCGATGTGACATTTCTTGGCATTTATGACAAGTCCAGCATTTGCGATACGTCGAAACACATCAGCAAGATGTTTCAGATGATCTTCCCATGTACCACTATAAACAACAATGTCATCAATGTAGGCAGCTGCATATTGTTCTGCACCCTTCAACACTCGATCCACCAACCTTTGGAATGTAGCTGGTGCTCCATGCAAACCAAAGGGCATCACTGTGAATCTAAACAGTCCACTCGGCACTCTGAATGTTGTTAAGTCCTTAGATGAGTCTGTCAAGGGAACCTGCCAATAACCTTTACAGAGGTCAAGGGTAGTCAGAAATTTAGCATTTCCCAAACGATCAATTAGTTCATCAACCCTCGGCATTGGATAAGGATCAAAAGCAGACACAGAATTTAACTTAGAAAAGTTTACACAAAATCTAAGCTTAGGATCATCTTTCTTTGATACAAGCACAACAGGGCTACACCACTCACTGTGCGATGGCTCAATGATTCCTGCAGCCAGCATCTCCTCCAGCTCACTTTTCAACTCAGGCAATAGCTTAGCTGGGATACGGCAAGTGGTATCTCTAATTGGCCGTTGGTCTGGAGAATGCAAAGTGATTTTGTGTTCAATGAGGTGTGTACGACCTGGCTTTAGACTGAAGAGTTCTTTGGTCATAAGTGATTGCACCTCCTGACGTCTTTCCAAAGGCAAATGGTTTAAATCTGGAAACACAGTTTTGACAGCTGAAGAAGGGAAGTACTGCTCCTGAGGCTCTTCCTCATCCACAACTGTACGTGCCCACATGGATGTTGAGTCCTGTGGCTGGTCAGTCCACTCTTTCAAAAGATTGACGTGGAACACTTGATGATTCTTTCGACGGTTTGGTAAATGAAGCTCATATGTGACTGGGCCTGTCTTCTTTGTGATTTCATATGGCCCCTGCCACTTTGCAAGAAGACTGCTCTCAGAAGTTGGCAAAAGTAGAAGAACTTTCTGTCCCTCACGGAAGACTCTTCTTCTTGACACTTTATCATATCTTTGTTTTTGCCGCTGTTGCGCATGGGCCAGATTGTTATTAGCAAGTTCTTGGAAATGTTCTAGCTTGTCTCTCATTTTGAGGACATGTGAGAGTTCACTAAACCTCTGCTCTGACATCGAACCCTCCCAAGCTTCTTTCAGAACATCCATTGGACCTCTGACAGGATGCCCATAAAGTAGCTGGAATGGTGAAAACCCAGTAGAACTTTGTGGAACCTCTCAGTAGGCAAATAACAAAAATGGGAGCCATTGGTCCCAATCTGACCCTGTTTCATTCACAAATTTCCTGAGCATTGATTTTAACGTCTTGTTAAATCGCTCCACAAGGCCATCAGTCTGTGGGTGATAAGGACTGGTCTTGACACCCTGGATCCCTAACAAACTATATACTTCTTTAAGCATCTTAGAAGTGAAATTGGTCCCCTGATCTGTGATGATTTCTTTTGGGATACCTACTCTGGAAAACAACTGAATCAGGCAGTTAACAATCTGACAAGCCTTTATTTTCTTCAGGGGGAAGGCTTCAGGACATTTTGTGGCATAGTCACAAACTACAAGTATGTACTTATGACCTGCTTTACTCTGTTCTAGTGGGCCAACAATGTCCATGGCAATGCGTGAAAAGGGTGTATCAATGATGGGCATACTGATAAGCGGAGCTCTATCTGCTTTCCTGCCTGGAGCTGTTAACTGGCACTGTGGGCAAGCTTTACAGTATTGTACCGTATCACTGAACTATTGGGGCCAGTAAAATCTGGGAATCATTCTAGAAAATGTTTTAGATTGTCCCAAATGTCCTGCCCAGGGAATGGAATGACTCATTTTCAAAATGGTAGATCTCAAACTCTGGGGGATCACCAACTGGTCACCAATCTTGCTACGGCGATGCAACAAATCTCCTTTAACCACAAACACTTCCTGCCTTCCCTCAACTGTAGTTGACTCTGGAACACATTTAGAGAACAATGGTTTAAGTGTTAGATCCTCTTTCTGAAGCCTAGCAACCTGACTAGCACTGGGGAGAGACTCAGTCTTTAAAGGATCTAAAATGTGTTCAGCTACTCTTGTTCCCTTCACCTTTTCATGTCTTCTCTGTCTCTTGCTCTTTTTTGGTTTAGAACGAGTGCTAGACTCGTCCAATGGGGCATCCTCATTTGCAAAAGGTAATTCATCCCAACCCAAAGCATTAACCTGTAGCTCCTTAGCTTTTGACCTTGTGACCGCTAACAAACTTTCAACGGTTTCAGTCTGACAGGGATGCTTGGCTATTAGCTCTGTGAGTATTGGGAGATCACGGCCCAACACCACTTGATAAGGCAGCGTTTGCAGCACTCCCACTGAAAGAGTGTAACACTGGCCTTCTACTTCAATTGCAACTTCAGCAACTGGGTATGATACCTTATCACCATGAATACAGCACACATCCACTGTTGCTCCTGAAAAGATCACATCCCTGGGAAGACTGTCTTGTCTAACCAGAGAGCGATTACTTCCTGAATCTAACAGAGCTACACAGGGTTTGTCTTCAACAAATACCCCAATTGATGGCTCACGTTGCTGACATTCAATTTCATTTTTGTGATTCTCACTGACTTCAGTTTGTCTAGCAGAACACATGTAATTTTTACTAACAGACATCTTTGTACACTGAGCTTTAAGATGACCTATCTGACCACACAAATGACATGCTTTATTGGTTTTATTTTTTGTCTCAGATCTGGCAGGATCTGAGTTATACCAGTTCTGTCTTGTGTGCTTAACTTTCAAGTCAGGGCCACCACCTAACTTGTTGAATGGCACGTTGGAATTTGACTTAACTGGTGTGAAGTCTTTTGATGGTCGACGAGCTGCTAAGAAAGCTTCAGCCAGTTCTGCTGCTTCCTTGGAAGTCTTTGGGTTACGTTCCTTAACCCACGTCCGAAGATCAGGATTCAAAACCTTGAGAAACTGTTCCATGATGATGGCGTCTCCGATTTGATCCTTTGTCTTTGTTTCAGGATTCATCCACTTGATGTACAACTCCTTTAGGCGGACCTGCAGCTCCCTTGGTGTTTCCTCTGCTCCAAAGGTACTAGAACGAAACCTCATTCGATAGGTGTCAACACTTATTTCATATTTCTGCAAGACAGCACACTTTACTTTTGCATAGTCCATAGTGTCATCAATATCCATGGCTACATAAGCGGAACGTGCTTTACCAGCTAGCAGTGGTGCTAGGTGAAGAGCCCACTCATCTCACGGCCACTGGCAAGCATGAGCAATTCTTTCAAAGGTGATTAAATAATGTTCAATGTCCTCACCTTCATTGTAAGGTTGCATTTTTGGCCCCTTCCAGCCTGAATGTCTCACCAGTGTTGAAAGCTGTGCCTCACTGCGTTGATGTGCCGGCTCCAAGTCAAGCCTATTTGATTCTTGTGTGCTGGCAGATGGTTCTGGAGTAGGTGCTCTCGAAGAAGCCGATGTAGATGCTTGTACTTCAAGTAACTGATGCTCTAGATTGCCATGCTGCATCTGCTGTTGAAGCTGGGCAAACTGATGCCGGATTTGCCTCCATCTATCATCCTGGCGCTTGTGCTCTTGCTCCAGTTTAGCATCACGTTCAGCCTGCTGTTGCATCAGAGTTTGCAAAAGTTTGGACAATTCAGCCACATTCTCTTGTCCAGAAATATGGCCACTTATTGCCCCTTGTTGGTCGCTGCCATCTTGTAAATCATCTGCTTCACATTCTGGAACATGCCCTCTCTTTGCTCGGGTAGACATCTTCTCCACTCCTTAATTGGCCTGGAATCCCACTGCTGCTGCTACCAAATGTGGTAAGACTCGACTTAAGCGGTCAAAGAAGTGCAGGAGACTGATGCTGTCCAGTGTAGCAAGTGATTTATTCACCATTCTGTGGCCCAAGAATATTTACAAAGAAACAAATAAGAAACTCAACTCTATAATTAACTCAATTCAAATAAACATAACTGAACTTAAATCAACGGAAATTAAGGTCAAACTGCACACAGCTACACTGACCTGAACCCTTCTTCTGAAACACCTGAGTTCGTCTGCTTAAATAGTCCCCTTAATCAAACACTTTCTCCTCTGGACTATTCCATTCAGTAGGTAGGTGAGATGAACATGATTATATTCATCCTCTACTACTCCTCTTGACTGGCAACATAAACTCTGGTGTAATCAATACATATCACAACATTAAATCTATTTCTTTATAAACCCTTTAAAATCAACTTTATTAAATTATAAGAATTCTTCCCCTCCTGCCCTTGGTCTCTTCCTGTGACCTCAGATGAACCCAGAAGGTATAAAGCAGGAAGTAGAACTACATTTCCTCCTTTTGCTTCTGGAAGACAGGTAGGTAAAGGTAAGTTCAAACAATACAAATTAACAGTTGAAATAAATAACATGTTAACTTAACAAACTTGTATGAATTGATTTAAACCAAGATGTTATATTATATAATCTGTAAAAGTGCAGAACATAAACCCGGGATAGTAGATGTTTGCCTATTGCAGATTACATGTGAAATATGGTTAAATCAAAACAAGAATGTTAACTAAGAATGTAGACAAATGGTCTTCTCACCCACTTTGTCACAGATCTCCAGTGGTGGACGGTCAAATTAAAAGTGACTGTAGCTCAAATTTATTGGTAAACAGGACAAGCTGACATTTCCAACATAGAATTTGTTGTAAAACATTCCTTCACATTTTACATTCCCACTCAAACAATACAACTCAGCGCAATAAGTGCAATTAATATAAGTTGGTGACAAGACTATACCATGTTATAACGTGCTTTAATAAGACTCTAAGACTTAAAAGATTACATCATCTTCAGTAAGGTACTGTTTGTGTTGTATCAGCTTATTCTTATTCATATGAAAATATCAGTATTCATTACCATCATATTTTTTTATTAGAGAATCCATAACAAAAGACAACAAACAGTCACTGGAACAAAAGGAAACTTTGTCCTGGGGCTGTTTTCTTTCACCACATTGTTTAGCCTTGAAATATACACAAGGTAGTATCAAAAGCATCCGTCTCATTACACACACACACATACACACACATTACAAGCCTACCTGTGTGCTGTGAAAAGCCACAGTCAGACTACTTTTGTATCAGCTTGGGTGCTGATTCACAGTGTGCGTCACCGCTTATTCGCATTCCTGGAGACTGAACAATGTCTGTGTTTATCATGACGATATGTAACACACAGGGGGGCCTCCTGCCAGGAAAAGCAATAAAGATTAGCTGTAATTGGAGAGGATTGAGTGGAAAATGTTGTTGCTTTTTAAGGACAAACGGTTGGGTATTCATACAGATTTGGCAAATGTCAAGTCGACTACTGTTGGTACACCCTAAAATTACCCCTAATCTCCTGTGTCTTGTTCTGTGTTTACATCTTTGAAAAACAAAAAACTCACAGTCCCACCAGGAGTCACAAAAAATAAGATGCGATTTAAGCTAACGTTAAAATCTCCACAGATTTAACAAAGCTTTACGGTGACAGTGGAAGAATTTTCCCAGTCATAAAACAGATCCAGGTCTGAACCACTTTTTGTATCCAAAGTACACTTCTAGCTGCCAACTTTACTAACAAACCTTCCAAGCACAGTACAAAAAGAACATTTGCTTTCCAACAAGGTGACATCTCAGGGAGCACTTGCAAACAGGCTATGTATCGCTGCAAAAAAGTATTTTCAGCGTGTTAGTGGAGCACCACCGCACGGTAGCAAATACTAATGTTACCTGATAGACTCAAGTAGAAGCAGACTGTTTATATTATGATGCAGACCTGGCCAGTGCATGTGCACGCACTTTCTTTACGAAAACTAACTGATAAGGTAGATTATAGACTGATGAAGGTGGACAACTATGGGTATCTGTAATCATATTACGTTTCTCAGTCATGCTATATTGTAATGTATAACTGTATTCAATTTGACAGGTACTTTACTACTTGTCTTGCAAAGTTTCTTCAGTTATCCGCACACCAGGTGGATAAAAAGGAAAAAAAATCAACAAATGTTTTTTTTCTTCCTGTTGCACCACAGTCAGCTGATTTAAGTTAATGTGCAGATGGAGGAACATGATGGAGCGGTCACAGCTTTGTGGAGTGGCGATACGGGCACGCTTATTTTTATTGCACAAAAGGGTAAGAATGCGATGGTGAAACTGTGTCCAGGATGTAAAAAACATAAACCTGCTATTACAACTTCAGCTCTTTTCAAGCATCTGCATAGATCCCATGCTAAGGCAAAGCTAGATGAGAACCCAGAATCATGCAGGTCTGTACATTTTTCTACAGCAGAGTCATTGTGGTGATTTAGTGTCAGCTTTGTGTGAAAATGTGTGAAAAATAAAAGATTGTACACGTGTCCTTATTAGGATAGGGATTGTGTTGGTGTGGGGGACTGTAGCCTATTTATATTGCTAACTGCTACTTATGTGACAGTGCGTTTCAGGTCATTTTGCACTGTAACAAGAAAGTAATGTAACAAGTAGTGTAACAAATTCCTAATTTACTGCACTAGATAAGGTCTAATACATTACTTTTTTCCTGTAATAACCCAACACTGGTTGTGACCTACTGTTTTCTGACTTAGGATTTGATGTTGTTTGTGAAGTAAAGCTAAGGTAATGTTGCCCAAGCCTTCTACTTTTGAGCCTACTTTAAAAACATGTCTGAATTTAAAAAATAAACAAAAAAATAAACAGACAGTTTTGAAAATTAACAGAAATCTCGCTGCAACACAGCCAAGCTAGTAGCCCCCGAAAGACGATGGTGAATTAACCGGTGCACCATTATGAGGACAGTCAAAAGTCATTTCAGTTTGATGGTTGGTTGCATTCATTAAAAACGGGGCTAAATCAAATAGAAAATGAGGCTCAGAGGCACACATAAGACGGGCTGATCTGAAAGATGGTGCATGTTGGCTCTGTGCTCACTGCTCTGCTGCAAAGAAGGAGACCTGCTGATGCCAGACTTATCAAATAATATGAATGAGAGTAATCCCGGTTATGGATGCCTGACGACCACGCTACATGGACTAGTTGGTATCTAACATCAGTGCTCATCTTAGAGCTTTTTCTTCATAACATAGGAGTGTTGTGGCATTTATTGATGACAGCATAGCATGCAGCATAACGCGCACACACACCTTTAACATCTGTTAAAACTGGCACAGATAACGGTATGAGGGGGGTTAAGCAGATTAAAGTGTCTTTTAATCCCATGGTTGGATGCTCACGTCTTGCGCACTTTTTGCGAGTGGGAATTCCTCCCACTGAAGTAAACAGCATCACAGCACTCGCACATTTCCTCCTTAGATCTACCACGAGCCACTATTAGTGCTCAAGGTGAAGATATGAAAGTCATATTAGGGAAATCATACCAACTGCTGTGTGTTAGAATAAGATTCTATATAACCAATGCATTAAAGTGCATCTCAAGCACTGAGAGGGATTTTAATGAAGGCAGGACATTGATGGGGCCCAGCTTCACCTTCTTCTTTACCTGATCGTATAGTGTTTGAAACAGAAACATGTCTGTTCACTTGTCTCCAGTTTTGTTTAGAGCAATTTCATGGTTCTTCACGGTGCATGAACCGCAAAAAGTATTTGATTATTTGATTAACAGCTACTGCCAATATCTATAAAAATAAATCCTGCCGTTGTAATCATGAAAACGTTGTATCTTTAGTTGCCAAACTGGTTCTGGCCAACATATATTCCCAGATTAATTTACCTGCAAAGTGCTTTGGTGTCTCAGTTTACATTATTCAGAAACTGCCATTTGGCTACTGGCAGAAGATAATCCCAGTATAACAACAACATTATCTCATGCAAAAAAGGAACTGTGCTTTTCACACAAACAAAGGAGGTACGTCATTGGCTGAGACACAGCTGTGCCTGCTGTTGCAGGCCTATCGCTGACCTTGATGGTGCAAGGAAGGTTGAGTCAGCTCAGCTGCTGGACTGCTGTTATCATAGGCAGACACGGTATAACCTGTGTGTGTGTGTGTGTGTGTGTGTTTTTCCCTGTCAAACAGACTGTTGGTGTATATTTGCATACATGAGTCTAAAGCTTACACCAGCTGCATATTCATTCTGATAAAGGAATGGATACTGTGTGTGTGTGTGTGTGTGTGTGTGTGTGTGTGTGTGTGTGTGTGTGTGTGTGTGTGTGTGTGCGCGCACCCAACTGGCCTCCTGCCTACATTAGAGGACATAAATGTCACATAAATACATTTGATCGCTGTTTTGTAGACCTCGTGTTTTCGTTACCACTCAGCTAAAAGGGAAGAAAAACACTATAATTTTCAGAAGGATTTACTTCATTCTTCTCACTCATGTACGCACAGTACTGGACAAAACACACACAAAGACGATGCAAAAAACATATTTTGAGAGTTTTGCTATACTATTAAAAATAAAAGAGCACACTCTATAATATGACACTTGCTGTTCAGCTCTACTCCATTCTACTTCTATCAGTTCAATTCAGTTCTCCTATATAAGCAGCCATTTGCAATAACAGTCACCTCAAGGTGCTTTAGGTAAACCTCAACAGTCAAAGCCCTATAAGTAGTCACTGGGAAACAGTGGGAAGGAAAAACTACCTTTTAACAGGATGAAACCTCCAGCAGAGCCAGGTTCAGGGACAAGAGAGGGAGTGTCATGGCCCCGGGTCTTGAACCCCGAGTTTAAAGTTGTATGGGTTTGTGATTTCTTTTGGGTTTTGTGTGTATCGTGTTTTTCTCTTGCTCTCTGTTATTTGTGCTCTTTTCACTATGTTCCTCCAGTCCTCTCCTCTCAGTGTAAGCTGCTTCTAGTTTTATTTTGATCATCTCTGATCTTGTGTGCCTTGTATTGCATTTAGTTTGTTTTCCACTAGTCTTATTACCTTGTGTTTATGTTGTCTGAGTGCCCCCTGCCCTTTGCCCTTCCTCAGTGCTGTGTGTCTACTTATGACGGTTTTTTGTTGTTCAGATCTGCAAACATTTTGGACTTTCTATATTTCAATATGTCAAAAACCTGCCTATGTGAAAAAAGCAGCCAACAAAAGAAGAAGAGACAGACAAGACCAAACATGTACCAAGTGATTGTATTTTCTTTATTACTGCAATAGTCCTGAAATGACATGATTTCATATCAGTGTGGTTCAATAAATCTTCATTCATGCAGATTTAGGGATGAAAAGTTTTGTAACGCTCTTTTATTTAAACCAGTCTGTATGACGCAGCGCTTACAAAGGATTTAAATATGTGTGGGGAGAAGGTCAACAGGTTAGTTAACTTCAGTTCATTTGATAAATATCACCATGAGACTCTGGTAAGTCAGTGTGTTGACCTAGATGTGTCAGTAAAAATATCTCACTATGTTTCTCGTTTTTTTTCCCTTCCCCTAACATCCACTCAGTCATGGCCAAGGAGCAGCCCAGGAGCCGAAAAATAAAGCCAGCACCAAAGTGACAAAAGCTGCAGTTCCTCTAGTCACAGCCCATGGCCTCAGCAGCACTTACACGCATATCACAGTTTTGCTTTCTGTGGATAGTTTCCTTCTTCACATTTTGATTGGGGTGATTATTTTGTACTTTTTCCCCCTTAATTGCATAAGGGCCACACTGATTAACCTAATTCAGGAGCCGGTTGGAATCTGCTTTTTCAACTCACTAAACTGAAATACTGATTTTGTAGCCCTCTTACAAAATGGCTTTGATGAGACAGATCTGTGCTGAAGCTAAACTGCAAGTTCTGTGATTTCTGTAACTCCCAAAGGTCGGTTGGTCATAAAAAATTTGATCTCATAAAGTTCGGTTTTACAGCCAACACATCTCTGTGTCTGTAAACCCTCACTCAGGATTTTATGGAGTTTTTTAGCAGGAAGAAGGACCAAGGTGACATTTCTACTCTTATCACCAACTTTCTTCTCTAATCACTGAGAAAGGAGAGCCGAGCCAGCTGACCAGCTCTGCCTCTGCTGGGTGGTTTGGCAACAGGTGCTGCTGTGTGTGGGAGGTCATGTAGGACTAAAGCCAGCAAGTACGGAGAGGGTTGAAGTGCAGAGACAGGTAGCAAAGCCAAATCTACAGACGCTCCAGACTCAACACATACACAGAGTAAAGAACAGTTTGAATTACACCAACACCACCCAGGGCTGGAGCAAAAAAACACCATCTTTTCCTATTTAAGGACACAGTATTTACTTTTTTTAGAGGGCATGTCAACATCTAACAAGGTGCAATGACTGAAAATGCATTTTGGTCCAAATATAAAAGAAACAGGCTTGAAAACAGAGCAGCACGAGTTTGAATAGAAAAAGACCCACAGGTGCATTAACGGTCACCTGACTGTGTTGAATTTTAGAAATTACATTTGTCTGAGTCGATAAAGAAAATCTACTTCCTTCTGGCTTTAATTATTCAATGTGCCGTGTCATTATTCAATTCTAATCTAAAATTCATGCTTTTTTTATTGATCGCATGAAAGGCCACTAAACTGTTGCAAAGCAGCGTGGCTTTTGGGAGTTCCTTTTTGCGACACAGAGAAAAGGTGTATTTGAGTAGCAAACATAAAAGCAGAGATAAAGGCACGGTGTTAAATATTAAAAAATAATAACTCCTTTACACCCTCTGGATTTCCAAAACACTTTGATTTTCAAAAGAAATATTTGGCACCATCACATGCAAGTTACAAAAAAGTGAATCAACAAGAGAATCAAGCTGATGACAGCAACCCAAAAACACCCGCAAAATTAAAAGATGCATTTACTCCATTGTTGTCCTAGCACTTACTTGGCTCGCTCGCCTCAACTTGACTCAGTTTTTAGGGTTTTCCATTAGGTAGTAGTTTTTAGTACTCGGCAGGAGTAGGTACTAGTGGAAAAGGGCTTCAAGTGTTCCTAGTTGAAATTCAAAGAAAGCCATACAGTTTAGAACAAGCTTGGCAGAGGTAGGAAAGGAAAGACTTCAAAGACTCTGGAAGGAAAACTAGTGAGAGAAGTCTCTAAAGACCCCGGAATAACTGCCAAGACAGTAGTGAGTGACTTTGTAGTGTCACAAAGATGTTCACCAGAACCCAGCACGGGAATGGACTGCCAAAAAATCCACTTCTCCAGATGAGACACCTTTGGGGGAGGCTGAAGTATGCCAAGGACAACCTGGAGAGTCCCGTGACGTCCTGTGGGGTGGATCATTTTGTTTCTTTCCGCAAAATAAAATAAAAGTAAAATATAAGCATGTGAAATAAAATCAAGATGTTTGGAAAAGCAGAGCTCAAAACGTCCTGCTCTGTTGAACAGCACTTTTTAAATGAATTTCACATTTTACACGGAAAGCAGACTAATGATTCTGTCCTCATCTGTAACCAGCTCACAGTTCTAGTTTGGAGCAATCAATGAAACACTGTATTGAGATGTAAAAGCAAAATAATAAATATTCATTTTGTTGCCGCACATATTTTTCACAGCCTGAATATCACAACTCAAACTGGCAGCACTGAAAAGGCAAATATTGCAAAACTGCAGTTTGTCTGAAAATGCTGGACTCAGCTGTTTCCTCTGCTTTGATGAAACTTGCCTTGATAAGTCACATTTTGAAGTTTGGGCATTGAAGAAATATATCTTGGCCATGGTGCATGCTTCTTTTCAGTTTAGCAACTTTGTGAAGCCTCTGTGTTCTGTCCATGGCTTTCTGACGATGCACAGGTTGACCAGGTTGCTGTTCACTGCTGTAATTATGAGGGACAGAGTACACTGCAAAAGCTGAAGTGCTAGTACCGTATATGGGACGTTAAAATAATGCATAGATGCAAAAACTGTTTGTTTGTTTTGGATCAGGAGGTAACCGTGCGACATTTTAACGGGGATTGATTGCTTTTGGAGCCAACCTCAAGTAGCCACTAGAGCAACAGCTATTTCAAACACTTCAATGTTGGCTTCACTTCTCAGCCCCAAAGGTTGCTGCTTATTTCTCTTTTATCTTAACCTAACATTCTCTAACAGGAAAATCTGTGATATAACTCAAGCAAAGAGGCTATAAGGAATACAAAGCTGTAGCTATCTGATAAAAACCAACTAAACCCCAAACACGTCACAGTGTCTATGAATCACAGAGAAGCCCAGCGATGATTTTATATTCCACGGCACTTTTGCCTGGAGACATGTTTGCATAACTGAAACTCCAGTCTGTGCCCACACATACACACATGGAATGAAATGGGCAAACTGACAAGCTGAAATACTTTCTCAAAGAGCCAGCTTGCCTTGCTCATTATAATTATTATTTTTTTCTTTCCATTTGGGTCATTTACATAGAAATTATAAAACACACAGTTTATGTACTACTAAACAGATGGTTCAGTATTCCTGGATTCTTTATATGGCTTTACCACACTGCACAGCCGGCTAATAGCTAATCACATGAAGCATAATGGTTTAAAAATGCTCAATAGTTCAAATGAAGGTCTAAAATATGGCAGCATTTATTTTGCGTTCCGACTACAGAATAATGAAACTTAGATTAAACCAACAAAAAAAAACAGCAACTTGAGTGGAGCACTCGCTGGTGTGCAGTCCATCAGGAATACAGACAAAAGCTCAAACAAGTTGGCTCTGATTGTAACGTGCAGCATGAACAAAGCACCGTATAGCAGTCTTACACCTATCTATCTTCCACCCACACAGCAGGGAGAAAATAAAACAGCTACTGTGTGAACAATCTGCACTCCGTTCTCTCCGCTGATGAGCTGTTTCCCCGTCTGACGAAGCCCGTGGAGTCGGGCTGACGCCAGATGTCCCAGAATAATGGGCCTTTCTTTGTGTACCTGTTATCGCTTCGCCACTTTGAATAACGAAGCAATCTGAGCGGCTGCTACACGAGCCGTGATACGACGTTGATGTAGCACAATAAGAGTGGCAGCTGAGGATGATTATGGCTTTTAGACAGTGGTTAACAACACTTGTGGACCAAACCTTTTTCTATGATCAAGCAAACAAATATCAGAATAAAAGCAAAACAAACCAGGAAATGTTCAGAGCAAGCGTAAAGCAGTAGAGCATTTGACTCTCAGACTGCTTATGAAGAAAAGCACAATACTGCTCGTGAAATGCTGTCACTTGTAAAAACCATGCCATATTTCTGCACACTGTATAAACAGTGAGTTAAAGTATGCTGTGTGCGTCAGATAACAGAGGCACATTAGCAAAATCAAAATGTTATATGAAGGCGGGGCATAGTTACTACATGAGGAAGAAAACTGGTTTGCTGGTCCAGTGGCAGGATGTGTGGCTCATAAATGTATAATCAGAGGTTGCCTGGTCTGCTGACCTCACCTTTTCATAACTGCTGAGCATAAAGAAAAAAAATCCTTAAAAACTAACAATCGAAGGGAAAAATATACTCTATGTATTAAAGTATGAAGGTGTCAGAGGTGTTTCAGACGCCTGCTGTGCAAAGTCTAACAAACATGATGACTGCATGCAAATCCACACTCCTCAATTTGCAAATGAAATGAGATTATTGTATCCATGTTGCATATCTTTGTATAGCTGCAGCATATCATTTAGCTGAACATTATAGTAACCCCAAGATGGACAGTTCCAGTCTGGCCTGTTAATCTGTTCAGGAAGTTGAGCCAAAATCGGGGAGCAGTCCCAGCAGGCGACAGGGTGCACCCTCGTTTCCCCTGGGAAGAGTGGGCTCAAGGAGCTGGGGCAGCAGAAGCCTCGGATGAGCACAGGCACGGAAACTCCAACAAGCTGCACAGCATCCTAGGCCATCGCGGGCAAGAAAACCCAGAAACTAAAACAAAAAAAGAAGAAGAATGAAAAAAAGAGTCCCCCGGTGTGAGCCTATTCATAATCCTTTTTTCATCACCGAGGACCCCTCATTTTTGGACGGGGCACAAGAGGCAGCGGTGGAGGTGAGCTGGCACTTAGGCAACTTTTCAGAAGTACTTAAGGTTTTGTGAGGGTACAAAACCCTGTTTACTCTTTCCCTCCTAGGCTCCTGGACGTCTGATTGGCCAACATTTTGTTTTTAGCGTTTACATGGTAAAAAACGGAGATATTTTTTCAAAACTGCACGTGTGGACGGGATATTTTTTTTAAAACGAAAAGGGAAAATCTCAGTTTTCAAAAATACCCGTGTACGTGTGAATGTAGCCTCAGTGACTTGTAGCAAAAACAGGTTACATAATCGTTCGCGACACAAACTAAACAGGTACTGAGTCAAACTACCTTCAGCTAGGAACTGCGATTGAAGCCACAACCAATGGGAGTAAAGAAAACCACTGACTGGCATATATTGATTGGCAACCCTCTAAAAGAATCGGAAGAGTGTGTGACAAGTGACTTACTCTTTTTGTGGACAGGAACCAGTGCCACCACTTCCAGTAAGATAATAGCAAATACAGCTAAAGAACATTATGGAGGAAACAAGTTTACTAATAGACGTAAATTCATCTGGTGGTCAGAAACACAGCTCCACAGCTTTTACTCTCCTGGAACTGTGTTTCCTTACAGAGTTGGTGGCAGGAGCAGACAACGCCCGACTGTCTGCTAAAGTAAAACACAGACAATGTAGCAAATTTGTAACAACTTAAGTGGTCACACCAATTTAGAATACTAAGTTATACTAAGCTAACCTGAACTATAGCTTAGGTTAAATTAAATCGACTTTCTCAACAAGCGTATAAGCTACTGTACATGAGTGATATGCAGTCTGAGGATCAACGACTGCCCGAGGCACTCATATACTGCAGTTCTCACAAAGTCATTTAGCCTAATCATATAATAGTGGATCCAGGGAAGGTTGCTGGTTACCCGGAATATTCTGCAATTTATGGACACATGAATTCACTACTATAAAATCAACAAGGCCTGACAATTTTTATGCACCATTTGAGTGCCAGTATTGTGGCATACATACAAATGGTCTGCTTAAAGATCCCGGGCCAGAGTGTACCTGCTCCAAATGCAATATATAAGACTCAGCTTTGGAAGGGATCTCGTAAAGAATGTACTTTTAAGACTTGAAGCGTTGTAGGCAGAAAATCCACCACAAACTAAATGCAACAGATAAGGACACACAGACACACTAAGTGATGAGTTTATGCTCTTTTTACATGTTTATACTATAGAAGGGAAGGGGATAAAGACTTCTAGGCATGTCTGCCAGCTGAACTTCATCACAGCATCACCTGAAGCAAGCAGGCTCCATTCAAATGTAACATACAAAATCCTGCACTGTCTTCATCCATCTTAACCTGTGCAGGTGGTCGGACATGAAACCAACCTTTAAACATATATATATTTGTCTGTGAACTTCAAGTCTGGGAAATAGACCTGAATATCTTAGACTTGCTGGCTTAGTTTCTACCTTTAAATCCTATTAGCTGTTCTTTTTTTAACATATAAAGACTTTCAACGAGCTAGTTTAGTGTCTTACTCTCTTCATTCTTAAATTGTTATGCTGCATTGTTTATTGCATTGCTTGTGCAACACCTTAAAACTTGTATTATTCATCCAAAAGGGTCTTATGAAATCGCTCACTGTGGAATTAACTTCCATCAGCACCAAAGATGAGCTTCAAGTTTCAGTACAATGTGTGTGATTTTGTTCTGTTTCGTGCCCTTTTGTCACAACTGAAATTATTCATTATTCCCAAATTTGTCTGTGCGGGATACCTGTAGGAAAATACAGAATACAGAGAACTCTGGTGAAGGTATTAAAATGTGACACTGATATACTGATTCAATTTATATCACAGTCAACTTTTAACTTCTGGACTTGACATATAAAGGATAAGCCAGAATCCAGTCGCCCAAAATAGTCTTGTTTTGAATCAGCTTCTTGTTTGGAGATATTGAGTGAGCATCTTGATAAATAGGCTGGATACAGAAGAAACCTTTTTTTTTTTTTTTTTTTAATTGTCCTTTCCTGTGAGTAGCCCGGTGGTGGAACAATGGCAGCGGAGTATCCCGAAGGGACCCCACAAGTTTGGATTAGATGCTCTTCCTAAATCACTCGCAGCCACATGCACCTATATGTGGCACGATATTCCTCCATATCGTGAAAACCAAGTCCCCCACATCATACTCCAGATCAAAGAGAGCTGCTGATGGTGAGGAATGAGTTAGCGCTCATCCTACATGCCAAGACGGAACTACAGAGGCTTCTTAAGTAATGTTTGAAGAGCAGCTGCCGCGGCTAGTTCAGAGGGGCCGGCTGCCATGTTGGACGGTCTCCAACAACAGCAAGAACTGTAATCGTATCCTTGTTGATCCTTTCTCTGCTTTGTAGGACAGTCTGAACACAGAGCTACAAATGAACACAGAAGCTAACCACTTTTGTTAGGTTAAGAAGAAAACATTGACTGTGATGCACTTATTGTTAGCAGTAAAACTCTGGAATTAACGTGTTACTGGATGGAAATGAACAATGCGATCTCTTTAACTAGAAAGATCATTCTGGATACTTGTTAAACTTTATTCTTTCCTTCAGCAAACTGAGTATTTTCAAAACTGTATCCATAAGTAGTGCCAAACACTGAGTTTGTTACCCTTTTCTATCTCTTCTTGTTCAAAGTTGGTGTTCAGAATAATGTGTAAATTGCCAAAAACAACAACGAAAGTACAAGTTCGGCTCAGAAGCAACAGAACCTTTTAACTTAAGTATTTTTGCTGTTCCAAACTTGTCCTGGTATGACCAGTGGGCTAATGTCACAAACTTACTGATAATTACGCAACCATTCTGCCTGTACTGCTGTTGTCACAGCTTGTAGCACTGATCATCAAGGAAATAAAAACATACTTAGCCTTCACCTTAGAGCCTCTGCTCTGTTTGATAAGAACATTAAGTAGAACAGGTAATGAAGGACATGGTTCACACAGAGTAGTCCAGCATTCCTGTGTTGGAGAGAGTGCTGCCTGTCACATGCACCATGTTTAATGAAATTAACTCTGCTTTGAACAGAGGAGGAGCTGGAGCCACGTGCGCTTTTGACATTACACGCTCAGTTTATCTGAGCAACGACAACTGCCAGTGAAACCCAATTCTCTCTGTGGTTTCTACTTTTAGAGCAGGAAACATGGGGTGAGAGGTTCAGGGGTTGTAAAGCACTGAAAGGCTGGAGACGGACAGAGCAGCAGCTAGTTAAACAGGTCACGGAAAAGTCCCTGCAGGGCTGACATTCATCTGCCGCTACAGGAGAAGAAAGCACAGGAGACAACAGACTGAGTTTGGTTTGGTTTTTTCTTGCTTTTTTGTTTTTTTTAATGGAATGTATCTTGTATCGAGGTATGAAAATAGATCTCACGTTGAAATAAGAAATTGAACAGTGGCTACAAAGGGCACAGCTATAACTGTGTGTAATGATGGCAACAGGAAGGAATGTCAGAGAAGCATCACACCAGTTGCATTAGATAAAGGGCAAAGCTGTGACCCTGTGTGGGAGATGACAACAACACGGAGACATGTGCTGGTCTGCCGGTGATACGCTGGCAAGTGGGGATAGCAGAGGGAAACTGCCAGCTAACAGGAAACGACATGAGCCACAGTGAGATAAAATGTTTCCTGACAGCACGATATTCCTCCATCGTGAAAACCAATCAAGGACATTTCTGAGCCCATTACCCAGCATGTCCCTGTAAATGTTGCCATGTACCACACCGTTTCAAAGTATTATCGGTCTGTTTGCTTTCACATGAAAAGTATGTCATGCCTATTAAAACTTTGCAAACGAGTGTTGTGGTTTTACAAACATTTCTCAGAGGCAGAGCTGCTACAGAGACAGAAAGAATCTCAGTGGTCATGATAAATGTCTGTTAGCACAGCGAATGACGGTGCTTTAGCTTTACTTGGATGGCTGGCTAGCTTAAATTCACAAACTCCTATCAAAATACAGCTAACTGGGAAAACAAAACCTATCAGGTCTAAATGCCACAATATTTTGTTGTGCAACATGGACATTAGAGAAACATTTGTACAACTACAATGCTTGTTGATACATTACTTACTGATAGTAAGTATCACAGTGAACAACTCAAAATCTGGACCTGCAGCACTTTTTTCAATTTCTCCGTCTTTAGCAGTGATTTGAACAAATGGTAAAATGGTAAATGGTCTGTATTTGTATAGCGCTTTACTAGTTTTTACTAGTTGATTCTTTCAGTTACAAAGTTTCTAAAAGAATCAAATTCTTATGACCATTAAGTTTTACACGGGCCAAGTAGGTTTAACGTGACACATGAAACTAATTGCAAGTGGAGAAGGTAACATTGCATTTGGGGAGACTATGAATATGGAAATCAAAAGAGCTGGCATTTAAAATAGGTCTTTTTTTATGTATAAATGTCAATAATCTCTGTATGAGTGTCTGTGCAAAGTTTCGTTCAGATCGGCCCGCCCCTGAAGGAGGAGGTAGGGTCCATACAGACATACTACAATCACTATAGTAATACTGTTAACCCAATCATGCTTATGTAGTCACTTAATACGCCAAGTAATAAGGACTTGGATTTCCTATGAACCTGAAATTTCAGAAGTTGGTAAGAAACTTAATATAACTTAAAAGCCACATGAGCTCTCTGCAAAGACTCGCTTGGCCCCTAACAGGACAGTAAAACTCAAAAACAGAAGCTTTACAATCTCTGATTCCACACAACTCTGAGAACGTTGGGACTGTCTGCTGTTTCTTTAAGTTTTCCTTCTCTGTTTCAGCCATGCCAGAAAAGATTTAGCACAACCACTGAACCTGTCTCAGATTGCAGCTCAGATTCTGCAAACTGGTGTTGTAACTCACACACATCCACTTTACTTTGCACTAATAATCTTCTGCTGTTACTAAGCTCTGCTCTGTAACCACTGAAAACCAGCTGAGTGTGATAAGCTAGCATCTTCTTTAGTTTTAAGACTCACATAAAGCAAAGATATCAGACAACTTCTGTATCTATGAATGCAGCAAAAAAACAAAAACAAAATTACGATCGATTTACACCGTAAAACACTCCCATATACTGCCGCTATACAAATGAAGAGCGGAAAATAATGTTTGTATATACTGAGCAGGTATATCAGCTTATAGACTCCCTACAGATCTTCAGTATTGTGAGTTATAACACTGCACAAGCGAAAAAAAATTGTTTTGAAATGAGTCTTTGGTTCAGTTGAAAAATAAAACAATGGACAGTGACACATTCTACTAATAGTGAACTGGTTTGGCTAACCTACGATATCCATCCTAATACATATGCAAGCTTATTTCCAATGGCCTTGTAGGCTATGAACCGCAAAGCCACTCCTTCCTCTTCCATTTATCAACAATGTAACATTTTTATAGAAAATATATATATACACTTCTAATAAATAAGAGATAAACCCATCGCATGGTAGAACACAGCTCTTTTTTTCTCACATGCTTTTTGTCCATGAGTCTTTTGTGAAACAAGTCTCTGTACTGAAAAAGGGCGAGGCGCAGGTCTGTGGAAACCACCGCATGGAAGAGGGGTTCTCCTGGAGAATGGAGGCTCGGTGGGGAAGCGGCAGGGAGAGATGCACCTCGGGTTCAGATTCATCCACCAGCTGAGTTAACCTGCAGATGCAATCAGTTAGTCAGGCTATTGCGCGTGTATGCATTATTTATATCATTATGCTTTTGCATGGAAAAGAAAGAAATAAACACAAATAGCAAAATATACAAAAAGTCATATTTCTGCTGAGTTTTTCTGCTGTCACATAGTCTAACAGTATTAGCATCAGCAAATGCTATAATCTCCAAATAATGTCCTCAGTCTCCTCCTCTGCAGTGCACTTAATTAAGACCACAGAACAGCAAAATCCTGATCTATGGACATTTACTGTGGGGGAAGGATCGCTTTTGAAATCTATTCCTCTTACAAAACCAGTGAATGTGTTTTAACAGCGGTTTGGGTTTAAACTAAAGATAATGCACTCTAATGACTCTTCAGTAAGAGGGTTTGTGCCATATTTGTAATTGATGCGGATTATTTTTCACCGTGAATTGGGAAAAACAAACATCTGTGTTGGTTCAGGCTGGCTTTGAGTGTTTGACTGGACCAAAAGCTGCACGTGCTCCGTCCAGCTGCTCCTACAGAACACTTTAAGACGCATTTGTGGGCTTCACGTCATGTGCGCGCGCACCTTCACGAATACGCCTGCAAAGTCTGCGCATATCTACGCGTAATTTGGCACGCGATGTTTCACTTCAGCTTTACTTAAACTTTAGTGCATGAATCTTTACACCAGTTTAAAGTTAGCTTAAATTTAGATTTAGACAGATGGACTACTATTTTAAATCGCACACGAGTCTTTCGGTTATGTATGGATGAAGTGAATTGTCGGAATTACTTAACTGTAAGTGATTATGTCAGGGGCATCATTTCATTTTACGGTTATCAGAGCGAAAGGTAGGTTTTGGTGAGAAACCCTTTTATAAAATGTCAAACCTGCCGTCGAAGTCTCTTTTCTTGCGAGCGAATTCACCTCCACGAGGGGGGGTACAAGGAGGCCTAAAGCGCGCGGGGGGCTCCTAAACTTTTTTTTTTGTTTCACCAAAATAAATCCTGGTTTCGTGGGATTAGTTGGACCACTGACAGAAGATAAACGCTTTTTAATTTAAAGGGTACCCCCGGGTGGTCCGCGGACCCGGGGGAGCCCCCTCCACCGCTTTCTCCTGTAGCTGTCTTACCGCAAATCGTGCACCAGTGTCTGCGGGACTCGCCGCAGGTCACGCTACGTTCGGAGAGCTGCGCACGGTCTTTTGTCCGGGCATCTGCACCACGAGCAGCTGCTGCTTCTGCCGGGTGGACTTGACGGCCAGGATCGCCTGCCGGTTCTTGTACTGGACCATCTGCAGAGTGATCTCCGCGTTCCAGCCCTCGTCTTGCGGGCACCTGAAGTCGATCTCCTTCCCCTCCGTCATGACCACCGTGAAGTACACGTATTTACCCTTCCGCTCCACGCAGTCCACCGTCTTCATGTTGGCGAAGTGGAGCTCCTTGACTTTGCCCGCGTCCCCGCCGCCGCCGCCGTGATGCTGCTGGTGGTCGTGTTGCTTGGGCGGCAGCAGCAGCACGCCGTCCTCGGTCAGGACGCAGTGTTTCTTCTTCCAGAGCTGCAGCAGCCCGTCGCTCCGTTTCTCCAGCAGACCCTCCTTGAACACTTTCCTCCCGTTTTCCAGCATGTTTACCCGGACGCCTCGGTGCTCCTGCCCTTCGTGGCTGCTTCACGGACTGGACGCGTGTTTTACTCCCAAGCAGGTGAAAGGCATGGGATGCTGCTTGTGACTGCGGCTCCAAGAAGCGCTGGCTGTAGTGAGAAGGCTGCCAGCCTGCCTGTCTGCTTGCGGTGTTTGTGTGTTGTGTGTGTATATGTGTGTGTGTGTGAGAGAGAGAGAGAGAAGTGGGTTGGGGGCGGGAGGGGTCTGAAGAGGTGCACCGCCCCCCTGAGTAACATCCAGCCTCCTGGGATGAGCACAAAGCAGAGTACTGATAACGTCAGTATTTTCAGTTTAGTATGGAAGAAGAGATTGAAAGTCTGCCAGTATGTGCAGACGCATCAGAGGTGCTTTAAGTTGCACTGCGCAGAGCTGAGATTTCGCCTTCATGCATAAACACTGTAACACCGCCTAGACTGAAACGCAGGCAAATTATTGTAGTCAGTCATTCAGATTCACTGCCCTCCAAGTGAATCACAGTGACAGTAAGCACCAGCCTGCTTTACATGCACTCAGTTTTCATTTGCATCACTACTGCTGCCCTTCACTCTCCATTCAATTGACCTTTTGGTTCTTGTGTGGGGTTCTGTGTGCTCATGTTCAGTTTCTATTACAAACCGCACTCCCCGGGGGACATGGTTTCAAATGTTGCACAACTGCGCCATCTGCTGGAACAAGCACTTCATAGGCCACATTCCCAGTGTAGTTTGAAAAGTAATTTCTGGGGCTTGTGTTTTTTTTTTTTTTATTCAGTGTGTTTTCTTGGTAATCATAATGAGTGGGTTATTTATAACACAAAGAAATCACCTGCTTTTCAAGTATGATGGCTTCATTATAACCAGTCCAGTTCTTTTTTGGTCCCTTAAATGACATTTATAAAACTGCTGTGATATTTGTTATTCAGAATTTCTGACACTCTTGGCCAAATCTGTTTTGACAAAAGACATTTTTTCATGTCAATGAGACTTTAACAGGATAAATGAAGGAAATACAAGTCACTTTCCCAAAGAACAGGTATATTCAAGGCAGTAAATGAAGCCGACTCACGTGCATAAGACAGTTTAAATTGGAACGCTTATTTTAAACACAACACTTTGTCAGGACCATTTGTGATATTTTATGATGCACGACTACAAGTTTAAAAATAAGTGTCAGGGCATGCAAATATACTTTGATGGCAACCTAATAACCATGCTGTAGTTTCCGGGTGATAACAAGCAAAGCATTGTAGAATATTTCAATCTGTCACATCAACACAAACAAAAACTTGATGGGGAGGAGAGAGAGAAAAAGTCAGCCATCACATACATGTTTAACCAATTTATTCATGAACATACACGTACAGTTATTGAGTACATTAGTATTTTGTAGCATAGCATTTTGCCTTGACAACAGCTGCTCAGAAGGACGCCCCCACAGAAATCCAGTCAGTCCATTTCCAATGAACATGATCTGGACACTCCCTGCAAAATGCCAAGTACCCTGGATCTCCACAGTGGACATGATGATGCCCCAATGACAACCAACAGATGGCTGTTCTCACAACCGAGGGGAGAGAAAGGGGGGGGGGGGGGGAGACGCTAAAGGACTGGGGGGAGCAAGGCTGCTGTTACATTTCAGTTCCTCTCCTGGCTTTAAGTATTGCTCCGACAACCTTTTCCAAGGCATTCTGGGTAACAAAGGAAGCAGGTTTGGGTGGGCAGGGTGGTGGGTCATGAGCCAACACAATGGCCTTATCACACTCCCCCATTTCTTTCACAGTGATAAAAATGAACCGTGACCTCAGCTACTGGGCTCAGGTTCACATGCGACATGAATTGGTTACATGATGGGGGTGAACAAACCGAAGAGGGAAAAAGTGAGGTGAGCCCAATCTTGACACTCCACCCCTCCCCTTGTCATCCACCGTGCTACATCTGCCCAACACTGTTCCTATAAAGCTTCCCTGAATGGGACTAGTGTGCCTCCCTCGACAACAACGGTAATGCACTTTAAACCAAATAGCACAACTTGAACTCTGCAGAGCGGGGCTACAGCAGCACCCCCTCTCACATCCCCCCAGGTATGGGGTGGGAGGAGTCAAAGGGCTGCTCACATTGAATAATTGGACAGGACACCACTGGTACACCACACAAGTAACAAAGTGCTATAGAAAAAGACGACAGCCACACTACTGCGAGCCTTCGAGGAGCCTGAAGCGTGAGGTTACTACGCCATCCTGACAAACTGTCTCACCCCACCTTCCAGAGTTTTCTTAAGATAAGGAATGTTCGAGAGTCGGCTGTAGAGAGCCACAGGAGCGAAGAAGTCACTGCAAACGTCAGTTTTGATATCATTTTAACAGTCCGTCCGGAGGAAGAATGGCAGACTCTTTAAGAGGTTCACTAATGGGGCCAGCCAGTCCGTTTACCGGAATGTTTAAGCGGAAAGCAGTGGAGCACAGGTGGCACAGGAATTCCCAAAGAAGTTGTGGGGGAGTGGGAAAAAGAAAAGTCAGGTGAGGGGGTGGCAACTGTGGATCCCACAGAATAAACTGGACTGGACACTCAGGTGCAGCTAACACATCCATCCTGTCTGGAAATGCTACAGTGCTTTGTGAGTTCTCTTTTAAGTGCTCAAGTCCCCGCTAAGAGTTTAGAAAACAAAAGCTAAAATAAATCACTGGGACAACCTGGAATTTAGCTTGGAGGAGAGGATATATAGATTGGTGTCGCCGCAATGCCAGTCTAAACCACAGCTGTTGTCTAAGAGCAAATACAACAAAAGACTTCACAAGAACCCAAACTAGTTTAGCAGTGAAGAAACAAGTTCATGCTTTTTGAGGGAGGTTATCTTCCTGCAGTCTAACTATTGTACAGAGAAGGAAGAGAGGGGAAAACAGGTCTAGTAAAATACTATGTATATCGAGCCACACTGCTCCCAGTATATTACCATGAGTTTTTGTAACAAAAATCTTGAAACCTTTTTTTCTCCAAGTTCTCTACCAAGAAAAATACAAAACATTATAAGGCGGTAAGTAACTATTTTTTTATTTTTTTTATTTATATATTTCTTCTTTTGAGAAGCTGTTACAGTGCAGTTGATCCTCGAGGCAGCCGGGTCAGGCTTCACTGCTGCTTGCACTCAGCTGGGGGGGCTGCATCCTTCTGTAAGAAACAGGATGGTGGGTGTTAAGATGAAGGCCGCTCCATACGGACTCATTCAAACGGCACGTACGCAGTCACGCCACTCCACCACTCAAGCAGCTACAAACTCAAACTTCTCACCTCAGCTATTTTTAAATGCAACAGAAATGACAAGGATGTGATGACTGACACATTCACATTAGACAGACAGCAGTATGAAAATACTTTTTGTTAAACAGTATTGATGCAAATAAACATCAGGCCAGGGATTCTTTAGGGTGCTGGTGAGACCATTTGAAAGTGACATGACTTTCAGAGGATCGAGTGCACTCCCGTGGGAAGCTCCAGCAGCAGGTTAGCTTAGCAGTAGGCTGGCTCTGCTAAGCTAACATTTTTTTCTAATTATCATATGCAACTTGTGACCTTTAAGTGCTTCATATAAATCTTTCCCCATATGTCTTTGTATCAGCATGAGGCAAAATAGTGACAAACCTTAGATGGCCATTTCAAGTTTTTCTTCTGGAGTGTAAGTGTAAGAGCACTCATGATGAAAGCTAAGCTGACCACAGGTGTGAGGGAGATAAAGTGCTTAAATGGATAAAATAAAGCCCGATGTGGATGGCTTGGAGTTTTATAGTGCCCTGAGCGAGCTGTAGGTATTGCAAGTTTCTTTTACACAGCTAGGAGGTTCCTGTCATTTTTACTTTACTGCAGTCGTGACTGGGAAACTTCAGGGGGCTGTGCGCTCATGTCTGAGTAAGGACCACTTCCCCACCCACCAGCCTCTACTGCACAAAAACCATCAGCTGCCAGCATCCCCAACATGCCAGCCTAACATGCTAGTTTCAGCAATATTACGGTTCCTGCTTTAACGCACATTAGTTGGCATCTACCAGGAGCATGTCAATCTTATGCAACTCTTAAAGCACCCTCAGACATCTTTCAGCACTCGCATGTTACTAAGCACTTCAGAAATCAGTGTGAAGGGTTTCCAACATCATAGAATACACTTTGATTCTCTTATTGTCAGCTGTGCCAAAGGATTAAAGGATTATTCTGTTCCATTTATCAGCACATTCATCCAGTAAACACATTTCTACTCGTCTACTTGATGCATTCTGAGCAACCAGGAATGACAGGTAAAGGTAATTCCTCATGAGATAAACAGTTTGCTCATTTTTCTGAGACTTAAATGTTGCCGTTTGAGAACGCCGAAATGTATCTTGGTGCCTTAGGAAATGACAACTTTCAGATCTCTCTGAAACATTAACGACATGATAGATCTCATTTTAAGACGAGCTGGTGGATCTTCTTGATGGGGTGTGTCAACAGAACAATCTGCTGTCCTCAGTTTGACTTATGGTGAGGAAAGAAACTCGCTCAGTAATCTTCAACAAATGCAGACAAATACTGGAGTTTCGAGGCCTCCATCACTGTGTGAGATAATCTCATAATGAGTCCTGTGGAGGACAAAATAATAATGATTGTTCACTAAAACAAAAAAAAGAAATCAGACATTTCTGTGTAACTTGTTGATTAGAGGCTGATATACCAACATCCAACCAGCTAACTGCCAGAGATTCAGTGACTGAAAATTTAGCTTCAGAATCTCCGCTGGTTAATTAAATTAACAATGGCTGGGGTATATTTTTTTTTAAACCAGCAAAGTTGAATAATGGGACTCCGTATCCACAGTACAAACTTGGGAGAGACCCAAACATCTGCCATAGGAGCCCATTTTCCATTAGCCCTTTCAAAATAACAAATGTCGACACTTTAAACATAAACTCAAGGACTTCAGATCAAATCAATTAGCTGCCAAATAAATGAAACACTGGGGCAACTTAAGGTTTAAAACCACACAGAGGATCATTAAGCCCCCGGCACACTCAGGGTGGGACATCCTTGGACATTACACACTTGCAGAGGTGATGATGGCACGCTGCAGCTGTTCAAGGCTTGATGCCACACACATTACTACAGAGTGAGGTCGTTGCTGCCACCGTTCAACACATGTGGCTTTTAATGAGCGACTCAAAGTACACATTCAAAAAACGAATGCCCTGTCTGTAACCAACACCACTGCTGCAGCATCTGAGCTTCTTTCTCCATATACTACCAGAACTCCAGTTTCTAATGGATCGTAACAGGCCCTTTAGAATTAAAAGCACTTTTGGGGACATTTGAGAGCCATTTAACCAGACATTAAGACATCACAGCAGCCCTGTATTGGGGGCATGTAGATGAACAGAGGTCATGAAGGAAAACAAAGGACGTTCATGGACGAACAGACCAATGACATTTAAATGGGAACTCACACATAAACAAAAAGGACATTTTTGCCAAACAAATCATCACCCTGATGAACTAGCCTGTGTTTGTGCATGGGAAGAGTTCAACATGGTGGGGACAAAACAAAGAAGGTTGGGCTCGCTTCAACATACAGAAATGATACAGGTGCAAATGCAGAGCTCTAATATGGGTTAAACTTCATGAAAGAAAAAATAAAAAAGCCAAACCAGTGAGTTAGGATAGTGTTAACACAGCAGCCGAGGAAGGGTGGAGAGAGACAAAGATGGAAAAGCCATAACCCAAAATCAAAAGGTGTGGGGGTGGAGGGTGGTGGGGGTGTGATGGTGGAAAAACTGACAATTAATGAGCTGTACCTACCAGGATAGGGTTATTTTTCTACAGTCACCACTTAAACCTAGTGAGGAAAAATTTAAAGAGTAGCTGACAAAATATGCCAAAGTGACAGGTGATGAAGACACATCAATGAATAGGAGGAAAAAAAAGAAAAAGCCAAACTCGCAGAATACAGAATGTCAGATGTTTTAGTTGAGCAAAGCAGCAGCAGAGCTCATGCTTGTTTACATGCTGTGGTGTCAAACTCAGCTTCTTCAGTTTGGTGTAATTCAAAGTTACTAGTCTCAGGCCAAATGAGTCAACACGCAAGGTCATGCAGGTAACCCCTCAAAAACCCAACCGTACAAATATGACTACCTACAAAAGGACACTTTGAGTCCATTGATCACAGACGTTCATGCATCTTGCTGCCGTTTCCAGTGCTTTTGTTTACTCAGTTTTTTCCAGCTGCATTACCTTCATCAAGAAGGATGCAGAGAATCTCAGTGAACAAAGAGCCCCGCAGGAGACAACCTGTTATTTTGTGTCTCGGGGGGACTAGGCCAAATCTCATCAGATTTGCACTTCATTTGGTGTGTGCATGCCCACTTCTATTCAAATGGTTAAAGATGGGCACAGAATTTCTGGCCCATTAAAAGCTGCTGACCATGACGGGTGGTTCAAGCAATGTTAAACTGATAAATACTGTATAATGTTGTCTTTACATTCCATGCATTTTCAAGTTTATTTCTAATGCAGTGAATGTTTGCTGACAGGTGATGAAGGACCCCTGGCTCTCAGTCACAATACTTTACAAAGTGGTCTGGCTCATTGAGTAACCTGCTGAGTAACCATAATGTAGTAAAGATACATAGTAGTAATTGGACTGTCACAATAAACACAGCTGGTGTGTTCAGGTTACAGTAAATTTGGAATCCTGGGACGTAGGCAGCCTCGGCAGCTCTGGGTGAGGGGGGAGAAAAGCACCTACTTTAACTTGATTGATGACTTTAATATTGCAGTCATTTGTGACTTAAATTAATGTTTTATATCCAGTCTAAGGTTTAGACCAGGGGTCGGCAACCTTTCTGATGGCGAGTGCCATTTAAAAATTCCTCAGAAGTCAGTGTGCCATATGATTGCATTAAGAATAAATTTAATAACACTCTATGAAGTTACACAATAAAAACAAAGACACTTTTTATCCATAACAGCAAATGAACTGTACAACAGAAAATACAAACGCTATTTATGGTCTCCTCACAACAACAAGAAAAATAAACTGGGCCAATTTGGCATGTTTGTTAATACAGAGACATGTTAATGTGATCTCTGGTCTCCCACTCAGACACACAGGTCTCCGGGTGTCCAGCGGACAGCTACCTGAGGACACTCATGTGAGAGAAAATCTGCTCACACAGATATGTAGAGCCAAATACTGTCAATAAGGCCTCTGCAATGTTCTGAAGACCAGCAGGTGAACATGCAGCTCCATGAACACGCACAGCTGTGGATTCCAGCTGCTTCGATGTTGCATTAACTGGCATTACCTCAGCCAGTTAATGCGAGACAAATCCAGCTGCTCATTAAAGATTTCTGGTTTGTTCAGAAAAGAAAACATTGGTCCAAACGCCTGAAAGTCCCAAAAATGCATTGGGTCTCGAGTCTACGGATGTATCCGTGTATTTCCATGGTGCTGATGCTGTGCTGAGTGGACAGCTCCTGAAGCTTTTGAAGTGTCGGAATGTGGAAAGCTAACAACGTCCCTCTAAGTTATTTTTAGCCAAATACAAGTTGAATCTGGTAGTTGGGGTTGTTAGCTATGATACCATCATTAAGAAGCGACACAACTAATGTGTCTATGCGAGCTAATTTGCGATGTGCACCGCTGGCCCAGCCATTTATTTTTTGATGCACCTTCTCAGATTAATTCACTGCGTGTCGTGCTCAGGGCTGGACTGGGACAAAAAACACAGCCCAGGCTTGACTAAAGACCGGCCCACCAGGTATTAAAGCCATAAAGCCTTTGAATGAAAGCAAATGCTGCTGTGACAGTGATGTACAGTCTTGTTGGTATATGTATGATTTCTATACATTTTACATCAGATAAACACTTTGGTTGTAAGCTTCAGATAATTATTTAATAACAGCGAGACATTTTAAATGAGAATAAGAAAGTATTTCTTTGTGCCCCCCTTTCCCTGTTAATGCCCTCCTTGGCCCCCTGGCAAAACTTTCCTAGATCCGCCCCTGCACAGTTACCAGCTGTCAGCTACTTAGAAAAGGATCCTGGTGTTATTTAGCTCTCAGAAACAGCTCATAACTTCAACTCATTCATGAGAGAGAATGAGAGAAGAAGCAGCTGAAGCGTAACGACAGAATAAATCCAGCTTTGTGTCTTTTTCATTGTAGCTGAAGTCCGGGACAAACTGCGTCTCTTCTCAGCTCAACACGAAACGCGTAATAATTTCTCTGAATGCAGGACGATTCTGTCTTTTTACGGGACGGTTGGCAACTCTACTAACTAACCTTATGAATAAAATAAAGTTCACTATCAGTAACATCACAGCACCCACCCAGCTGTATAGAAACTCCATCATGCTAGCTAGCACGCAGTACGAGTTATTGTAACTGACTGTAAAAAGTCAGCACAACAAAAATAAACTGCACCTAAACTTGGTTTATATCTGACCAAGATAGACTGCAGGTCATAATTTCAGTTCACCTGACACTCAGACCGGCGGCCGCCTCGGGTCTCTCCTCCTCCTGCCTCTCCTTCCCTCATCCACCTGCTGGCCTCCACCAAAAATCTGGCCAGTCCAGCTATGGTCGTGCCATCAGTAAACCCTTCGCGTGCCGTGCCTAGGGTTGCCGACCCCTGGTTTAGACTAAGATTGACGTGGTTTCCAGATGAATTTGTTCATTAGGTGATGAAGTAAAGATAAATGAATGAAGATAAATTGCTTACTGGCAGATAGATTTTGATACGTTTCTGGGCAGTTACCATAAAATGAGGTAAAATCGTGTCCAAATGTGGCAGAAAGCCTATTGGCTAAAATTCTGTACAAACTTGAAGGACTTTTTTTTCCTTGTGTCCTTTTGTTTCTGGCATACTGTATCTGTGTTACTTTAGCTTTAACAACAACAACATGCAGCATTCAAATTTCAACAACTTGTAAAAGTCAAGCGGAAAATGGAGCGCTGAAAAGACAAAATATCAACTGGATGCATTTTCTGTCTTAACCAGAGAACCAAACCAAGGTCACAACAGAACAGAAGCTGAAGCAAATTAAAGCTGGTGTAAAATGAGATGCATTTGTTGACAGTATGTATTCTGTATGTTGAAATCAGCTGTTCTCCACCTGCAGCTCAGGATCCTCAGGTGACAGAAAATTATGCAGAAAGATTCTGAACGCAGTGACTCGTGAAGCTATCCATCGCCTTAAGTAAGAAAATCCTGAGCCATCAAAGTTGAGAACTGCTGAGTAAGGTCTTTTCTCACAGCACCAGAGATCTTTACAGACATGTTCTCTCACCTTGGGATCATAGTCGGGGTCGTTCTCCTCGTCAGCCTCCTCTTCACCTTCCTGAACACACAGCACAGGGCAACTTCAGTCTACAACTTCCAAAATGTAAGCTTTAGTGGCCTGTGGTAGTTTTTTGGTGGTTTTACCTCATCATCTGCCTCCTCTCCCTCTTCATCATACTGTAAAAGAAAAACATTTGTTAAGAGCCAGGATCATGCCAAATTAAAATGCTTATCTAAGTTGAATTAATTCTTACAACTCAATCACTTTGTAACCCCACCCAAGATATCAAATGCCCACACTCACATCATCGTCATCATCCTCTATGGCCTCTCCTGTGAAATACAGCACCGCTCGGGGTACGATACGTTCGCGGATGAAGTGGCCAATTTCAAAGTCAGCAGCCAGAATGGCTTCCGAATCCTCATCCTGAAATCAGACAGTTTATTCATGCATTTCCTGAACAAAGTGAGAAAGCAACCAGAGCTGCCCCTGATTCAGCATTTCTATACAAATGGCATCTGAAGTGCGTTTCCTCCTTGGAGGGAAGAATGGGTACAAAACTGATTACAAATCCTCTGGCCTGTCAGGCACTAAGGTTTGCCTTTAAGATGTGCCAAGATGCAGCTGGAGTTAGTGTGTGATAAAATTTGAATTTTGTCAAAATCAAAAGTTGAGAAAACAGTTTGTTGCCAAGCTGTAGTGGCTTTGCTTCTAGTATTACTCAATATTAAGATTCACAGACCAGCCCCTCTGGCAACCTTGACTGTAGTTACTTATCTGGGTCACCAAATCATGTTTTTAAGTCACTACATGATGTTTGAGGTTAATGGAAGTGTGCGTCTCATATAAAGAAGTTCAAGTTAATATCAAAAGACATCCCAGGTGAAATGGTGTGTAAAAGCACCAACTTACCAACTCGCCATTTTCTGGGACTGCAAAGAAAGCACAGATCAAAATGAAACAATGCAAACAAACTCAGACTGGAGCAAACTCTGTATAGCAACGGTCAACTTCTCTGCCATGTCACTCTTACCCTCTGGTGGGGTGAAGAAGTTGAAAAAGGAGTCGTTGGGGACCGTTTTGGTGACCGTCCTGACCGTGCCACGGCCCTTGTGCTTTTGTTTCTTTTTGATTGTTTTCAATGTGACGTTCTTGCCCTTTGTCCATTCAATCGTGCAGCTGTTGTCAAAAACAAGGAGCAATGGAAACAAGGTCAGGAGGCAGCATTTGAAGTGTCAAATCTAAAAAACATCTGGGATGTACGAATTATCCAGTAAGGACTTTCAATTATCCTCTGCCTCTCTGGTTGGAGAGCAATACTGGTGGCCACCAGTGCTCACCCACAACCTCCAAGTTAATACGAGTTAATACGAGTTTGGTATACATTTGATTTATAAATTGTGACCTCGAGGTCACAGAGTTCAGACTCATCTCAGATATTTGGTCGGTGCACCTATGGTATGACTTTCAAAGTCCTATGTCAGTTCACAAGCTGCCACGTTGCCCACTCAACAGCACCACTCCATCAGCCTGTGACAGCTGAGGTGCAAAACTGAAGAAATGATAAGCTCTTTGGCAGCATTTCATTATGTGCATCAAAAGTTGCTTAGAAAACAAAAACCTGAAAAGAAAAAAAAGAATCGCCGACACTCACCCTGTGCAGCTCATGATCTCTGGCCCATCGAAGGAGAAGGGGTCGTTCTCATCGGGCTCTGACCTCATCTTGTAGGTTTTTGTCAACACTGTGTTTGTGAAGAAGTCGTTTGGCTCAAACTGGAACTCTAATGTGAAGCTCTGGTGAACACAAGAGGCTGATGAGCAAACAGTCAGACTGGTTTTAGCCATTTAAAGTATGAGAAGCACACTTACCATTGGCTGTCCTGGATCTGAGAATTTTACTTTAATGTCTTGTAAATGCTTAAGGATGGGTTCATCATGTTCCTGAGGGGAGGGAAGAAGTGGTTTAGAAGCAAACACAGAAAACCACACGAGCCAGCCTATACAGCTATTGGCCAGGAGGTGGAAGCAAACCCTGATTATTGAATTAGAGAAGTAGTCGCTGTCTGTGACCCATTTTCTGTGTGCGTAAACATACCTGCAGCATGTCACTGAGCAGATCCACATTTTTGAAAACCGTTAACCAGAATTCAGGAATGCCTTTGGGGTCTTCTTTTTCCTCATCCTTCTTCTCTTCCTCCAACTTGGCCTTCTCCTTCATCTCATCCTGGTTAAAAGAGGTTTTCTTTTAAGTATTTGTATGTGTGTTTGGTGAATAAACAAACCAAAACATTTTATGCCCCGTCCACATATACAACCACACAGCACTGAACAGTAATGACCAAAAGGGGATGTTAAAAACAAAAAACAAACAAAAAAAAAACCTAGCTTCACATGCAGCACCATAGTACAGATTTAATCCACTCTGAAAAGCAGTTGTCTGAAATCAGTGATGGTTGGATGCTGTGCTGTCACTTTGGGAAGACAATTTGGTCCACGTATGAAATGTGAAAGCAGAAAAATGCAGAAAGCCAAGTATTTGTACAGTAAGCATGCAGGTGTATTTGTCATTTGTCCCTGCTTACGTACCGTCAGCTCTTCCTCTTCATCCGCTTTCCATTCACATTCCTCATCTGTGGGCTCATAAGCTGCTTTCACTATGTCACTTCTCTGTGAGGAAACGAGAGAACCATCTGAATTACATATTTACACATGCATTTATTTTATACTGCAAGTTATACCACAGCAAATCAGTTCTTACAAAATAAACAAATCCTGCATTCTGTGAGTTGTATGAGAACAAGCGATCTCTGGATTCAAATGGCAAAGTAGTCATTTCAAACAGTGTTACTTTACAGGAAAAGGTGCCTTTAACACTGCATTAGTGACATCAGAAACACCCAGAACAGCAGCTTGAAAGCAGTCCTCACTGCAAAGGTGAAGGATCGTGCTAGGGCTGCCCAATTAATCGAATTTTAATCACGATTACGATCTGGGCTTTTAACGATCATTAAAAATGACTGAGCCGATTATTAGCCCCTCCCTCATTTATCCGCGACACCTTAAAGGCCGGTCCGTGAAAATATTGTCGGGCATAAACCGTCCGTGGCGCAAAAAAGGGTGGAGACCGCTGATTAAGAGGACCCGAGGGAAGCTCGGAAAGCTAAGCAGAAGTTATTTGGAGAGTGACTGCCGTTGGTTGAAAAGAGTTAAAAAAAAAAAAAAAAAAACTTCAGTGGTGTTGCACACTATTTTATATTATTTTTTTAAAGTCATTGTTAACCCTTTAAAGCCGGTCAGAGCAGCACGCTCCGTTTTGCGTAACTATTTTTAAATCCCTGTAGAACCTGAACTGTGTAAGCTAGCGCAATGATTTGTTTTGCATATGAAACCGGAGGAGTTGTACTTACATCTTATGCCATCAGCTTGTCCTCGGTCACAGTTTCGTTCCACATATAGCTTTGCAAAAACTGCATAAAAAGCTCTTGCAGGAACAAAAACATAATATTCCAGAAACAGGCTTTGCCGTTCCTATCAGCTGTTCGTAACACTTCCCACAGTGAAATGATGCACCTGCTGTTTTCTTTGCAAATTTGCATCATAGGATTGTTTTTTGTTTTTCCTGCAGTATATAAAAATTGCTGTATCTCCAAAATAAAACTATGAAGACACTCAAAGTAAATTTCCCGTGGTGGGAAACTATTTTTTGCAACTTTATTGTATTTAAAGTTTTGAGGGATAAACCTCTTAAATTTCTCCAAGTAGAAATATATGTAAACAAAACAAAAGCGATTTTCAATTTTTTTTAGTTTATTGCACTTTTTTGCAATTTATGTAATTTACTATGGACTTAATGCAGACATATTATTAAAATATGGGCTATAACAGTTGTATTGATGTATAGCAACTTGAAATGCTCCCACAAATGGCACTACAGCATGTAAAAAAAATAAATAAAAATAATATAAGCTCTGGTGGACTTGGTTCTATAGTAGGTCTTAAAGGGTTAAATAAATATCGTCAAATAATCGTGATCTCAATTTCAGTGAAAATAATCGTGATTATCATTTTTGCCATAATCGAGCAGCCCTAGATCGTGCACTTATGTTACACGCAGTACAACAGTGTGATCCAAATCCATAAAGGGGCTTTTTACAACCTCTTCTTTCATCACCTTCTGATGCAACACAAAGCAAACCTTTCAACACAAGTCAGCTTAAAGCATTTACTTGACTATCAGTTAACATTTAAGAGGAACTATTTTTATAGTTGAGAAAACAACTCATTTCATTTCCCAGAAAAATTCTGGTCCCAGATTATCAAAGGTTTGCAGCATATCTGAGAAAAGCTGCTTTCTTGGCTCCACCACAGATGGAAGAATGATGAAAGAGCTATGGTTACTATAGATACACTGACACACATGGAGTGTGCTCAAACAGCAGACCAGAGCCATACGTTTTCTATGCAAGCTCCAAGTTCCCTGAGCTGCTTCTAAATCCTGATGTAGCTTCACAGATTCAAGAAAGTGTGCACTCGAGACAAATGATGCTCAAGGAGAAAGCGTCAAACACATCAGTATCAATGCAGGTCTAAACCTACTCATGTCCAGTTACAACGTGAGAGCTGCAAGTCTTGTTCAAATCGAGCGCTTTGGCCCTCAGGAAGCGCTCAGCAGATTCTTGTATTTAATCAATGTTTAGGTAAATGTATATGCAACCTGTAGGCTTATGAGAGTTTCTTCTGAAGAGCAGAATTTGTGATTCAACAGTTCTTCAAAAAAACAAAAATAAATAAATACATTCTAAAAAGAGTTTTTAAATTGTCATTTATGTCCTAAGTCTCTGTAAAGGAAAGAGCCATACAAAATTAGGCTTCTGGTCTTACTGTGAGTGACTAAAGAGTGGCTGCATCACACTGGAACACATAATACGCAGTAAGTTTTACTTTGTGGTGACAAACCATGACTTCTTTACAAAGTATACACAAGACCAAAAACATACTTTGTCGAAGAGGGGCTGGTAGAGGGCAGCATACTTTCTTTCCAGCTCATGTACTTCCTCGTAGAACTTCGCTTCAATGTGGGCACATTTGACCTGCAGGTTCTTGAGAGCATTGACACGTCTCTTTACGACCTTTGGTAAACTGAGGGAGGACACATGAACAGAAGACATGAGGACAATCCTGGTTATTGAAAAGTAATATTTAAACTCCAAATAAAAAAATGTAAGTATAAATATATATATACTTGATTGTCATTCGTTTTCTAGCCCTTACAAAAAAAATTTAAGTCACAGGGGGGAAAAAGTGATTGAGGCAAAGAGCGGCCCCCTCTTCAGAAGTTAATCTGCAGAGAGCTTTAGAGAATGGCAACAAAGTGCAGACATACTCTCCCCAGAGGATCCATAGTGAGTCAGGATGGCCTTCCAAGAAAACATTTTAAAAACAGTAAAAAAAAAAAAACTATGCTGAGAACTGCTTTTATTCAGATTTGCTTCATTTAACACCAGCGTCGGTTTCTTTTGCAGATTTACTTGGTGGACACTTGGGGAACTTGTGGCCTGGGTCTTGCTGTAGATGAGAGAGGGGTTCCTCCTCATGTCTTACAAGGTCACTTCCATGTTTGCTTTTAATGACAGACAGTTTATATTTTTAAAACGCAAACTGAAATGAATATGAAACCATTTCATCACATCCATGCTTCTCATTTCCAACTCATCGCAGACTTATTTTGTAGGATGCTACCGATTCCATTCAGCTAGCTTTCAATATAGTGCATTTATCTGATGGTGGAATAAATTCTCCTGTAATGCAAATCTGCTCTTTCTGCTTGTTCTTTCACATCAGACCCCATGTTTCTGCTTTTGAAGGTGCACATCTCTGCGGTCCCATTTGGACACCCTGCAACTTTAACATCCTAATTACATCTTTAGAATCTGTTGAATGATCAGTTAACCAGACTCAGAAGTGCAGAGAGACTGCACCCAGTCAAGTTTCTCTGCAGTGTGGTAAATTAGAGATGCCTGCACTAGTCTGGCAGGGGAATGCGTGTTTGAGTCCCAAGTGCTGGGATGCAACCGGTGAGTTTGGTGGTGACTGCCAAACACTTGACATGTTGATTAAAGAGCTGCTTGCTGATGGTTTTGCTGAAGAGAGGAGCAGTGGGTGGCTCAGCCCTGTAGCCAAGATGCACAGCGACGCTCACAACCTAGCATCTCAGAAGCCCCAACCACTGACTGAACTGTCGCCGTTTCAGCAAGCATCCTTCAGTGTGGTTTTTGTTAAAAGTATCTCCTCCACTTGGATTGTTTTCGTTTTAACTATGACTCACGTCAGCTGCGATTACATTTCCTGGACTCAGGCAACAAATTGATCCATGTTAACTCAAGTGACTACACAAAATAAAGTCTTTGTGCAGCTATTCGCCCACTAAAGCAGCCCTCATTATTTACAACTGATGCCAGTACTATGCCCTGAAATGCGGTGCCCCACTGTCCTTTTTCCACAACATCATTGTATGCATTTATTTTAAAGGCTCTCTGGTATGCTGTTTTATGAAGGACACCAGGTGCTCACAGCCACTTACACTGAGAAAGCAGAGCTAGACTTTGGATTTTGCATTTTAAAACGAACAGACAATTTTGTCTTGTTTGAACTTCTGTTTAATGTTTCACTGCCTACAGTCTGGAAGTGGTCTGTAAGACATTAAATGGGTTTTCCTATTACCATACATCTCACCTTTATGTGCCTCAGCATACCCAATTTAAAACCAGCTGTCCTTACAAAGTGATGTTTGAAACTCAACATGCGTTCTTCCTTCATCGCATCCGAGACGATAATAGCTGACCTCGCCAGGGGCTGAGGCTTCCCACTTCAATGTAAGAAGCCCACCTGCTTCACACTGAAACCCGGTTGTATTTCTTGAGCCATGTAGTGTCACACCGGTAGATGCTCATCAACTCATGACTCGCTGGTTTTGACTGCACCGTTGGTGTTGACCTCAACTTCAAAGTCATTTGCATTTCTACTCAACAAGGTGTCGTCACCATTTCAGATACTCATCAGTATGCTGAAGCATGTAGATTGTAGGTGGATGTTTTTGATTGTCTATTTGCAAGGACGTGATTGCTGTAACTGATGGAAAGCCCACAGCAACAGTTGCCAACAGCCAGACTTAAAAAAAAAAAAAAAAAAAGCAGGATCTACTGAACAAAATTTAGTGAATACCACTCTTGCATAAAAACCTTAATATAAAAACAAAAACAAAGTCTGTACATTATTCTCAATTCAGAGCTGCCTGTGTGCTGCTCAGGCAAGACAAATGAGCCATCCCTCACCTCTCCATGTACCCTGATGGTGAGCCATTCAAACCATCCAGCCTCTCCTGCAGCGCAGCCAGGATCTGTGGATTCTGCATCATCTGGACAGTCAGCTGACGAGCTGAAGAGAAACATACAGTGAAAAGAAATCTATGAGCAGAACTTGAGCATCATCTCAGAACTGATGTTGAGCGGGATTCACTTAAAACTACACTCAAATATACTGATTTATAATTGAAACCCAAATCAGGAGCTGCACAATAACAATTTCACGATTGTTTTTGTAACCATTCCATCACTGCTCGGTGGAGTGCTCTTAAGTACTTTGCTTGTTGTATGCTTTAAAGTGTGGAAACAGAGGTTGATGTCTGGTTATGTGCATTATGAATGTTGCATATACATATATGCTCAGCAGTCAAAGAGTGCTCTTTGTGCAGCCAGACAGGTGACAGATGGTACAACCCAAGTGTCTGACACATTGCTCACACCTATCAAAGCTCAGTCAGATTGCTGCTGGCAGGTGAGAAGATTAAAAAGACTGGAAGTCACTTTTCTCTGCTGGCACATCCTGGACATTTTCCTTGTGTTACAAGCCAAAAATCAGCGAGCTGTCTGGGATGCTGCACCGAGTCAAATAAATAAGCTTCTCTGAATTTAGACAAAATCAGCTCCTTAAGCAGATGCTTTAATGTAGAATTCTGTAGTAGACCAAAAACACAAGAAGGGGGCTGTTATGAAGTGACAAAACAAATGTTGCTCCCCTTGTGACAAGGGGTCACCACAGCAGGCAGCGCCACATGTTTTTATTTGGTATAGTTTAACCCTGGATAACCTTTCTGAAGAAACCTGAAAGTGGATTTGTGTCTCTGACTGAAACTGAACCACTGAGCTGTGTGTAAACCACCACATTAGATTGTTTTAGAGAAGCATCACTACACCTTTACAAACTGATCCCCCTGTAGTCTTCAACTGTTACATTTGAGGTTTTAAAGCTATACACACTTAAACCGGGTCACTGAGGGGGATTTGAATTATGTTAAAACCCATTTGCAGCACTGTCAGAATTAAGTTAACTAGCAGCTGTAGCACATTCCTCAAGTTATGTAAATGCAGGGGCAAGTTGAGCAACTATAACTGCCCATGTTGTTAAACTGACACCAAAAAAAACAAAAAACAAAACCTCAAGTCAAAGTCTATCGGCTCAGCTTACTGGAACGACTGTAGGTAGGGCTGCTCGATATAACGATATATATCGGATGACGATATAAAAACATCTATCGTTTCATTTTACGCTATCGTTTGTTTCGTGGTGTTGCAAAATAAACTGTTTACGGTAATGTTTTTTCATGGTTCTGATGTCCCTGTAGTGGCTATATTCATTTCTTAAAGTTCTCTCTTTCTCTTATATTTAATATAACCACACAGATGGACAAGCGCCTGTTTTTATGCATCGTCGATGCAACAACGACGGTAACACCATCGCGTGTCCGCTTGTTTATTTTCCACATAAACCTTTCACAATAAAGCTCAAGATCCTGTTGAGACTTTTCAAAATAAACTGAATCACGTGAAAGATGCAGAATGTTTACGGATGAGAAGTAAAAAAGAGCCGCCAGGTGCTAAAAAATAAACCTTAGACTCAAACGTTAGAACAGGCTTCTCCCCGCAGCACGCCGTGTAATAAATACTCAAAGAAAACGGCGTCGTTACAACTCATGTCTAAAAATGTATCGTTTCATGCATCGGCTAAAACACTCGACTCCAGCTACGCGCAGCTGGAAACACTTCACGCAAGTCGAGCTGCCCGAGATTCACAGAATTTACAGAAAATGTTACATTTTTGTGATTTATATCGTTATCGGACGACAGATGTTTTATATCGGGAGATGAGATTTTGGTCATATCGCACAACTGTAGTAGTAACTGAATTTCAACCAAGGTGCCGCTACTACACAACCAGCAATAAAAACTTGTTTTTAATCATTACCAAATCTACCAACCACAGGAACTGCTCTATAGTGCATCCACACACTACAGAAACTGTACTACACCACAGTACCTGTGCAACTGACGCTACAGCATTACTGAAACCCTACAATAAAGCAGAGGAGTATCTGCAGGGCGTGGGGTGCTTCATGTAATTAATAGATTTACATTCATCTCAAACATCAGTTAAAAATCTCAAATGTTCAGAGCTTGTGATTCCCAAGTTACAGGTGTTCCACAACAGCCCTCATGTGTGAAATCTCAAAAGATTTCTTAATGAGGGTCTACACTGCATGTTAACGCCAGCAGGCTGCAACCATGTATTACTCATGCATTTATAATCCTCCCCCAACTTCTAGGTCTTGTGTACAGACTTCCTTAAAGTGTGGCCACTGTGACAGATCAGACGTAGGCAGCCAGAATCAGTCTTCTTTCAAGTCTGGCTTTTAAAACACTGCTCAAACTAGCTATAAAAAGATAGGCCCAAGCAGCAATCTATATCTAGCCACAATAAGCCGGGAGTAGGCCAATATGTGAGGAGTCGTCAGAACCATTGAGGATCAAAGAATACATAAACAGCATCGAGATCCCAAAATAAAACGGATCAGTGCTCCCAGCTCTCAACTGTTAAGTCTATTATGCTGTATTCAAGTTTATGTGCCACTTTGTTCACCCACTGATACTGAGTGTTTGAATTGCCATCTTCTCAATGTTATCACTTGGCTATTGATATTCCTTTGGCACTGGCTAAATAGCTTTTTTTGAGGGGGGGCACATGTGACCCCACATTCCCCCACTTCTACATTTCACCTAAACCACAGAATATGCGCAATTCAACTCTAGACTGTAAGTATACTGAGACTGCCTTACCTTTGCTGTTTTCATCTTCTCCCGTCTCCTCCTCTTCCACTTCCTCAACATCCTCCATATCTGCTGGGTCCATCTCAGCCTGATCTTTGCTGCTCAAGGAGAGAGGGGAAGGACAGAGGGTGGAAATGTTAGCCAAAACAAAGCAGTACTTATGAAGGAACATTTAAGATTGGCCAAACACTCCTGCCATCTTTTGGCTGATCACTGACCACTATGCCAGCCACATGTGGCAGTAATAGCATGACTAACAATGAAGAGCCAACTGCCATGCTGACACACCTTGCCCAAGATCATCCTGATACTGAGTGAGGGCCAGCAGTGATGCGGTGCAGCTCTAAAAATTCACTAGTAAACAAAACTGGAGTCTGCCTTTACCCATGATGCTGCTCAAAGCAGTGAAACATGATGCCCAACTTCAAGATGCAGCACTATCACAGTTCAATACCGAACATAACACAGCTTCACTAGCCCATCTCATCCTTCCACCAGGCTGCAGACTATTGTGAAAAATCAATGCCCAAGAGTGGAAGAATTTAAGAGTCAAAGAGACAGCTTCCATCCGATTGGGCCATTGTTACAGAGCCATACATGTTTTAAAGGTGGCCTGTAAAACACTCATTTAAAGGGGGAAAAAAAGTAACCCTAGGTGTTGGAGAGGTGTGTGGAGGAGCTCCTACTGCACTGCACCCTTAGATTTAACCTGAGGGGCACTTTCTGAATCTGAAAACTCAGTACCAGAAACTGCAGTTCCTCCAATGACCACATGAAGCTGGCTCCAAAAACAAGTCCAACTACTGTAGGCTTCATGTTAAAAAGTCCCATTTCATATCATAATGAGTGTGCAACTATAAATCACTGCCTCTTTTGCAACAACGACACAGGAATTTTAGAGTAAAAGGCTGGGGTGTGGATGCTTTGACAGGTGTCCCACCTGCAGCAAACCCTTTGTCAGGCTTTACCGCAACTAATCTGGACCTCTCCATGGTTCTGCTTTTGGTATATTTAAGGTTTACCTTATAAGCACAAAAAATGTCACCTTCAACTTAGAAAAGAAAAAAAAAAAAAAACGAGTTGACATAGAGGCCCAATGTTTAATTTTAGTTATCAACACCACATAATGTACTTACTTGTCGATGTCTGCCATATTAACCGAGTCTCAAGTGATGCTAGAAAGAAAGAACAGAACCAGTTAGCTTAGAAATCCTGGATTACATGTTATTGTTACCAGAGGGGTGCACTACACAGGCTTTTTGCAAAATTGTTCAGCCTAAAGGCAAAGCTGCATCCATCCTAACCAGGTTAGGAGATGGCAACTTATTAACACAACCTGCTCAAAATGACTAGTTTCAGTTTAAAAACTGGCTGCAAGAGCCAGAGTAAATCATTTAATGACAATAGAAATTTCATACGCACAAAGGTGTAGTGCAATTTGTATAAGTACCAGAGGGCACCGAAGACACATGCATGAGGTTACGCATGATTGAGCTAGAGCACACTTTATGTTATGCAACTTCTGTTCTCACAGTGGAAAGTTCAGGAGTAATGACCACAACCAAAATGCGGCTCTTATCAGTAGTTCATCCGTCTGTTGAGCCTCATCTCTACCTTTACACATCTTTTTCTAGTAAGCAGTTAAAGGGTGAATACCACCACTCTGAACAATTTTACGTAATATACTTAAAAACAAAAAGCCTGGCATGTCCACTAATATTAAGAACTTGCAGAAAGGAAAGGTATCTGCGGGGGCATTGAGGATATTAATGTGCATTCATGTTTTTAATTAGTACACTAAGATTTCTGTTGAACACCGTTTACAACCAACTTCTAAGCTAATATAAAGATACTGGTTTAAATTTAACAGTCCTTCATTGTGTTGTTAAACAGCTACTGGAATGTTACTGAGCACCTCCACAGTAAAAAAAATAAATAGAAAAATTTCTGCAATAAGCGCCCCACAATGTTGTTAGAGAACGCTAATAATAAACCACAAAAACTCGAGTTACTTCATATCAAGTCCCTTTCCCTTCTTATTACCACAAAACTAAAATGATATAGTTTTTATTGTATAATTTTAAAAATGTAAAACTGCAGCCTCACCATTTTGATGCAAATGAAACTAAACTGGCTGTATAAGTAATGCTACTCCTGAAAATAGTGCACACACAGCACTACCCTCCACTCCAGAGGAAATGCATGAAAAATGCATATAAAAGGAACCCTAGGCTGCAGTCAACACAGCACTGACAGCATCTCACGAAAGATCAAACCAGAGCCTTATGAGGCATTCACACACTGATTAAAAACAAAAGACTGAAAATGACTTTAGTGCATATGAATGTCATCTTTCCCTCATTAGTCCTTTGCCGATCAGTACAGCAGTCTGTTTAGCACTGTGGCTACTATTACCTGCTATGATCGATATTCAAATAAACTTTACTAATCTCTAATAACACGCCCATCCCCAAATAATTAAGTAAATAAATAATTAACTTCTTTTTCCAAAGAATTTTTATTAAACACTCAGGATTTGTCTAAATCCATCACATGCTTATTTTAAGAGTCCCATCCCAGTCTACATGGGATCAACCCTGGCTGTTAGTCAGTCACCCCCTTGCCACTCAGCCAAGGCCACCTTCCCCTGAGAGACTGATTAGGGTGGCGGGTCCTTGATGCAATTCAGTTGCCTCTCCCTACAGACATATTCCAACTCCACCAGCTGGGAGTTTAGCTGCTTGACAGCAGTCCCTTTTCTACTCCTGTAGCCTGGTACAGTTTGGTTTAGCACTACAGGAACCAGTTCTCCACCAGCTCTAGGATGAGACTTGCATGCAATTGCTGCTAAAACCCATAAAGGATGGACCCGAGACTCACTGAAGAGGCAGCTGAGTGCCATGGAGGAACACATGAGCCAAAGTATTTTTTTCCCCATTAAGAAAAAAAAAACAATTATTCAATTTTTTAAAAGTCTAATGGACTTTGACTACCACTACTTTATCATGACAATGTTACAAGACACATTTTATATGAATCATCACTGACCTAGCAACACATGAATGACACGACGGCATTTCAGCAGAGTGCAGATGATGGTAAAAGGTCCATAATCCTTTTCCTGACTGCCATGTTCTTGCTGCTGTCCCAACTCATTAACTACATTCAACTGTCATCCCAGGGGCAAATCTGTCCCTTGTTAGCCTGTAACACTAGCAGCTGCAGGGCTTCAAGAACTAAAGCCCAGGAGCTTATAATCTATTACACTTAACTTTTGACAAATTAGAATCGAAACCAAAAATCTATGTAGGTCTTTCAACAGAGCAAGGAAATTATTTCAACAAAGCAGCATATCATAACTGTTTATCTCAGGTGGGCTATATTCAGCCGATACGCCAAGATTATTCAGCTGCAGAGCTGATGTGACACTTTTAGTTTGGAAAAGTCACATGACAGATCAATAATGTGTTTCTTCCCTCTTGCAGAGGATAACTGATTTAGGGAGAAGCCTGCCTTGTTGGCTGGTTTGTGACTTTAATTACATCCCATTTCTCAAATGAAACCTGCAGTCTGCCACTTTTGGAATAGCAAGAAACGTTTTTAGGCTTTCACTTTTTAAGTTTACACTGACAAATGAATAAATCTGAAAGTGTCTAGGAATAATAAAAGCACATGTGCTTTGTTACTCTAGGATGACACCCACCGTCCCTACTACCTCTCTATTTCTCCAAATTATTGATAAGTACTGGAGAAAGCTCTTAGGACAAAAAAAAGAAGAAAAAAAAAACTTCCACTGTGCAGAATGAGATGACAGTGTTTTTAGTTGGGGTAGTTGACTTATAATGCACGAAACAAAGACTTGGGTATATTACGCACAGGATAATACCAGCCTGGAGCATTTTCTATCAAATTGCCGAGGCCAACCTGCGTCAATATCAACAGCATGCCTCATTGTTTAAGTCCCTAAAATACCTCAACTTGTTTTTTCATTGTGAAAAGTGATAACAACATCAGCGCTTCCAGAGCTATATGTGGCGATTCATTTGAACAAAAAAGATTTAAGCTGCTCCCACTTTGTATGGTGTGTAATTGCCATTAAAAAAGAAAAAAAAGACAACTTAAACCCACCTACGTCTTCCCTAGAGAAGACTAATTGCAACATTCTCCTAAAAACATCAAACTGGCCCAAAGACAGACCCTTACTCAAGATAGCCATTTCTTCTATCCCTGCCCAGCGACCACGTGTTGCATGCTGAAGTCATGTTGACCCATTCATGACTAACAAAAAGCCCCGGGTGGATGCCTGCCTGCTGAAACCACATTTCGGCTTCATTTGGCAGCCAACCTCTTGAAACGTTTACTCATTTTACCCACATAAAACAAGCCGGACTCCGGCTAGTGTACAGACCAACTTTAGCCGGCCTGCCTCAGTCTAGTATCAAAGAGCTCTTGTGTGTGCGCTGCTAGTTAAAGCTAGCTTGCGTGCTGCTAGCTCGATGCGCACTACTCGGGGAGAGCAAGTGGGAGGAACAGCTTCGACAGACACGGTGCTGTAACTAGAAAATATGGGCCAGTTAGGAAGTGGTGTCAACGCTCCAGCACCACGTTTTAACCAGCTTCCCCTTATGTAATAGAACCGACTATCCAATTCAACCAAACGCCGCGTGCCGTTATCAGTAAAGCTCAGTCTCGTGAACAGTCCCCCGTCCCCCTCCATCTCCACCCACCCATCCTCCACAAAAATAAAAATAAGGTCAAGTCCAAAATTACAAGAAAGGAGACACGTGTCAACAAATGTCGAAAAACGCCGACAAGTGCCGGACTTAGCCAGCGTTTTGTCCTCTCTGCGAATGCAATGACTGGTCAAACAGTCCGGTGGAAGCGGACGAACATAAACGCTGTTTTATTGTTTTTTTTTTCCCAAATCGCGTGTAACGTTAACACACATCATGGTGGAGCCAGTCTCAATGGCTGCTGCCACTGTCTGACTTGACTAGCATTAGCAAAAGCAGCGCTGTCACCCTCTTGCCACCGTTCGCTCATACAGTGGGACTGAAATTCAACTTCGGGGACGACGACCAAGTTTGGGGCGTTAGCGCCGAAGCCATTCCCAACTCCCGTCTCTTACCTTCGCTGTCTAGCCGGAGGCTGGTTTGGTTAGCGGCGCTACGCAGTGAAGCGGTCTCGGGGAAGAAAGAGACTCCGCTCCGATGGCGGTAAAAGGGAGAGAGATCCCGCCGCCTGCGCTCATATACATCCGACGTCATCACGTAAACCGGCAATCACCGAGGCAACGCTGTGCATGGGAGGGGCGGCGGTGAGGTTGCCCCTAGGGGGGGAAAGCAGAGGATGAGGAAACATCGTTCCAGTCCTCCTTATAGTCTTCTAATCATCTGGTTGCTGCTCTTCATCACCTCATTCATTCATTATCGTCACAACTCTCTCTTAATCAGCGTCTTAAACTTCTTCACCATGTCATTTCCAGTCATTATCTTATACCACGATTGTCATGATCGCAGCTACCAGCTCCATTGCCTTCATCGTGCAAGCAGTCGTCTTCATCATCACTGCCTGGGGAACTGATTACACTCATCATCAAATCAAATCAAAATTTATTTATATAGCACATATTAAAAACAACAGTGTTGACCATAGTGCTTCACTGTCAATAAAAACATGAGACAGTTAAAACAAACAATAGAAGAGGACAACAAACAATAGGTAACAACGCAACAAGCTAAAACAGCCAACTAGACAGAATCAAAAGCCAAAGTAAAAAAATAAGTTTTAAGACGTAATTTAAAAGACTGGATAGACTCGGCAGTGCGAATATGAACGGGGAGGTTATTCCAGAGTCTGGGTGCCACGGACGTCATGGACGTTGTGACGCTCGTCCTTTTGCCATAATCTTCATTCTCAGTTTCCCCAGCAAGATTCGTGCTCCCCCTGTTATTAGCATCAAAATCACCATGTCTTCACCAGCATCCCCAGCCACTTTGACTACAACAAACCACACTTTGGGACCTTTTGTTGGCGGTATCTATTTTAGTCATAAAAACTCTCAGACTTCAATGCTAATGTGTGTTTCAGCTGTTCTAGCTATGTTTTAGCTTTTCTGTGAAGCACTTTGTGGTTTTTATCTTGAAAGGTGTTATGCAAATAAAATGTTACTTACTTTTTACTTTACTTACATGGTGACCCAACAACGTACTCACACTTTATGGTGGTTTGCTTAAAAATGAACTGTGTGTACACCGCTGTTACACTGAACAATAGCACACCCAAAAAAGTTTTTTTTATAGATTGAGGACTTAAAATCTGAGATAGGTAATGGTTAGCAATGGTTAGCACTCTTGCCTGGCAGCAAGTAGGTGCTGGGTTCAAATCCACCATCTGGCCAGGGCCTTCCTGTGTGGAGTTTGCATGTTCCCCTTTGTCTGTGTGAGTTCTCCCTCTGGGTGCTCTGGTTCCTCCCACAGTCTAAAGGCATGCAGTTAGTGGGGTTAGGTCGAGTGGTGATTCTGTCCATCAATGTCCCACCATATAAGCGAAAATTTATCAGGTGGTTTTTGAGGGAAAGTGTATGCCGCCGGTTAAAAAAAAATAGCCTACACACATTTGAGTGATGACATATCTCAAAACAGAGACAGCCGGATAGAAAACCTCTTCCTAGTGACCCGGAATGAAGCCAGAAGCAAAGACTGGAAGGATTTCACTGTGATTCATCCATCAGGCAGCACCGGACTCAGTGTTACTAACACCAGGCACACTGCTTGGCTTCTACCCTCCTCTGAGCAATACCTGGCACCAGCCCAGAGGTCGGATCTCTCTCATTCCACACTTTCCCAGAAGACAAAGCCTTCCCACATGTGTCTTTGATGGCACAAAACTCAAAAGTGAATATTTCCCTGAGTCATGCCAGCCAGAAGCACAGGAACAGAAAGCAGATAAAAACAGTGAGAGGAATTGTTTTCCAGCTTTCACATTATAGGTCCACGTGAGAGCTGCCAGGTAAACCCCACTTTGAAACACGTGTATTTTTATTGTCAAAACCTACCAAAAGCCTTTTCCCCCCCCAAGGACACCTATATCCATTTCTGTTATATTAATTCATTTTTATTTCTAGTGTTACTTTTTTCTTGCAAGTTTTGTGCTTTGCTTGTGTTTTCTGTTTCTTCTCTCTTTTCAGTGACTTCCTTCATCTTTTGAAAAGTCACTTACATTATGCATCTTCTGCGCTTTTCCTTCCTGTCTCTGTGTCTGTCCCTGTGTCTCTGTTTTTGTCCTCTTGTGTGTCCTTCTATTTTTCTGCCCTGCCGACTGCTTTCCCCCCAGTTTGTTGTCTTGTGTTTCTGAGTTACTGCTGAAGACTTTTCTTTTTCCTGTTTTGTGCAGTGTCTTAAGTTACTAGTTTTATACAAACAGTTCACACCAGGGGCCTTAAAGTTGCTCCCTGAATGGAATGAAATCACCATTAATGTTAGCAATTACTTCTGCCAGAGAGGTTGTGTTTTTGGTAGTGTTTGTGTGCATGTGTTTCATTCTGTCTGCAAATGTGGGATTTCAAAAAGTTCTAAATTAATTCTGGTAAACTTTGTAGAGTGGGGTGATGTTAAAACTCCATTAAAATTTGCTTTACATCCACCAAGGCCTTCAAGGGCAGCGTAACTATTCATTGGTCAAAAATTGACAAAAAGCCTTAAACTTAGAAACTATGAGTGTTTGACTTCTTATCTCTCCTTCAAGGTCAGCAGATTAATCCGAAGGTCAAAATGATTCTATACAAATTAGATGTAAAGCTATTTAATTCTTACTCCCATAGTTTGTAATTACAACATATAGGCATAAGGCATATAGGGAATATAGTGGGAATTTAAATATCACATTACTTTGGACCTCTTACCTCTACTTCAAGGTCAAATAAAGTCAAACTTTCATGAAATGCCTTTTATTTTTAAAACATTAGACATGATTTACATCCAAATATCATGTCACCTTTGACCTCTGACCTCACTTTTACATTTCTGGCTTCCTGTCATGTTGATCCCAAAATGTGTCATATCTTTAAAGAGAACCTTGACTAGAGAATGAGCTGCTTAGAAATATACTGTAGTATCATTTTATGGGTAAGGGTTAACCCTAACCCTAGGGACAGTTATTCATGTCCAGTTATTTACAAATCAATATTAAGTTCCTACTCCTACATAATGTTTATATACGAAATATTCTACTATTGCCTTAAAAGTAAATAAAGCCGAGCGAGTGAGCTTTGAGCTTTGATGTCAAAAAAATGGTCATCATTAAAAACTGTAGTCAACCAACCAACAGGGGCTGACCCGCTGGCTACCCATGATGTCTTATTCCATTGCACTGTTAGCAGCATTTCTATAAACAATAATTACATTTCATTATATTTTTATTCATCCATTTTATGTTGTACAGGAATGATTATTCACTAACATTTGAATATATCACCACATGCTCTTTTAGCTGGAGTGTGGATATGGGACTCCAGACTGCAAATCTGCTCCAACAAATGGGAGCTTCGCCTGCTGCAAAGAAACTGCCCTGTTCTTGTCATCGTTTTTCACACCACTGACTGGTGACATATCCACCAGTCAATAAGACCCAAACCATTTTTTTAGCATTTTTTCCCAGTCAGTAGGAATATAGTATTGTGAAAAAGCCAGCCATCATTTCTTCATATCCTGCTTCCAACGAGACTTTATTTTTATGTCATTAGCAGCCTGATGCAAAAACACATAATTTGTTCCCATTTCTTCAGTTAAATCTTTTTTTTTAAGACTAAAAATAACAGAATTTGACAGGCATAAAATAGCATTGTAGCACCAACAAGATGATTCCCAAAGAGCTTCTTGATAAAAACTTGACATATCTCATCATGGGTGTGCAGTAGAGGACAAAAGAAGAAGTGGCAGGCCTAAGATTCTACAGCATCTGAGAGTCATGGCATTAAGAATCGGGAAAAATCTCAGCAAAGAATATATATAAACAAGAGGTCTTAGCAGAGAGTGTCTACAGATGTGGTGAAGGGTCTGTCTGCATTTCAGTCAGTGATTTTGAGGGGATCTTTTAAAATTGACAGAATTATTAATGCAGAAAAATACAATCAGATTTTGAGCCACCATGCAGATCCAGACAGTACAAAGTAAACCCATAGACCACTGACCCCACCACATGCTGTTGAGAATCATTCCTCTAGAAAAAGTAAAAACAGGCAAACAGGCTGAACTGCACACCTGAGCAAGTCAAGTCAGCATCAGACACGAGTTAGAGGCAACCACATTTTTACTCTCTAGCTTTTAATTGTGACTGAGTTTTGTTTTGTTCTTTGTGTGTGTTTGATCTACTTTTTTACTATGTACAGCACTTTGGCCAACCTGTGTTCTTTTTAAATGTGCTGATTGATTGATTGATTGATTGATTGATTGATTGATTGATTGATTGATTGATTGATTGATTGATTGAACCATAAGATAGCTGTGGTTGATCTGCCCCCAAAAAAGTATTATTCCAAAGTATAACATGTACCTTGACCAGAGATGGGGCACAGTAGCATCTTTATGCATGGGATGGTCCAGCTTAAGACTTTAATTTGTGGCATTTCTGAATTTGAATGCATGTTTTTCCAGTAAAAGCACCAGCAGATGAACCTGACTGTACTATTTGAAATGTTGAAGCCTTAAGTTTGGCATTTTTGTCTGTTTCTCCCAGCAGTCTTTCCAAACAACCCATATTCGTTCAGACCTTTTCTAGTTTAACTGGGGCCCTCAGAATCTGAGAGGTAGCTCTTAGGTATTTTGCAGTTTTTCTAAGCATTGCACAATCTTACCTTGGGTTGGATTTGCAAGAATGTCCACTTCTGGAAAGATTATTGCCCTGTATTTAGACACACCTGAATACACCAGCTGCTACTTTTCCTCTTAAAGTGAGGATGTGCTTAATTTTTCTAATGTTATTTTAGTAAGGACTATATATACACTGTAACCTTGGGATGCATTGCACACAAACAGATGCTAACATAGTTCGTGAAACTAACAGTTATTGAGTTGATTTTATTCACTGAGAAAACTTCATTAAGTTAACCAGACAAGCATAAAAAGATGCCGTGGCAAATCAGGGCTAACGAGACAAGGGAAACAAAACCAGATACATTAACATGAGACACGGACTTTCAAAGTAAAACAGGAAACATAACCCAGAGACGTGGACTTGACAAGGGGACACAGCAGACAGGGGAGACAGAGCAACTAAGAAACACAGACAGAAACCAGAACATTAATAAAGAAACCAAAAGACTAGAAACAATAAATAATGGCAGAATCAAAGTACAATAGTAAAGAAAACTCAAAACTCTGGGTCAGCGACCCAGGTCTCCTAACGACTGGTGACCGAGGCTACCAACAACTGCAAGGAGGCTTTGCAAGCAATTTCACCCTAGCAACCGCCAATAAACGTCACTGACGGGTATCTATGCCTGTGTGATAGGGCCCAAGTTAAAACCTGGGTAATTTATTTTTAACAATTCATTTTAAAAGTTACTTAATAACTACAGATATACTATACATCTCTGAAACTTGTGAGTGTTTTATAGGGGCTGAAGCTATTCAACTCTTGAGCCAGATAAGAGTGCTGTTCTTGCTAGAAGTAATTATATTACTGCTTATTGGAGAGGAATAACGTCACAATTTTTGCACACTGTCAACACGTTATTCTTCATTTGATGCATAATTAGCTGCCGAAGCTTGCAGGCGTGCCTCCTCTCAGTCACACGGTGTCCTTCCTCTGTTAGTAATACTGTGGGGAATTGGTGGAAATTTAATTTTCAACTTGAGTGCATTTGCAGTAACTAACTGGTGTGCACTCCCCTCCTCACACAGTCAGCTCACTGTCAGTGTGTGTACACAAAGCAGGACTCTTCATAGACATAACACTTGATAGCTCTGTTGAATTGTCATTAACAATATGATAGTGGATCTAAAAAAAGAGAAGAACTGACTGAAGTACTGCTGCTGTGGCATTTCTCACAACTTCAGAGACCTGCCTAATTAATATGGTGTGTTTCTTAACCTAGTCCACTTAGAAAACTCTAAAGAACTGCTCTCTTAATAGGCCTGACTCACTCTTCTACGCTGCTTTGCTTCCCAGCATGTGTCTTGTCACATGTGCTGGCCCAGATAGGCAGTTTACAGCTCAAATGCTGCTTATTTACTATGGCCTCTTAGAAGTGACACAGTGATGCTTTTTGAAGTTTCTCCCTGTATTTTTGTCTTTCATTCTATTGCTAATGCATTGCTCTACAGAATTTTGTACAAAAAAGTATTGGACTATAGTTGGTTATAAGAAAAAATTAAGCTCTCTTTAATTATGTGAGAAAGAATAGTTAGTTTGACAAGTTGGCCTGTGATGTGAACCGTTTCCTCCCATGAATTAATTGCTATTGGCTGAAAGCAGTGACCCACACCAAAATGGTCTGCTCCCTGAGCAAAGGGCATCTAACAAGGTGACCCTGACTCCAGGCTTCGCTTTGTGTTCATTTTCCCTTCACTACTACTCACCATGACATTTTTCTGGTGGCTGTGGAGGTCAGTCATGCATGACACAAGATGATTTCCTAATGAAAATAACCAATAGAAGCTGGGTAAAACATAAAGGCATTGATTAGTATTTGGTGCAAAACTGGTCATCCACCACATGATTAGAACTCCATCCACTAACTGAACTATTCGTACAGCACAAATTAAGATGTATCAGACCAGGCTGGTACATTTGTCCAGTCTTCCATTATCTGGTGTTGCTGACTTTATAGCAACTGTACCTTCAGTTTCCTGTTCATATCTGACAGGAGTGGCACCTGCTGCTGTTGCCTACCTCCTTAAGGGTTAAATGTGTTGTACATCCAGGTAGGCTCATTGGCATCAATTGACTGTAATGAGTGTAGCCTTTCTGTCAGCATAAATGTGTCTCACCATTCCTCTTTCACCTCCACCACCAACAAAGAGAACCACCACTCAGTGGATATTAATCTGTAAGCCTTAAGTCCACTAAATGCATGCTGATTGGCTGTTTAAATATTTGCTGCCACAAGTAATTAATAAACTGTCTGGTGCAAGCATATTTCATTTAAAACATTTTTAACTCATTGCAATTATCTGAGATCTGTAGTTACTTTAAATGATTAGTTCAAGTACAAAACTTCTGCATTAGATTACCCAAACAGCACAGAGACCGTTTAACTGTGCTTACACTCATTCTCATGGACACAGGTGTATAAAAATCAAGCAAACTGTTTAGCAAATATCTGTGAAAGAACGGGTCGCTGTCAGGAACTCAGTGAATTCCAGTGTTATAGGATGCCACCTGTGCAACAAGTCCATTCATGACTTCTTTTGGACTCCCAAATTTGTGGGAACAGTGTGGGGCTGGCCCCTTCCTCTTCCAATATGTTCCTAATACACATCAGTGTAAAAAGCAAATGTCCTTAAAGACATGGATAAGAGAGTTTGGTGTGATGTGGAAGAACTTGACTGGTCTGCACAGAGTCCTTGTCCTAAATCCGATACAGAATAACTTTGGGGATGAATTAGAGCAGAGACTGTAAGCCAGGCTTTTTTTGTCCTCATAACTTCATTATTTAAAGTTTCTGGATGCCTTCTTGACCTCATTAATAGGCTTCTGGATGAATGGTCAAAGATTCCCACAAACACACTCCTAAACCTTGTGGAAAGCTTTCCCAGAATACTAGAACCTGTTATAGCTACAAAGGGTGGCTGGCATCATGCTAAACATTATGGATTAACAATGGGACTCAAATTCTGCCACAAGCACACTTAAAATATAGAACTTGGGCTATTACTCGAATCTAGAGGAAGATAGTACAAAAGCACTGTCATAGCCTGGCTGTAGTGCAGCTTTATAATATATTTATTAATGCTAATTAGATGACATCATTATCAGAGGCAGAATTTGTAATTGTGTCCAAAGTGCAGCCTGATATTAACCTCTCAGACTAAACATTGTTCCCAAATGCTAACTGTGAAGGCTTCATCAGGAGGAGAAATGCCATCAACTTCTCAAGGTCACCTGGTAGAGCAGCGCAGGAACGCACCCCATGGCCATCAGACTGCAAATTGCCACGAAAAGTCTCCTGTCCGCATAGCAAGGCTTCCTAATGGGCTGTTTAATGAGACCATCAAATGCAAATGGGACCTTAGTTGTGAGTCTTGAGCACCCAGGCAAAGCATTCTGCTTGAGAGTGTGTGGGGGTGAATATTCCACCTCTGCAATTTTCCATTCAGCTAGTAGACATAACACTTGGCTCCAGAGTGATTACTGTGGGAAGCACAGACTGGTGTTATTGCACAATGATAAGCACTGCTGTCACAGTAATCATAAAGGAAGACTCAAATCCCAGCTGATCAATAGATAGCATCTTTCTCAGTAGCCTATTTGCGAGAGTGTGTGTGTGTTGACTCTCATTTGTAATATTTAGCAGTGCTAATTCTTGACACAGTAATCCACCATCTGCTCACAGTCTGTTTAGAGTCAGCCTTCTATTTTTCTTACCTGGGGAAAAAATGCCTCATCGAGTCTGTATAGATAACCTCCCCACTGGAAGCTTTGCCAGGCCAGAAGCACTTGTTCACTTCCATCATGTATGAAGACACAGACATGTATATTAATTTATTATGTTAATTATTTTTATGTTCATTATATCACTGTATATAGTGAGAGATGGCAACAACTGCTGTTCATAAAAATCAAACAAATAAAATAAAAGTTTGATTTTATTAATCTGCTGAGATGATGGTCTGTACTTGTCATGATGCCTTAGACCATGGGGGCCCCGGCAGTACCCATCTAGTACTGAAGGTTGCCTCTTGGTGTACTGGCATGCTAACACTTGCTTATTAGCTCTATTAACCCAATGTTCAATTCCATTAAATAACATTTTATCTATACAGCACCAAATCACAACAACAATTGGCTCAATGACCTTTATATTGTAAGGTAGACCCTAAAATAATACATACAGAGAAAAACCCAACAATCATATGACCCCCTATGAGCAAGCACTTTGGCGACAGTGGGAAGGAAAAACTCCCTTTTAACAGGAAGAAACCTCCGGCAGAACCAGGCTCAGGGAGGGGCGGGGCCATCTGCTGTGATTGGTTGGGGGGAGAGAAGGAAGACAGGATAAAGACATGCCGTGGAAGCATACACGTGTACAGATGATAAAGCTCAGAAGATCTCTTGACGTTAGGTAAATGGGTAAAATAACACAATAACAGCTATATCCATTAAATATCGAAGCAATATTATCTTAACCTGACTTGTTATCAGCATTGCTGCTAATAATGACCTCTTATTACTTATTTAGGTCGCTCTAAATGAACAGCAGCTAATGGTTAAAACACAACTCTACTTTACAAATAACTGTGGGCAAATAAACTGATATAAAATGTATGCATTTCCAACATTTCTCCACAGTTTGTAACTATAAGCCAAAAATTGACTTTGTATGCCATGTTTCTGTCTGTATATCGACGTCTTGGCAAGTAGTGAACAAAAATGAGGTATTTGAATTAGGTTTGTACCCAGAAAACAACCTTAACTGCATGTTAATTATTGTTACCATGGCATCAAGGTAAGCTAAGTCCAACATGTTTTAGTGCATTTTCACAATTATAATTTCAGGACGTTTCAGGATACAAACCCTGACACAGGGTTATGCACAGGTCAGTCTTGGTAAACAGAACTTATTTTTAGATGTTGTAATTCTCAGTTTCAATGGTTCTTGGTCTGCAGGATGGAACTGATGACACCACTGTCATCAAGTGCAAAGATGTCACTCGACGTCTTCATGGATGCTGTAAGGAGAGATGGCCTTCGACGAGGCATATTTAAATATTAATGGCAATTAAAAGCTCCCTTTTCCCCAGCTTTCAACGTCCTCTCTTTCCCACAGCAATAATAGATATTACTGGCCTGGTGAAAACCTGTTATTTGCTGAATGAACAAGCAGGAGGTAATGAAGATGGTGCTATGTTATCAGCCTATATCAGCAGCCCTATAGTTCATTAATGGATGCTAAAAAAACAAAAAAAACAAATGGACTCTTGGAAAAATGAAATAGATTTTCTATATAATATCTGGACAAAGTATCTGCAAACTTATTCAGATGGATACCAAAAACCACAAGGCACAGCCAAGCTGACTGAACACTTATCTCATTAAGATGAGTGACAAGCATCCACCACAAGAATTCCACCCACTAAGGGCAGGAAAGGTTGAATTGTAGGACATGCAGATTTTTTATTATATTAAGGTTTGCCTTGAAAACTACATATTGAAATATGTAGATATGGCCAAAGTTGAACTTTTAAAAGCTTCATAGACAATAAATTAACTTCATTTTATTCTTAGTAATTAACTTTATTTGGTTCATTAATGGAGATTAAGACTCAACCTTACAAGTTTAACAATGGAATTGTGCCTGAACTAAAAAACCAACAAAGAAACTTACACACAGATCAGAGTGTGACCACAGGGTGCAGAGGCTCACCTAAAAGGCAACAAGCACATCTCCCCCAAATCCAAAATCTCAACAATAGCAGGGTGGTATCACAGTCTAAAACCTAAAAACGACATAATTTGGTAGTGTTATAATAAGCCAAGAGGTCACCAAAGTCAGAGATAGTTCATCTCAGGACTTCACTAAGTTCTAGAGCTATTAGGACTAGTGATAAAGTGAGTGACAAACTCACTCACTATGTTGGGGTGGGGGTGGATGAATGGGTCAACAAAACATTGAACTTCAACAGAGAAGGTGTTTGGTCTCCCATTTAATCATGAAAGCCTGTAACCTTAACCACATCGTGGTAAATATGACAACACGTGTTCAGTATCTTAACCCAAACCTTGACTGATCCTTCATTTTCTTCCATTTATTTAGGGTTATAAATTGAACAGGTGGAACATATGCCAGCTATCATGAGGCGAAAGGCAGGGTAAACCCTCAACAGGTCAGGAGTCTGTGACAAGCAGGCAACCAGTCACACGTTTATATCTATGGTCAATTTAAACTCCAATTAACCAAACTTTGATCTTTCCTTCATCAGTAACCAGGTTGCTTTTGTGCCTACAGTACTGTGCAAAACTGGACCCATCCCTCATTTTTTGATATTTTGCTAGGAAATGGGAAATACAGGGAGTGCAGAATTATTAGGCAAATGAGTATTTTGTCCACATCATCCTCTTCATGCATGTTGTCTTACTCCAAGCTGTATAGGCTCGAAAGCCTACTACCAATTAAGCATATTAGGTGATGTGCGTCTCTGTAATGAGAAGGGGTGTGGTCTAATGACATCAACACCCTATATCAGGTGTGCATAATTATTAGGCAACGTCCTTTCCTTTGGCAAAATGGGTCAAAAGAAGGACTTGACAGGCTCAGAAAAGTCAAAAATAGTGAGATATCTTGCAGAGGGATGCAGCAGTCTCAAAATTGCAAAGCTTCTGAAGCGTGATCATCGAACAATCAAGCGTTTCATTCAAAATAGTCAACAGGGTCGCAAGAAGCGTGTGGAAAAACCAAGGTGCAAAATAACTGCCCATGAACTGAGAAAAGTCAAGCGTGCAGCTGCCAAGATGCCACTTGCCACCAGTTTGGCCATATTTCAGAGCTGCAACATCACTGGAGTGCCCAAAAGCACAAGGTGTGCAATACTCAGAGACATGGCCAAGGTAAGAAAGGCTGAAAGACGACCACCACTGAACAAGACACACAAGCTGAAACGTCAAGACTGGGCCAAGAAATATCTCAAGACTGGTTTTTCTAAGGTTTTATGGACTGATGAAATGAGAGTGAGTCTTGATGGGCCAGATGGATGGGCCCGTGGCTGGATTGGTAAAGGGCAGAGAGCTCCAGTCCGACTCAGACGCCAGCAAGGTGGAGGTGGAGTACTGGTTTGGGCTGGTATCATCAAAGATGAGCTTGTGGGGCCTTTTCGGGTTGAGGATGGAGTCAAGCTCAACTCCCAGTCCTACTGCCAGTTTCTGGAAGACACCTTCTTCAAGCAGTGGTACAGGAAGAAGTCTGCATCCTTCAAGAAAAACATGATTTTCATGCAGGACAATGCTCCATCACACGTGTCCAAGTACTCCACAGCGTGGCTGCAAGAAAGGGTATAAAAGAAGAAAACCTAATGACATGGCCTCCTTGTTCACCTGATCTGAACCCCATTGAGAACCTGTGGTCCATCATCAAATGTGAGATTTACAAGGAGGGAAAACAGTACACCTCTCTGAACAGTGTCTGGGAGGCTGTGGTTGCTGCTGCACGCAATGTTGATGGTGAACAGATCAAAACACTGACAGAATCCATGGATGGCAGGCTTTTGAGTGTCCTTGCAAAGAAAGGTGGCTATATTGGTCGCTGATTTGTTTTTGTTTTGTTTTTGAATGTCAGAAATGTATATTTGTGAATGTGGAGATGTTATATTGGTTTCACTGGTAAAAATAAATAATTGAAATGGGTATATATTTGTTTTTTGTTAAGTTGCCTAATAATTATGCACAGTAATAGTCACCTGCACACACAGATATCCCCCTAAAATAGCTAAAACTACAAACAAACTAAAAACTACTTCCAAAAACATTCAGCTTTGATATTAATGAGTTTTTTGGGTTCATTGAGAACATGGTTGTTGTTCAATAATAACATTATTGAACTTGCCTAATAATTCTGCACTCCCTGTAGGTGGACCTATTTATTGAAACATGTTCAAACATACATGCAAACACAGATTATCAAGCAGAAACTTCATTTAGCAGTTACTTTTCTCGGCTCCCCTAATCACAAACAGGTAGGTCTGCATGTTTCATCTGGCTGCACTTACCCTTCATGGCACAACCCCAAAGTCAACATTTGGTTTGACCACCTTTATTCTTCAACACAGCCTGAACTCTCTTAAGCAAGTAACGTGTAATTCTGTCTTGACTTTACAAAACTCTTCTTTGGATGTTGGCTTTGGTTCTGTTACCTCACAAGATGATCCAATCCTGTTTCAGTAATGTTGAGCCCCGGTCTCTGGGGTGGCCAATCCATGACTGATGTTCCATTATCCAAGTATGTGTTTACTCCATTGCCAGTGTGTTTGGAATCATTGTCAAGCCATGGACAAACAGACACTTTCCAGATGGTATTCCACAGTGGATCAAAATCTGACTGTACTCTGTGTTCCCAACTCTATTTAGAAAGGCAGCCCCAAACCATGATAGAGCCTCTACCATGCTTTACACACAGCTGTAGACTCTAACTGTTGTACCTCTCTTCAGACCTCCTCTGTACATATTGATGATAATTTAAACCAAAAAGTTACATTTGGATTGATCACTTTCTGTTACCACTGATTTTTAGTCCAGTTGCCTTTCTTAACAATTGCTTCTTGACAGCTACTTGACCACTGAGACCATCACTGATGTGGCTTTAGCAAAAAGCAGATGGATGAGTGGAAGGGCCAGAATCATCTCTTAGGTCCTGTGTCAGGTCTTTGCTGTTTTTTTCCTATTTCTCTCAGATATTGTTCTTCTGCTATAGATGTTTTATTACAGCTATCTGTTCTTCACACTGAAGACCGTGTTGACATACATTAGGTTTTCAAATAAATACTATTTAGTGGCTGTCAGACTGTGGTATCGTTGGCATATTTTATAGATACAATGAAAGAAATGGGAAACATTAGAAATTCTATTTATTTATTTATTTATTGGCAGGCTGCTAGTAACAATGTTCCTAAAGATAGTAGACAGAACATTGGTCCATCCCTTGATTAAGGTGCCCTTTTAAATACTTGAATCAAGGTGGAGGGGTGGTCTTAAACCAAGTAAAGAAGGTGTTTAGCTTCTCAGTGAGTTTGAGGCTGCTTTGGAGGATGCATGGCTTTGGCCTTTGCAGTTGGTGAATGCTTGGATGCCACTCCACACTTGGTGGGGGTTGTTATCAGTGAAGAACCCCCCTGTCCTCCTCCTGTAGGCTTCCTTTGCCTGTTTAATGCCCTCCTCAGGTTGGTTCTGGAAGTGCTATACAGAGAAGTACAGTGTTTTTGCAAATAAATGTGGCATGACTCAAAACTTGCACAGTAATGTGCTAGATGAATTATAGCCACATCATTCTCCAATAGTCTTATTTTGCAGGTACGGACACACAGTCGTTCATGATTACCTAATTCTGATTGATGCACAGAGGTATGAGAGTTATAAAGTGAGTGAAAACACTGAGTAGAGCCTTAAACTAGCCCATTAACAACTTAGTTCTGTTTTTTTTCTCTTCTTTGGTCAACCAGGCTGCCCACATCTTTACAAGACAGTTTTAATTCCTCTACAAATGCTCCTATAGGACAACCTTAGTCCTCACCTTGCTCATACTGCATCAATAAGACAAAGCCGAACCCTGGGGATGAGTTTTACCTTCTCACTCACTGCTCTGCCCCTTCTCCAAATGGCTCTGCTGACAGGACTTGTGATGGGTATAATCCACTGATCTCTTGACAGACTGGATCCTGGCCTGCTCTCCCCATCTACCACCACAGAGCACAATGGGAATTTCAGTTTGATCTGCCAGCCGAGATTTTCATCACAAACCAGCGCTATAAAAACCACCTTGACTTGTGGCAGCAGAGGAGCTCAATCACTACTTGTTAGATTTTCTGTCTCGGCTTCTACTTGTCCCGTGGTGATTTACAGCTGGGCTTAAGCTCACATTATGAGGAACGTGGCACATCCCTCAGAGGATGGCAGGTTAAAGTTATGATGCTGCAGCAGAATCAAGCATTATCATGATATATCACATCTTGAGTTCAACACATGCGGCGGCACACACCGCAGCTGAATTGGAAGATCTGGTGGTGACATCTGGGTATCCTGTAAACACACACATAGTCAGCAAATAAGAAGAAAAATAGATCGAGCTTGGCAGGAGATATAGAAGAGAGAGAAGCAACTGGCAGGTGCATGCCATCCGGAGCTTACACAAGAAGCTTGATAAATACTTAACTAGCTTGTAGCACATGGCATAAACCCCTGTTGGGTAACAATCAGTGAATAAGGCACGGGAGGCTGACAGCATGGTGCAGGTCAGGGACGAGGAAGAGGGGGTAATGTTCTGAGAGGTTACATCTACTGTGTCACATCCTCTGCCTGTTTGTGTCTGTGCAGAGCTTCCAGCTGTGATCTTCAGGACATTATTCTGATGTTGCATCACAGCCTCATGCCTGCACCACGATAATCACCAGATTCTCTGCAGCAGCACAAACAAACCTAACAGGTACAGAAACTAAATAAGAAAAGCCACATGTAATGATCATGTAATGTCCACTTAAAACCAAATTCCCAAAAGTATCTATCTATCTATCTATCTATCTATCTATCTATCTATCTATCTATCTATCTATCTATCTATCTATCTATCTATCTATCTATCTATCTATCTATCTATCTATCTATCTATCTATCTGATCATGAGGCCTGTTGGAAATCACACATCACTCATGTGAGGGGAAAGTTAGCTCGGGGCATTGCTGTCTTGGGGAAAGCAAAACAATTCCTGGATAGGAAAACATTGTACATGTGATATTGTGCTTTACTATTACCATACATGAGTTATTGTGTAGAGGTTTGGGGAAATACATATAAAAGTAATATTCAGACTATAATCATAATGCAGAAAAGGGCTATTAGAATAAATCAGGAGGGGTATAGGGCTCACACAAATGCACTCTTTCTTAAGACGCAAGCTACAAAATTCCAGGATCTGGTGAAGTTTAAAACAGTGCAAATAATATATAAGGCAAGGAAAGGGATGCTCCCAATCGAAATAAGTAAATGGTTCTTAGAGTGAGAAGGGTGGTATAATTTAAGAGTGAAGTGGAATTTAAAACTACAAAGAGTAAGAACAACATTGAAAAGGATGTCTGTTTCAATAGCGGGAGTTAAATTCTGGAACGAGTTAGAAGAAGAAATAAAGGTCAGTAGTGATATAAACTAGTTTAAAATAAAACTCAAAAAAGAAATTTCAAATAAGTATAAGAATGAAGAAAATGCAATTAACGCAACACAGCAGTCAAAGTGATGTTTATTTTCTTTTGCAAATCAGTAAATCAAACATATTTTTATTTGAATATGAGGAAATATTTTTGTGATGTTATGTTCTAAGTTGAAACCATTGTTTTAGTTTTGTTGTTCAAATTTAGATGATGAGGAAATAATTAAGATGTAAACAGGAAGTAGGGCTAAACACTTCTGCCTTTTCAAACAACTGCATGGAATGATATTATGAAATGTTGGTGAATGTATATGTTTGAAATAAAAATGAACTCTGTCAGGGGCTGGATCTGTGACCCAGTGTTTTGTGTTATTTTGTGTTGTTGATCTCTTGTGTTAATATTATGTTAAAATCATGTGCTAGTATTCTTATTCCTATTATTAGTTTGTCTTGGCTGAGTTTTAGACTGGTTTGTTTTTTCTATGCTTCCTCATCTATATAGGTTCCCCTTGTGCCGCTCTCCTGTGTCCCTCTGTCTCTTGTGTCAAGCTTGCGTGTCCCAGTTCATGTCTCTTCATGTTTCCTGTTTTATTTTGAAAGTCTTGTTTCTATGTTCTTTGTGCTTAGTTTTACTTTTCCCTGTGACGTCATGATTATTTGTGTCAGCTGTGTTTTCCCAGGTGTTTCCACTTCCCTTATTACCCTTCGGTGTATTTAAGTCCTCTGTCTTCCTCTGTTCAGTGTTGGTCTGTCTGCTTATCTCAGGTCACAGTAGGTTTCAGGATTGTTTTCATGCGTTTGTTCAAGTGTCATGGTCCTGGGCCATGGTGGCCCAGTATTCTTAGTTTTCATGTATTTGTGTATTGTTCCTTATTTAGGCCATGCTTCCTGGGTTTCTCTGTTACGTTGTTCCTTATGTGTTTTCCCCTTGTGACTCTTACCCCCTGTGTGCCCCTCTGTGTATATGTGAGCCCTCGTCTCTCCTTGTGTTTTATTCCATGTTTTCCCCAGCCCGTTATGTCTGTGTTCTCCCCGTGCTCTCTCCTCCTGTCTGAACCTGTGTACTTCCTGTTTTACTTTGACAGTCTCCCGTCAGTGTTGCATTTACTCCTGCCGTGTCTTGTTATGATTATAAGTGTCACCTGTGTTCCCCGTGTGTTCCCACTTCCCTCGTTAACCCTCTGTGTATTTATGTCTGCGTCTCCCTCAGTTCGGTGTCGCGTTCTCCCTCATGACTGTGTGCCCCTCCGTGTGTTTCCTCGTAAGTCAGTTCCTTAGTACATCCCAGTTTAGTTTCATGTTATTTTGTATCGCTGTCATCTTTTGTCAGCAATAAAGCTGTATTTTGAGTTCAGTCCCGTTTTCCCGTGAGTTTGCGTTTGGGTCCTATTTCCTGCCTGCCACACAGCCTGATCATGACATCAAGTCCTTGCTCATATTTCGAATCACAGTTTTCATAGGTGCCCGTTCAGATTGACATCACGGTCATGTCAATGTGTTCATGTTGAGTTTAGTTTATCCCAGTTCAGGTTTTAGTCTTGCCTTTGCTTTAAACTTCAGTTCATCTTTCTAGTGTCTGCTTTTGGGTCTGTATCACAAACACACCGGTGTACCCCACCGTGACAAATTCAGTCTATGATCTATATTTCTTGTGTATACTACTGCTTCCAAGGAAACTGACTTTCTTGTGTTTCATGTTTACAGTGGTGTTGAGCAATAGTTCTCCAGGCTTTTATTGGCTTCTTTTTCACTCATTTTCAGTGAAAAAGTGTTTGTTTGTGTGCTTGTTTACTAAAGTGCTTAACACTGACATATGAATCATTGAAGCATTAAAAAAAATCCACTTAACTAAAATGATAAACCAGTGTTATATCTACATGCACTACAAGGATGACAGCTTAACACAGAAACAAATTGTGTCACAAAACACATCTTTTGGTTGTTGTTTTGTGGTTTTTGTTTAGCTGAATCTATAACAAATGCTGAGGGTAACACAGTTTGACAGGCAACTAACGTTTTTGCACCAACGGTGTTATTCATACATTATTGTTGTTGTATAAAGCACTTCGAATGCTCAGAGTAGAAAAGCGTTACATAAGAACTGGTCCTTTTACCACTTTTCTCCCCAAAAGCGTCTTATAACCCCACTGAGACACCGAAATAGCAGTAAAGATAATGACTAACTGATGAACATAGTCTAACATTTAGCAGCTAAAGACCTAAATTCTTTCAGGGGTTAAAAGGAAATAAAATATTGATCTACCTAGAAGCCTTACCTTCTGTATACTACATCTCCAGCACTGAAATATATGCAGAAAGTTAACAATTACTGAATGAATAATAAAGAAATTAGCATTTAATTAGAATCTGTTGTTGGCAACAGGTAATAAACTTCACAGTATAGGTCAGAGCTGTAGTACATTTGATGATTGTACCGGACACAAGTGCAAGAAATGCTGATGTTGCTTTGTTCCTGCCTAACGATAATAAGCAAATGTTGGCTGATATTATCTGCTAACACTGTACCAGTTTGATCTCACTGCTCTTTTGTGCATACTGGCATGACTTTATCAGACACTAGATGCCATTATGTCCAATGTTTCCAATCCAATGTTTCTGAGTTTATAAGAAAGAAAAATTGACTAATGGCAACAGAAAAAATCCCTTTTTTTTCACTGTCATCTCTACAAAAACACAGCTTTCATAATCATCAAAGGACTGCGCTCTTTGCAGGCAGGTTTGACAACACTTAAAAATAGCTCTTCAGTGAAATGAAAAAGCCTCTCTTCCAGAGCTCTGGTTTGTGCCATGAAGCTCCTCTGTAATCCCATTCACCACTGTCACTACAATAAGTTGCCACCATCATCGCTGGCCAGCGGAATAAGAGGCCGGCGTCACTCCTGTAAGCCCTGCTCCACTGACATTAATCTGTGAAGCCGACAAGGATGACTGAGAATATTAAAATGACCTTATGGATGTTGCTATTTTAAAATGTCAAGCTATGATTGAAGTGTGTGTGCGTGTGTGTGTGCGCGCGCATATGCATATTATGTACTTGAGAAGGGTTTAAGCCATTTCAGCTCGGTTATTTTCAGCTGCAGTGTGAAGACAGACAAACCAGTAAGAAGAAAACATGATTGATTTGAAAAGCAATGGAGGGTGTGGTGACTGATACTTGCTAAAAGCCCTCATATATCAGTGTAAATAATAAAAGAAGACAGTAAAGCGAAGAATCATTTGATGATGGCAAAATGTATCTGGCATTTTTAACAAGAACATGAAAATACTTTGGACAAAAATCTAAATATTTTTTAACTCTTATATAAACATTAAAAGTTCTGCCTCTTTACTTCTTCAAAAGCAGTGTTTCAGTAAAAACCTTGAAGCCGGAAGTCATTTTTGAATCTACCTCCATGCATTATTCATGGCCTGGCTGCTGCCATTGGACTGCTCGTGTGCCATGGCCTATTTAGAGCCACTCGTGAATCCATTAGCCGTGAACGGTGAAGTGCCAAGGCTCATCTATAAGCCGCCTCACAGGCACATGAATCCATTCATAGCCTCTTACACAATAACAACAATGAAGAACAGCTGGGCTTTTTTTAACCTGGCTGTGGCTGATTAATGGATCGTGTAATTATAGTGTTGATAAAAATATAAGCAAAACTCATACCAAGATTAGATCATTACATTTGGATTGCTTTTTAACAAGCAATAACCTCGGGATGAAGAAAACGTCAGTGAAACTGTAGTTCCTCAACAATTAAAACAAAACTGACACAAAAAATATAAAATTTATGCTAAAGTTTGTTCCCACAGCCAAGATGTTAAAATAATCTTTACAGTAAAAGAACAACAAAAAAAACAAAACAAAATATGCAATCTGATACAAAACCTAAAAAATCTATTTTCCCCTTCTTACAAACTGTATGTAAAATTAAGTGTAGCTGCTGCTTTTAGTCACACGTCAGCTACCCAGAACTAGCGCTACTTGATACCATCTTATCCAAATATAGTCACATTTGGTTATAAAAAACAAACAAGCATGAAAAATAACCCCAAAAAACGATGGCAGCTCCCAAAGCAGCAAGCTGAACAATAGTAGTAGTAGTAGTAGTAGTAGTAGTGTATATACATAGATATATATGTGTGTGTGTGTGTAAATTTCCCACTCGCCCTGTGGACGCTCGTTATCCTTCAAGCGTGTGCACTACCAGAAGCCTAATTTTATGCATACACTACCAGTCAAAAGTTTGGACACACATTCTCATTTAATGGCTTTTCTTTATTTTCATGATTATTTACATTGCAGATTCTCACTGCAATTCTTCAAAACTATGAGCAGATATGAAAGTATGTAGTAAGCAAAAAAGTGTGAAATCACGCAAAACATTTTTATATTGATATCTGTATCACACAAAGACACCTCAGGTGGAACCAAAGATCTCAAATTTGGACTCATCAGACCAAAGCACAGATTTCCACCAATCTAAACAAATCTCTTCTGCTTGTTGCTTTTCCTTAGTATTTAGCAGCTATTTGACCATGAAGACCACATTCGTCTCCTCTGAACAGTTGGTGTAGAGATGTGTCTGCTACTGGAACTGTGTGTGGCATTTATCTGGACTCTAATCTGAGGTGCAGATATGGAAAGATGGAGCGCCCCTTCCAGTTCGGGAACTAATTGCTATCCAAAGCGGAAAAGTTAAAGTATATTGAGGTCTTGTTCAAGGAATGAGGGGAAAGTGAAAAAAGAGTTTGACAGATAGAACCTGCCATTTCTGAGGCTGGTGACTTGGATGAATTTATCCTCAGCAGGAAAGGTCGACTCTTGGTCGTCCTTTCCTGGAGCGGTCCTCGTGTGAGCCAGTTTGATGGTTTTTGCAACTTCACATGAGGACACGTTCAAAGTTGTAGCAATTTTCCGACTGACTGACCTTCAGTTCTTAAAGTAATGATGGACTGTCGTTTGTCTTGACTTAGCTGACTGGTTCTAGGTCATCATATGAATTCTAACAGTTGTCAAATAGGACTGTCAGCTGTTTACCAACCTGACTTCTGCACAACACAACTGATGGTCCCAACCCCATTAAGAAGACAAGAAATGCCACAAATGAACCCTGACAGGTGACTACAACATGAAGCTCATTGAGAGAAGGCCGAAGGTTTGCAGCACTATCAACAAAGCAAAGAGTCGCTACCTTGTGGAATCTAAAATATAAGACTTAGAGTTATTTATGAATTTGTTTTTGCTACATAATTCCATATATCTTGCTTTATATATTTGATGATATATTGTTAGCGAATTGTAAATATTCTAACTACAATTCTTGAGCCCAGAAGGTGCGGAAAAAATGAAGATATCCATGCAGTGCAGCACAAAATCAGGACAAGTTTTGTTTTCATCTGGTCCAGTTTGTCTTGTTAATCAGTGGAGGAAGATTTGTTTTTCTTCTTCTGCAGCAGAAAATCCAATCTCTGCATGCTACTACTGCACTACTACTACATTAATACTGGGATGTTAACTTGTTAGCAAGCATTTAGCTGTACCTAATACTACACACAATTCTGTCACAATAGAAGGAACAGAAATATATCCAAACATTCTGACTTGGAAGTCAATTTTACCCTCTTTAGAAACGTTAAGCCAAATAAAATACACAGCAACACTGTATCCGTCTACGGCTTTTCCACTGATCTTATGTGATGTTATGTGTGTTGTGTGAGTTGGATGGGCCTCTGAGGAAGCGAGGGACCACTGGATTCTAATCCTCATGTTCAATGAAAAGCGCTTCATCGGCTGGTTCGGGCAGAGCGATGTCATTGTCAGTGGCATGTGGGTTGTGGTTGGTTGGGAGAGAGTATTCTCACGCTACATCCAGAGCTGCTGCTGAACACTGCAAACATGCAGGCCGTTGTGTGCGCCATCAGGCTAAGTAAAGTACACAAAAAGGCTCCTGAAAAAGGATCTGAAAAATGCATAAGTATAGGTGCAATTTTTGAATCAACACAAAAAAGAATAAACTTCAAGGCAAAGTATAAAGCTGTGTAATGCAGGAAGTGAGTGAGGTCAGTGTCAAACAGGGAAAAATGAGTCACTGTTTTCACACAGATGGCACAGCTGCCCACCAAGGCCTTTTCTTTTATGAAAAACATCACTTATCGTTTCAGAGATAACACCTGAGAGCACATTTATCACTGTTATTACTGCTACAAACAAAGGCTAATGATGTTCTCTGATATATTCAACGTTCAACAAAGCAGCTTGCAACATGTGCTCTCACTGACACGTGATGCCCATGGTTTGTTTTTCACTTTTAGCCATCACTGTGGTGTAAATATTGTACGAAATGGCAGTGAGTGGTGGAGGCTGTTGTGCTTACATGTCCACAATGACCGATTCAGACTGGCCTAAAGTACAGAATTCTTGTGGACTACATTTTTGACCTGAGAAAGACCAGGATCCTGTGTCTGCTTTTTTGAGGATAGTGTGGTTCTGTTGGGTTCATCTAGCCACAATGTCCAGCTGCGTGAGAAGTGTTTGGGATAAGAATTAGCACCTGGCTTGGAGATAGCGAGAGAAGCTGCGTCATTTATAAGGAACTCAGAGTCATTTCTCCACATCCAAGGTAGGTAGTTCAGGCATCTTACTTGGATGCCTTCTGGGACCTCCTAGGGTGAGGTGTTTCAGGGATGTCCTACCAGGAGAAAGTCCAGGTCAGACCCAAGCCACACTGGAAAGATTATATCTCTTGACTAGTGTTACGCCCCTCTGCAGCCCCTAATCTCCTCAGTGTGTTCAGATGGTGCTAATTGATCACACCTAGTCAGGTGTGGATAAAAGCATACCTGAAGCAGGCTTTCAAGAAGGCTCGCTGGTCTTTGCCTTGGTGGGACCAGCCATTTTAGCCAACCTGCTATGCATTTTAAGATAAAACCTCTTCTCACAGATACGCTGGTATTCGTCTCCTTATTTGTGTTGCAGCTTTTGAGCCAGGTTGTAACAACTAGCTTGGAAATGCTTAAGTGTTCCCCCAGAAGAGACTGATGAGGTGGCCTGCGTTTCTGCTTAGACTGCTGCTCCCGCAAACTAGACCCAGATAAACAGCAGCAGATGGATGAAAGTGTATTATAGTGTCCTTTAAAAGAAATCTTTTGGGATAAAATGATTCTTCTTCCCTGTATATGTACTATACACAGCAGTAATATGTGGTGCTGATATTTCAGTAATGCGAAGTTGTTAAATTTATTTTTGCAGCCTTTAAGCCAAGCACCTACATATTCAGCTGCTAACGATGGATTTGTATCTGTTTCCACAACACCCACCACGTTAAAAATAGTTCCTGCTATTCCAAACCAACACTTCTTTTTTCCCTTCTTTTAGAGTTGCTGTTATCTTTCCCTCAACCTGTGAGATAAGTGCCCATCATCAGTCACCACATACTGCATAGCGTACCACCCAAACGAGACACACGGATAGTTTAGGGGTCTGGAACTTCTCTCTATTGTATCGACACCCACCTTCTGAAACTCTCTGCCCTCCACTGCCTAAAAAAGGCTAAAATTAATCAAAAATAATATTCAGATTCTTAAATTCTAACACTGATACTGCTGAAACATGCTGCTGTTTGCTGCAGGACTGTAGAAGCGTCTGGAGCTTTGGTAATGAAAAGCTTCCCTGGTCCACAAGCTCTCAGGAGTGTCCTCTCCCAACCTTTCCTCCCACATGGATTTCCTCCACTCTGACTGAGTCATCCTGCCATTGAGCTTACAGTGTTCCACCTACAATGGCAGATCTCTATATCTTTTTAATGCAAGTAACAAACATACACTCATTCAACTGAGAATTCTGCAAAGAAAACTGTTAAAAATGGTGGGAAAATGTATAGGTTCTTGTTAATCAAGGTAACAGATGCCATAACTGTGCATAGTGCATATGTGCATAGTCAACCACCAAAGGCCCATTTTGAGCCAGGAAAAGCCTGAACACGATGTGTTGGGAAATGACCACCAGGAAACACAAAAAGACCAAAAGAGATTCACAACCTTTCAAGTGCATGCTGTGATTAATCTGCACAGATCCTATCAGCTTTTTCATCACGAGATGTAATCACAAACCTAGACTTTAAACATGGGAATCTATGCAGACTCACTTGGTTTTGGCCTTCTTGAAATCAGAACTGGATTGGCTGGATGATCCTGCGAGCCTGTGCTCTGAGGGAAGTGGTGCAAAGTACAGAAAATACAGTGGGGTTAGTTTAACTGGTAATTTTGAGTTGTGCATAAGTGTGAATGTGGGTGCGAGTGGTTGTCTGTCTCTCTGTAGACCTGCGACAGACTGGTAACCTGTCCCGGGTGTACCCCACCTCTCACCCTATGGAAGCTGGGATGGGCTTGAGCCTATCTGGAGGAGTGGAACAAAAGGAGGGATGGATGGATAGAAAAGTATGTTTGCTAAATTCGCTATATTCTGGTTCAGACAGCAGAGTCACTCAGAGTGTCACTTTAAATTTGCATTCTCTCTTTTGTGTCTTAATCTCACCACTACACCTTACAGGTCACTGTCTCAGGTGTTTTCATCATTTGTGGAAAAGGACCTTGTGGTCAGAGTGCAAAAATTGCATTTGTTGAACCCACTTCTAATGTAATCCAAATTTTAATCAAAGAAAAGTTAACTGAACACTTGTGTCTTACACCTGGGACATTCCTGGTGTAGCACTGTCTGGCTCCTTGCTGTCAGCACCTCCCTCATGGACACCTGTACAGTAGTTTCATGGAATTCTACCACCTGCATTGTGCCTGTCGTTAACAGGCACAAAAAAACACCATTCTTGCAACAAGTCCACGTCTTTAGCAGTCTTTTCTCTCCTTGTATCAAACATGAAGTAATAATGATTTCACAGCCTGACAGGTGGCACCTCGCTGTTGAATATCTTAGACAGGAGAGTAGACTGAAAAGCTCACACCATCTTCTTCTTTCACAGGTTGTCAGCTTGGTGAGAAAAAGAAAGGTGGTTATGTAAACATAACTCTGTTAGTAACCATGGCACCTGGGAAATAACACTGTGCACAGAAAATATGCTCTGTGTGTATGATATGTGATATTTTTCATTCTGAAGCCAGCCAAAGCAGAACCTAAATATAAAAACATAGATACTGCATACACAGACATTGTAGTGGAATCTGGATTACATAACTGATCATAGTTCATGTTTCCGTTAAATAGACTCAAATGAAAGGAAAACACATGTTGTATATGAAGGCGTCAATTACTTTGTAGCTACTATGAGGATATTAAATACTATGAGGAGTACTACACTGCATTTCTACTGACATTTCTGCTAAAACAAGATGTTTTGCCAGTGTAGTGGGTCAGACAAAACCTTTAAGTTAAAACTTTAACTTTATTGTGTTGTGTTGGAAGTAAATTAATTCCAAAGAACAAGAAATACTTGAAACAATTACTTGAAAAGTAAGTACTTGAAAAGATTATCCATGTAATTATTAAATAAAAAGCTAAGTTTAGCATTTCATGCAAGGCACACAGCTCTGGCTGTGAGCACAGAAACCCAACCCACCTGTTGTTTAAATCTTCTGTTTCCGAGGAGTGACTTAAGCCAACTTTCGTATTAGATGAAAGTTGGCTTAAGTCAGCAATTAATTCCTCAGGCAAAACTCACCCACAGTTTGCATGGGAGACGCTAACTTGTTGGCACACTCTCCAAGCTGTAGTGAAATTTGTAAAAGTGTGACAAAAACAGAAATCGAGCAAGTTCGCCTTCAAAGTAAAGCTTGTGCCTTACCATTACAACCAAAACATTTCAAAAGGTACAAGCTTTATTTTGAAGGTTCCCTGTTTCTGGTTTATGCCACACTTTTCACAGTTTCAGTACCAATTGGGGATTAATTAGTGAGTATCTGCAGACAATTCATTGTCTTGCATGCATTCTGCTGGTGACCAAAGGAATCACAAGGAAGTTTTCTGTGCACCACTGTATACTTTTTTGGAACCAATTTCATCCAAGCAAATGGAAGTCTCAGTTAACTGCAGGTTTCCCCAATCTTATAAAAAGTACATTTGCATAATGATTGAAACTAGCACTGCTGAAGGAACAGTGTACTGGGAGGTCAGTTCCTTGATCATTAATATGCAAATTCTCTGAAAACGCTACATCCAGATGAACAGAATCAACTTTTGAGCATTTACTTACCTGGATGATTGAGCGTGCATCAAGACGTTTGTAAGGAAGCTGGAGCATCCAAAGGAAACTCTCGCAGAATGGCCACAGGCAAAGAGGAGGTTAGAACCCAGAAGCTTCACATGCCAAGGTCACAGTGCTAACCCCTGCACCACTGTGCTGGTCCAGTTTAAGTTTATATAATATGGATTATTTTCAATGGTACATAATGAAGAGAATAAAAAGTTCAGACCTCTAAAGTTGACCACCTGCAGTTCTTTCAAACTTCCCAGGACTGAGTGTTTAAAAGATAGGTCATGAAAGAACACTTTGATATTTTCACCACCCCGCTGAGGATTCCTTAAAAAGATCAATACCACTCTAGAAAAAAAGTAGAAAGACAGGGTATGTTAGCATAAAAAGCATAATGGAGTAGCCTGGCCTTATTACCACATTAGTGAACATTTACATTGTACAAAATGCCAGTATGTGATTTTGTCCCCACAGCATTTCTTAGCTGATGACAAACAGTCATTTTTAGTGTTAGTGTTAGTGTGTGAGTTATACACAGAAGACTCAGTGTTTGAAATAGCGAGTTTAAAGGTGCTAGCAGGTGTACTGTTGATCTATGGAAAAGCCAAGCTAGCTGTTCCTAGCTAGCTCCGTTTATTATGCTAAGATAAGCTAAGATAATTACCTTAAAGATCCATCTCTTTGTGCTTAGATGGGAGAGCAATCTTTTCATCTAACTTACTGCAAGAAATGTAATCACATTGTTTTTTACAAAAGGAACTTAAATATTGCTAGCCTAACAATGTTTGACACCAAACTAAACACACAGATAGATGCACCGATACTTAATGATAACATGCTGTGTAATGTCTGGACAGCAGTGACAGATGTAGCTTAGAAATTTCCTTTTAGGGTCAGCCTAAACTTTATATGAGCATATGCAGACGATAACATACATCATATATTCCTGTATTTATAGCAACACAGTTGGCCCCTAAATTGGTCCAAAATGTGAGCATGCAAGAAAGGACTGTCTGGGTCGGGACAGAGCGTAACCAAACCGAGCCGAGACCAACCAGGGTATCCGATAAGGTGGCGAGGAGTCAGCATATTGTCAGCCACACAGACAGGCAGGCTGGCAACCAGAGAAGGCTGCGCTTCAAAATCTCTGAGTCATCGCCTGGCCTCCTTTGATTGCCACCCCATACACACACAGACACACACACTTCCAAACAGTACCACCACCTCCCCTCCTCCCGATCCCTCTCTGTTGTGTCAGCCATCAGTCTCACTGACAGCGCATGCAGATAGAGCTGTTAGGAGTCAGGCAGCAGCCATGAACATCAGCTAACTGGGAGAAGATTTCAGCGCGCATGAGTAGAGGAGAGGAACAGAGACAACTCTGACAGTTCAGGCAGTTCATTAGCAAGTGCAGAGTGGGCACGGGGTGAGAGGTTTGAAAGGGCACAGCAAGGATTTAACGGGCGCAAGCGTGTAGTGATCTTTATATCCTTGGTCATATGAGAGAACAGCACTCTGCAGAGAAAAGAAAGTCCAAAAGTACAGTGGAAAAATACTTGAAGCTGAATGGGAATCAGAATATTGGTGAAAAAGAGCAAGCTGACCTTTCTGTCATTAAGTAGTTCTCGACAGGTCTGCATTAAGAAATGATATGGGAGATACAAATCTGAGCAGATTCCACTTTTCTCACAGGCTGGGGCAGAAACGATGTGCAAACCCACACAAAATATGTCAACAACTCAAACACAGACGAAATCACCAGCGACGTGAAAGCGATTGGTCTATTTATAGCAGCATGCTCCATTAATGCAGCCACTGACTGCCAGCCAGGAGAAAGACGAGATAAAGAGGGAGACAAAGAAAGTGTTTACTTGGGCTAAGATTTCCCCTGTGAGAGAGTCAGACTCATATTTGTATAAGGCAAGAACCTCCAGCTTACATACCATGGAATACTTTTTATCACAGGAAATTACACATAGTTGTCAAAAGGAATGTTGCAGACGATGACAAAGCATTTGATTTTAGTGTTGTGTGACATTATGTTGCATTATGGGAATTGTCGGAGCCAGTGTTTTGGGGGGGGGAAACGAAATTCAGGATATCGTGATCTCTAATGATTTGATTTCTGACACTTTTTTTACTCCAATGAGCTTCATTCCAAATGTGTTTGCAAACAGTAGCAAAGTAATCTTTCTTTTCACTCATCACAGTCACATGTTTAATATTAGACAAACGCGACACGAGTAAATGATGTTTTCAAACTATCCAAATCTGCCCGGCGCTGTGTGAAAAAGCAATTGAGCATCTGTGTCTTTATGCATTCTCCAGCATCCTCAGAGGTTAAAATTCACCAGCCAGGCAAAATCCCATCCCGGTTGTGGACATGCAGATCAGGTGTAACACACCGTCCAAGGCCTCTGCTAAAATGCTGGAGCAGTGAAACCCAATCTGAGCAAACTGTGCAGCGTTGATGATCTCTGCCTTTACGCCAACATTAAGTCAGCTTTTGTTCTTATGCAAAGCTAAATGATGGAAACCTGAGAAAGGAGCCAGGAGTCTATTAATGAAACAGAGAGGATGACGATGTATGCAAAGATTTTGTCTTCGGTGATGTTTCTGTTTCAGCACAGGAATGACAGATGTAGTTCACGACACAATAATTATAGATTCCCTGCCGAAATGGAAGTAAAATGTCAGTTTCCAAATAGATGGCCGTTTGGCAGTGCTAGCAGCATTGATCTAGGCCTGATTAAATTCTAATAACTTGGGCATCCCTTCACTTCTTAACCATCACAACCAACAGGTCAATGCTGAACGTTTAGAGACCTATAACTTGATGGATTAGCACAGAATTAAATTCATTTTTACGCACTAATGCCCAAGACCATGGAGTTGGTGATGGGTTATAAATTTACTTCAGCTTTTTAAAGAAGTACATTGACCAGGGTTCCTGTGTCGCTGACCCAGTGTTTTCAGTTTAGTCATGTTCAGTTTATTTCTCACTCATTCACATTTCCTGTTTTGCTGTTCCAGTTGCTTCCATGTGTCATTTCATGTCAAGTTCAGCTGTTCACTCACTGGTCTCTAAACACCAATCATTCTGTGTATTTAAGTTCCTCGGTTTCATCAGTTCATTGTCTTGTCATTGATGTCGTTGTTGCCGTCGTCTCTCCTGCATGTGTGCTCTCAGTTCATTGTGTCATTATAATAAATTAAATAATGTTACATTGAAGTGTAATGAATGAATGATAATCAAATACTGTAATGCAGGTAAGTAATTTATTTATATAGCACATTTCAAATAGAACAGTCACAGTGTTTCGCATTATAAAATAAGATTTTAAGCAATTAAAAAAGTTTAAATATAATCTTACATATGAATCTGCGTAATATCTATATCATTCTTTGCCATTTCTCACCAGTGTATTTACTGTGTGTACTATTTCCATCATCTGCTATTTTGCAGACAAACTTTTTTTGTGAGCAGCGTAATGTTTTGCAGCTTCACAGCAGCTGGTGTGTGTTCATCAGCAGCCCTGTGCCAAGCAGAAACGTCTGAGTAACTTATTAGCCCGACAGCTTTCTCAGCTACTGTCAGTCCAACACGTCCCTTTCAGCAGGATAAACCTCGTCTGTGCTTTGGAGCAGACGGTCCTCAGGTGATGCATATGTTTCGCCAAACATTGTACAGTGTTGCCAAATGTCAAAGAATACATTGCATTTTGCAGGTTTAACAAACCTTTTTATTAGGTGGTGTGAGCTTAGTATGTTTTTTATGCTGCATAAAGTAAGAAATCCCAGGAAGGGTTTTGCTCGAGAGTATACTTTGTGTTCAGGGAGGGAGAGGGGAGACAGAGAGGAAGGCAGCTGTACTTACAGGGGTTCCCCAAAGCAATTCCTCTTTCTAAAAATAGCTGCAGCTCTGCCAACCTGGACAAGAGGGGGGAAATCATCATCCGAAGCATGCATTCAAATGAGAGAGAGAGGGACAGAAGCAGGACCTGAACTCAGCTTTCATAATATTTGTCAATGAAAAATGTATATATAATATTAATCTACAAAAAAGTTCTACAAAAATGACTTTCAAACATACATATATATATATTTTTTTATATATATGTATATATATTTGGAATGTCACATTTTCTTATCTTTGCCCCAGATGTTACAGGAGGAGATGTGAAAGCTGGGATGGAGCATACAGAGGTGGTGTTATGGACAGCACTGCCTCTAGTTGCCTAGGTCACTCATGTATTCATCTGTGTGCTGTCAAGGCACGCAGGGTAAAGAAAAAAAAGAAAGAAGGAAAAAATCATAATAAAAAGACGACTAAACGCTCCACTAATCCGGCCGTGAATGAGAGCGGCTCGCTGCAGCAGTTCTTTTATGCTCTGTCGACAGCACAGGGGGATAAACACAACGCTGAGCCAGCACCCATCGCAACCTCACCAACCCCGCTGCACTGCAAACACTGCAGATTACCTCATTTTATGTCTGTTAACCCATTTAAGCCTACTGACTAGTACAGCTGCCAAAGTGGGCAGAGGGGGCTCGGGTGATGGAAAACACCCTCTGGCGGCCATGCTTGATGTCTCCCACCGCTCACCGCTTTTATTTTAGCCGTTTACACTAACTGCCTGTGTGCTGTGATACAGAGCACATCTTGTTCCAGAATGACATGAGAAAGCTGCATAAAGACTACAACTACAACTTTTTAATACTATTATTTGTGGTGTTCTTGTATTTTGAATTCTTAGTTAACTCATGAGCTTTGAGTTTCTGTTGGTTCCAGTATTATTTTTGAATTGTGCTTCTATTAGGCTTCTGCTCTTACTATTATATTATATAGATTTTTGAAATACAGTATTGGGGCAAAGACGTCTTGCTCTTGATTCCACAACACTCCAGTCGCTTATCAGCTAGCTACTAAGCTTCTTTTCATTTCTAATTTGCACTGATACTATTTGCTGAACAGGTGTTTAGAGAGTTTCTACCTCCGTGCTTGACTGTGTTGTACTGTGTCATTCTCAGCATTTTTCTTCCTCCAAACAGGAGGAGTTGCTGACATCAAAGACCTCAAATTTAGTTTCATTTGACCAGAACAGATCAACGCCTTCCCTGAATCATTAAATGCTTACTGTCAAACTTAAGATGGGCTTGTAGATGGGTCTTTTTGAGCATGAGGACCGTGCAGTCCAATGCGGTGAAATGTGTTACCAATGTGGTTCCATCTGCCATCAGATCATTAACCATTTCCTCCTATGTAGTTCTCATGATCTTTCTCACCTCACGAGAGAAGATCTTGCATGTTGCTCCATACCAAGAGCATGATTTCTAAATAATTGTACCAGCAGTTGTGACCTTCTCACCAATAATCTTGCTTGGTCATGTAGCCCATTCTAGCCTTGTGCAGGTCTGCAGTCTTGTCCCTGTTGTCCATGGACAGCTCTTTGGTCTTGTCCTGTGGTGTGGAGAGTCTACAGTGGGAGAAATAGATTCTGTTGACAGGTTTGATTTAAATACATAATGGGCTGAGATCAGGAATGTCTGTAATTGATTGACGGGTTGATTGTAATCAGTAGTTCTTTCTCAGTGGCGTGTCCAACCAGACTGGCCACCCCAGGTGCCACCCCGAAGCTAAAACAATAAAATTCAATCAAATATCAAATGTACGATCATGTTTTCACAGCGATGCTCAGATATCCGAGTGTAAGTGAATGCAGCATCGGCTTCTGCACTATGAGCATCACCTTAGCAAAGGTAGGAGAGCCAAGCACGAAAGACGGTGTTCTGGGAATCCATCCTACCTGGCAAACCATCCTACCTGTGGTTTCTGCGCATGCGCACAACACGAAATTCAGTGGCAAACCATCCTACCTTTGTGAATATTAGCTAGAAAAATACTCTGACGGGTAAAATTAACTGCCAAACCATCCTACCTTTGTGAATGTCACCTACAAGCAAACTTAAACGGCTAAAATTTATTGGCAAATCGTCCTACTTTTGTTAATCTGAGCTAGAAGCATACTTTAATAGCTACATTTAAGTGGCGAACCATCCTACCTTTGTGAATATGAGCTACAAGCATACTTTAACAGCTAAAATTCAGTGGCAAATCATCCTACCTTTGTTAATAACAGCTAGACACATACTCTGACGGGTAAAATTAAGTGCCAAACCATGCTGGCTGTATGAATATGAGCTACAAGTATACTCTGATGGGCAAAGTTAGGTGACAAACCGTCATACCTCCTTAGTTGAGTTATAAGATATAATCTAAGTCGTAACATTGCTGTATGGAGCTGCAGATTTGGTTGCAGGTTAACATAGCTGGACTGACCATCGGGCATACCGGTGGGCTGATGACTTTTTTTTTTTTGTAACGGCATGAACAATGAGAGGTGGTGGATTGGCCAGATGCAGGTTGATGTGTAAAAATAACTCAGTTGTTTGGTGGTGGCATCACGGAGCTTCCACAGAGGCCAGCAGGTGGATGAGGGAAGGGGAGGCAGGAGGAGAGACCCGAGGCGGCCACCAGTCCGAGTGTCAGGTGAACTGAACTTCAGGTAAGAAGTTATGACCTGCAGTCTATCTGGGTCAGATATAAACCAAGTTTAGGTGGAGTTTATTTTCATGTTGCTGACTTTTTACAGTCAGTTACAACAACTCGTACTGCTACTAGCTAGCATGACGGAGTTTCTATACAGCTGGGTGGTGCTATGACGTTACTGATAGTGAACTTTATTCATAAGGTTAGTTAGTAGAGTTGCCAACGGCTCCTTAAAAATGGAATGGTCCCTCATTCAGAGAAAATAGGACTTCAGCTACAATGAAAAAGACACAAAGCTGGATTTATTCTGTCGTTACGCTTCAGCTGCTTCTTCTCTCATTCTCTCCCCCTCTATCTCCTGTTGCTACTTCAATCATGAAACTGATCAGTGATCAGCTGATCGGCTTTTCTCTCTTGTTTGTTTATCGCCTACTTTAGCCCTGCAGGTTAATACTGGCAGTGTCACCATGCCAGCTGACTGGATTTCATCATCAGCCAGTGTTGTTCTTTATACATCAATATTACCAAAGTTTACCATAAGGCAGCATAGAAAGTATTTACTTTTCTTTCAGGTTTCATTCAAATGTTAGTCTTTTCAGTTGTTTCCCCACTTTTTTCCTGTTTCAAAATCAAACACCAGTTTGTGAGAAGATTATCTTCTTTTTTAAATAGGCAGATAAAGTTAACATAATAGTAAACACTGACAAAGCACTGATTGTATCTCTTGTACTTTATCAACGCAGTATCTAAAAACTTTGCACCGTAGTGGTTAAAATCTCATTCTAATAAGAGTTAAAAGCGCATTTGGTTATCAGGTTTATAGGATTATTGAATTATGGTTAACGGTTGGTAGATTTTTTTTTTTTAACATTATCTGCCAATTACATCTGCCACCCTTCTCCAAATCTGTGCCCCTACCTGGCCCCCCCAACAAAAATTTTCTAGACACACCACTGTTCTTTCTAGGTTAAAATACTGGGTTCTCATACTTAATGAGATGCAAATCAATATCTGACTTTTATGCAATGTGTTTTTTCAAGATTGTTGGACCCCAGTAGGACCCCAGTAACCCTATCCTGGGCGGGGTGAACTGCTCCTTTGGTGTTCTACTCATTGGGGTATTCTGAATCGCTCTTTGTCTGTTCCCTCACTCAGGACCAGTTTGCCATGGGAAACCCTACACGAAACAACGTAACCAATGGAATTCCTGGGACAAGAAAACCCTTTCACCACGATAAGGAAGCGAATTGCAGAGGGGATGAGTCGGGCATCTCACAAGGATGCCTCCTGGGTGAGGTGTTCTGGGCATGTCCCACTGGGAGGAGGCCCAAGGGCAGACCCAGGACACATGGAGAGATTATATCTCTCGGCTGTTCTGGAAATTACTTAGTGTTCCCCAAACTGGAGGAAGTGGCTGGGGAGAGGGAGGTCTGGGCTTCTGTTCTCTTAGGCTGCTGCCCCCGCGACCCGGCCCCGGAAAAGCTGAAGAAGATGGATGGATGGATTTCTTTGTAAGTAAGAAAATTTACACATTCATTACAGCATCAATTAATTCTTTTCCCCGCTGTACCTATTTTAGTGGTATTCTAATCTCAATCCAGCTAGCCAGCATTTCTACCTGACCTGTTTCACAGCACTTAGCAATGCAAAATATTACTGTTGAGTCACTCTCAGCAGCATCAGTCTGACAGCCAGTTGCCAGGAAAATGCCAAAGGGGAGGATTCTGTGCAAAGGACAAGGATGATGACTACACAAAGGCAGATTGCATAATGATAAAACAAACACAAGTTGTTTCCATTATTATTTATCACATCCCCCTCTTTCCACTTTGTTCTTTTCCCTGCTTCTGATATCACTTTACTATTTAATCACTCCTTTTTTTCCCTCCTTCTCTTTTTTGTCCTTTTGTCCTGCTCCACCTCTTACCTCTCACTCTCAAACAGGTGATGCCAAAGCATCATAATGCACGTGCTTTTTAAGACTCTTTATGCCCTCCTTCCTTTCCGATTACTCCTTCTGTTAGGTCATTTGTTCTTTCCCACGATCTTCCTTACTTTCTCTTTGTTGCTTTTACCCCTCATCTCCTTTAAACAATTATTTTTACTGCTGTCCTCCTTGCTTCTTTTCCGCCTGCAATCATTATCTGCCCTTTCTTATTCCCTCCTCTCTTATTCCTCTGAGCCTCCAAGGAAAGCACCCAGTTGCCAGAATGATGTATCCTAGCAACAGTGACATCCCACCCATTCAGCATCAAGATGAGACGAATTTAATTTTTGGATGAAGAGGGAAGAGATTGTGATTGGACAGAGTGGAAAGGAGAGTAGAGGAGGGGGGTGAAGGGATACCCATCAGCTGATAATGGATCAGCTTTTAATGTCAGTACCCCATCTTCAATCTTAGCATTCAACAGCACTGCATGGGTGGCAGCTTTACTCAGATGCTTTCATTAAACCTAGTCCATGAATCCCTTGTTCAGTATTTTGCATAAGACAGTAACCACTAAGCAAAGAAATAATTAGCTCAGAAGCATAATACCCAAAGATACTTTTTGTTTGTTTGGTTTTGCATGAACAGGAACTCCTACTGGCAAATAAACAGCTCTTTCCAAAGATGCTGAAAAGAAATTCTCACTAGCTTGAATGAGCATTAAAAATGTCCCCTGGTTGGGAAGAAAACAGAAAGGCTGTGCTAATAGAGACTGAAAGCAGTGGTGGTTCCTTACTCTAGGACTACTCTGTAGTCCAGATGTCAGTGTACTGGTAAAAGTAAAATCCATTTGAAGAAGGTCAGCAGCTTGTTTGTACATATGTGATTGTCAGTTTGTTCAATCCTAGAACAAAGAACTCTCCTTAAAAATATACAGTATATCAAACTTAACACAACATAAACATGAGCAGCAGAACTTTAGTTAGTGGTGAAGGAGGGCTTTCCTTGTTTTCCCATATAAAAAATATAGTTGGTAGGATCCAAAGACCACTACAATGCTTATTCTCTTTTTTATTTCAATTGCTAGACTCGTAAATGTATTTTGATACATGAAAAGGATAAGCGGAAGCGAATGGATGGATGGATGGATGGATATTGATATTATCCAGACACATAAAGGATTTATGCATTTAAAAAACAAAAGCAAGGTCTGCCTCACAAAGCACTGGATCATCAGTGTCTGGTGTGAGTTAGTTATAACTGTCTATCTGCTCTCAGACATGGGCTTTTGGGCGACCGTGGCTCAGGGGGTTGGGAATCGCATCTGTAACCGGAAGGTCGCCGGTTCGATCCCTGGGCTCTCCGTCCTGGTCGTTGTGTCCTTGGGCAAGACACTTTACCCTACTTGCCTACTGGTGTTGGCCAGAGGGGCCGATGGCGCGATATGGCAGCCTCGCCTCTGTCAGTCTGCCCCAGGGCAGCTGTGGCTACAACTGTAGCTGCCTCCACCAGTGTGTGAATGTGAGAGTGAATGAATAGTGGTGTTGTAAAGCGCTTTGGGTGCCTTGAAAAGCGCTATATAAATCCAATCCATTATTATTATTATTTTGGGTCCTGTTGAGAACTTTGAAAATGGTAAATGGACTAGTTCTTATACAGCGCTTTTCCACTCTTCTGAGCACTCAAAGCGCTTTACACAACTTGTGCATTCACCCATTCACACAAGCACAACTGACATTCACACACATTCATACTCCGATGGATGCATCGGAGAGCAATTTGGGGTTAGTATCTTGCCCAAGGATATTTGGCATGCAGACTAGGGGAAGCCGGGAATCGAACCACCAACCTTCCGATCAGTAGATGACCTGCTCTACCACCTGAGCTACAGCCACCCAAGAAAGCACAAGAAGAAAAGTAAGAAGCACATCCCATCTTTGCTTTGAAAGATGAGGTAAAGAAGAAACTTAAGAATTTGAGGAGAAAACCGTTAAAATTCAGTAGATCCTGAAGAGAAGAGAAGAGAAGAGAAGAGTGTTCTGGAGGTACTTCCTAGAATATATAAACACAGTGTGCAGAAGGTAAATTTTTAAGGTAAATTGTAAATGGACTGTTACTTATATAATGCCTTTTTGCTCTAACAGAGCATGCAAAGTGCTTTTCCCCACTAGCCTCATACAACCAAACACACACACACACATTTATGCAGGTGCTTGTTTCTACCCCTCAGCCCCTTGTCTAACATTTGTGCACAGATTCACACTCCGACTCTGGGTTTAGTATCTTGCCCAAGGATACTATGGCATGCAGCTAGAAGACTCAATCCACTGACCGGGGTCAGAAGGTAAAACAGGCTGACACTGGCTCTTTTGTTGCATGTAAAAAACATAACTCCTCTAATTATCTCTGCCAATAACAATACATAGCTGGCTAATGTGTCGATCTCTTGAAGGACAGATCAAGATGCCAGAAATAATTACTTTGATAGTATTCAATATAACTTGATCAAATACGCCAAGAGGAGAGCCTTATTATGTAAAAAGTGAAGATACTGGTTGTGGTCTAATCTTGAGTCGTATTGTATCATTATATCAAGAAGCCTGTAGCTTTGTTCCACAACAGGAAGTTAGCATGGTGCTAGTAAAGCTTGGACACAAGCCTCTGATTTTAAAAGGGTGCGTCTGTTTTGCATATGTTAACAGGGAGATTGGGCTGGACAGCTGAGCATTGCAGTGAAGACTGAAGGCAGGAGGAGGGGAGCTGTGACACTGAAATGCCAAAGCCATGAATGAATGAAAGAGCTAAAGATTAGGGAAACAGTACAGATTCCATCTTCAGCTTAATATAGGTTCATATATAATATATATTGTAGAACTGATCTCAACCAGGGTTTTTTTTTTTTTGTTTCATTGCCTGATTTTGACCCAAAACATTTGATTGTTTGGTTGCTTCGTTTATTGTCTCGTTCTCTATATTCTTGTCTTTTGGGTAAGAAGACAACTCAAAATCTACAGCTAGGAGTGAGAAACTCCTGGTGCTGGCAGCAGGGCTGTTATGTAATTCATCTGAAATAATATTATTCACATTGTGTCAAAGAGCACTATGTCTTTAAAATGATGACAGTTTACCTGCAGTGAGAGGCGGAGCTTCACTGGAAAGAAGGAAACATGAGAACATGACTGAAGCAAAAATGAAAGTAAACACAAGACTCATCTGAACCCAAGGTGAGGCTGATCCTTACAACTCTCTGAAAAACTTCCAGCAAAGTGTCGCTGACACGACTAAATCTTCGACAAGTACGCGCAAGTAGAGATTTTTTTTAATCCAAAGAGCTGTTTAAACAGCCAGCATTCACACATATTCAGCATATTACAAGATGTGAATCTGTCTCCTGAATAGTTTTGCTTTTAAATAATTTCCCCCAGGGATAAATAAAGTATTCTGATTCTGATTCTGATTTCATTCTTAATTCAAAGAAATAAACTCATAGAATTCTTTGAAAATTATTCAACAAAATGTTGGTGCATACTTTAAAACGTTTTAAATTTACTGCTGCCAGTCACACTTTCACTTTTGCTCTCAGCGTGACACCATGGCAACCAGCTATCTGTCTGAAGATCAGTTTCTGTGCTCCATCTGTCTGGAGGTCTTCACTGATCCAGTCACCATCCCGTGTGGACACAACTTCTGCAAGACCTGCATCACAGAAAACTGGAATATTAGTCTCTGCTGTCAGTGTCCACTGTGTGTTAAGGTTTTCCACAGCAGACCAGAGCTGTGCGTCAACACCATCTTATCTGAGATGGTGGATATGTTCAAACAGTCCACCGTAAAGAAAAATGGCAGAGCAGAGGAACAGCAAGCCGAATCAGGAGAAGTTTCATGTGAGGTGTGCAGTGAAACCAAGATGAAGGCTGTGAAGTCCTGCCTGCAGTGTCTGACTTCCTACTGTAGGACTCACCTGGAGCCTCATCACAGAGTCACAGGCCTGAAAAGGCATCAGCTGATTGATCCTGTAAAGAACCTTGAAGACAGAATGTGTAAGGAGCATAACAGACCTTTAGAGCTCTTCTGCAAGACTGACCGGATGCCAGTGTGTGAATTTTGCAAGCAGTCCAATCACAAGGGACATCTCACCATTCCTTTGAAAACAGAATATGAGCAAAAGAAGGCCGAAGTGGAAGCAAGAGAGGGTAAAATTCATCAGATGATCAGAGAAAGACAAAAGAAAATAAACAACTTCAGAGAATTGTTAACATGCAGCAAGGAAGCTGCAGAGAGAGAGAAAACAGTAAGTGAGCAAATATTTGACAGTCTGATCAAGTGTATAGAAGAAAGTCGGAATCAGCTCGATGGTGTGATCGAAGGGATGCAGAAAACAACAGAGAGCCAGGCTCAAGGCTTCATCAAAGAGCTGGAGAAAGAAGTGTCTGAGCTGAGGATGAACATCTCTGAGCTGGAGCAGCTCTCACACACTGGAGACCACCTCCAGTTTCTCCAGAGTTTACCATCCCTGAACCCTGTTCCACCCACCAAAGACTGGACCGAGGTCACAGTTCACTCGTCATACGAGGGGACTGTGAAGAAAGCTGTTGCTCAGCTGGAGCAGACACTCAGTAAAGAGATGAAGAAGCTGCACGATGATGTGGAGCTGAAGAGGGTTCAGCAGTACGCAGTGGATGTGACTCTGGATCCCGACACAGCACATCCTAACCTCGTCCTGTCCGATGATGGGAAACAAGTATCTAGTTGTAACAAAAGGCAGAATTTCCCCGAGACCCCCAAGAGATGCATTTATTATGCAAATGTTCTGGGAAAGCAGGGGTTTTCCTCAGGAAGATTTTACTATGAAGTTCAGGTCAATGAAAAAACTCAGTGGGATTTAGGAGTGGCCAACGAGTCAATAAACAGGAAAGAGAAAAAGCCACTGTGTCCCAAAAATGGCTACTGGACCATTCGGCTGAGAAATGGAAATCAGTACAAAGTTGTTGTTGGCCCCTCAATCTGTCTCAGTCTGCAAGCAGAACCACAGAAAGTGGGCGTGTTTGTGGACTATGAAGAGGGTCTGGTGTCTTTTTATGATGTAGGAGCAGCAGCTCTCATCTACTCCTTTACTGGCTGTAACTTCACTGAGAAACTCTACCCATTATTCAGTCCTTGTTTTGATGAAGGTGGTGCAAACTCCACCCCTCTGATTATCTCTTCTGTTCTTCCAAAACATTAGACGCAGTATTTATTTCTTTTTAGACAAACTACTGGTCAAAATATGTTCGTATGGCAAAAGAAGTCTGTGTGAATGAAATGACTTGGTGTGGTGGTGGGAATGTTGTGTTTGCTTCAGTGGAGTGGGCAACTTTAAATTCTGTGTTCTGTGTTTGTTTTAAAGCTGAAGCTGAACTCTTAAGTTCTGTACTAACTTATTTGTTTTCATATATTTTTGTTCAATAAATTATTCAAATATACAGTTTGCTTATCCTTGTCAGTATGCAGTATTTCAACTCAAAATGGGGAAAAGAAAAATCAACTTGTAGATCAGACAATTGAAGACACGAGAAAAGAAAAGTGTCATGGTCCGTTGGAGTGTCTGGAGGTTTTCCATCTGTGGCTGCGGGTCCTCCCCTTTTGGATGGGACCTCCCCTGCCTCACCTGCAATCCAATCTGCAAGCAATCAGCGGGAGAGCGATTTAAACCTGTGCAACCTGCCTTTCCTCGCCAGTTTATTATGCTCACTAAGGCAGTTTTAAGTTAGCACTCATAAGCCGGGAGGTCTCTTTAGCCTGGAGGCTGTAGTATCCATGTTTTCCAAGAGCAATTTTACATTTGAATTACTCTGAGCACATAACGATTTTTCACTTTGCCTCAGTCCATTTTTAAATTAACTCTGACCCAGTTAAGACATCCTACATTTTTTACCCAAATCATAAAATATGTTTCATAAAATGTGAGAATGTCTCAGTTTAAGCTTTTGATATGATTTCTATGTTGTACTTTGAAAACAAATGTTTTATAAAATCAGTGCATTCTTCTTTTATTTACATTTGACATTGCCTCCCAGCATTTTCTCACTTAGGTCTCTAACGCGATGCTTGGAAGGAAAAGTTATCTGCAACTTAGTCTATCAGTCTGGGAAGGTTTTAAAGCCATTTTCTTATAATTTAAAGTCCATCATACAGGGACAAAGATACAAGTGGAGAAGCATGTTAAATGTTAGAACTGACAACAAAATACATCTTCATACCTCCACAGGTATGTTATGTGGACCAAATGCCTTTTTCTCTAGATCCTCTATATAGCTGTTCTCACTTCCTCCTTCTAATTTCCTGCACTTCCTGATTCACCATCCTCCATCTGTCCTCTCATTTTCATCTTTTACCAGCCTCTCAAAGTACTCCTCCCACCTTCCCAGCACACACTCTCCACTCGTTAGTGCATTTCCATCTCCATCCTTGATCATCCTAACCTGCTGGACATCCTTTCCAGCCTGATCTCTATCAATGCAAGTTCCGTTCTCCTCCCTTATGGTCCAGCCTCACATATAACTCGCTTTTCTTTGCCTCCTCTCTTTGCAGAACACCTAGCCTTCCAGTACTCCCCTCTATCCTTTCCCATCTCTTTGCTTATCCTTCATATTCTTTGGCAACCTTTCTTTGAATGCTTTTCTGTTCTTCCCCATTGCCCCACCATGTCTCCTTGCCTTCTTTCCTCTGTCCAGAGGATACATCTTGGCAGTTTACCTCTCACCTTTGTGAGGAGATTTAAATCTTCATTCCTTTTTAAAATCTGAACTCCTTTTAGTCCCGGTTTCTTAGTGACTCCCTGCTTCACTCTGACCTCCCTCCTTCCCTTCATCGACTGATCAGTGATGATGCAAAAGAACAGAGCAGAGCAGCACAGGTACAGGTTGGGGATTGATATCAGATGTTTTGCCGTTATCTGAGAGGGACAGGAAGGACAGCCCTTCTCTGTCAACCCTCACCAACGTCCTTGGAAGAGGAAATGATAGAACGGATGACTACTCAATGGAAGCGTGCAACTTGGAAGTCACTTTCAAAGATGAGGCATCTTTTTAATGAACTAAAATAAGTAGCAATCTCACACACCATTACAGAAACTTGCAAAAAGGCTTAATATAAAGCTGCTGCGTTATTCACAAGCTGTCATCACAGGAAGCAGATCTGCATTTTGGTTTGGCAGCTGACGCAAACCCCAATGATGCGCTTCATCTCTCAGAAATGAACCGAGGACCTTTCGCTTGTTAGGCGAACGTGTAAACCACTACAGTAAAAACCCAAAACACTGCAATGAAATGACTGTTATATGTTTATGTGCCCTGTGACACATGTAGTGGCATACAGGTGCAATAGTGTAATCATCGTGATTCATTTGTTATAGCCGTGGCTTATGTTCTTTGTGATGAAATGAAACAGCCCGGTGTCAGTTCATACCTTAAAACTACTGTTGGGTAGGTGGGGTGGTTGGCTTAGGGGTTGGAGTTATGCTGGAAGGCTTTACACTGCCCTCTAATGGAAGTCCAGCTGACTTACACTGAACTAAATGCTTTCAAATCACTCATGGTAGTTTTATAGTGGCATTGTAAAGCGCTTTGGGTGCCTTGAAAAGCGCTATATAAATCCAATCCATTATTATTATTATTATTATTATTTATATTATTATCAGCTGAAATATAAACCTGTGCAGACAAATCAAATAACCAGGGGATGATTTAAAAATGGGAATAAACAGAATGAATGAGGGCTGCATTCACAAATATTTATTCGTAATATTTGGACATTGTTGTCCTCGGGTGTGTGGATGAAAGGAGCATGACAGCTGAAATGACAGACTTTATTGGGCTTGTCCAGACTGGAGTCACTCAGTCCATCATGACCATATAAAAATACATGTAAACCAGTCCTCTTTGGTTTTTTTTTTGCTTTGCTGATGTTATTTCGATTATTTTCTCTAAGCTAGCCGCTCAGCATCGGCCTGCATTTGGATGTCTTCGACCACACCTTCACTTCGGAGCGTTCTACATGACACATTATTCCCATTGTGAACTTCTATGCAGTAACCAAAACACACACAACATGTGATGATCTCATTAAATTCAGTATAAACACGTAAACGTCACAACATTCGGTTTTGATAATAATGTGTCTTTGCAGCAAATACAAACACCTTACGTCACTTGTCCATTTGTCTTTATTTTGTGTTATGTTACATGTGAACATAAACTTCCAAGAAGTTATAGTTGCCATGGAGAAACAGTAAATATATTCAGGTACTCGGATATGAAAAAAAACAAAACAACCCAAAGTGTGTGAGTATTCGGGGTGAGGAACAGTGGGAGCTGACCATGTGTACGCTGATGTAACGAAGAGTAAAACAAAACCAACTGTGTGTGAATTTAAAATCAATCAAAAAAAACAAAAACATCATAGAACAAGGAAGAAGAACAGTGACCTAAAGCTATGAGCAAGAAAAAAAGGTAAACATGAATCCAAATATAAAAGAGGAATAAATAAAATGTATTAATTTACAGACACGGCGACAACAACTGACAGCACAGATGTTTATTTCCCTCTGAATTTGGTGCGTTACAGAGCGAGAGAGACGAGGACGACAGTGAAGAGGAGGGCTCTCGCTCCCTCGCTCCCTCTCTCTCCTGTGGCAGGAATCGGCATCCGGAAACTGAAAGGGTGCGTTTCTATGGCAACGCTTCAGGAGGGGAGGCAGGAGAAGCCAGGTGGGGTGGCGACCTGTGGAGCTCATTTCTAAGGCTAAGTATGGCACATCCACTCAAACAACAGAGTCCCATTTCACCCCAACTGCACCGCTCCCTTCATTATTACATCACCTTAAAGGGGACCTATTACACCTCCTCCCAATAACAGACGCTCATTTTAAACACGACCAATGTTTACGTAAGTGTGAGTCCACAGCTCAGACTTGAGACTGCTCTGAACACTCCCAAGTTTTCTTGAGGAGGAGGTGGGGCTTACAAACACAATGTTAGTCTGTAGAAGACAGGCGTAGCCAATCAGAATTAAATGGATGTTCAGGGAAAGTCCCAAGAGCTAAAACCAGCAGTTTCACACACACAGCAGGAAGTGAGGGACAGAGTTAAGTAGGAATTATGAAATAATTCCATTAATAATTACTAAATGTAACTATAAAATACCAGAATAGGTCCCCTTTAATACTCTGGCTATATCTGTGCCCCTTCCCCCCCAAAAAACCCCCACTGCTTATCCTCTTTTACCTCCACTGCCTACACTTAATCCCCCCTCCACAGTCCCACTCTAAAAGGCACTGGTATATACTTATTTCTCCAAACTCTAACATCTAGATTCTCGATTTAAGATGAGCGATTGAGGCAATGACGATGCACAAAAACACAGATACGCACACGGGCCAGCCGGGTAACTCGGGGGGGGGGGGGGGGGGGGGGGGGGGGGTAGCTGGCTCTTGCCAATGCTACCATTCCTTCTTCATACCTGTGTGGGAGTTACAAAGTTTAAATCGCTTAACAGTCTGCTGACGGCGGAGGCAATCAAATATGTAAACTTCAACAAGGCTAACATCATGACAGGCGAAGAGATTTACAAAATGTTCAGCTATGGTCCACAAAGCGGTCTGGATCTTTCTGAATGGCCTAGACTGGTCTTACTTACTAGCACCTGATACGCTGTTTGTCAGAAGGTCAGGTAGCAGGGTTCTTCATCCTCGAATCAATCACATATGACTACACCACTGCTACTGCTAGCAGATTGCTGGGAGTTGTTTTTATGTGCGGTAATGCTAAACGCAGTCCTCACAGGGCTGTAACTTTTTAAACTGTAAAGCTGGATGAGTGCGGGGGTCATTCGAACCATCTCTGAGACTAATTTCAGCATCCGCACGTCCAAAGACAAAGGCAACAGACTAGAACCGCAATGTAACTTCTACACCTCTGTAACATCGAGGTCCCTGGGATCCTTTTCTCTCTCTCTTTTTTTAAATGGGAGTTCTAATTGTGCATCCCAATATTAACTTCTTTTTTGTATCGACCTACATGCCTGTGTATCTACAGAGCAGTGGAGAGACTGACACACAAGGTTAAAAGCAATGGTTTGTGCACAGAGCGAGTGTCTGTATTGCAAACCTCGGTGTTGAAATGCCGTCAGATATTTACACAGTGAAAAGGATCGACTCCTACGCTACACACTGAGCTTGGCTGGTACTTGCGTACGTTTGGAATGGTTTACTATGAAGACGGTTTAGGAGTCTACATCCTCCTCTTACTAGTAACTTACTAAAGAGTCTACTGTAGTTGTCCTGGTTAGTATTTGGGGCTCAAAAGCACTGGAACGAGGTGACTGATGTTCTCAACTGGACTCGTCATGAAGGCGCTGCACGAAGTGGCAACTTTGCTCAACTGTAGCCTGATCTGGAGGCTGTATTCACATATAGAGACCATTAGGCCAGCTCATGTATGCAATTTTAATATTTTCTCTGAAGGAGTAGTCCCAGCTCAGTTTGGGAAATATACCCGCTCAGTTTTTTGCTGTATGTTAGATAAGAAGATCAAATACCACCAAAGGGGGCTCTAAAGAGCTGACCAGCTCTTTGAAGGCTGGTGGATTATTACCAATTCTGAGCCACAGAAGGGAACCGCTCAGGTCCCCTGCTGGTTTTATGGACTCTTATACACTTTGGTTTTTGTGCAAAAGCAATAAGATAAAACATGTTGACTAGTGAGCTTTTCTGGTCAGACCATTACCCACGCTAGCTCTTTTTACCAAGCAGCTGCTGGCCAATCCCGTCGCTTATCTCGGCAAAGAAAGTCAAGTTAATTCCTGCGCTCTTCCATTGAGAGGAGCGACTACATCATTCAGCCTGGCTGACTCATTAGAGTTGCTAAATCCAGCTTCTTACAGTGAGCTCTCAGATAAAAACATGTCACCTGCTTTTACCTGAAATCTAGGGCAGTGATCACTGAAACGGCCAAAAGAAATGCATCTTTTTTTCCTCCTGTTGATGAGAAAGAAGTGTAAAAGCATTTTCATGTCCACAGATAAAAAGTGTATAAATCATACAAACATCTGACATTTCCAGTGCATTTGTGCCTTAAAACAAAATACAAAATACATAGGGCTAGTGTCCTAACCTTGCTCCTGTCTGTACATGCTACCTACAGTATACAATGACATTGTGTCAAATGTCTGACTTTTCTTTTAAACACTGACTTTGTATGCAAAATGTGGAGTTTTATTATACAGCAGAAATTATAGCTTTAATTCCTTACGACAATGTCCCTTGTGAGTTTTCTGTCGCGGTTGCCACTTCCGCGTGTGGAATCTCCAGCCGTTACAATAAAAAAAGTCCCACAGACTGGACTGCGTCCCCCAGCCCCGTCACCCTCATCGCTAGTTTTCTGCTCTGAGCAGACATCAACTCACAAAGGATACGCGAAGTGAAGACGCAAAAGAATAAAAACAAAAACATTAAAATCAGAGATCTATTTGTCCTCTGTTACGATCTGAGTTGTGGTCCTTGATTGTGTGGTAAACGATTACCTGTTTGAGGTGAAATGTGAACCGACAGAGTGATTTCACTCCATCAGAAAAACAAACAAACAACAGGTTAAAAATGGCTGCTGTCTCTGCCGCTTACATCAAGGCAAATCAACACGCCTCCAGGTGGCAGTCAACATTTATTCACACCAAACTCTCGCCTTTGACTTCTCCTTACCGCTGCTCCTCTCCACTTTGAAATCTGAGGATCTCTCCAGATTTTCCAAAAGACTGGTTCCAAATAAATATGTTTTTAAAAAGTCTCTCTTTGTGTTGAAGAGTCTGCTTTTCTGGATACATGTAAGTGAGTCTAATAAAGACAGAGGAGAAGAGAGTTGGAGAGGACTGTTGAAGTCACTAACTGTGAGAGGTCAAAGTCTGAGTCCGCCCCCATGAAGCTCAGAGGGCGTGTTTGTGTGAGGACATCACTGTCTCTGGGGGTATGGCTGCTACTTGAAGATGTAGTTGATCAGGACCTGAAGGAAGATGAGAAAAATGATGATGATGTAGTCACGCTGCTGGAGGAAGGAGCTGCCCTCCACCCGACTCGCGGCACGACTCCGCAGCACGGTGATGGTCCTGCAAACACACAGATGCTACGTGTGAGTGCTAAAAGGTCCAGCGTATTACCACAGTCGCCTCACAGTGTGACTTATACTTCCCACCTGTTAATGTCCTCCTGCGTCTGCTTTATGGATTCAATGGCACTTTGAAGTTCGCTGAGGTCTGCTCCTTTTTTCCTCAGCCGATTGTTATGCTTGCTTTTGTGTCCTGCGATAAAGTAGAGCAAAACAAGTTTAAAACCATAGACGCATGGGCACTTACATAATGCAGATGTATGTATTTAAGTCAGACTGCTTCTAAGCATTTGTACACATGAGTCATATGATTCATGGGTGTGTCACAAAGTCTAATTTCTCATCAGTAGCAACATCTACATATGCAAAGCTGTTGTCATCAAGACCCTTTATTACCTGTATCACAAATTCCTCATCTAACAAGAGCAACAACAGACATTTAGATGAATAAATTCACAGCTGTAGGTATAAATTTTGTCAATGAACATTGTTGACTGACTATATTGACTGTTCAGCCTGCGTATGTGCGTATTGAGATGTGAGTTTTAGTGTGTGTGGCTCACGTTCGCTGCCGGATGAGTCCTGGTGGTCGGGTTCAGGTGAGGAGCAGCCGCTCTCTGGACTCTTGGGCTTGTCACTCTTGTGTTTCCTCTTTGGCACCGTTACCTGTCGGCACATGTGTGGATAAATACACAAGCGTGTCAGAAAAGAAGGCAAATTTCAGCATCTTGGACTGACAAATCCAAAATAAACACACAGACAAACATGCTATTTAGTGTTGATGCAAACGGCGGTTGTGCGAGGCATGCTGTTAGGCTAATTTCAACTGGTCAACAAAAAACACATACTCAGCATCCCAAATGAACAAACCTGCCTTGAGCTTGTTTATTCAAATCATTTCTTCCACAGATGTTTAACTCTGCCAGGTAAAGATCTGGGCCATAGAAAAGCATGTCAAAGTTTGCCTAACAGAAGCGTGACTGACTCCAACCGGGGGACAGCGTCAGCCCTGTTGGACAACATTTGGCAACAGTTAAGCAAAAGCCTGAAAGCACTGATGGTGACTGATTTATCCACCAGGGACAAACTTCAGATCCTGGCAGGTGGTTACTCTGAACACATGTGGATGCAAAGAGGCCAGACTGACTGGTCCACAGAAACCTTTAGCCTCTTCTTACGACTAACTAGCGAATTTAAGAGTCCAACAAACACTGCACAAAAACAGAATGGAGTTGGGTGAGGAAGGCGTGACGATCAGGATTAGACTGATGAGGGTGAAATGGTTCTTGCTTTTGGGTGTAATGTAGGAAATGACCACTTTCACGTTTTGCAAATTTTAGAAAACTAAAAAAGTTTTTTCTCCTTTTATCTCTGTTTTGGTCTCCTCCACATCCTAAAATAAATAATTAGCCACGAATTATTACGTTAAGTTAAATGAGATTCTAACTTTTTGAGTGTTATTTGGTGCTGATAGGTTGTGCACAACGTAGCTATCAGGAGAAGTAGCCACCTACTGAAACAAAACAAAGAGCTAAATAACAGTAAAAGTTCCAGTCTGAGCTCCAGCAGTGATGTTTTGTTCATGTGGAAGAATTTTGCTGCTTTCTGTTGAACTTTTTAATACTATTCTGAAATTTCACAACGTGTGGAAGAGCCTGCAGCCAAACAATGTTTCCAAATACTGCTCGTGCACTCCTTCATGCTGAACAATGCTCGTCTCTTCAGAGTGAACAAAGGAAGAATGCCTTGTCATCCAGTTACTACAGCATGCAGTCTGACAAGACCTTCCGTCGCATTGAGAGCGAACAGCAAGAAAGGTAAAAATAAAGGTGGTGGCACTAAGAAAAAAAACATCACAATAAAGTGGAGCAGAAGCGACGATGGTGGTGGCAGCACCGCGAAGACAACACAGAGAAGTCACAATGAAGGTGGTGCGCAGGGTGCTTTGAGATGCATGGATGGAAGATGGCTGAGACGGCGAGATGCATTGCTTCACAGCGGTTTTCGATTTGGACAACCTACCTGGCATTTGCAATTGTCCCTCCGCGGCCCCTGGTTACTCAGACTAATAAGACTGCCAGAACGTACCATAGGGGTGCGGTGTCGGACCTTGGTCTGGATACAGCCATCTTTCTCGAACTGGATCAGGTCATTGAGTGGATCCCAAGGCCTTGTGCTGAGGAAGAAAAGGATGATAGAGACGAAGAAACACAGTAAGGATGAAAAAGAAGAGGGACAAATATAACTTTTCTGATATAAATACCGCTCACAGTTTTTCTCTTTCTCATCTAGCATACTGTATCTTACACACAAAAACATTCTCATTATAACAGTAAATAACTGTAAACTGGACATCATCTATGCATATAGGGGATCACCACTAGATGGCAGCCTGCCACACTAAAAAATTCTGAGACTGAGGCAAAAAATAAAATGTGCCTTTAGAGGGAAATCTATTTAAAACCAGCTGACTGCAAATACGCTTGTAAAAGACTTCCGGAAGTGACGTCCAGTGCATGCAAATTCTGTCTCCAATGACGCCAGCAGAAGGTGAACACATCAGAACACAAGCTTAACTGTTTTTTGTCATTTTTACTACAGTTTCACCAGCTCTGCTTTGTCGGTATCTCCCAGCAGAGACATGCATGAAGCTCATACCTCAGCGCTTTCTTATCTCCATTAAACACACAGTTGAATTTAATGTGATTTCAAACCACACCCGCTTACGAGCAACAGAGGAGTCACTCACTCGGCATATTTGTAATGCCACTCTCCGGTGATGGGGTCCTGCTCGAACAGGGCAGGACTCCACTCCTCACATTTGGCTTTCCGCTCACGCGCCGACTTCCTCTGAGCTTCCTCCAGCATGAACTTCTCATTGGTGGCTTCGGTCTGGTCCTTGTTGTTGATGGCTCGTGTCACGTGTTGCCACAGTCTGCCGGATTGAGAAGGAAAAACAAAGCATTAATGAAAGACTAAAAGATAAGACTCTTTGTTTCAATCAGGACCACTACAGCTGAAACAAAGCTACAGTTCCATGTGCAGTAACATGGATTTGGCTATGTAGCTCTGATCCAGAAGCAGCAGCAATACTCCGGCAAAAGGGGTTGCAAAGTGGTTTGCAGAAGCATCAAACCTTTGCACAATGTAGTAAGTGCATTTCAGATAATCTATTACATTTGACAGTCAATACTCTGATAATAGTCGAATCAAAGCTCACCTTTCTGACTCAGACTCTCCCTGCTCCTCTAGTGGGACGGTGCAACGAGTCAGTCGGCTCTGCCTCAGCTCCGTCGTGGGGTTCCAGAAAGTGTCCACTATCCCAGTCTTCTTATCATTAATGAAGATCTCACTATCCTGAGGGGGAAAGTACAAAAATAGCTTTTAACATGGTAGTTTTGAAACATTACCCAACTAACAAAGGGAAGGTTTTACTAAGAAGTTAATTTTTTCTGTGGGTATAAAGTCGTGTCTAGTTTGATAAAATCTGCCAGCTTTTCTTAAACCAGAAGAAAACACAGCAACTTGTATTACTGGTTATATATTTCATTTCTGTATAAGGAATTAATATTAGCAAAATGTCAACACATCAATCCAATAATGATTTTAAAGACACAATACAAAATATACACAGATACATGTTGTATCTGTGTTTTTTATGAAACAGGCAGTGATTACAGTAACACAGACACACGTCTTACCCAGTGTCCTTCTAGTGTAGCTAACACCTCCTTTCCCAGCTTGATCTTTCCAGAGATTTGATTAACACAGTCACTGCTGCCCAGGAAAGGCTGCAGGAAAAACGGAAACAACAGGGCGGGAAATGGAGGAATGAGAAGGAAGAGGAGGCAGAGAGGAAGGGATGGGAGAGGAGAGAGGAGAAGAAATAGGAAAGGATATAAAGCAGTTTACTTGCTGCAGTTACTGTACGAGAAAAAGATCCTGTGACTTACTATTACTCAGAGAATTTACTAATACGACCGCTTTTCATTGAAGACCAATTAAAAGAAAACAACATTGTAGAAACTGCCAATGGCAATCGCTTACATGTTTAAGGTACCAGAAGGTACACAAAACCCAAGGTTCTGTTTGCCTACTTTAGGGATATAAAACTGAGGGGCAGCAATTACTAAATAAATGGATTTCTTAAACTTTTACTATCTTTACAAATTCGCTACCCTGTTTGCTTTATCATAAAAGTACCTGTCGCTAGTTGGTAAATGATGATGGAGCGAGGCGTGGTTGGAGGGGGTGGGATGTTTTTTCAGGAAGGGTGGAGGAGATATTCAGAAAAATCATGTGAGTCTGAGTTTTTTTCAAAGTCTTAAACAGTTACTACAAAATCTAGGACTTCACAAGCCTAAAGGCCTCCCCTTACACACTATTTACTACTATTAAATAAGTACTTTAGTTAAGTATTTTTTAAGTTTTTTAAACTACAGAACAAAGCCATACCTTCAGTTTGAACTCCAGCTGTGCACTGTAGCCTGTTTTCTCACAAGCAATGGTGACATGACCACCCAGCTCCAGAGTCATGGTTCCATATAGGATACCTAGCAGATTGTTTTTATAAAAGAACGCACAGGTTACAGGTAAACTCAAACATATCTAAAATAGATCAGCACCTACAAAGCAAAGTTAATTTGGCAGGTTTTTGCAAGCTAATGTGGTAAATGGACTGATTCTTATATAGCGCCTTTCTACTCTCCCGGAGTACTCAAAGCGCTCTATACAACACGCCACATTCACCCAGTCACACCCATTCTCACAAGCACTACCTCTATACTGAGCGCTTTCTAACTACACTCACACACATTCATACTCCGATGGATGCATCGGAGAGCAACTTGGAGTTAGTATCTTGCCCAAGGATACTTGGCATGCTGGAGGAGCCTGGGATCGAACCTCCAACCTTCCGATCAGCAGGTGACCTGCTCTACCTCCTGAGCTACAGCCACCCCTGTGCTTTGGATGTCCAACAGAACAGTGATGTTACAGCACTGTTCACACAGCATGAGTGACATGTGAAAGGAAAAAGATTCATTCGAACCTTTACAGTGAGCATAGGGCATGTTCATCACATAGTCCTCCCCTCGGTTGAGAAAAGTGAGGCGAGCCTCCCCGTCCAGTATAGCCGACAGAGAGTTTCCTAAAACAATGAAACAGTACTGATAGTCAAAAGTAGATAATAGACCAAAGAGCTAAAATGTCAAAGTAATATTAGAGCAGCACTAAACAGTGAGTGTGCTGTGCGTGTTTGTACCATAGAACTTGGACTTGGCGAGGATGCTTCCACTGAGGCAGAATCCGTCCTTCCTGTTACTGACATAGAAGGCCGATACTGGAGGGTGATGAGATACCTATAAAATAAATAATGTAAACTGTCAGTCATCGATTTACCCTGTCAACATTATCTGATATGTACTCCTCATATAGCCAAATTCAGTGTAACAGATGAACCTATCAGGCAGCTCTCGGTAGCAGTATTGTTGTTACCTGTTCTGCCATGTAGAAGGTCTTGCTATTGGTCTTCTGATGGAGCCACATGCAGCGGAACGTCTCTCCAATAATGGGATTGTAGGGCTTCTTCAACCCCTGTGAATTCAAAAGCACCATAAAACATGATTTTAGGGTCATGTACATACAAAACATGTGACCAACAGCTGACGCAGAAAAGCTATGCTGACCTTTGGCTTTTTGTAAAATCCAGAGATGTACCACTTTACCACCTTCTTCATCCGGTTATAGGCATTCTCTTCAATTGCAGCCCTGAGAATGAAGCAAAAGCTTGAACTGATGCTCCTCCATCACACAAACACTCTTTTTTCTCTCTTTTGAAAGTCAAAGCCAGGCCAACTTGTTTACAGTCTAATGCCACTATCTGCAGGCTGAAGTCCGATTACCATTGATTCACATCAAATTACTCCCAATTGATAAGCCTGTTTCACAAAGGTCAAGGTAAATGGAATGTCTTACTCTGACAGGAAGTCTGCATGGAAGTAGTAATCAGAGAGTTTGTCCAGAAAGGATCTTGGCTCCAGGATAAAAGTGGGTAACACAACCTTGGACAGGTCCATGCCAGGTCGAACCTGCTTCAGCAGGGTCCAGATCAGAGACTTGTTCTCCTCTGATACGGTTTCTGTCTGAGCAGCTTCACCAGCCTGAGGACACAGTCAGAAAACAGCAGACAGGTTAAGTAATTGCACGTGTCCTGTTGTAACATATATGACAGATTGACACTTGTCACTTTTTTTTTACTTTTGTTAACGCTACTTTCAAATTTTATGCATGTCCACAAGCTTCAAAGTTCACATGGCTTTTTGTGCAAATGGTGCTTTCATTAGCTCGAGTGTAAACATTTTGCTTCAGTCAGTGTTTAATTATTGAGTTGTCTCGTTTAGATTTCATCAGGACGGAAATCTGTGTTTTCACTCTCACACTTATCCTCACATCCCTCGCAGACACCCACGCACACTGCGATCAAAGCTCGTCCATGTTACAGGCTGAATAGCCCTGCAGAGGAACATGCTAATTTCTCCTCATTATGTGAGAAACTTTATTAAAAACAAGCCTTCAGATGAAGTTTTAAAGATGAAAATTGCTGCTACAAATCCTAGGAGATTGTATCCTAGTGGTACAATCACATCTCATCTGCAATGCTTTTTCTTGTTGACGTTCAAAGGAGAGCAAAATTGCAGCCTCCCACCCCCACCCCCTGTTCCATACCTCTCCTAACTCTTCCTGGGACTGTTCCAGGTATGGGGTTTCCCGCAGATGCTCATTTGGGTCCAGGTCAATGTACGAGTCGTCCTGACGCTCTGATGTGTCGCTGTCACTCTCCTCACTTTTCTCCAGCCCCTCTGGATCTGACTCCTCGTGGTCCTGCTCTCCTTCCCGATCTGACTTGTCTGAGTACAGGTCCGGGTCTTTCAAATGGTCGCTGTCATTGAACCTGTAAGAAGCAGGGGAATATCATAGAAATAATTTTTAAATCCATAAAATCAGTAATAGCTGAGCTCTACAATCTAATGTAAATGACATTTCCTACTCACTGGAAACCGTGTATGTTGTGGGCTCTGAGGAGGCTGTAGAAATTAATGGAGTGTTCCCCACCAGTGCCTACAGTGCTCATGTCATCCTTCCCCTCACGGATCATGGTCCTCTTCAGCAGGCTGGAGCACTTCAGGGCCAGCTCCAAGGCATCCATCCAGCATCGGCCTGGAAACAGGAATTAAGCTGATAAACAAGACGCAGAAACCATTTTGTGAATTATTGTTTTCATGAAATCTATTCATGGTGAATCACAACAGCCCCTCACCACACATCAGAATCAACTCTGGGTGAGTTAAAAAGCTTTTTCACTTTGGAAGTCTTCCTAAAACAGGAGTTATTTCAGCACCATGGAGAGGGACCGAGTGGATGATGGAGAAGCTGGAATGGATGTTTCAGCACCACGGACAGAGACACAGAGGACACGCTTGCTGTGTCTCCGAACAGCCTTCGATTTATCACAAAGTCTCCTTACTGAGATTCACATATACACACATCCGCCCTCATAACAAACAGCCATTCCAGCCTTTCCACATCCCACCTTATTCAACGTTCAACCCGCAGTTAAAGTCTCCTATGTTGGCATTAAAGCAAACAGAGCATTTAACCATATTTCTTATTGCTTCTTTATCACTACCTGGAAACTACATTACAAATTATTCTAACAGCCTGATTCAGATAATAAAGGTTAATGTACCTTTGATTAGATTGTGGCCAGAAACGCTAACGTTGTTAGGCCACGATTGCCCGGTTCCTGTTTAAAGTGGGCCCATTATGCTTTTCCTTTCTGTCACATGTACACACATTTAAATGTTGTTTTATGTTAAACTTTTTAAATAACAAAGTGAGTGTATGTACAAGAAATCACTGTAAGCTGAAAAGAGTAAAAGGAATAAAATTCTGTCTACCAGCACATAAGCCTTTCCCACCTTTTAAGAACAAAACAATGACGAAAGATCACAGGACTCGAAGGCAAACAGCTACAGACGCTTGTTTCAGACAGAGGCACCTTGACCCAATATAAGATAAATAATGATTCATTTGCACTGTGAGTCATACACATCTACTGTAGTTAAGACAAAAAGAAATATGAGGCTGGAAATGAGCAGAACAGGTCTCCTTTATCAGCGTGCCGGAGACAAAACATAGCAGATGGTTTATAAAACAAAGATGATCAGTGCCTCTTCCAATGAAGGCCACTCACTGTCAGATCATCTGCTATTCATCTGATACTAATACAGCTTTGTTAATGCCAATATTATGCAAATTGATAGTTTATCTCAATCAGTCAGTGTAAGCGGCTGCTGACAAAAGTCAGAGAAATGGCTTTAAATGACAGCCTGTCTCCTACCATCAGACTCAGAGGCAGCACGGAAAATGAGGTGGCTGCTGGGTAACGGCTGCGTGATGGAGCCGACTGCTTCTCCTTTAGGACCCTGATAACAATAAGACACAAAGAAAGGACGGGAATGCACGTTAAAAACATTCACCTAGTTACTCAGTTTCTTGATCTGTGTTTTACTTCTTCTTTTAAAAAGTCTTTCATTGTGATTTCTTTATTTTATCTCAAGTTTTTTATATTTTCTCTTTTCGTTTTACATCATTTCATGCGCAAACAGAAACAATCCAGCATTACAGATATGTAATTATGCAAATGAGAGAGCATAGAGGGCACAGAAACAGAGCCGGTGAAGTGCTTATTTCAATAGTGGAGAGCAGGAACGCTGTAATGCAAAACAAACTGGTAATTTTGATTCAAGGTTTTGTTTTTTTATAATACAAACAAACGAAAAATGAGGCTTGAAATGCAAGGTCAGCGATGAATACTAAATTACTGGAGTGGACCGAAAGCAGGGCGAGCTGAAAACGGGGACAATGGAAAATGAGAACTGCCAAAACTGAAATAGGCTGGCTGGAGGTATAATTTTCTCTGTGTGTGTCCTAAATGAAACAAAGACATGGCTTTCATTATACAGTTAACATCCACATCTGCTTCGCTATTGTAACTGCAGGGGACAAATGAGTGTTTTTAACTGAAGGGCCCTTTCAGTCCTAATTATGTGTAAGAGTTTATTCTGCTTTGCTCATCGATGGACAGCAAGCAAAACTCTGTCTGCATAATGAACCAGTCTGGCTTTGCATTCATGATTACACTGTTATAAACAATGCGAAACAATTTCTAAGAAAATTAAGCCAAAACCAGCAGACACTGGTTTAAAAACACAAGTGTGCTGTAGTGGCACTGCTGTGGTACCACTTTCTAAGGTAAAATGATCATATGCCTGCTGTTTGACATGATAGAAAGTAGCTTATGAACTCGCTAGATGCCTGAAAATACCAGCAATTGATGACTAGCAAACAAACACATGCAGGCTTCTATGTAAAAATATATATTGAGAAAAATCATGTCATAATCAAATGCTATATGTCAACTGTTTTCATGGTGATTTTTTCATTGAGTACACGAATCCCTGTAGACCTCCATATGAAGTAGAATGCAGTCTAAGAGATGATTCCAAACGGAGCCATTTTTGAGCAAATAACTGTTTTGTAGCGTTTTTGTTAACTGTGCACTTGCTGCATACTTTAAACTAATTGTTACAATGTGTTTAACAGTGAACATGCGCTGTCAGTCTTGCCTGCTGCACAATAACATTCAATATTTAGTGTTTACTATTATTTACACTTAGCTAGATTATTGTGATGGTGTTGCGTTTATTATGTTGCTCTCTTAGTTATTTGTTAGTTTTCTAAAAAGGTGTCTGAAAATCATAATTTAATTAAAAAGATGCTACATTAGGATCATTTACATAACTGACTTAATGCTTTTTAAAGGTCCACTCTGACCTTGACAGCCCAGATGGACTGCTCCAGGGGGTGAAAGAGTTTGAAGCAGAAGCCGTCTTTCTTGGAGGGCCTCTCGATGAGCTCGCAGGCATTGAGCAGCACCGTTCCCACCCACTGCCCGTTTTTGTGAGTTTTGTAGATGAGCAGGACGCCCGGCTTCAGCACACACCACAGCTTGGTCCAGCTTTTCAGAGTGCCACGGATCTGCAGACAGTTGCAGGAAAAAGTCAGGTACTCAAAAACGCTACCAAAACCTGAAGGGATTCTTTTATTCTTTGTCTTACTGTTACAGCTGGGAACACTATTTTTCCTAATGCAAAAGTAATGTTATATTTTATGCCGGCCTAAGGGCAAGTTGTCAATGCAAATATATAGAGCACAAGGCAGACACTGAATGTGGGATGCGCCACCTTTAGCCAGTCGGCCATGACGATGACAGAAGGATCAGTGATGGTGCTGAGCAGCTCCTTGGTTGCCCTCTTCTTTTCTTCCCTGTAGTTCTTCTTCTGCACCTACAGGGAACGCAGAGGGCGGGACAATGCAAAGACATCATTATGTGGACATGGCTTCCCACTGAATTCCATTTGGCAACAAAAACTATGAGTGAAATCACACTCCTCTGTGTCCCTGTCACATTAACACCAGGGTGCTGTTCGACTGTCGAGTACACTCTTTTACATTTAATGGCTCCCTTTAAGCCTGCACATGTGCATGACACCAGTGCACCACAGGTTTAAAAATCTGTGTTTTCTATACATCATCAGGTAGAGTGTGGCCCAACATACACAACTTCCCGAAAGAAAACATTTGTACCGACTGGATTTTGATTAAAACAAACAAACCCCCCAAAAATGAAATTGATTAGAAATATTCGTCGGAAAGAAATCAATTATTAGGATCTAAAGCATCATCTTAAAAGACTGATTCTAATTAGACTGTATTTTTCCAATTAAATTAGTGCTGCAGTACACTACTGAGTAAAGAAAAAAAGACCAAGCACACATACTTTGCAATATGTTCTCACAAAATTCAGTTCCAAGCAATAATTCCTAAAGCACTTTTGCAAAAGCAATGTTTTTATGATTAAAGAAGCAATCCGTCTGACTAATGTCTACAGCTCAGCTTACAGGGAAGTAATCCGTTTCCAGAAATGAAAGCTACTACAGGTCTTTAAAGGTAGAGTTTGAGTTGCATCCACTCCATTTTCCAGTGTTGTGCTATAATCCTGTGGATAACCGATATTCTGTGTGCCAGAACAGTCAGCTGATCTCAACCGTATTGGCCTGTTGTGAGTACAGCTGTAACCTCCTAGGACCTGGCGTCCACATATGTGGACATCACATTTTTGGGTTATTTAGACCAAAATACTCAATTTTGCTCTACAAGGGCCTGATATCCACTCACGAGGACATTATGCTGCTACTGTTCTATTGAAATTTCAAACGAATATGTGGCTCTCATTATTGTTAGAAACAAAAATTAGGTAAAAAAAATAACTAAATAAAAAAATCTGGTAAATCTTTATTTTTACATTCATCAGGTCCCAATCAGCCCAAATATCAAAGAGAAATTAAAAATGCATGCCGTGGAAGAGTTCGGGTCTTAGGAGGTTAAAGTGTGGAAAAAGCGCACATCAAATTAATGCAAGCTGTGGGAGCTGAAACGCATTTATATTCGGAGGTCTGCAAGACTGTGCCTGCGGCAGGTGGACTAAAGTAAAGTTTGAAGGACAAAATCATCACCTCTGAGTTTTTTTCAACATGTTTGACTACACTGTGTCCTACTCACTCTAACATTTGTTACATGAAGAAAAGTATGAGCTTTTAACGAAAAACATGACCTCTAATGGCACGCAGTTTGAATACAAACACTTTAAATCGTCATGTTGACAAGCATCAGTGATTGAGCTATACGTAACACTCTCCATGAAAGAGCCTCATTAAGACTCGTTATGCCTGCCCTTAGAATTAAGCGTCTGGATATGCAAGACTTAAGCCGCTTTGAGCTCACTTACCTTGAGGGACTCCTTTTTGGTGAGCTTCCCCCCAGACGCCGACACATCCTTGTCTGAACCATTGTACAGCTTTGTTTCAGACTGAGAACACAGGAGAGAAAAGGCAGATCTTGGAGATGTCACATCAAGATCTTTATTCTTCATTTTTATACTCAAATGAGAAAAATCTGTTCTTAAGCCACATGTTTGTTCATTCTAACGGTTAACACACCCTTGAAAGGTTGGAGACTTCAAAGGGGTCACCTTAAAGACCCTTAGTAATACTAATGCTGGTAATCTGGGAATTTCTGTTCCAGGCAACTAAAAGAAAAATCGGTAAAATGCCTAATGTAGTCTGTAAAGTGCAAACGTAAATGTCAGCAAAGTTTTGCCTCTTAATGACAAATTGGTTACCTGAAATCACACAACCAACACAGTCTACTAAAACACGGGGACATTATTTGAGGTTAGCAGATCTTTTTCCGACCAAGCTCATGCGTTTCCATGGTAGAACCCAACTTAGCTCTGCTACTAGGACAAAGCTTAAAATTGCTGGTGTGTCTCTGCCAGATCCCGTCACATGCCAGCCGGAGCGACCTATAGTGGCCACATAGGTGTGTGTGTGTGAGCTATTTAAAGCTGTAAACACACACACAAGCAGTGTAGGTGACAGGATGGAGGTTACGTGATAGTAAGCAACAAAGCTAAAACCCTCCTTCCAAATCTTTTGTACTTTTCACAAACGTTCAGATTTATTTTGCTGAGAGTACGACTCCTGTGAGGACTGCTGTAAACCACAGCTTGGGCTTGATTCTGCATCTGAACTAGTCATCTAAGATGTCATCTGGATGTTTTTAATACACACACACATTATTTTAACTCTTGTTTTCCTCCTGGCAAGCCTCTGTGAGAGATTCTTTTAATCTCTAAATTAACCATCATGCATGGATCATCATCTCTTCATACTTCATGAAAACAATTTCATAGTGTCTGTGCAGTGACTCAGAGGAAGTCTCGAGACACCCACGTTTGCACTGACATATTTGATGAGGACCTCGACAGATAAACTAGACGAGCCTCCACGCTGAGCTCGCTTGAAAGACGGGTCGAGTCCGAATTTTAGTTGATAAATGTTTGATGTTTAGCAGCGTATGCGATGTATGATTCATCTCAATGTAGGCTCTCTCACGCCTTAGGCTAGACTCGGAAAAGGAAAGGAGATGTGCAGTAATTCCCTTATTCTCTGGTCTCATTACACACTGAAGCAACCCATCATTCCTTCTTAGCCTTTACGGTGCATCAGCTCAGTGGAGTGAGTTTTCTTACCTTGCTCTTAGATATGGAATGAGAGTCCTCTTTCAAAGGCAGTGGCAAGAGGTCCTCCTTCCCTCTCTCAAAACCTGTAACCATAAAGAAAGTCCTAAGTTCATCTGGTTCCAGCAGCACCTCCTTATTCTCTATTCCTGTTATTTTAAAACACTATCCAGGTGCACGAACCGTGGGCAGGTATGCTTGATTGCTGTCATATGAATGAATACTGAAGACTTCTCCAAATCTTATAAGGGGCTTCTGATTCCCAAAAAAGAACCAATCTAATAGTAAATACTACCAATGCCTATCAAATCACTTTCATACACATGATATCAAAATGACAAAGTCAGAATTATAGCCATGATGATGTTGTGATACAGAAATTCTGTCACAGACTTGCAGTCAGTCATCAACAATACGTCCAGTTCCAGTTGGCTTCACTCTGTATGGCATTTTCCAAATCTGTCATGTATGTTGTGCTGGTTCTTTCGGAGCATTGTTGGTGCAGCTATCTAACAAATAATATCACTTTCTTAGTGGTTAATATTCTAACAGTGTGTTCAATAAGTCTGTGCTTCAGTTCTGCTGAGTGCAGTTTTAGTGTTTTATGTGTATAATATTAGAGTTTGACAGTACTGACCGCGATTTGCCTAAAATTCCAAAATTTTGGAAATCTGTTTATGTGTAGTTATCCATTGGCTGGTGGATTATGGCATTCAAAAGATGTCACGACAACAGGACAAGCTGCACTCTGGTGGACAAACTATGCAACGTCAACATTGATAACATGGAAGGCTGATTCTCCCATCCTCTTCATTTACCAGCAAATAATAAGTCTATAATATCAGCCCGCTGATAAATGTGTTGGACTCTACTTAGTACAAATTAACAGTTGTTTGTGTCTCACACTGCATGTCTACAGTTTACGGATGATTATAACCTGGCACTCAGCCCTCTCATCCCAGTATGGTCACTACTGGCTCCAAAGAAACAACATGACAGCAGACAAAACGCTAACAGTGAAAATAAGCTAAACAAGCTGTCGTAAAACACTGTGAGTAACACAAATCTCTAAATACACTGATAGAAATAAGTTTGGTTCAACTAATCGCTGGACGAATCAATTTAGAGCCTGTATGTTCAGACAAAGTACTGATATCGAGTGTGTTAATGACGTATCACAATAAGAGGCATTAATCTTTATCCTCTATCCAGAATGTGCTTCTTATTCAAAAACAGACGTTTAAAGTATTTGTTACACTGCTTGTTTTAGAAATCCTAACTAACCAACAAACTTGTCTTAGCTAATAATTATGAGTTGCAGCTCTTTTTGCTCTCTTTTCCAGTTTTGTGACATGGTGACGATTTCAAGTCCAAATGTCTGCCTTCCTAACTGGAATCCCATTACATAATGTCACAGGAGCACACTGTCCTTTGAAGCCACTGGAGGAAAGCCAGAGAAGCTGGATGGCAACAAGCTAGCACCGGTGACAAGAGCTTAATCTGAACTGAGCTCAAATCTGCAATAAATTAGTTGCTGAAAGGAGCTAAAAGGAGGTTCCCCGTTTCAGTCTCAGACAGTGTAGCTTTGAAAAGTGGACACAGAAAAAGTAGTAAGTTGTTGAAAGGAATGTGAGTTCACTACAGAGCTAGTGTGTCTTAAACCTACGCAGAAGGAAATTTTCTGTTTTTTATTTCAGCTCTGCTTTAGCATTTCTAATCCTAATTGCTGAGCCAGCTTCTAAACAATAAGCCAAACCTCATCAACAGATTCCCCACTAAGATCACTGCAGTGTGTGGCACACGAGGTCTCAAGGTGACAGTGAGCCTGTAAATATTTTATGCTTTCCTATCTTCAGGTCATCAGTATTCAGCTGTGAGAAGGAACAACTGCAGAGCTTCATTTCTAAGTGAGACATTCATCATGTGAACAGAAGTCAGATTCTATTTGAGCATCCATTCCCTTTAATAAAAAAAAAAGTGGGCGCGTGTCTTGCTGCAGCGAAACAGGACTGTATTCTTACTGCATGCCTCATAAGGTTTTTGTCAAACCTACTTTTTATCAGCCAGCTTTATTTGCTCTGTGTCTTCCATTTCCAGTAAAGCTTTTTAGCAGCTGCTTCCATGCTGCTGGTGCTTTTACGTGGACATAGAATACTCATGACAGCAGCAGCAGGCAAACTCCAAACCAGCATGTACCTTGAGATGGAACGTGCAGGAGTGCCTTTGTGTCTTGGGGGTGGGGAAGGGGGGTCTACTTAGAAATGTATGGCTTGGAAGGCTTTTTCTCAAACAATACATTCAGGGTACGGAAAAGGGTACATCCACAGGTCAACAAGCATGCTGCTTGTGTAAGATTAATTCAGAATCAGCAATCACAAGCAAAATTTCCCTGCATAAATCATATCCATTCAACTTGATCTCCAGTTTTCTCCTGCATTAGACATCCAGACTGAGAACCTGCAAACATGACAGGTTGTACTTGCCTTCTCTCTCAGCCTGCGGACATGAACTGAAAACTAAACTACAAACATAAATCTTTTAGCTTATTTGTTTCGATCGGTGCAGTACCAGCAGAAGATGCGGCTGAGAGGAAAGTGGAAGATGATGAAAGAATGATAAAAGGGATTCAAACAGTGAAGTTTGAATGAGGATGTTAGTCACTCAATTTGCAATCACTGATGAACAGAATCACCGTGGGCCACTGGGATGAAGTGCCTAATTTCAATTTAAGACACCTTAATGTGCCACTTCTCCACTCACACAACTGCGTCACCATGGAGCAGCAGCAAACAGAAAGCAGAGAGGATGATTTCATTGTATTACGGCAGCTTATTTAACGATTGTGACTAAAGACAAATTAAATATTAGAGGGAAATGTGTGAAGTTTACTCCATTTTTACCTGAAAATCAGACTTTCATTTTTGAAACTTGACACTTTGAGTTAAAAAAGCAAAGATCAGCCGGAAAACAGTTGACATGCTTGTTACCATGTCACAAATGTGACAGTGACACTGCTGACAGTGAGCTCATGTAAAATCAACACCTTCCAGTGTTTGTGTGTTTCTTCATTAATGTCATATCATGAAGGCACGGAGCGTTGTCTGTGACATGTCCTCTGCTTTTAATCTAGACAATCTCAGAAATAGAAATTCACCCTTGGGGGAAAGGTTTTAGCCTTTTTAAAATAAACTCAGATGAGCTTTATTTTAATATAAGACACTGCAAGAAGAAAAACCTCATGATAGTCAAAACTTTTTCAAGCAGATTGCTTCAAAAGAGCTCATAAACAAAACGACTACAAATGAGAAACATGTAGAATTGATTACAGAAGTGAGATGCAAAGACAATAACATGGGAATCCCTGTTATGTATGTGGCTGGAAATCAGTGACTGTGTGTTTGTGTGTCTGGCTGAGAGTGTTGGAGACTAACACACCACTGCAGACTGAAAGGAGCTCCAAAGATCTCAGTGTGCATCAAACATCATAGACTGAAGAGATAAAGAGACAGAGCGAGTGAGAGAAAAGGGAATTAAACAGCAAAGAGACAGAAAGAGCTGCATCCTGCTAAATCCAAAGCCTTTACACTTTTCTAAAATCCCTCACTGAATGAAATGAGACTGCATCATTAGAAGCACAGTGTACGTCAGACAGCAGACGCATTAGTAAAGGGTGAGCACGACAAAAACACAGTACTTTAACCTCCCTGGTTTTGTAGTTTGCTGCTTAAATGAGGCGTTACGTCAGCATTCTTTGATATCCTCCAACCTATAAAAAGTCACTAGGAATTTGACATAAGCAAACCACTCATTTTCAACTTACATCCATAGAGATACAGGTCTGGCCCTGAAAGGTCCCTTCACTTCTAAGAATCATCTGCAGTGTTGGTATTCAGCACCTCAACTTGGAGCTACACCTCTGTTTAATGCAACCCTGAAGCTGCTTCTCCCACCAGAAGATGTTTTTATTGCAAGCACTTGGATTCCTACAACGTCACATTCATTAAATCAAGTTCATTTAAAGCTCATAAAACCAGATTGATCCAGGGAGTTAATCAATGCAGTCTCTAGGTTTCTTCAAAATCGGCTTACGCGCAGCTTTCTATGATGCTGCTCTATTATTCTGGTAGGAAATATGAACGCTGCCATGGCAACAGGTGAGCTAAGAACAACAAATCGAGAGGGGGGGGGGGGGGGGGAGCCTGTGAGCAGAGTGACTTTTCAATTTCAGGGAAGCAAACTGCCTGAGTGTTTGCTACTGTGGGAAACCTGCCATAGCAACAGCATCTCTATGGTACTGGTGACACATCATAAAAAATTGAAAGACGTCTGGTTCACTGAAAGGGAAAGAAACACCAGCTGGAAAAAGTCATGGATACTGTTTTAGTGTAATTTAGTATGCGTGGACAAATCTGTAGAGTAGCTCAAAGCAGTGCATGAATTCACGTAACTGGCAAGGTGCTTTCAGCTGCTCCCTTATTTCCCAAGGGGTCACCACAGCAGATGGATGCACAACTTTGATTTGGCACAGATTTTACTTCCTGACGCAACACTCCCATTTGTCCGAGCTTGGGACTGGGACTAGGAGCACACTAAGGTTGTGACCTCTTGATTTCTTTCCTGATCTTAGACATGTAAGGCAAATGTGTTAACCACTACAAATTTAATTTCAAATGCTCTCTGTTCCTCCACAAAGACGTTTTTGCTGCATGTAGCTGCAATTGCTTTGCGAGGAGAGGTGAGGATGATATGCAGAACCAGCTAGCGTGGATTTGAATCACTCGATGCGTGCATTCATTCAGGTTGTGTTTGATGTTGACAGAAACTGTTTTATTCCCACAGTTACTGGACCACAGATGACATTGTTCAAATGTTTTCTTAGGCCAGGTCATCTTTCCCGTGACAACTGAACTAATCCCTTCATGTTTCGAAAGGAACTCCCGTTTAAACTAAAACAAATCGGCATAACTATGCATAGACACTGTAATGTGCCACTTCCTCTTGATAATCTAAAAAGAGTATCCTATCCACCATACAATGTGCTAGGTCATGCTGACCTGAAGATGAGCAGGGACTATCTAATTATGGACCGCAGGCATCCAGCTTTTTCCACTCTCTTATTAGTTTTGCCAAAGCCAAGTTTCAACCTCTAAATCAATTTCCGCTGCACTCAATCTCTGACTACCGAGGAACTAAGGGCGTGCTCTCTCACTTAGTGATGGGCTGATGAACAATACAACGTTTCAATACAAGGTTAGAGCATTAGGTGCAGCTGAGCCCAGGTTTCTTTTAAATCTCCAGGCCTGGTTGGTGGCCTTCAAACCTGCTTATTATGCAGCCTTAGCTTACCACTGCAAAAGCAGGCACATAAACCTCTGATCCACAGTGCTGTACTTTTATCCTGATGTGAGGAGACAACAGCATATTATCTTTTAAAAAAGGTTGGTATTTCAAACAGGATGTGTATGGATGACAGAGAGGGCATTAGGCTGGTTGTATTACCACAGCTGCTGTTTTTTGTCTTGGTCTATTTATATTTCACCTGAGCTTATGTACACTGGCAGATGCTGGTACTGTTCCCCAGACCGCAGGTAATGACATTTTGGCTTGTCAGCTGATAAAGTGGGAGGAAGGTTTAGGCAGATCCAAATGTGGAACTCAGGATGGTGTCACAACTTCTAGTTTTATTTTTACTTTTTTATTTTATTTATTTTTGGGTTTTTTTTCGAGGCTTCCAAAACAACCAGTGGATATCTGACCCAAGATTTCCTGTTCCACCCACTAGCCATCGTTTACAAATAGAGATACATTAAGGAAGATAAGAAAAGTTGAAGGTTTTCTCTTAGTCACTATTCAGAGAGTTTACCTTCAGTTTCAATGAATCTATCGCCCCTTTTTAAGGTCGTGTTCTTTTCTGCTTCTAGGAAACTTCCAGAGTGTTTTTATGCTTGCCATGCATGCTGGGTTCCTCCCAGTCTGCCTCTTTCATTTTGTTTCAATTAGTGGAAGAGGACACAAAATTACAAGTATTCTCCGGATCTTCGTCCTCGCCTCAGGCACTGTGGACACCTCCACTTATAACTGCTGCTTGGTGACTCTGCCTTCATCAGCACTGATTGCCTTCAGAGTTTTGGGACAGCAGCTAACTATTTGTTTTAGCACCTGTTGTGTCTCACAAACACAAGTGTAAAGACAAAGCAGAGAAGAAAAATCTTCTATTTGACAGATTGAAACAAAGAAAGAATATTCATTAGTAATTTCGCCCTTATCGGTTTTGTTAAACAAAGTGTTTGTCATTGAAGTGGTACGGCTGCTCCTAGTAATGAAAATACAGAGCCCCAACCTCAAAAGGAAGTGAAAAGACTAAAAACACCAAGTCAGCTGGCAAGCATGTATTTCAGTGTACAAGGAATAACACACAACAAGGAAAAGTGTCTCAGAGGGTCATGTCAACTGGCAACTGGAGGAATGTGGGTGTAAAAAACAAAACAAAAAAAACATGTAGATATATTAAGAGATTGTCAAAAACACAGAAAATGAATGAGTCTACCCGTCTGCACCACATGTCTCCTGCAGCAGAATGTCTAAAATAAAGATGAATGGAGCTAAGGCTGGGAGCTGACTGTGAGAAACAGAGTATGACTCAGACGATGTCTCGTAGCTCCAAATATACACGTAGCTGCAGAAGCTGCTGTTTTAAAGGGGAAAGAAGCAGACACAGAGCGACCGAGGAGAGCAAGACCACCACTGTGACCATGGTACTGACATGGCTCAAAGTGCTGAACTGCGAGAGCTGCACACTAAAAAAAAACAGTAGAGGACTGAGGTCGTTGTGAAAGTCTGAATCACAGTATGATGCTGAAAAGAGTTTGTGCACAGTAGGGCCGGGCTATATCGTACCGTTCACGGTAATACCGGTGTAATTTTGGGCAACGATAGGAAAATGAAATATCGCGATAGAATATGTGCAGTGCCTATGTTTACATACGCACATGGCGGCGACTGAGAAGAGCGAAAGCGGATCGTTGAATGAAACGGATGAACCAGAACTGGTTTGTAAAAATGCTGCAGCTTCACTGGTGTGGAACTGGTTTAGCTTTCGTCCATCAGATACACAACAAAGCACTATTTTTGGTAGCGCATGCTAGCGGGCCGTCGTTATTACCGTGTTGTTTGGAAAATACGGCACACTTCAAATCAATCCTTTGATTTTTCTGAAAGTCGACAGAGCCCCTTATAATCCCGTGTGCCTTATGTATGAACTCTGGTTGTGTTACTGACCTCGAAATGATTTTATGTGCACGGCACTCGAAAATCTGTCAAATGTTTCAGTACGACTTTGCTAAGCTACGAAGCCGCACCGCTTGATGGATTGTTGGAGCATTACGGCTATCGTAGGCGGAGCCTCGCGGAGTGATACGTACTGTGCTTCAACATAATGTTACCGTATTGTGTGTGTAGAACCTCTTTTTAAGTTTTGTGGATATTATACAAGGTTATGCTGAGGATATGTCGGCCAGTTTCCACTGGAAATGCCTTTTGGTTAAACTGTCAGCGAGGAATTTGCATTTGCACTGTTACATTTTTATATAACTTTAATGCACATAAAAAACAGCTGCTTGTTTCAGTGAAAATACATTGATGGGGTTTTTTGCACTAATAAAGTTGTGGAGTTGTAAAGTATTTTGTCTAGCGTCAATTATATCATCAGTTATATCGTCATCGCAAATTTTCAAATGTATATAGTGATAAATATTTTTGGTCATATCGCCCTGCTCTAGTGCACAGTCAGCCTTTCCTGAATTCATAAAGGTTAAAACGGTTACTTGTGAAAGTGGAACAGAGGACGTTCACTCTCTGAAAGCTCTTGCGCCTGCCAGCTGTCTGCCTCCAGGTTTACATCATTTTCAGCAGGATAAACAAAAGGAAGTGAACACAAAACTGATTTAATCCTAAATGTTCTCTGGGATTAAGTGTACTTTCAAAAATAAGGATTATCACTGCACTCTAATAGAGGTATCACAGGAACCCGCGTAAAGCTAAACCAGTTGAAGGGAAGGCTATCTCCTGACTCTGTAAATGGTTGTGTGTGTGGCTCTGAAAGAGGGGAGAGCAGGAAAAGTCCTCTAAGACAAGCATCATCTCTCAACAATGACCAAGCAAAAAAGAAATGCATACGTAGGATAAAGCCCAGTGCTGCACTCTTCAAAGAGAAACAATGCCTGTTGCGTTGCCTCTAATCTTTTGACAGCTCTGTTGTTGACAGCAACAGTGTCCTCTGCTCTCGTTGCTAGTTGATTCAATGTGCCTCAGAGCTGAGGCAAGTTTAAGTTACAAGCAATCAAAGTGAGTGGCATGGTGTTTGATAATGACTTATCTTTCAACTTTGTAATCCCCTGCTTTGAACATGAAGCAGAATGATTTGAGTCTTCATATGTTTCAATTCATGTATTTGCTGAATGTTAAAAATGACTTTTTCACTGAGTCAACTGACACACTTATGCAGTGATTGTCTGGGTGTGAGAATAAAAGCAGTCGACACTATAAATGCCTTTGAGGAAAACCTAAAAGCATCAAATAATGTACCCATTTTAAGAATTCTGGTGTTTTACCCCATCCAAAAGTTTGTCTCTGCCTTCACACGTATCCCTTCGAAACACCTACAAACAAATCCTTTTTTGATGCAGTCGACAGAATCGGTTCCTTTCATGAATACATCCCATTGCACAGAATTTAAGGTGGTTCTCGAAACTCTCAGGACCACAGTAAACCAATACCAACAGTACAACTACTGTATTTAGGACACAAGGCCAAAAAGTAGCAGAGGTCAGAAGTCAATCATCTGCAAACCTACTAATAAGCCTGCATCACTTCCCAGCGTTGAGCTTTGCGAGACGTTCCACGCCATTGTGCACCCACCTGGCAGCGAGATGGGTGACAGCTCGTTATAGCCCCCGAACGAGGCATTGCGGATGAGTTTGCGTCCGTCCGGGTGTGGAGGTCGAAGCGATGCCGTCCCGCCGCACGTGGAGAAACGGCGACGACTAAGCAGGCCTTCCTCCTTCATCATGGGGCCGGCAGGAGCTCCCCCGACGGGAGGGGAGGAGTGAGGGGTGGGTAAGGAAAACTTAAAGGTGGAAGGTCGAAGGGTATCGGGATACAATCCGATCTTCCCCACACAGCTAGTGTGCAAGCGAATATCCCAACCAGCAACACATACACACACAAACAGAAACACAGAGCGGTTCAGATAGCAGGCATTGGACCGGTGCAGTCGCTGCTTTCCTTTACGCTTCCTTCAGCCGACTGCTTTCTTCCTCCCTCTCTCTCTCTGCCTCCCTCTCTCTCACTCAATCTGTGCCCTGTGAGTGTGTATGAAAGCAGCAGCCTGTAAGTACTTAATAACGAATAAGCTGAGCCCCTCCCACTCCCTCTCCTCGGGATGGGTAGGGGAGCCGCATCTTAGCTTGAAAACAGCCCTTATGTTCCGCATCTCATCTTTCACTTCAGCTCAATCTCTTGCTGCGTCTCTTAGTCATTATTTCAGATTCAAAGGGACACTTCACCGCTTTTCAACCTTACTCTGGATTAGTCACTGGGGTGGCATGTCTCTGACGTCTACCATACTTATTATTGTCAAAATATTTCTCCAGCTGAATTTAGTGTCGTCGTTCAATCCTTTGACATCAGCAGATGACGGTAAATTACAGGAAGAAATATGAGGATAAGGATCCCTTCATGCCCTCACAACAACTAATGAAGACACAGAAACAAATTAAAAGGATTAAAAATAAATGTAGTTAACATGGCAAATAATAGACTTTTATAAGGCACAGATGCCAGATGATAAGCTCAACCTCTTACCAATACTCCTGGCTAACGCAGCAAAGTAGAAAGTCTTGCTGTGGAAGCAGCTGTGGCATCACTGCTGTTAGCCAGCATGACAGCCACTGCGAATGAAAAGGTGGGATTGCCAGATAATAGTTTGATTCATCTACTCTGCCAGCACTGAGGCAGGGTTGGGAAAATATTTAAACTGTTGAGTGTTTATGTTTGCCAAATTCTGAGAAGGTCAAAGCTGCATTAAAACATTTAACAGTAATTTAGAAAATTTGGGTATAAACATAGGACTCATATTCAGCTTCAGTCCATTATAAACGTATTACATGATTGCCACGTGGTCAGCAGACATCTTAGTCTGAACGTTAGAAAGTAAGAAATCAATCAGTAGCTGTTATTTTTTCAGCAAATGTCGATTAGCCAGTTATCAAAGTTTTAATTTTTGATTTTCCTTTTGCACTGAAGCAAGTTTTGTTCACAAATGTATAAGGTCTAGAGTTTGTTCATGACCTTCAGAATAAAAAGTAAAAAAATGATGACCACGTTACTTAATCAAACTCTCCTGAAGCTGCTGCAGAGTCAGTGGCTTCTAGGATGGTTTTTTTCACCATTGCCCTTTTCTGTTTACATTTAATATGATGGGCAAATGTGAATCCAAAAAATATCTTCTTTGTTAATACTGTGATTATTCAGGCTGATTAATCATTATTCAGATGTTCTAATTCACTAACTGACCTAGCTGTGTTCCCCCCCCCCCGATCCATGGGGGGGCTAACGATTACTAAGTCACTCAGGGTACAACAGTGATGTTTTAATCACTCAGTTCTTGGTTGTTTTGATGGAGACACATGCTGAACCATTCTTTGAATGCTCCGCTATGCTGGTCTTCAAAGATTAGTAAAAGAATATTCAATTCCCTTCTCCATAGCCATCAGAGAAGAGGCAGTGTTAGACTGAAGATGGGAACGGTGATAATTCAGTCCAGCATCGAGCTAATGACTTCAAATTACTCGAAGCATTCACAGCAGTAAGCAGGCAGGGTTAATAAGAGCATGTCTGTACAGTCGATGTACACCGTGTTGTCCGGATTTGTTTAGTATGACTGAGTCAGAAAAGCTTCCTTGCTGGCTGCTGCTGCTTTAAATGGCCAAATTAATTTGCAGTGAAATGTCCCTTTTTCATTCCCTATTCTGTCTGACAACACAAATAACTACAGCTTGTAAACCATACCTGCTATGCTATAACGAGTCATCAGATTGCAAATATGTACACACACACACACACACACACACACACACACACACACACACACACACACACACACACCAGATGCTCTGAGGACAGAAGGAAGTTTGTTGTCACACCACTGCTCAGACCACCCTTTTATTCCCACATTGCACAGGGAAATAAGAAAGCCTGTCAGCACTGCCGGGTTAAGCTTTAGTGTTCAAAGGCACAGAAGGCTCCGGGCTGCAGCGCGGCCACTGAATGCCGCATTGAAACATGTGCTTCTCCTGGACACAGGTACAGTAAATAGAGCTAAAACCAGGTGCATTGTCTGTGCCTGTAGGTGACACTGACTGTGAAGTGCTTTGTTGGCACACATCTGTGACACACTGAGCACTTTCTATAAATGGTACCTCTGCACCATGAATCTAGCTGACCTCTGGTCTCGTCTGAAATCCGACAGAAGCTGATACATGTGGATTATTTTAGATTTAGTTCTCTTATACACGCAGTGAATGTGTTCAGGATTTTTTAAAGGATAAACTTTTTAGGTTCAAAGCTGAAGGCCAATGAAAGATAAGTGTCATCAGTATGGTTCATATAAACACAGTCACTGATAACTCGTTTATTTATGTAAGAGCGAAGGAACACATTTGGCCTGGTCTTAGATTTGAAACCCAACACTGAAGAACATTATCAGCTCTTGTTCCTTGCAGTCTTCTGCCACATTTAATCTCACCCGTCCTATTCATTCTTTCATTCTAGACCTTTGCAAGGAATCTAGAAATCTGCTGGCATCTCGCAAAGCCTTGCCTGCCAGCTGTCCATGGACATTTCAGCCGAGATAACTTGTGAAGTACTTGTGAGTGTAATCCCTTCCAAAACATCTGTCCCCAACGTAGCTAATCAATCTACAGCTGATAAATGTGAGCGCTGCCTGCCTCAACCGTGCTTTAATTAATACAGCTAATTAGATGGTCTGCGTGTATAATTCACATCCTAGACCTCATTAACCTGCTTGCAGAGGAGGAAATGCCCATTTTGGTTACTCCAAAGGCATTCTGAGTCACATGATAGTCTTTTTCTAAATTTAGTCATCATCTGGGTCATTTTCCCAGCTATATCCAGGCTACCCAGGGCGGACTCTTCATACATTCAAAAGAAAAGAACAAAAGCCCCACCTTTAATTAACAAGATGTTTCTGTTTTATAATCACATGACAGCCTGGGCTATTAGCTAACAGAAGCTTTTCAGTAATTTTACACATTTGTTTCTTATAATTTAAGCCTGACACTACACTTCTGTTTCCTTAAATATCTAACGGATTAAATGTGTATTTAAACTTCTTTATGTCTGTGAAGGTTCTCAGTCATCCAGGTCATCGTAGTCAAAGGAGCTTGCAAAGACTTCTTTAAGTTGCTTGAAGACGTTTCACCTCTCATCCGAGAAGCTTCTTCAGTTCTAAGGTCAAATGGTGGAGAGTCCCAGATATAAACCTAGTGGGAGTGACCCCCCACAGAGGGACAAAAGGACCCCCTGATGATCCTCTAATCGCCTGAGCCAAGGTGGGAAACTGGGCGTGGGTCCCAATCAGCCAGAGTTTCGGGTGTGTTCATTGTGAAACCTGGCCCCACCTTATCATGTGAATTCCTGAGGTCAGATGGCCCAGGATGTGAGTGGGCGTTAAGGCGTCTGGGGAGGGATCTCAAAACTGGATTATAGATGGCAGACAGTTGGTGTCGTAAACCACCGCCTCTGTTCAAAGATGGTTGCTCACAGTGGACATAGATGCTTCTTTCACTCCTCTTTCAAACCATCTGTCCTCTCTGTCCAAAATGTGAACATTGGCATCCTCGAAAGAGTGACCTTTATCCTTAAGATGCAGATGGACTGCTGAGTCTTGTCCTGTGGAGGTGGCTCTTCTGTGTTGTGCCATGCGCTTGTGAAGTGGCTGTTTGGTCTCTCCAATGTAGAGGTCTGAGCATTCCTCGCTGCACTGTACAGCATACACCACATTGTTAAGTCTGTGTTTTGGCGTTTTGTCTTCTAAACTTCTTTACACTGACAAAGAGGAGTTTCACTGGTAAGGCCTACTCACACTTTTGCACTGAGGTGACAGCTGCTTTTGAGTTAGTGCTATACAAGTGACACTGAATTGAATGAAGATCAAAGTGTTCATGACACTGTACGTGGCCCACAACGTAAAATCGGTATGATGTCCTTGTTCTGTTTCGTCATCAGGAGAACTGAACATAAACCGTCTTGAAAGCCACTGAATGCTGCTTTAAATTTGGAGATAAGGATCCAGTGCAACCAATACAACCATGTATGTGACATTTACTTAAAAAAAAACAGAAAAGATATTCTTGTCACGCTCTGGGATGTTTTTGATGATTACTTGGCACGTTATGATAGGCCATCATTGAGGCACAACTTTACATTTGATCAATACTGTTTCTATTAGCTGCACATGAACTTCAGCTGAAGATGGTGAATATTCTGCATTGTGATGATAGCAATAGCACACCACTGTTAGCATGTCAGCTCGAGATGTTCCTATGGCTAAATATGGCCTCAAAGAGCCACTAAGACTCTTAGTCTTATTTGTCCAGAGCAAAGTTGCTATTACATTAAGTTGATCTGACCACTGTTGATGCTTTACATGGTGTCACGGTTCAAAACAAAGCAAAGTTCATTAACTCTCCTGTTATTCTTCACTATGTTTGCAATAAATACAGCTGTTTGTTGAGTTATTGAAAAAATAAAAGTCAGAAGTTATTATCATGTTTTGTAGTCAATCACAAAAGTGAACAAAAACCTATTGATAGAATAGTAAGACTCAAACACCTTCAAGAGTCACACGCAGTAAAACGTCTATAGTCTTAGACCCTGTAAGCCTGAGATTAGCTGTGGAGCACGGAGGCTTTTTAAATCATTCTTCTGCTGTACTCCTCCTTCCTACAGTAGATCAAACAACATGCATATCTCTTGTTTCAGTCCACATTCATACTCTGATGAGTAAAAGTGGTTTTATGTTGGTGTGAGCTCCCTTCTGTCCTCGTGAGAGCAACCTTACATGGAGTATATAAGCACAAAAGCACACAAGACAGCACAAATCACTAAACAGGCTAGCGCTGGAAGTCAGGTGAGCGGCTTCAAACTACGTTACTCTTCTGCCTTCACTGTCTCCAATTCCACCAAGCACTACTTCAACTGCTGTGACAGCTTGTACTACTTAATACTATACCTTGGACTCCTTAAGGTTAAGTCTTAAAAGAAAATGTTCCAACGTTAAGTACTGCCGGCAGTTTAAGATCCCAAATCATGCTTTACACCCAAGTCATGTCAGTCCAGACAAGCCTTCAGCCGTCCGAGCAGAGCTCAGGCTGCAAGCAGACATATTCTCCATCATGTCTTCGTGTCCTCCAGCTCTCTACAGACAAACCTTGGTCAAACTCGCTCAGTGCTCTTGCCTTTCAGGGTCAGGCACTCATTGGATGAGAGCGTAGGCGGAAGAAGGGACACTGGATTGGCAGTGGCTGTTAACCCTGTCTGACGCCATAATCCCTGCGGCTGAGCTTAAATCCGCACCGACTCCACCTGCTCTGGCACTGTAGCTTAACTTCCTGCCTTTCCTCTTTTTTCCTTCTTCTACAATTCCTCTTCATTTCTTTATCAAATCTTTATCAAATTCTCTCACCATCTTATCCTCTTCATTATCCGCCCCCTCGTATGATTCACACATGCATCTCTTTCAAACTTTCCCAGTAGCAGTCTGGCAAGAGGAGCAAGTGAAAGTGGCTGTGTGAAGTTTCCTTTAGTGATGAGTTTATTTCTTTAGGGAACACACCGAGTTTGTGCGCCTGTTTTTATGCTCTGTCTCTCACTAATTAAACTAAATAATCCAAACAGCACACAGAGTCATGAAAGCAATCTGAACTAAACACAAAATTAAAACTTGCAGGTATAGTTGGATTTTTTGTCCATCTTTCTTCGATCAACAAGATTGTTGAGGTGACCCTGAATCCTCCCTTAGTTATGCTGCAATAGGTGTAGGCTGCTGAGGGATTCCCATGATGCATTGAGTGTTTCTTCTTCAGTCACCTTTCTCACTCACTATGTGTTAAGAGACCTCTGCACTGAATCACACTTGTTATTAACCTCTGTCTCTCTTCCACAGCATGTCTTTATCCTGTGTTCCTTCTCTCACCCCAACCAATCACAGCAGATGGCCCCGCCCCTCCCTGAGCCTGGTTCTGCTGGAGGTTTCTTCCTGTTAAAAGGGAGTTTTTCCTTCCCACTGTCGCCAAAGTGCTTGCTCATAGGGGGTCATATGATTGTTGGGTTTTTCTCTATTTGTAGTGTTGTAGGGTCTACATCACAATATAAAGTGTCTTAAGGCGACTGTTGTTGTGATTTGGTGCTGTGTAAATAAAATTGAACTGAACTGACTTGAAAGATTATTACAATCTATAAAGTCAAAAATCATCCTTTGAAAATTCAAAATTTTAGAATTCATATTTAGAGAGCACACATGATAGTTTATGGGAAAATCCCACTTTCAAAGTGAGCTGAAACTATCCAATCAGTGATAGGAAATACATACTCTAGGTGGTAAATCAAACATCTAGTCACTTTTTCTGCAGATGCTGCAGTAATCTGGTTACCTCCAACCGTTCTAGCAGTAATTAGATTTCCAAAAAGTCAATTTTGCAGTCAAATTGGATTCCCTTTGTGTAGAAATGTAAATACACTACATGCTCACGCATATATTTGGATCAATTCATGCATCTACAACTAAATGTGGGGATAGCCGTTTAAGCACTGATCTCCCCAGCCACCTGCTCCAACACCTCCATGGGGACACCATTATGTTCCCAGATATAATCCCTCCAGTGTGTCCAGCATCTGTCCCAGGCAGGACAGAAATGCAGAACTGCGTGATCAATTACAATACAATACACTTAATTAACTTCAATGATGAAAGGTTGACAAAAGCAATGAGGAGGAGGAGCAGAAGACAGCAAAGAAGATGTAGAAGAAGATTATTGACTAGGTTGTAGCATCTAAGCAACGTATGAGGACCAATTTAATCTAGACATTCTCTGCTTTCAGATAATGTGGATATGCATGGACTGCTTTCAGTGCTGCATATCTACAGTTTTAGTAAGGAAATCAACTTCAGTGTCAAACTGACCCAATTGTTTTCAGGATCTTCACCAGTGATGAAAATCAAGCCTCAAGCTCCATACCAGAGATCTGAAAGTGGTGCATCACATCAGGAGATCAAGCACATAAGCTTTCGACAACAGAGGGGACTTCAACTAAAAACTAGAAGCCACACTGAAACGCTGAAACTTCCAGGACTATGCAAGGAGGTGCTTTTGTGCACATTTCTTTATAAAAACAATCAAATGGTTGCTAATGAGGTCAGAATCTGCTATGAGGAGGATAAGAGGGATTTCATCCATCATGAACATGTAAACATGGAGCTTTAAGCTCTAGCCTTTTAAAACGATTACTATGTATGCAAATGTATCACGAGGGTTAGTCAGCACATCGCAGCTGGGGTACAATCAAATGTGATTATGTTTCAACACAAGTTGTTATCCTCCAGAAATCCTGCTCTGCAGCAGCGACACACCAACACAGCAATTCAAAATCACATTCCATCTTCACACCTTAGATGTGAATGTTCTCACAACTCCTACAGAATATTCTTCCAGAAAGATCTGTACCACAGCAGCAGTCGTGCCCTCGTGTATGGGGTGGATTCATTCCTGAACTCCAATATTAAGAAACTGCCTATTTTAACCCAAGGACATCAGGCAGAATCTATGTTAACACTGGCAAGAGAAAACACGTCAAAGCAAACACTGTCATCACTTTGACACAAGACCATCGGCTAGACGTTGAAGTCAAATCGGTTGCCATGGATACCCATTCTGGACTGCAGGGACTTGAGGGTCATATTGGGTATATATTCTTACAGACTCTTGTTTCTCTGAAGCAGTGAGGACTAGAATGTGAAGTAAGTTGACTGCTTTTATTCTGTATGCTTACACCAGGAAATGAGAAATATTAGCCAAGGGCTGACTAAGCACTTCTTACTCCAGTATGTATACTAATACATTTCAGCTATACCATAAACACAAAACATGTATCTCATTGAACGTCTGACAAAGATTTTAATGGACCGATCCCAAAAGGCTGCTGATGTGTTGAGCCTATATCCACACAGCAACACACAGATCACACTCTTCAGCGATCACTGCATACACCTAGGCTGATAAGCCTGACACAGAGAGCGTTTCTGCAATAACAACACAGTCATTAGATTCTCTGTACCGCTTGCTCTCTCTTGTGGTAAGAAAGTGAGTTCCACCCTAGAATAATGTAGGAAACACTGACACAGAGATTCAGTTTTTCTTGTATACTATAAGCAAGATTTGCCAGAAAATATTTTTCATTTAAAAATAAAAATCCCACATTGGAACATTTTTCACTCACAGCAATAAAAACAAAGGATCTGTCACAGTTTACAGTCTCAAAATCAAAACTATCAGCTTCCGCTTCTTTGTCCTTCATGCTCTCTGTGATCTTAAGAGGAATCAAACTAAATTTTCTGATACTAAGAACACACACTGAGAACAAGGAAATCTAACAACACTCTAGTAATTTTCTAATCACAGTAAGGTGTCCACAAGAGGGCGCTGTAATACAAGAATAAGGCATGAGCAATGATGTAAGACCAATTTCCTCAAAGCTATAGAACCCCCTCTTTGATTTGTTCCTATTCTGCTGCATGGGAACTTCCATCCCTGAGCCCATCAACAGTCCTGAATGAGATGGTTTCCAGAAAGGAAGCTCAAATCTCGAGTGGAACAGGATGAGCAGGTTTGAAGTTGGGATCTCCTAAAAAGGTCTGCAGTTGGCTGGAGAGAAAAAAGAGAGAGACTAAGCAAAACCCTGATAGCTATCCTGAGGCTACAAATGGCCATTGCTTCAATGTCTTAAAGTGTCAACATAACACGCAACAGAATAAAAGAAGACAAAGGAAACAGGATTATAAGAGTTAAGAGGCTCAGCGTGTACAGTATGCAGCTCTATTTAGAACTCAACAGCAACTACAATGATTGTAATGGTCAGAGTGTGTGTGTGTGTGTGTGTGTGTGTGTGTGTGTGTGTGTGTGTGTGTGTGTGTGTGTGTGTGTGTGTGTGTGTGTGTTTGGACCTATAGTGTACAGTATATGAAGTATATGGTGTTTTTCAAGCATGTTGTGTAGCGATTGAGCCGGTGATATTTTAACGCTCCCGTCTGGGACAGCCATTCTGGATATCTAACAAACAATTAATAGGCTACGTTCACACTGCAGGTCTTAATGCTCAATTCTGATTTTTTGATCAAATCCGATTTTTTTGTCTCCTCGTTCACACTACAAATAAAATGCGACAGCAAACGCGCTCTAGTGTGAACGCTCAAAGCGGCCCGCATGCGCAAAAGAAGATGTCACACACAACGCGCTCTGTTTAGACCAAGAACAAACAGTATTGTTTGACTGATGGCCGTTAATATAAAGACTTCGGACTTTACGTTTCCCAATTTTTGCTTTAAGTTATTTTGTTATTTACATAATAATGTAGATAACCTAATAATGATCCTTATTGCTGTTTAAGAGAGGAGCGGTGCTTCAAAGGATAGCTGCAGATTTCTGTCAGAATCTGCAGATTATACAGTACAAATAAAATGTTTACGTTGTCTTCCCAACAGTTTCACTGACATCTACACTGGATGGCTAGGAAGCGTTCGCGATGTCTTCTCGGGTGCTGATAATTGGCTTCAGTCTTGTGTCGGTGACGTAAAAGGCGGATTTAATGCGACTTGACCGTTCAAACAGCAGTCGCTTTCTAAAACATCGGATATGTATCGGATTCAGTACCACATACGAAAGTGACCCAGATCAGATTTGAAAATATCGGATTTGCGCCGTTCACACTGTCATAGCATGATCGGATATGGGTCGCATAGGGTCAAAAAAATCGGATTTGATGCGCTTTCGCCTGCAGTGTGAACGTAGCCATAGTCATGTGCTTTATCAGAGCAACTGCTGCAGAGGAGCTCAGTTCTGCATTCAGCCTCATTACACAGAGCTGGTTAGTGAAGAAAATGGTCAAATTTGAGGAATCACATGAAAGACATCTTATCATTTCATGCCATGTGATGCTGCCCAGAAACAAACCTCCTCTCTTTGACTTGCTGGTTGATTTTCAAAGAAATTCTTTGCTCCATCTGTTAAACAGGCGCATCAGACGGCAATCACGAGCGCCACCGCACAGTCAAAACCACGACACAATGTTTGCTACTTTGCTAATATTATCACAGGCAATATGTCATGTCAGGAGCACAAAAGTCCTGGTTGTACTGAAGAGCATATTTTATCCCTTATAGACACGATTTCTAAAAATACTGGAGAGAGAGGAATGCGTCTGATTAGTATAACTTTTCATTTAAAGGAAACAGAGAGCTGATTTTTCCAATTATAAACATGTACTTCCAAACAAATCTGAATAACTTAAACCAAAGACACACAAATGAAAAGGTCTGCTATAAACAGATATGACTAAAAACCTGCTCAATATACTGGTTAGTCAGTAGGAGTTACCATCTTTCCTGTGATGGATCTCTTATTTTTGGAATTAAACTTCTCTTATTGGTTCTTTCCTGCAGTAAAAACACATGTAGGAAAATGATAATATACTTGAACACATACACCAGACTTTAAAATGTACTTATTAGGGTGGTACAGTGACGCAGTGCTTACAGGCACACTAAGATAACTGCTGTTTTTAACTTGGCAGTGGATGTAACATTTGACGTAATCTATTTAAATGAAAATGACTTGATTGGTATAGTTTCAGTTTATATAATGCACACCTTTGAATTCATATATTTCAGTTGTATTTCTCTCAGAACCGTTGCTTAATGTGATTATTGAGGGTAAAGAATCTTCTGTTTGAGTCAGTCTTTAGTTAGTTTCGAGTTTGTAAGTTCGCTTGCTTCTTTTTTCCAGGTGAGCGTGCAGTTCAGCATTTGTTATGATGGCTGTTCTCCCCCTTGGAGACCGCGGGAGTCTCCAAAAATGTTTTTAAGATTAAATAATATACCATGTTCTGACTGAGGGATTTCTGAAAAATTAAAACGTACAGCTCTGTTATCACTTCCAACATAAATGAAGACAGAAAACTAAACAGCAGTGACTTTTGCAGGGTTACTGAAGTTGGGCTAGCTGGTATATAATGATGTGCTACATGACTGGGCTGGGCTGTAGTTACATCGTAAGGGTTTAAAAACTGAGCTTTAAAATGAACTCAGAGAAGATACAAAACATTAAAACATGTTAAAAACACAAAAGCCTTATTAAATGCAGAGTAGTTTTTTTCATATGTAATCAGTTAAAGATTGGATATCCCACCTGCTGTGAATGTTTTAATGCAGAACAGTTGTTATTATTATCACTCGTCACATCCTGTTTATGACAGTTAAAATTAATAAGAGTGCCTCATGTAAACTGTGTGTAGTGTTAAATAGGCCTATACTACTGTACTTTAATGTCGGTCATAAGGGTGGTACTTCAAGAGTATTTTATGTATTTTATGCTACAGGCTACAGGAGGTCTAAGACAGAATTTCACTACAGAAATCCCACAAAGACTGGAGGAAGCACTGATTTTAGAAACTGATGTAAAGTTACTGTGGATTCCTGTGATGGCTGAAAAACAAATTTATATAAAAAAAAAACATTTAGAAGCACAAAGCAGAACATGTTTGTGCAGGATTAACTGTCTGCCAGTCGTTATCAAATTTCTTGGCATAACACATCTGCTTAGAAAGTACATGTAGCAATGCATCAACAATCTGCTCAGAGTTTAAATTCAGTATTATACAGATATTTACTGCACTAGCATTAAGTACAACAGCAATAATCAGGAAAGTGCTGCATGATGACTCTGAGAGGCTGAATGGGAAAAAAAATCATGACTTGTTCAAATAGGCAGCACAGGTTGCTTTTATTATGATTGAGGACATGTAGTGATGTGAGGGGGTGTGGAGTGGGGGTGGTGTTAGTAATTTACTTTATCCTGTCATTACCATAGCAGCCAAAAAATAAGGAGGAGGTCAAACGTTTGCATAAACAGTGAGCAGCATGAAGGGGTTAGGGTTTGAAAAGTACACGTTTCTGCACTTTTACAACATTTGAACCAACTAAAATATCCTGACTAATTTTTTAGTGTGAATGTGATCTGAGAGCACGTCATAAAGCACTTTTTGGGAGAATGCGTTACTACTATGACATAACGTACAGTAATGGAGACACGCTAAATCATGACCGAACGCGCTGATCTATAATAACCATGATGGACATGATTTCATTTCAGCTGCGTGCCATAACCCTCTCTCTCTCGCTCACTGTGCACTCAGCTCTCGAACAAGAACAAAGTGCAAACTAATGACAATAATAACAAACCAGTGTTTTGGAAAGCAGATCTTACCGTGGCTGTAGCTGACTCCTGGGCTGAGGGTAGAGGGGCTGGCAAGCTGCTCCCTGTTGGGTGTTTGGAGGCCTACTTCCTTCTCCCTCTCCTTGTCCCGCTCCTTCACCTGGCGCTGGCTCATCCTGCTCGGGGTCTGTGTCAGAAGGACGGTGTCATCACCGCACACTATGGCAGCTACATAAAAGGAGAAGGAAGAAGAGGTGAGAGATGAAAAGGGAAGACATCAGAAGAAAAATCTGACATGTTGCCACCTTTCTTGAAATCAGAGCACATCCACACACAACCCTCTTGTGGAGCATCTGATAGCTGCAGCCTTCTGTTTCATAACCTATTTTGATAACTTACATAATATTTGTTTTCAACATTATCATCATGACGGTTTTCATGAGAGCTGATAACCTGAAGATGTGAGCCTCTCCCCTATTACTCCACCTTGTTTACTGAGCCCTAATGAAGCAGGCAGGCAAGTTATTGCTTAGCAATGGGAGCCCATCTCGGATGAAGTGTGACCAATCCCATTGCATTAAAAAAAACAAAACAGGACTCATGCATAAGTATGAAAACACTTCTACCATTTATGGTTCTAAAAATATTTGTAACAAGAAAAAACAACAACTGCTCTGGTCTTACTGGGGTCAGCAGCTAAATGTCTCTTGTTATCCCATCTCTATTTAAATAATGTGTTTACTCATTTATCTTTACACACACCATCTTGCAACAGCAGAAGTTATTGTTTTAGTTAAAATGGTTTCAGTTGCCAGTCTTGGGCAAGATATTAAACACCTAATGGCTCCACAATTCATTCATCAGAGTAGGAAGGTGTGGGAATGTTACACAGAAAGCACCTGGGTGTAGACAAAAGTGCTTTATGGGACATTTTGTATAAAGCTCTTCGAGTTCTCAAGAAGAGTAGAAAAGCACAATATGTGAACCAGTCCATATGGCTCTGTGCTATATTTGAAAGTGGAATTTACATATTAGACAAAGGAAAGAGCAACACAATCACATCGTTTTGCTTTAACATCTGAAGTTAAGGGTGAGCGTTCTTAATATCAGTTTATATACTACATAGAAAAAGTTCATCTTTGCACTCTGTTCAAAAGAATGGACTTTGTTTGCTTTTCCAAATGCAGATACATTTTGTTGTGAAGCCATATATGAAGTGGACAGTGACACACTTTCCCAAAATACATAATTAACTAACCACTAAAACTGACTTTAAATGCTCAATACTTGGGAAAAGCAAGAGCACATGCATTCTTTTCTAATCAATTTCAGCCTAAATATCAGTCCTGGCCAGTTTGCTGACTGGGTACACTGGCCTTAGCCCTTCGTCTGAAAGGTCACTGGCTTACCGGAGGTGGCATGCTGCTCTCTCAACTCTGCGTGTTGCTAGCAGGGCGAAAGGGTGGAGATGAGGGGGAAGGGCAAGACAGTGATAGCAGATAAAAACAGAGGGAAAGACAGAAAATGAAAGGGATTGGAAAATGTGTCAGAGGATTTTGGATAGAGATTAAAGGGGACGAAGGGGTGTCCGCCATGTGTTGTTCACCAGATGTTGGCAGTGGTGGGTTTGCGGGCAGTGGGGTTGGTGTATAGTGGGCAGCATCAGCATCAGCAGCAGCATCAGCAGCAACAGCAGCAGGTGAAGCCGCAGCCGCACAGGACGACAACACACACACACACACACACACACACACACACACACACACACACACACACACACACACACACACACACACACACACACACACACCAAAAAACAGAGGAGACAAGAGACAGAAAAAAAACACATTAGTTTAACCAAAATGTGGATGGAAGACAACTTAACATAAATCTGTTGGGTGATGGAGGCAGTGGGAGGGAGACTTGGTGATACACAGCAATGGATAAAGTTACAGCGCACACACAAACATGATGGAGAATAAATGGTCACATTCCCAATGACTACCAATCAGCGGCCCATTAATTACAACAGCTGCTGCCGGAGAATCCCAAAATAATAATTAAGGGCCATCTCAGTGGTTGATCCCACACTGCAACTAACAACTGCTTTGCATTTAAAATGTCACTGAACGGTTGTAGCTCTTTAACATTTCCCAGAGGTCGTGTCTACCAATTAGTCAAACTCAAAAGACACAGTTTTATTGATCATCTGGGTTTCAGTTAGTGTCACATCTGATATTGACTATATACCTCAAGGCAACGTGACAGTGGGAACTGATTTTGATTAATGATGAATGAAACTGGTTTTACAAGATGAGTTTAGAAATCTTCAGCAAACCGAGTGAGTGCACATTCATTTTGAAAACTTAAAAATCAAATGTAAAATTAAAAAAAAAACATGATTTTAATAAACCCAACGCTGCTTTGTGCAATGTGATAATGTCCTCATGCTAACCTGCTCTTAGAAATATTATGCACCAGCTTATTCTTACAGATTATAGTTAGCAGCTTCTGTCATTGCTAGGATATGCTAGCTGGCTAGCTATATGACTAAACCACACATCATATAAGGAGGAGACCTGACTCCTGAGCAGAAATCTATAGGAGATGGGGCAAAGAAGACAACTGTCATGTCTAAGCTCCCCAAAGAGCCAAACAACAGCCAAAGAAGCTATGTTAGCAAACATTGCGCATGCATAGTAGAAGTATAGAGCTGTGATCAGATGTTTACATACACTTATCATGAGCATGTTATGGTAATTTGAGCTTTGAGCTGCTCTTTTTCCAGGGTTGAATGATTGATTTAGCACCATACAACTTTAATAAGTGGTGCTGAAGGTTCTTCGATGTCTTTTAAGGGACAAACTCCAAACTCCAAAATTAATTCAAACTTGTGCACCCAATTCTTCAAAGAAATCATTAAAAGCCACAAATTATTTAATTAAGCAGGAACGTCTAAATAAGTGCTGGAGTAGTTTCAAAGGTTCCTGCCAAGTGACAAGAATCACTTTTAAAAGAACTTTGGCCAAATGAAACTTTCGGGATTATTCACTGGTTGCATGACATGTCATCCCTGCAGCATCAGCCTCAGAATAGCACAGGAGAAAAATATTAATGATTTGTGGATGCATCCTCTGGGTACAATAAATATCCATGTAACAGCACAACCACTTTGTTACTCAAGTGTTTTATATTTTCAGTACAGTACACCATTTACTTTGCAGGTAGTTATTAATGTAATGTCTCATAAACAGGAAGTTAATCATTACAATCAACTTAAATATTTCAACCATTGGTTTATATTTCTTATTAAGTCCTATCCGCAGAGCAATAAACATTACAGTGTAATTGGTAAGCAGCTCTGACCACAAACAACAGACACTCACCCACATGACTCCCTCCACCTGTGCACAGCGGAGAGTGGAAGCATTTAACAGCTGACCAAAAGCAACAAACAGGCTCTGATTAGGTTTGCTCACCATGGCCTCTCTTTATCTTAAAAGTAACAGCTCTGCAACAGTAAGGGCGCTGTTTCTGTTCAGTCATAACTCTGACACAGCAAATATCAACACGACTGCAGAAGATTCTTAATTTCACTACCTCCAAGATACCGTCTGGCTCAGGTTTACAGAAACCCATCATATTAGTCCAGGCAGCTGCAGTGAATAGATCTGGTGTCATGGTCACCGCCGGAGTGAAGCAGGATCCTATATAATCTCTAGTCAGACAAAACAACCATAGGCAGCTCAGTGAGAAGGAAGACGGGGAAAACAGGGCCACTGATTGGTTATTGCTCAGATAATCCTACAGATGAAATCAAATCACAAAGTTCTGATTGGTTAGAACCCAGAGACCTACTGGCTGAGAGGGCAGACGATACTGAGAGCTGCTCACAACAATAAGGGATTAGCAAACTGTCACTGAACGCCAGAGATCTATTAACGAGGCTTTGTGAAGAGGCACCAACAGAGTGCTTTCCTAATTTAATCTTGGCTCAGTGTGCTGTCTTACCATTACACTGAGGCCACTCCCACCAAGTTGCAAACAGATGACCCTCAGTCATTGGGGCAAAGAGGTCAGAGGAATTTGTTCCTGGAAGGCTGGTAGTTTTCTCTAAATACAGCACACAGTCTGATCCCAAAATAAACCACTTTTCCTCAAACTGTCTGTTCAATAAACTCACAGCAACTGTCAGCAGCTTCCGTGACTGACAGTCTTTGTGAACCCGGGGTGAATGCTGTTTATAACAACCTCACCTGGTGATTAGTGCTGATTAATTATGCAGATGAGAGTGTGGGTGGTGGTGAAGAGGCTGACAGAGACACAAAGTGAAGGGCCAGCAACAATCTCCAAGTGATACTAATAGAAAACAGAAACTGCGACAGGCAGCCCGAGAAAGAGTTTTAACAATAAAGCGCACTTGCTGGACCACAGCAAGTGGCAAGAGCACATTAGCATTTGAAAAGCTTTTGTCACTATAAATTGATCATCAAAAAAAGGGTGGTGGGAGGTTTGCATGCACTAAGCTGACCTAAAGCATGAATCATTCAAACTCAAACTTTTTGTGACCAGGTTTTAATATTCTATAAATCCTCAAAAATAATGTCTGTTGTCAAGTTGTCTGTGAGATTTGTACAGTCTGCTGTTTTCCCAGCACAAACATTTGTGTGGAGAATGAGAATCAACAGTGTACAACCCACATCCTCACAGCTGAACTTTTAGTGTCATGAATAATCTAACACGTTCATCTTTTTGGGGTTTCTACATGGAAAACAAAGTGAGGTAGAGATGGAGGAGCACTGACTCAAGTTCAGAGAGATAAAGGATGGAGGGGATTTCACCACACATGAGCCCATTCTGAAAACTCGCAGTTTTAAAGCCAGCAGGATTTTTAGCATTTGTCTGTATTTTGCAGTGCACTGCAATTATTTTACAGATAATCCTCTGTAAAATAATATTCTCACAATCATCATAATTAATATTACACTATTACACTGCTCAAAAAACATCCCAAAACTAAAGGGACACGTTAAAACCACATCAGATCTCAATGGCGACGTGCTGAATACTGATTTGGACTGAGTAATGTGAGTAATCTTGAGACTACGGTGAGAAGCAACAAATCCTCCAGCCATGGCACATTCTGATGTGCCTGGAGGAGTTGGACTACCTGTGCTGGAGTCCAGGTATCACCTCATGCTGCCAGTAGTAACACTGATATGATCCAAATGCAAAACTGATGAGGAGGGAAAAATGTCCTCCACCTGTGAAACCGTTAGTGCTTTGGGAGTAATCTCGTTGTTGCTCCTCTAGTGCCCCTGCTGTTCATTTCTTTAACACCACAAAGCAGCTTTTTTTTTCTACAGTGTATATTAGCAACCTAAAAATCACCTTCAGTGAAGCTATGAGTGACTGTAGTTGCTGAAACACACACACACGCACACACACGCACACGCACAACTTGTATTAGACTTTGGGAAAGCTAGCAGCTGACAACCATGTTTGGTTTGGAAACTTTTGATACTAAATTCCATTCCCAGTCTCGTACACGTACTGTGCTCTAATGCAGCGACCCCCAACCTTTTTTTTGCACCACGGACCGTGTGTCCGACAATATTTTCACAGACCGGCCTTTAAGGAGTTGCAGATTAATACAAGAAAATAAAACCAATACCGGTATCAAAAAAAGAAGATTTATTCATAACACACGGGAAAAGACCCAGGGAAATGGAGTTAACGATTAAAAAAATAACGCTAAAAAACCGATAAAAACCCTAAATTTCACACCCAAGCCTCAACTCTCGCGGTCCGGTACCAAACGACTCACGGACCTGTACCGATCCGTGGCCCGGGGGTTGGGGACCGCTGCTCTAATGCACATTGGATTTTTGAAGCTCATACAGATATCTACATTTGTATGCTGGATATATATCATACCATATCATATATAGCCAGCAATATTTCCTCAACATAAACTTACATTAATGTAAAAAAATATATAATAAAACAATGCATACTATCCAGCTATTTACAGGAGCTCCAGTAAGAGCTCTCTGATGAGCAAACCAAGCAATGTCTGCTGCACCTCCACTGCAGTGACTCTACTCACAGGCCTGAGGAGGAACGTACTGCATATCCACTGACAACAAGATCTGCAATGAGCCTGTGCTGGTGTATTAATGTATGCATTAACATGTGCATCATAAGATGTCTAAAATCCTTCACTAAAGTAGATGGATCTTAAAAGCATGGACATAGATATGTGTACATTTTACTGTCAGTGATATTTCCCATCATTAGAGAGAATAAGTTTCGAACCCATCAGCCTTATATTGCAAGAGAAAAATCATCATCATAATATTTTCATGCGGGTAGTGTTTCAGTTTCCACTGACAGGTTAATCAAAACAGATCTCAGATGAGTTGAGCAATCACAATTTTGTGTGCACGACCGCAGACGCACATGTAATACTGTAAGAATCTGAAGAGTTCTCACAGTCTGAAAATAAAGAAAACATTGGCAGCTATTGCTGCAACAGCTTACTGTGTTTGATTAAGGCAGATGCAAATAAAAAGGTAAACTCCCTGTGACAGCTCACCTAGTTTGATCCCACTGTGGTCTGTTCAGACCTGCAGGCCCAAACACAATAGATGTGCAAGTCAAGCCTGTACTTCAACCTCAGCCGCCGACATAACTGGATGACACCAGACAACCTTGTTTGAATTAATGAAGGAAACAAAGACGGGGGCAACGTTCAAGGTGTCCAGCTCCCTTTTAGAGGGGGTGAAAAGCAAGGTGACATTTTACTGTCTGACTCTTTTCAACTCGTTTTCATTTCAAAGCCAGCAGCTTGCTGTGCCGATGACATGACAAACAAGGACACTGCAGCAGATGCTGTGAGAGAAAACTGAAATACATTTTAACCACAGACACAGAGCAAAGCATCTGGGCTTAGCAAGAAACGATTTTGAGATTATTAGTCTTTAATAAATTAAATCAACTTTCAGATAACAGTAACAGTATGTGGTTAAAGTCTGTATAGCCAAATATCCAACATTTAAGGCCTTGCGTCTGGGGAAGAGGCACAAACTTAGAGACAACCCTAATTTTGTCCATTTCCACATTTATTCAGAACAAACCCAACTCCTACATAAACGGAGGCAGTGCATTAAGAACACTCAGGCTTATCTACACAACGCTGGGAAACAAATGCTCATCCATATTCATACAGCTATAAAAGGTGATGATGTAACTACCTAAACAGATTCCACCCAATCAGAACGCACCAAACCTAGACAGGAAACATGGCCCCAAACCCCGTCTCTGCCTGTGAAAGGATGGAGTGCTAATTCAGGATAAAATGCCATGGCATATTACATAATGTTAAAACATGACTCGCAGCAAGTTCTGACCCAGTTTCTTTTTAGCAGCAAGGAGAAAAAAATACCAACAGTTTTTTCCCCTATATCTGAAAGGCACCTTTAGTTACTAGAATCAAAATACAGCCTAAAACTCTTCTATATAATCTATATAATGAAAAAAATCCACAGCCTGTATGTTAGACGCCACAAAGGTGTTTGTCACTGAAGAAAGACACAATTACAGAGGCTAAAAATCTCAATAGGGAGCGACAGAGACAGAGCTGCAGGTTTCCAGGTGCTAGACTGCTGCTGGATGGCTGAGTCATCACTGGCAGCTATTTTTAAAGCTCCACATAGCCACTGTTACTGTATGAAACTTTGTTTATTTTGTATAAAAGCTGATATTTTGAAATGTCACATGCACAACTCATGTCTGTCGATGTGTAGCCTTTATATTGCATTTATGTAATATATATTTATATTGCAAGTGTAACGTGTGGCTCTAAAATCTCTTATGTTCCACTGTGTTGTGATATAGTTGTGATATGAGGCCATGGCAGGGTATTTACATAAACTTGTCCCGTTCATACTATACTTAACAATTCCTCTTTATACAAATATGCTGGTTTAGCTCAATAACACAATCCAGAATTCTATTCCTCTTGATTCAGCTAATATGTTATCAGACAGAGGCTTAGAATTAAACAGCACAGCACTGATTTATAATTGTGTCAGCAGGAATAATATTGTTACGATTTTAAAAGTACTGGAGATTACTAAAACTAAAACATCTCTGAGCGTTTCATAAATTCAATTGCACCATTAACATACATACACATTTTATTCAATTAAGAACGAGCTTAGCAATCGAAACTGTGAGTTTCTCCATTTGAATGTTATGCTTTTGTTTTTTCCAACAGCATTGTGCATGCTATTGCAGTGCACACACGCACACACTCCCACACAGATAGGATTTCTCTAACCCCGATAGCAGGACCGAGCAGAGACTGTCCTTCTAGCTCCTTTTTGCTGTCCACTGCTCTCCACTCACCAGCTGCCTCATATCCTCAAACCCAAACAGTAAAGCTGTGGGCTGTAAAAGCAAAACAACAAGCTGAAAGACATCAAAACAACTGATTACTAAATAATTACTAAGCACGCCAAACCTGAAGAGCTGCAAACAAAACTCATTATTTAATTTTCAGGAAAACCACTGCATGCTTAAGACATGAAGTGAAGAAAAACCTTTCATATTAGCCATCACAGCTAATATGGAACAGCAGCTGTTGTGACTCTGGCTTAATCACTACTGTTAGATTAGAAGCTTTGCCAGCTGTGTATCAAACTAATGGTCGCGTTCACACTTATACTACCCATAGTGTATATCAGCAAAGGAGTTTCGAAATGCATGTGCTAATGTGCTTTCAGCAATTCAAATAGTTTACTAACTGAAGAGTTCCTCATAAAAAACACCTCACCCTCTTTTCCCAGAACTGTGCTGTCTATAAAAACCCTCCCTCAGCCAATAAACTGCAAATAAAACTCATCATTTATTATCAGGAAAACCACTGTATGGTTATCACATTTCTTATTTGTAGACTCTGCAACTGAACAAAACTAAACAGTCTGGTTCTTAGTTCACTGGTTAGTTTCTTTAGCCAGTAAGAACCAAGTCTTAAAATGATTCGATTTTTATTCCAATGTAACAGCACTTTGTGTCACCTGTGGTTGTTTTAATGTGCTTTATAAGTAAAGATGGATGGATGCAGTATATCAGCAGAGCGAACAGTTCAAATTTTGTTGCAATGTGCCAGTCATCATAGATAAACTTTACCAATAAAATGCTAAGTCATCACCAGACAATAGGCAGTGGTTTCAAAATTTCTGCTCTCCACACAGACAGCATGCAAACCAGTTTTTACATAATGACATTAAGATATGCATTTTTAAAAGATTAACCTCATACAAGCTGGTTCGTGCCAAGTCCTATCCATCATAGACTGCTGTATGAAAGAATGTAAATTCAATTAAAACCTAATTCCTGACGTGATAAGCACTAACTGAAACCTCCTGACGTTCAAACACAGAGGACAGCAGGAACAGCACTGGAGCCATTTAGACTTCAGGTTCTGGGAAAGTAGAAAAACACTCCAACTGTATTTTGCTTAACAAATGACCAATTTGTTGATTAGCAAATTATATTTTTTTAATGAATTAATTAACTGCTCTAAAGTAAAACTCCCTGAAGGGAACAACCTAACAGGTTCAGGGGTTTTCTAGTAGACGTCCTGATGGACGGTAGAAAGAGTCCTGTTACATTAAACATCAAAGCAACACAGAAGCACTTATTCTAATAACAGGTTTGTTTTGTCTCATAAAATGATTTCAAAAGTGACTTTTTTTTCAGAATGCAAAGCCAATTTCACTGGATAGTTACAAAGTTAGAAAGTGCGTTCATTAGATCTGCTTACACTTAGTTTGCTCCTCGTTTACAATAAAGAGGTTTCTGGGCTGCCTCAAGTGATTGATGGAAGAAATATCTGCATAAAGAGGAGCAGTACAATAAAATGTTACATCATAACAGAGTACTTCACATCTCATTTGTGCAATACACTGTTTAATCATGTAAAATATTCTAAGCTGCAATCTAATGAAACTCAAATATCCCTTCTGCAGCAGTCTTAGTGTGAAACCACTGCAGGCCAGCACGCAGTCCTGTCAGAGTATCTTCAAAGTCTGGCACATCTGTCAGAAAGTCCCTGGCTAAAGGCCGACTTCAGAGGTAGAGAGCTGCAGTATGGGATGGTGCTCATGGGTGCTGACCAAAGGGTGGCTTATTTACAACTGGAGTGGAACTACAGCAGGCATCACAAATGAAACGTCTAATGGTATGGGCTCACAGAGATCTGTATGCACTGGCCAAGATACTGCCAAAGTAAGGCAAGAGCCAAGCCCATAACCTGAATTTACAGGGTGAGCCAAGGTATTTATTTCAGTAAAGAGGGAGCAACCATCATGCAAGTCTGTTAAAAAGTGAATGGCAAATGTTTTATTGTTTCATCTGTGTCAATTCCACAGAATAACCAAAAGCAATTGGGCAGAATGAATGATGACCGTGCAGAATTTCCTTCCTGGTCAATGATGTAATTGGAACATCGCTGCTAAAACTAGTCCGTTTTTGTTTACTGCACTTGATTTCCACATGCTCAAACACAGGTGTATAATCCTTCTGTTTAATGTTTTGGGAGAGCTGTAGGTGTTAGGCTTACATACTAGAAAGAAAGGTGTGGACAAAATGATGAACACTGCGTGCTGGGATACAGTACCAATGCAGTTTGAAACCTGTTTAAGTCGGTAGCTTTTCAACCCTGTGATAGGGAGCAGGTGTGGAGACCCACAGGGCTGCCTGACAGTGAGGCTGCTCCTGTTAATTACCCTGTTGAAACCAAGCCGTGTCATTATGCCGTCTTTAAGTACATCTCTGTGCCCTGGAAATTCTGATATAGCTCAGAATGAAATACATGCTCCTCTAATGCCTTGCCTGATGCTAATCATGTAGTGGAGCCAAGCTTTCAGACAGATGTAACAGAAGCTGCTTAGAATGGCTGTTGTTAAAGTCTGAAACTGTGGACTACAGCAGACGGTGTGTAAAAGAGACCCAAAAAACAAAACTGGGGATAAAAGTTCTTTGCATTTGGCACTTTGAGGAATGTAAATATTAAGCACAATACTGCTATACAGTGGGGCAAAAAAGTATTTAGTCAGCCACCGATTGTGCAAGTTCCCCCACTTAAAATGATGACAGAGGTCAGTAATTTGCACCAGAGGTACACTTCAACTGTGAGAGACAGAATGTGAAAAAAAAATCCATGAATCCACATGGTAGGATTTGTAAAGAATTTATTCGTAAATTAGGGTGGAAAATAACTATTTGGTCACCTCAAACAAGGAAAATCTCTGGCTCTCACAGACCTGTAACGTCTTCTGTAAGAAGCTTTTCTGTCCCCCACTCGTTACCTGTATGAATGGCACCTGTTTGAACTCATCATCTGTATAAAAGACACCTGTCCACAGCCTCAAACAGTCAGACTCCAAACTCCGCCATGGCCAAGACCAAAGAGCTTTCGAAGGACACCAGGAAAAGTATTGTAGACCTGCACCAGGCTGGGAAGAGTGAATCTACAATAGGCAAGCACCTTGGTGTGAAAAAATCAACTGTGGGAGCAATCATCAGAAAATGGAAGACATACAAGACCACTGATGATCTCCCTCGATCTGGGGCTCCACGCAAGATCTCATCCCGTGGGGTCAAAATGATCATGAGAACGGTGAGCAAAGATCCCAGAACCACACGGGGGGACCTGGTGAATGACCTGCAGAGAGCTGGGACCAAAGTAACAAAGGTCACCATCAGTAACACACTACAACGGCAGGGAATCAAATCCCGCAGTGCCAGACGTGTTCCGCTGCTGAAGCCAGTGCATGTCCAGGCCCGTCTGAAGTTTGCCAGAGAGCACATGGATGATACAGCAGAGGATTGGGAGAATGTCATGTGGTCAGATGAAACCAAAGTAGAACTTTTTGGTATAAACTCAACTCGTCGTGTTTGGAGGAAGAAGAATACTGAGTTGCATCCCAAGAACACCATACCTACTGTGAAGCATGGGGGTGGAAACATCATGCTATGGGGCTGTTTTTCTGCCAAGGGGACAGGACGACTGATCCGTGTTAAGGACAGAATGAATGGGGCCATGTATCGAGAGATTTTGAGCCAAAACCTCCTTCCATCAGTGAGAACTTTGAAGATGAAACGAGGCTGGGTCTTCCAACATGACAATGATCCAAAACACACCGCCCGGGCAACAAAGGAGTGGCTCCGTAAGAAGCATTTGAAAGTCCTGGAGTGGCCTAGCCAGTCTCCAGACCTCAACCCCATAGAAAATCTGTGGCGGGAGTTGAAAGTCCGTGTTGCTCGGCGACAGCCCCAAAACATCACTGCTCTCGAGAAGATCTGCATGGAGGAATGGGCCAAAATACCAGCTACTGTGTGTGCAAACCTGGTAAAGACCTATAGTAAACGTTTGACCTCTGTTATTGCCAACAAAGGTTATGTTACAAAGTATTGAGTTGTATTTTTGTTATTGACCAAATACTTATTTTCCACCCTGATTTACGAATAAATTCTTTACAAATCCTACCATGTGGATTCATGGATTTTTTTTTCACATTCTGTCTCTCACAGTTGAAGTGTACCTCTGGTGCAAATTACTGACCTCTGTCATCATTTTAGGTGGGGGAACTTGCACAATCGGTGGCTGACTAAATACTTTTTTGCCCCACTGTAGATACAGTGAGGAACACTGGAACTCACGTTTTGATTTTCTATTGATGCTACTGAAAGTATTCAAATTAGCTACTAGCAGTTCCTCTTTGCAATGGCTCCACGAATATAGAGAGAACCACTGCAGGAAGTTCAATTTTGAGACTTGAGTTATTCTGATTCTAAAAACATCATTAAGTCCGTGTCTTAAGATGTGACTGTGTTATGATTCAGAATGAGTCTGACTTTTGACTCAGTCTTCCCCTCGCCTCAAAATCTTTCCGTCCACTTACAAGCTACAGTTACTGCCTCATATTATATGAACTCAGTGATGTAAAATAACAATTGTACGCCAAACAAATGCTTGGATCAGTGCAAACCTGACAGCTTTACGTAGTTTAAGTAGTGACAGTGTTGCAGAACGAGTCTCTTAAATGTTTGCCATTTTTAGTATTTTCTCAATATTCCATTTAAAACACTTAAATTGATACTTAGCAGGCAATGGCTTTAAATATTACTTGATAGACAGTAATTTCCAGATGGGCAGAAAACAACAACTGGCTGATCAACATAGCTTTAAGTGCTGCTTCACTCTAAATGTTGTTTATGATAAAGCAGAGTTTACAGTGTAGACTGCTGAATATATTCAGCACACCACTGGATTTTCAACATTTTTTTAGGGTCAAAATTCGATTTCCACACAAAATAGCATGCCTTGGAAGATGCTCAATTGCAATTAAATGTAAGCTTTAACTTCTACTCGAGATAAACTGAAGTAGTGTGTGACACAATGGAAATTGGAAGCAATGCAGGGTCAGACAGGAAATCCATACAGAGATAATTCTAAGCAGAAACACTGGAGCAAACAGGAAGAATCCCAGTGCGTTTCTGTTCATCATCCTGTCTCTCCATTCCTAACTCTAAGTCTGATAACAACCCCTTGTAGGTGTCGCAGAAGTAAGTAGATTAAAAAAAATATCGGTTTTACAATATAAAGGAGTTTATACAATCATGTTGGGAGATGGGGGAGAAATGTGAAACCTGATACAGGTGATCAACAGCATTTCATGAAATTGTAGCATTTCATCACGCAAGTCTTTAAAACTGGGAAAGTGGGGGTGACTGGGTGGATTTCACACAGAATGGAATCTCAGTTTTATCAAGCCCAGAGCAGCAGGGAGGTGAAAGGGAGTTCTTATGATAGACCGACATAACCAGCACCAATTGATTAGTTAAGTCCTGTCATTGAACACCTAGTTCTTCACTACCTCAGCATCTTAAAAATCAGTTGTTCCAAACACAGGGTAAATTATTGAAGTTATTAAAAAAACAGCACATCACAAACCTGAAGGAGGGTGAGGCGGACATAACTTCATAGGCCTGTTGAAAGTTGACTTAGGTAAAACTGCATTTCTGAAATTGACCCAGTTCCCCTTCGTCACAACAAACGTCCAGCACATTTCTACTAGCAACCACTAACACTACCTGCTTCTTTGTAAAATGAAAACGCCCCAGGACAAAAATGTAAATACAGTTTGGTAAAGCGCCTTACAATGTGAACAATGTAAATATCAATATTTATGTTACTGTATCAGGCACCATGGAGCCCAACTGGCATTAGCCATATAATACTAGAATTAGCAGCTCCACCAGTAGCGTCCTGTGTTTTTCACAGACGAGAGCAACATCATTCGGCATGACCAGTTTGGTGGTACGTCAGTGATTGTCTGGGGAAGCATATCCATGGAGGGACAGCACCCTGACTGCAGCTATCGGGATGAAATCTTGAACGCACTGTCACACAATACACTGGGCAGTGTGTTCTGAGTTACTCCTGGACAATGCCTGACCTCATGTGGCTAGAGTTCCTGGCAGTTCCTGGAGAATGATGGAATTGATACTACTGACTGGCCCCCATTAATGCCTGACCTAAATCCAACAGAACACCGGGACGTTATGTTTCAGTCCATCTGATGCTGCAAGGCTGCACCTCAGACTAGGGCTGTTCGATATAACGATATATATCGGATGACGATATAAAAACATCTATCGTTTCATTTTACGCTATCGTTTGTTTCGTGGTGTCGCAAAATAAACTGTTTACGGCGATATTTTTTCATGGTTCTGATGGACACTGTAGTGGCTATATTAATTAGTTAAAGTTCTCTCTTTCTCTTATATTTAATATAACCACACTACAGATGGACAAGCGCCTGTTTTTATGCGTTGTCGTTAGCAACAACGACGGTAAAACCATCGCGTGTCCGCTTGTTTATGTTCCACATAAACCTTTCACAATAAAGCTCAAGATCCTGTTGAGACTTTTCAAAATAAACTGAATCATGTGAAAGAGCAGATTATTTACGGATGAGAAGTAAAAAAGAGCCGCCAGGTGCTAAAAAAATAAACCTTAGACTCAAACGTTAGAACAGGCTTCTCCCCGCAGCACGCCGTGTAATAAATACTCACAAAGAAAACGGCGCCGTTACAACTTATGTCTAAAAATGTATCGTTTCATGCATCGGCTAAAACACTCGACTCCAGGTCCACGACGTCCAGCTGGAAACACTTCACGCAAGTCGAGCTGCCTGAGATTCACAGATTTTACAGAAAATGTAACATTGTTGTGATTTATATCGTTATCGGACGATAGATGTCTTATATCGGGATATGAGATTTTGGTCAAATCGCACAGCCCTACCTCAGACTGTTCAGGAGTTCAGCCCTGGTCCAGATCTGGAAGGAGATCCCACCAGACACCATCCATCGACTCATTAGGAGCATCCCCAAATTTTGTCAGGCATGCATACAAGCACGTGGGAGCCATACAAACTAGTGAGTACTATTTGTTGTTGTGGCCCACTGAATTTTCATTCCCATCAAACGATGTGGCATCCTTTAGTTCCTCAAACATTACACTGTCCCATTGAGAATGGGGGGGAAAAAAATCAGCGTTTTCCAAGAGTTTCTTTAATTTTTTTGATCAGTGTATTTATCTGATAACGCTAGAATTTGAGTGATTTTGGAATTGGAAAGTCACTTAAGACCTCTGTGTAATACTCGCTAAATGCGCGTTCACAATTCATTCTTTATCCTGTTTCTTTATTCTAAGATCTGGCTCCAGACGCCAGCAGCTGTTCAGAATGAACAAGCTCAGGGCTTGGCCAGTACTGTCAATCTGATTACACTCACTCCAGTCCTAGCTGCCTGCAGCCCTTGGATAGCTCCAAAACTCCCACAGGGTTTCTTTTGCAGGAGGGGAATATAATTAAACAGAAACACAATCATTCCTGGAAAACACTGCTGTTACATAACTCTAGTGCACCAATACATAATTGGGTAATTTGCCTTTAAATGAGACACACACATGGTCAGACAATTAAGAATCTGGTCTGCCGTTTCTGCTGTTAATTGATCTGACTTAAAGAAAAAAATGCTTCATTGTGATCTCATTGTAGGCCTCATTAGGGTTTTAATTGGACTTGAGAGGGTTGCATTAAGGAGCTATTATGCTGTTATAATGTAGTTGTATTCCTGCCTGTGGCTTGCTTGCAAGCAACTAGAGTCAGCCCCCCTCCCATCATTAGGCTTGAGTGGATCCATGCTTCAGCTGCAGCAGCCTTCCTTATTCTTACACTTGAGAAGAAATCTGTGAAGACACATACTGAGCCATCTAACTCTTCATTACAGCTCCAACAGAAGCAATACAATCTGAGTTGGCTGTACCCACAGCCCTTGAGCAAAGCACGCAGTGAGAGTTGGCCTTCATTCAGTGACAACACACTAAGTAAACAAACAGAGTGGAAACAACAAGGCAGGCTCTTTGTTTTTGTGTGAAACCTTATCACAAACAGTTACATGTAGAGCTTCAAATTACTTACTCTTACTGCAGCAGTAGTTCAAAGAAACAAAGCATCTTCTAGATCAAAGCTCTTCTAAAGCGACACTGTGATCAACTGTAACTGCAACCAACCCAGCAGACACACATGCAGTGTTAAGGTTCACTTACAGAAACAAAGGAAATGCGTACCATGTGTCAGTCAGCAGAGGGATGTGAGCTTGTCGCTGCTACCACGTCTTGATCGGACTAAACCTGGTACAACAAGCCACTGAGCACAGCCCGTCTCTGTCTCCCACACACACACACACACACAAACCAAACACTAAAGGGAGGAGACAAGGCAGCACCGAGAACAAGCATGCAAGAGAATTTAAGCCTCTCTATGATGAACGCCGTTTCCTCTCTTGGCCAGTCCTTTTCTTCCTCTTCTCATCACTCACAGCCTTCAGTAAAATTCTTATTGTCCCACTCAAGCATTACATCGCAGGCATTTATTTACTGTGTCATGAGTGCTTTTATCTATCCTCAAAAGCACTCATGACTGTCTCTCTTGATATCTCACCTTCCATCTTCACAAAAAAACATGAAACAATGTTTTTACTCTCCGTTTTACAACAACGCAAACATGTTTTTCAGCCCAACATCATCTGACTGACACGCAAAGCAGCAAAGCACCCGCACAACTGCAAAAACAAGGAAGTAGGCTGTCTTCTGTTTATAAAGGACTGAACTGGCAGCCACAATTAAAACGTAGTGCGCTGAAGCAGTTATTGCAGAAAGGCATGCATCCCCTCGAGCGTGGCTACTGTAACCACACGGCTCTTCTGCACCAATAAACCAAAGTGCCGATTTCCGAAGCCATCGTGGAAAATAACCCCAAAGGAGGACGCACACGCGCACGCATGCACGCACGCGCACACTCCAGTTTCAGTCTGATTGCTGTGGCATCTTCAGTAAGCGCAAATAATCTGCAAAACAAGACTCAGCCAAACAGCTTCCACGCCAGTCTCATCAGCAAACGCATTTAGACTTGTCCAGTGTCTCATGAGGTCTGCAGCGTTTACTTCATAAATACTTCGACATCTTTGCAAGTAGCCTAGAAGAAGGTTTCAAAGGTTGAGCGATGGGGGGGGGGGGGGGGGGGGGCAAGTACAGTCAGCAGTAGCTGCTGAACAGAGCCTGTTGTGGTTCTCATCTAATCTGTTGCTAGCTAGCATGTAAACCTTACTGGTGACAGGACAATATAACATGGGAAAAAACAAACTTAATGTGGGTGGAAACTTAGATGTGCCAACAGTTTTTCCCCACCCTCTTCTCTTTGGCAAGTCACAGTGCTCACAGGCACATTTTTATTTACAGTTATTTACAGATATACCAATGTATCTGTTACATATAATATAATACATACAGTGGGGCAAAAAAGTATTTAGTCAGCCACCGATTGTGCAAGTTCCCCCACTTAAAATGATGACAGAGGTCAGTAATTTGCACCAGAGGTACACTTCAACTGTGAGAGACAGAATGTGAAAAAAAATCCATGAATCCACATGGTAGGATTTGTAAAGAATTTATTCGTAAATCAGGGTGGAAAATAAGTATTTGGTCACCTCAAACAAGGAAAATCTCTGGCTCTCACAGACCTGTAACGTCTTCTGTAAGAAGCTTTTCTGTCCCCCACTCGTTACCTGTATGAATGGCACCTGTTTGAACTCATCATCTGTATAAAAGACACCTGTCCACAGCCTCAAACAGTCAGACTCCAAACTCCGCCATGGCCAAGACCAAAGAGCTTTCGAAGGACACCAGGAAAAGTATTGTAGACCTGCACCAGACTGGGAAGAGTGAATCTACAATAGGCAAGCAGCTTGGTGTGAAAAAATCAACTGTGGGAGCAATCATCAGAAAATGGAAGACATACAAGACCACTGATAATCTCCCTCGATCTGGGGCTCCACGCAAGATCTCATCCCGTGGGGTCAAAATGATCATGAGAACGGTGAGCAAAGATCCCAGAACCACACGGGGGGACCTGGTGAATGACCTGCAGAGAGCTGGGACCAAAGTAACAAAGGTCACCATCAGTAACACACTACAACGGCAGGGAATCAAATCCCGCAGTGCCAGACGTGTTCCGCTGCTGAAGCCAGTGCATGTCCAGGCCCGTCTGAAGTTTGCCAGAGAGCACATGGATGATACAGCAGAGGATTGGGAGAATGTCATGTGGTCAGATGAAACCAAAGTAGAACTTTTTGGTATAAACTCAACTCGTCGTGTTTGGAGGAAGAAGAATACTGAGTTGCATCCCAAGAACACCATACCTACTGTGAAGCGTGGGGGTGGAAACATCATGCTATGGGGCTGTTTTTCTGCCAAGGGGACAGGACGACTGATCCGTGTTAAGGACAGAATGAATGGGGCCATGTATCGTGAGATTTTGAGCCAAAACCTCCTTCCATCAGTGAGAACTTTGAAGATGAAACGAGGCTGGGTCTTCCAACATGACAATGATCCAAAACACACCGCCCGGGCAACAAAGGAGTGGCTCCGTAAGAAGCATTTGAAAGTCCTGGAGTGGCCTAGCCAGTCTCCAGACCTCAACCCCATAGAAAATCTGTGGCGGGAGTTGAAAGTCCGTGTTGCTCGGCGACAGCCCCAAAACATCACTGCTCTCGAGAAGATCTGCATGGAGGAATGGGCCAAAATACCAGCTACTGTGTGTGCAAACCTGGTAAAGACCTATAGTAAATGTTTGACCTCTGTTATTGCCAACAAAGGTTATGTTACAAAGTATTGAGTTGTATTTTTGTTATTGACCAAATACTTATTTTCCACCCTAATTTACAAATAAATTCTTTACAAATCCTACCATGTGGATTCATGGATTTTTTTTTCACATTCTGTCTCTCACAGTTGAAGTGTACCTCTGGTGCAAATTACTGACCTCTGTCATCATTTTAGGTGGGGGAACTTGCACAATCGGTGGCTGACTAAATACTTTTTTGCCCCACTGTATAATATGCTGAATAAACCTAATTTCTGTTTACTTAAATATATTAAAAATAACATAAAATTGAATTACTTTTGATTATCTTGAATTTATTATTAATTATTTACAAATTAAGTTAACAGGACTTCAGAGTACTTGTGTTACAACCCCAGGTACTACTACTTTACAGTCATCAGTACAGTCCACTCCCCCCTCTAAAAACGTTTATAACTTTCTATTTTAACAGTTCAAACACCAAATATATCTTAAACGATCATCCTAATGAAAATAATTATCAAACATTTTAGCTCTATGAAAATTTAAAAAAAAAAAAAAAAAAATCAGCAAATAGGCGAATTATCCGAGTTATGTTCCACAGAAAAATCCAGGAATAGGTGAATTCACGAATACTGAACCGCAAATCGATGGAGGTCGCTGTACAATTAAAGAAAAAAGAAAAAAGATGGCTTCTTCCTTTTTCTGTACTCTCTGTACCTCTACAAACTTAATGCATGGATGCTACATACACATGTTAACACAGTGTGCAGAGCATCATTCTTGTGCTTTTAGAATAAAAGACAGCGTTGCTTACTAGTGTTAAGATAGTATCAATAACTACCAGCCTGTCAGGACCCAACTCTCAAAGACTGGTTGGATCGGTGGTTGAAATTCTCCCCATTCCTCCCCATACCTCTCTGAGGGAAGATAAGTGAGTCTGTGTCTAAGCATTTCTGAATTAACACCAGCCCAATACGGTGATCGGTCACCTACGTGGAACTGAAAAGCAACCAAGGACTGAACTTTTTCTTCACATTTGATACAGCACTATTTAGGGCACATTCTATGTGAAAGACCAGATGCCACACTGTGAATGTCTTCCAGGAGAGAGAGACGTGCAACTTATTAACCCAAAGATGTGAGGAACTGAAAAAGACTAAATTAGAGTAAGAATACATCTGCTCCGAAATCTGGAAATAACCTTTCAAAGAAAAGTGGTGCACATGAATAAAAAAAAATTAAAAAAAAGCTCTGTCATAACAGAGGTAGCTGATTGTATATGTTGGTAGTCTTAAGGAGGCAGTCAGCATGTAGCCTGCTGGGAGAGATGACTGTGATTCATAAGTCAGGGTTCAAAGTTATTTTCAGCTTCACAAAAAACGCCTGTTTCTCTCACTTTGCAGTTCAAATAGTGGAAGCAACCAGAGTCTTACGCAAAGAGCATGAACAAAGTCAACCAGCTCTATCGAACACACTCAGACACGTAAAACTCATTTGCTGCACTGGCCATTAAAATTAGACCAAAAAGTTCATCTGCAGACAGCGTTTTCTCAAAGAAGAAACAAAGCACTCTTTATACTAGAGACACGAGCTGCACTGTTAACCCATTAATATCATTTAAGAAATCTGGTTTTACAGGGTTTTTTTACTCATTTTTTTTCTTAAGAAATGTTCAGAGATCGTTTTTAAAAGAAGCAGAGCTTTCTAATGACAATTTTAAAAACTTTTTTTAAAAACTCACACACATTAGTTTTATGGGTAAAGACACGATTGTTATCGGTTTGAATGTAAATCAGGTTTCCCATTGGTGATGACTCTATATGTGGCACTTGTAGAAATCAAACATTTCAATGTTTCTCTTAGCGAAACTTCTTTATGGAGCCTTTAATGTAAATAGTAGTGACAATTCAAATATTAAATGTTTGGGTTTTTCCCACAGTGAAACTGTGAAGTTAGCTTTACTGTTTCAGTCTACTCCTTAACATGAAATGCAAGCAAGCCTGTAATTATTACTTGTTTTTGTTTTTTTGTTTGTTTTTTTGTTTTGTTTTTCTTTTTTTTTGGGGGGGGGGGGGTTCTGTAACCTGTCAGAACACTACATTACTTCATGCTAACAAAGCTACTTCTTACCTGACAGTTTGCATCAAAAATAGAAAACGTTTGAACAGGATTAAGGAGTAATAGTAGCTCCAAAACTACATGCAGTCTGTGGTATATGTTCAGCGGTGTTATCAAAATTCAGATCTTAGACAAACACAGACACAAACCACTCGCTAAAGAACTCAGGAAATGACTATATAGGAAATAACAGCCCTCAGTACAACTTACTACTTACTGCTAAACTCTGCTGAAAAGCTCTGTTTGTCAGCAAACTGCGTAAGAAGGCCTGACATAGTGAAAAATACTCAACTCAGTATAAAAACAGACTGGTTAATGCTTCACATAAAACTATGCGAAAAAAATGTCTTCAAACACCGATATGACACACGAGAAACTGAAAAAAAGGGTATAATTGTTAGAGTGAATTGTTAAATGTTGTCATTTTATGCTTGCCAACTCTGATGAAAGGAATTCCACTGTCCTTCCCCCCAGATTCTCAAGGTTCTGGGTGGGGGGGGCTGTAATGTTTTATTGCAGATGCATCCTATCTGGAAGATCTGCTTCTTGTGATGTTGCTCCTGCTTTTATGACCCTTTGGTCAGCAGGAGGTAACACACACACATTCTTACACACACACACAAGCACACACACATTCTCACATAACACACACACACACACACATTCGTACAGAAGTTCACACATATACATACAATGCCTCGTCTTAGAACCATGCGGCCGTTGCTTTGCTGTGATGTGTTTTGTGTGAACTGTCTCTCAATAAAAGGCAGTGAGAGAAGGCCGCCGTCGGGGTCATTTTCGTGGTGGACACAGACGAGGCCTCCCTTGCGCAAGTAATCGATCGATCGACTGTCTTGTTTTCTTCATGATGAATAAGTCACTAGCATTAGCGGGGCTTGTGGAAACACAGACCCAAAAATAATGTATTCATTTAACTCTAATGAACTCTGTGAATCTACTGCTAACAAATTTTAAGCCCAAGCATTGATTCAGCATCTAGAATACTCAATAGGGAGATATTTTTTCTTTGCATGGGTCGTCTACCAATGGGAAGGTCGGCAGATCGATCAACGGCCCTTATACGATTTGCCCTGATGCATCCATTGGAGTGTGAGTGTGTGTGAATGTTAGATAAAAGTGCTTATGTATATATATAAATATATATGCACTTTGAGTGCTCAGAATTGAGTAGAAGGCTGCTATACCAGTAGCAGACCACTTATTTATAAGTAACCTTCAGTTCCTCTGATTGTTTTTCCACTTCACTTGTTCTTTGTCTGTTGAAAACAAAGGCTATAATTTGCACTTCAGTGGTCATAACAACAACGATCTGTAAAAGTGCCATGTATCATATGTGACACTACACAGGACTCCGAGGACAGCTGCCACTCTTCTAGCATCATAACTACAGCTCATGAGCAGACAATCAAGTTGAGGAAGTCGATACTCCAACAGTGGTGTTCACCTGTTTGTCAGTGTGCACACCAGCAAAGAGGAAGGGAAGCTTTATCAGTTTAGAAATCAGCTACAGCTGCCACATCATCTTTTCAAAGTTACTGTTTTTTTCTAGCTTTCAGTTTCAGTTTCTGAGGTCAACGCTGTGAAAGATGAGCTCGCTTTTCCTGTTTACTTTAACCAGTTTGTTTTAGTGGTGACAATGTGTTTAATCAGCCCACGCTGTCACCTCTGCTCTGTCAACACCACCCTCATCTACACAGTGATGCTTACAAAGTAAGGCAGCCTCAGTTCCTCACTCCCCAAGAGGAGCCTGAAGCCAATTTTCACCTCTGGTTCCTTGAAGCCTCCTGTTGCTTCTTCCTCCTGTGACATTATGTGGCATTTTGGATTTCGGTACAAAGAGTCTCTATAAGCTCTGCTAGTTGAAATCTTTTCATCAGAGCCGCTCTGTTTATTTTGCCGATACCTGGGGCAAAATAAATATTCCTGACTATTAGTCTGAACAGTGTTCTGAACGAAGCATAATCTGACTTTGAACTTGCATTTGAAGTCAGGGCTGTGGTGGGCAACTTTCACAGCTGAAAGTTTAAACAACTGAAGGTGCTGTTTACATAGGTGCTCATTCCCTTAACTTACCAAAAGGCTTTTTTTTTTCCGACTGGTAGGAAATTTAATCAGTCAAAAGCTTCAGGATAACCTAGAACTGGAAATCTGAACGTATACATACATATAGAAACAGCTGGAAAGTGTTTCCATTGTGCAGCTAGTATCGGTACACTAATGTTCACTAATTGCAGTCAGTTACTATCTGTTCATGATAAGAGACGCATACTTGCTGGTGCAACATAATGTGCCACACAGTATATGTGACAGCGCTAGTGCTATGTTAACCAAGTTCTCCCCTGAACACCCTGCTCCCTCAAAAGTAGATCAAAGTGGTTCAGCGACTGTGCAGGGCTTCCTGACATGCATGAGAAGAGTTCACTAAGGGCTTACAGCATCTGCAGACTTTTATTATCAAAGTAAGAAACAGGGTGGAAGCAATTTTGACCGCAGTTATATCCATACATATTCACGTTGATACAGGCAATTTACTATTTATGTAGAGAAGAGGAGCAGACACTTTTGTAACTGCGCTGTAAAGGGTTAATGTTACTCTCTCCCCGTGTAAACCACTGATGGTGACTGAAAAGATGAGTCCAGGGGGTACACTGCCCCTTACCCAGTGTCAGTTAAAGAGAGTCTCCAAAATTTAATTGTTCATAATTCAAACATCTTTGCTTATTACCTTACAAAATGGTGAGATGGTTTTTTCTTTAAACATTCATGTTGGAGTTGGCCTAAATTTCTAAATTGTGCATTCTCATTGGCAACTAAGAGGCTCAGTTGTGGGGGAGGATTGGGGAGTGGTGCCATGCAAAAGGCCATGAAATAAATGAGCTTTTTCTCATTCATTTCAAATACCTTAGCTGGTGATCTCTGAGCCACAGACTCTCTTCTTCTACCTCTGAGCTACCTCAAACCCATTGTTCAACTGCATAATGGTTGTTGTGCCTTTTCACTGCTGCCTATTATGACCAGCAGGTCACCAGTGCTTTCATTTCAGTATGTACAATGTAAATGACAGCAGACTGGATGACGGTGGATGTTTGAAACAGGAGGGGGTGGGCTGCCATAAACATTCCTGAAGTGTCTCCTGACTGTGAGGATGTCAGAGTTAAGGGAGAAGCGGCAGACACCCGGCATGCTTCCCAGAGCCTTTCATCTGGGGTTGGGAGGCACCCTTTTCAAGCAACAGCGGGATGAGCCTGCAGCAAAGTACATCCCACAGTTTAAGTCTCACACCATTCTGGCACTGTAGTCACTTATAATGTGTGATGAAGTGATAACACGCAGCCCCAGAAGCTCAACAAAGCAAGTTTATGCCTAAATCCCAGAGTAGTACAGATTCATTAAATAAAATTCACTTTTTAAAGAACAGCAGTTCAAAGCCAATATTAAAACATGGCTTTCAAACTAATTTATGCATCAGCAGTTTTATTATGCAGTCCCTAAAACAGGCTGTGAGAAATTAGCTTGGGCTACTAACAGCGACTGAAGGTTATCAGAGCTCACTCCCACTCTTTGCAAGAATCAGAGAAGTAAGGCAGGGCTTTTAGCTCCGCTCCCATTCAGTGGCATTGTGTTTCACTGTATGTGGAGGCCTGTGGGAGAGATAGCCTCCACTCTTGTCACCCCAGTTATCTGCAATCATAATTGCCCTCCTACTGGCTGCAAAAATGGCTGCTCAGGATTATGACTAAGGTGAAATGAAAGGGCAGAATGAGAACAGAGGATAGAAGGGGTGTTTTATGAGAGCGGGGGGGGGGGGGGGGGGGGCGCTAGCTACCTGACACTATTATGGAGATACAATTTTCATTGATTTTTACTGTCTCTATCAACAATGATCTTATCCTAATACACCAAACAAAAATATGTTTATGCATATGACACAAATGTATATGCATATATTTCTTCAGGCTGTGACTGGATTTCACCCTGCTTTCAAAATAGTTACTAGGAAGTTAATAGATTACCGGACTGTGATGATCTAACATCTGTCCGTTAACTAAAGCTGCAGTTTTAAAAGGCCCAGCAAATAGCATGATAATGTTTCAAGGCACACATGCATTAATATACACACAACGTATCGTGGACGATGATGTGTTCTGAGCGCTTCATGACTGTATCCTCAGATGAGAGCACGTTTGATCTTCAACATCTGCACCCAGCACACCACCTGTAGGCTCTGTTTTTTTTGTAATGAAAGCGTGTCAGCACTCCATGCCTTGTCACCCTTGCCATATTTGAGTCCAATCATCAAGAACAAATGGACTGGGGTTCCCCTTTGACACGATTGTATATGAATTGAGTTTCACACTGCAATAACAGAGTGTGGCTGTCACAGCTTCCCACAGTACAAAAGAACTTGCCTCATCTTAAACATTTCAGAAACTATTGGAACTGGATTCAATTTCATGCAGCTCACCATAAATAACACAATTACTGTGTAACATATAAAATATAATAGAATTACTGCTTAGTGCGCAACATCTTTGGGGGAAAAATATCTAAAAAACAGCTGTTTGCCAACCAAACAGCTTAAATCCTTTGGCACTTGACAAGCAAACACAGTGCTGGCTTTCATGTGCTTTGAACCACACACATTTTACAAAGAACTTAAACTTAACGTCTCCCTGGATGCATTTATACTTTAACATCTAATGTTTAGATGAACCTGATGATGTGTGGCTCGTAGTACTTTTCTAATGTCCTAAAATCTCTCCTCCAAAGAACATCTAACTTGAAGTTTATATGTTACACGCTGCCACTGCTTTCCAGCTTTTTATTTTATTAACTACATTTCTGAATGTAGACCCGCTGTGTGCTCTGTTAGGAGTAGAACAAATGAAACTATAGACATAAACATCTTTTCTTCTCAACTTTAAAGCTGGATTTTTACTTTGCTACTTTCAACAAGGAACGCCCAACAGGAAGTTGCAACAGCTTTACATTGCAGCACACAACAAAGAACAAGAACTGCAGATGACCGTACCCTTTTCCTTTTCAGTAGCTGAAATCATGATTTCTGTTTGTTGAGGACATTTTAATGACTCATATCTGTGTGACCTTTAATCAAGTGTCAGTTTTGTTGAGCCTGAAAAGTCTGTGGCAGGCTGGTAATATTAGCACCTTATGCTAAGTGTAAATTGTACTTTCTGTCACATAGGCCAAAAAAACAGTGAAGCTTAAAGTTAAGGTCACTTGCCAGATTTGTAATCTTGGGTGTGTCAGTTGCTTGCCACAATGTCTGAAAATATAGCACTTTTACATACTTTATTGTCCTTATTTATATTTTTGGATAATAAATCACATTAGAAATTTCGCTTAAAATGTTAAAAACACATGCCTACCCAGAAAAGTACCCACTTATGCATTATGACTTACCAAAGTTTTCTCAGGTTCCTGCTGGGACTCAGAGGAGGACTCCATGGTTGTGTCAAACCAGAGTTAGGCCTGTCAGTGCTGCTCTGAAGACTGCATATCTGTGAAGAAGAAGATGAGATCAGAGACAGGAGGACTAATGTGGACATGTGACTAAAATTCATTTGGGAGTTTAAAAAGTTATTTCTTTCCTTCATTTGCATGTTTCTCAAAGTGTCCTTTCACCTTATGTGGGAAGTCTAGTTTCAAGATTGGACTTATTTTCCGCATTATGCCTACTCATTTTTTTACAAGTGAGAAAAACCTGGTTGTGATGGCCATATAGAAGCAGAACAAAGGCTCTCTCTTATTTTTGCCATTGTATTCTAATGAATCAGAAACCTCCTCACCATCCACCATTGCCCTTTCCACCCAAACAAGGGTGCTATATCTCCAGGCCTTCAATAAACAGCCCGTTTCCAACGCACGTGGGGGAGGATGGAGGATTAGCTTTTCTTTCAGTTCCCTTCCCCAGAGAGCCCTGAAAAATTCATCCTTTCAATACGTCTTTTTCTGTCTGCCTTGAGCTTGTTTTCCCTATAGAAGTGTTGGAGCGTGGCATTGTTTTTAATCTTAATCTATCCAGGGGAAGGTTGTGCTGGTTACCACTTAGCTGCTCCACTGGACCAGATGGGGATTTACTCAAGGGTACATCAGTAGAGTAAGTGTTGTAATGTACTCTTTGGATTTACAGAAACTTGCTACTGCTTATATATTTGTCAAGGAGTGGGGCAAAATATTGATTTGGCAAAATATTGTGAAATGTTACAAATAACAGTGGCACATGATTTGAATAGATTTGCTGGAACGTATGAGTGTTTCTAAATTTCTAGACCACGTCTCTACATCAACCCTTCTTATGAAATTAATGAGGATGTGAATAGAAGTTAGCTAACTTGCACAGACATTATTTACGTAAAAAAAACTGATATCAAACTGTGTGAATAATGTATGATTCTGTTGTTTATTTGTAGGGTTATTTATTCTTGTTCATTCCACAATTAGTGTACTGCATCGTGCATGATTGACTTGCTTTGTATTGCACATTGCAGAATAGTAGTATCATGACAACATTGTTATCATTGATTTCTATGACACCCAATCCTGATATTTAAAGTGGTGGGAGTGGGTTAAAGTGTTTGTGTGGGTGGTTTTATTTTTTTTTATATTTTTTTAGCATTTAACTCATTTAGAGGTAAAAAGTATCAACAATAAGTATCTATACTTATCCACCCAAAATAAATATGCGATTGATGAGGTCAACAACTGCTGTAGCAGTGAAATATTTTTCAGAAATTGTTGTAGTAGATCACATGACTAGATGCAACACTGACATTTTTAATGACATTAATAAAAAAAATGTAATTAATATGGACTTGTCTAACTAACTCTTATCTGCAATTCATCCCTAAATGGAAAACCTTGATATCGGTTTGCTTTCCACTTTGTCACTGTATCCATGCAAAATATTTAAAAACAATAATAATAAAGTCTTGCTCCATTGTATTCAGCTGTGATGCTACTGTTCGTTAAATCCTGAACATCAGTTCCTGAACAAGCGAGACCATCTGGTTAATTACACCACGCTTTTGGGGAGATGATTTTTTTTTCTTTTTTTTTTAAAATATCAGTCACTTACACCGATTGCCGTTTTATGTTGATATGTTAATGTTATGAATCTGTTGGCCCCACCTGAAAGAACACCTGAACACACTATGGCCAGTGGGACACACGTTTTTCTGAAGCATAGCCCTCTTTATAGGCTGATGGTCATTTTAGAAATGATTCCTTCGTTAATAAGAACTGATAGAGTTTTCACAAAGTTTGCTTCATTATCTGTTTACTTTTTGGCATATTTCAGACCAGAATACAGAACAAAATGACTGAGTTTGTATCAGAGGTTAGTGAGGGTGGTCTCTGCCTATGCAGCAACCTATGGAAAGATGCCAAAACTATTTTAATGATTATCAAACCACATTTTATTGATATATACTGAGGTATCAGTATATAGGGAAGAGGTCATCAAAATATAGGGGGAAAAGACTCAAATATATTTTATTCATAAAATTTCCCCCCAAAATGACATATGACAGAATTTTTAATTAAATCTCCATATGTGGACATCTGCAGTCAAATCCATTTTGTACAGGATGTACTGCAGATTTTTAGCAGCAGCACATGAAACGTCATCGCACACACCCGCTATTCAGAATGTCCCAGGACAGACAGCACCAACCATCTCTTACAATTCTGGGTTTTATATTGTTCCAATAGCCAGTGGGTGACATCATCCATAGTTACAACCAGTTATACAGTCTGTGAGTGCTTTATTTATTTATTGAGAAAACTGTCTGATCACATTCTTAACTGGATATATAAAGGTTAAAGATTACAATTTGATGTGTCCCTGCCTGAGAACAGTAATCAGACCATTCATCAAGAACAATCAAAGCTCAAAAGTGTGGAACAAATGCCTTCTGAGGACATAAAAGGACAGTTTCAAGCCCAATGTTAGTGAGCCAGATTAGTGAGAAACAGAATTGTGTGTAGGAAATGTTCAGGAAATCCCAAAGGCTTTCAAAAGGTGGTGCACTGCTTCATTACAGGTAATATCATAAGCATAGAATACAATTTTATTTGACCCAATTAACCACTTCCCCACATAAGCCAGCAGTTTTAGATAAATAATCACAGACTAAAAAAAGTGCTTTTTCCTACTAACATTTTGGCAAAGTCAAGTGAGCGGCTGCCAATTTTAAACCACGTTTCCTTATGAAGGTGCCAAGAGGAGAGATGAAAAAAGTACCAGGAAGGAAGGAGTCAAGGAAACGCAAATAGTACCCAATATCAGACCGAGGACAAGAAAACAGCCAGAGTACAACACGGTCATTAAATCCCACCACCAGTCGTTCAACCAATGAGACGCTCCAATGCTTCGACAGCCTCAGTTCCAGCCAGCACACACACTTCATGTGGCCTCAATTCTCAAGGACCCATCAAGCTGAGACAGATGCTTTCCACTCGTTGTCAAAGTCAGCTTTAGAAATCAGCACATGACTCAGCTGGGAGCAGCAGAGGTAGGAAGAATTATTAGAAATATCAGAATGTTCTATAGCAGTGTGTAGGAGGGTTTTTTCTCTATTGTGATGATTGCTAACACTTACTGCTATTACATAGTCTGAAGCAGTAACAGGAATGGTGACAAAATTTCCCTCTGGGGTACATAAAATGTCAAATACAGTTGGCATTTTGACACTGACTTACATTTTCAGTTGATACATTCTCAATTCAACATACGCCTAGCCCATCTTGGGATTATTAAATAAACAATAGCTTTTTATTTGCCCTAGATTTGTTCATGTTGGGCCACGTAATACATCATTATACTAACTACTTTTTGTTTTGTTTTTTTATATGGTGAGTTTGCTGGAATAAGGAAGCCATATTGTTAAATATGAGCAAGTCCCTGTACCTAGAGTAACCTGGTGAAAGTGGACAACGGGAGACTTTGCACTGTGGCACTCAGTGCATGGCTACTCATGGCTATGTAAAAGCTGGCACTATAAAGAATCCCCATCCAATTTCAACTTTGCATTAGTATTCTTTCTGCTAACAATACTTGTTAACAGTATTACTTACTGCCTGATAATTATTATTATCTTCAGTTAACAGCATGTCAAATTGCAGATTTATTAGAGTCAATTAATAAAACAGAAGGCACGCCAATGACAGGAACTTAATCTTCTGCTTCTATTTTCTGGACTTCAGAATCAGAATCAGAATCAGAATACTTTATTGATCCCTGGGGGAAATTATTTTTTGTTACAGTGCTCCATTTTAAACCAACATTAAGACAAGACAGACAATACGCTAACTAAGAATAGTACAATATATACATATATATACATACATACATACATAAGTCACTTATAAATAAATATTTGGAAAAGAAACATGTGTAGTTGTAGCAGCAAACAGTGTGTTAAGTGGATGCGTTGTACAGGGAGATGGCCACAGGCAGGAATGATTTCCTGTGTCGTTCAGTGGTGCTTTTCGGTAATCTCAGTCTCTCACTGAACGAGCTCCTGTGACTGACCAACATGTCATGGAGTGGGTGGGAGGTGTTATCCAACATTGTCTTTATCTTGGACAGCATCCGCCTCTCCGACACCACCTTGAGGGAGTCCAGCTCCATCCCCACAACATTGCTGGCCTTACGGATCAGTTTATTAAGTCTGTTGGCATCTGCGACCCTCAGCCTGCTCCCCCAGCATGCAACAGCATAGAGGATCGCACTGGCCACCACAGACTCATAGAAAATCCTCAGCATTTTCTGGCAGATGTTGAAGGACCTCAGTCGCCTCAAAAAATAGAGACGACTCTGGCCCTTCCTGTAAAGTGCTGTGGTGTTTTTAGCCCAGTCCAGTTTATTGTCAATGTGTACTCCAAGGTATTTATAGTCCTCCACAATGTCAACACTGACCGTCATATCGTTTGCTGGCACTTGTTTCAGTTGGACCACAGCAGTCTGTGAGCAAGGAGCTATGCATCATTGCCAAAGATAGAGGGCAAACACAGAGGGAATCCTAAAATTGTGGCTTGGCAGCGGGCCCCAAAACAAAGCCAGAAATACAAGCAGGGTTGGGCTTTTTTTCCCCACAGACCCCCCAAAAATGATAGTGTTGCATATTTTCAAACACTACAGAGGCTAACTGTTGGTTTTACAAGGTACTTCCAATATGATGAGGTTCTTAAAGAAAATCACTAGGATGAAATACCACTGATGTCCTTCATAGTTGGATGTGTCCCTCATACAGTTGATATGACGGTACAGTCATGGGAAAAAGAACATTTTCAAAAGACTATGCAGTCCTGTTCTTGAATCGTTTCTTTCCTAGTTCTTATCTTGTAGATTTGCTGCTGTGTTTGCATGATAGTCTCATTTGACTCTAGAATACTAGAGTTCATGGTAAACTCAATAACTGCAAGGTGCCCTGGTCCTGTGGCTGCAAAACAAATCCCAATCATTACCCATGGTCAACATGCTAGGCAGTTGGCATCAGACATTTGTGCTGATGTGCTGTGTTCAGTTTTTGCTGTGGTGGCAAAACATCTCTACTCATCTCGTCTGGTTGTCCAGATTCAACCTTGCAAACCTAAGCAGTGCTGCCATCTTCGTTTTAGAGAGCAGAGGCTTTCGTCTAGCAGTTCTTCCAAACAAGTCATATTTTTCACTACCGCTTCTTTTGCTTCTTTAATTTCTAAACATTGCACCGTGTGACCTTTGGTGTAAATTTCCAATCCCAATGTCCCAAAGCTAAGCTGGTTGTATTGATGTTGCTGTCCACTGTCCAAAGGTGAGACAGCTCTCTGACATCTGGGGAGGCACATTTACACTGCTGTCACTGCTGAATACTTGGAAAATGAATGCCAATGGTTAAGTGACTCATACAAGTCTACCATGCTAGCTGAGAGAAACCATGTGACTATGTCATAAGTTGGGTGCTGATATTTCAGAATTCAAACAGCAAACCACAGAACAAAAAGTTTTCATATTTTAATTTTCTTTACTTATGCTTTTAGCATGTACAGCACTTTGTGAACTCTGGTTTTATGTTAAAGTGCTTTATAAATAAAGGTGGTATGGTATGGTATATTCAGTTTTTTGATGATGGGTTTAATCGCTCCATTATTTAAAAAAAAAAATTGGATTCACCGTTTGTTCATGATAGTAATGCTTTATCAAAACCTTATTATTTAAATGCTCAAAGATTAAATTATTCAGAATATAAAATACATATAAAAAGGAAAAATACTAATCCATGAAAAAAGGAGGAGGAAAATAAGAAAAATGGCAGATGTCATTTCTGGGATGGCAAATATTGTCATCTGCCATCCCAGAAAGTGATGAGGCCTGTGTAACATCGTAGACTCAGCTGTTAACTCATATTGCACAATAATAAATCTGAATAATTAAACCAGTTATAGTATTTCTGGACCAGACTGGGGAGGCTGTCAACCTTTATTTTTAAGAAAGACATTTTTGAGCAATAACTGAGCAAACAAATCGATATCGAGCTGCAAAACATATTTCAGCTTTACAATAAAGCCTAATTTAGCAGAAATACAACAATAAAATACAAATTAGTCTAACATTACGAATAGGGGTAAATAATTAAAATCTTTTACTACAATACTGTTATTGCCAACAAAATGGTATAATTGTGAAATGGAGAGGGTGGGGGGGGGGCAACGATTTAGGAGAGTCCAATTTACCCGCACAATCCACCAATATTAAACCAGTCTGTCGGTATTGGAATTTATCAACCAGTAAATGAAAATCGGAAAACTACATTACTGACAGCAAAAACAGTGTTGATACACAGTTTGGTCTGTAGGTCTCCTGTAGACGAGACCTATGCTCGAAACTCTACAAACACAACAACAGAGTTGGGCAAAGACTAAATAAGTAAGTAAAGAATGGCGCACAATAAATGTCAGGGGAGTTTACATTTCTTGAATATGGAAGGGAAAAAAGATATCTGCAAATATACTGTTAAACCACCAAATATCGGTATCGGGATTAAAAACCCTATATCGGTTAGACTGCAATAGCGCGAGTCTTAGTATCATAGGTTGATAAGAAATGAAACCTCTAGCAGGCTACCAGCTTTGAGTAAAGTACAATTTCTTATTGTTTAGATGTTTCCTGTACGAATCCTGTGTATGCACCGAAATCACCGATTCATCTAAATAAACTACTGGCACCTGCACCGACTCCACAGGTGCCATGTACATCATTTGGCTAAGGCATCCAAACAACCAGCAATTGCTAATAAAAGTCATCCAGCTGCTCAACTGTTATTGGATCCAGTGTCTTAATCTCAGTGAACCTATATTATTATATTATACTATATAAATTTGAATGCACCCTTTATTACAATATTACACACTAATTGCTGCTTCACAGTAGTAGAAGGACTCCACACTACTGAGAAATCATTCAGTACAGACATGTTGAACTCTGCACACATCAGCTTTTTAAAGCTAAAATAGCCCAAGTCTGTGTCAGACTGAAAGAGAATAAAATCATGTAGGCCAAAGAGTGACTAACATTAAACATGTAGGCACAGGCAAATGAGAATCCAGCACTTCACTCTGTCATTGTTCTTCCCCTTAGTGAGAACAGAAATACTTAAAATTCTGACAGTGTACCTGTGAAAATACAGAGAATGAAAGATAAAAAGCAGCATCTGTATTGGGCTATGAAACTAATAGTAACTTTGCACCAATAAATATCTGTCAGCCTTTCCTGTAGCACAGATTAAATCTTATCCATAAACAAAACCAATCTTATAAATATAAGAAGCCTTTAAATAGCACCTCTGTGTCCACATTTGAGTAGTTTAAACTCTTTTAAAGGTTCGACTCTAAAGGATGCGCAAGCTGATCTAACAACGAAGAAAAAGACAGGAAAATGGTGTTTACACCTCAGGTTGACACACTAGGAAGACCTGGCTAAAAATATTCTTCAGTTTATTTCAGATTTTAGATCACCCTCCCCTCAGACAGCTCAAAATAATATGATGCGTGTCGAGTAACTACTTGTCTTTAAAGAGTCTCGGTATGCACTTTCAGTTTCTGTTAAACAGTTTGTGTCACCGATGTCAACTTTAATACCCATTTGTCTGACACAGTCTGCGTTTGTCCCTCAAAAGGACAAGTTCTGAGTTTGCAGTAGCAGCACTACTGAGTTATAAGGTCCATTAAGTTAATTTGCATTTGCTTTACCTTTATGTTAAGATAGTAGTCTGTGATACCATGGGTGCAGTGGGTTGCATGTTAGGACAGACAAATGTGCAAAGAGAGGATGCTCTCTAGATTGTTAAAATAAATATCTTTAAAGCCAACCTGAATCTTTCAATAGATGAACAGACATAATCCGATTTATGCCAAAGTGCCTCACACACACAGACTCATGAGGTGAAAATACCAGCCACTCCATCACAGCTAGTATTCAGAGCATCCAGAGCTGTAACTTCACTCCAGACTTTTTTTCTTTCTATAATCATCGCAATTACTCGTGGGAGAAAAACGTGAAGCACCATCATCAAGTGTGTGTCCTTGCATGAATAAAAGGCTTCTGGATACAACAAGGAGACTCAGCATCAGTAGTATAGATTTATCTGCTCTGTAACAGCAGCATGTGGATGGGAATGCTAAAGAATGCTCCTAGAGTGTCAAGGAGACTGTGGTGACCTCACAGCGTTAAGTGTGATTATGGGAGAAACACTGCGGCTGCCTCAGTCTGGCTCATAATAGGCAGAATAAACCATCCCTGCTACAGAGACAGGGAGAAAAATCACAGAGAGAACAGAGCCACGAATCCACTACTGAGCTGCACAAAAAATGTGTATGACGCATGCAGCTTCAGTCAAATAATGTGTGTCTGTTTGTGTGCGATACCTCTTGCATAACAGAAACAGGAGAGATGATATGAGGCAGAGATGCCGGCACATTCAGCTTAAGGTTGCAATCATTCTACAGTATATATGGAAGGATCACTAGGGAACAGACATCACTGGGGAAGTGCAGAGGCTACAGAGATGAGTGATAACCTTGTGACCCTAGAATAACCTTTAAAGAAGAAAAAAAAAAAGTGCAACCTGAAGATCCTAATCATTGTTTCTGCACGATCGCTGCTATCAGCAGCTTCATCTAAACGTGGAAAATCATCAGCTACCTCTATTCTGAAACTGGACAAATTCTGAGAAACTAGCTGGTATCAGACCACGTCATCAAGCTGTAGTGAGATGTGACCTCAGTACATCAGAATCTGATTTTAACAGAGCCATTCTACATATACAGAGATAACGAGATGAGGTTAATACACGCAGGAACATAACAGAATACATTTATCCTCGTGACATGCAGGTAAACTGAAACGGACAATCGGTGTGCTTGTTCTGAATCTGAATTCTGAACAAGCACACAGGGAACCACACCGATGCAGCATGCACGTGTGCTACACGACAACAGCGGAGCTGAATGGAGGACCTACCTCATGCGGCTCGCGCAGCAGAAAGCACCATCGCATTCACAACACAGCTTCTCAGAGACGGAGAGAGAGAGGCAGAGAGAGAGAGACATGGAGGTGACATCACCATATTTCTCTCCGTCTTGCTCTGAAATGTAGGCTAGTGCTGCAGGGCTGCCGGTGTCAGCAGCAGAGCAGCAGTGAGAGCTTCCTCTGTGCGTGCGAGTGCAATGACAGAGAAGAAGAGTCCGCTCTACGGAAGCTACGACTGCTGCATGTGACTTAAATATACTCAAGGGTCACAATACTTAATACCAAAGTATTAAAAATACCTGTGTAAGAAGTGCATCTGAATCAACTGAAAAGCAAATACACAAAATCACAGGTACACCCAGTCTGACTCATGAACATTCACTATCCAGCAGGTGGCTTCTACGTTTATTATTATTATTATTATTATTATTATTATTAGGGCCGTTCGATATAACGATATATATCGGATGACGATATAAAAACATCTATCGTATCATTTTACGCTATCATTTGTTTCGTGGTGTCATAAAATAAACTGTTTACGGCAATCATGGTTTTGATGGTCACTGTAGTGGCTATATTAATTTCTTAAAGTTCTCTCTTTCTCTTATATTTAATATAACCACACTATATTAAGCGGACAGACAAGCACCTGTTTTTATGCGTTGTCGTTAGCAACAACGACGGTAACACCATCGCCTGTCCGCTTGTTTAATTTCCACATAAACCTTTCACAATAAAGCTCAAGATCCTGTTGAGACTTTTCAAAATAAACTGAATCACGTGAAAGAGTATGCAGTGTTTATGGATGAGAAGCAAAAAAGAGCCGTCAGGTGCTAAAAAATAAACCTTAGACTCAAACGTTAGAACAGGCTTCTCCCCGCAGCACGCTGTGTAATAAATACTCACAAAGAAAACGGCGTCCGTTACAACTTATGTCTAAAAATGCATCGTTTTATGGATCGGTTGAAACACTCGACTCCAGCTACACGACGTCCAGCTGGAAACACTTCATCAAGTCGAGCTGCCCGAGATTCACAGAATTTACAGAAAATGTTACATTTTTGTGATTTATTGGGACGATATATCGGGAGATGAGATTTTGGTCATATCGCACAGCCCTAATCATCATTATCATTATTATTATATATGCTCTTCATATGAAAAACCTTGCTACACACATTAGATAGCACCATGTACCCCTACAGTAAAGCTGCCAAGTGAAAAAGTCAACAGAATCAGAATATTGTATTCATCACTAAGGAAATTATCTAAAGCAACAAATGCTAGAATTAGAAGAAGATGCAGCTTCAAATTGTTCAGTAATTTCTCCCTGTTCCTGAAGCCACGAGTGACATTATTTATAATAACTTGTATTGGTGTTATTACAGCTGTGTTATTGAAAATAGCAAATTCTGAAAAAAGAAAGTCACCTACAAACAGCAAAGGAAAAGGACCCGGACAGCAGCATTTTAAAAAATGTTCCTCTTGGGGAAGATGCCAAGAAATCATTTTATAGGTTTCATAGTTCTATACTTACGAATAAAAAGAAACCCAGCAGTTAACAAATCATAGTGGTTGAAAATATTTTTCGTTATCCACATCAACATCTGCTGCCCCATGTGTGAGTGACAAGAGAAGCTCAAACCTCCGGTAAAGTGATACTCCTATTACCAAGCCTTTCACTTTGGGTAAGCAGTGTTGAGGTAAGTCAACAACTCCACTGTGTAATCTAATGTTACCAACAGCCACCGTGAAGGACATGTTGACAGGGGTGATTAACTTAGTAATATCAAGTGACTGGTGTACACAAGCCAGAATTTCATTCTAATATCCTTTCATTTTACCACAACACTGAAATAGGTGAGTGTCATAGTGATGAAAGATGTCAGTAATATTCACCATTAGTTGTTCAAGTTGAGCTTGATCTTTAGACGAAAAGATTCACAGTTGCATTTATTTTGAGCTGATATTGTTCAGCTTTGGTAGAGTGTATGTGTGACAACAATAATAGGAAAAATGCATTAATTCAACATCTAACATCTTTCTTTTGTTACCAGATATTTCAATATTTTAAACTTTAAAAGAAAACTACACTTTGGGTAAACGTTCAGGTTTCTCCTGTCCCCCTGTGTTATATGTGGCTACTTTTTACCTGCATTTTGACACCAGTCTCATCTTCACGTTGATACTTTGGGTGTCAGGTCATTTTTGAACATGCCATTTGTCGAATGGAGAAACAACATTGGTGTTCATGTTCTTTAGTTGTACTCATGTGCTAGGTGCATTTTTGTCTTTAGCAATTGATAACACCCTTTGGAAATAAAAAAAAAAAAGAGCATTATGGTTAACAATAAACACTCATTCATATTTGACTGGGTATTTCCAGAGCAAAACTACACTACAAAAGACCCACACGGATCACCAGAGCTGGCTATAATGACTTCACAATTGTTCTTCTAATTTCCTGGCTAAGTGGATTCAGCTTTCACCCAGAAGCCCCTCACAGGTAATACAATCTTGTGTCTCATCGCATTAAAATAAATCTTCCCAGTCTTGCCCTTATGTTGTGTTTATACACCAGCCTTTCATATGTCTGAACCCCAAAAGCTCTGCCCTGGTGTTTGCTAATTTTGGAAGAATTCTGTGGGAATCTCGTGGACACAGAGAAATAACACAGTTGGTTTGGATATTTTAAGATTAACGTCTCAGTGCTCTGGGTACTAAAAGTGTATGCACAGCATGCAGGATGTGTGTGTGTTTGAGTGTACTGGTCCAGCTGTGGGGGGAACAAGCTGCTCACAAAAGCACCCAGCTGTGTGCTTCCTGAGGGAAGAACAGTCAGGTCAGAGCTGAGGTCATGACGATTCTACATGTGCAAAAACCATACCTCAGCCCTGTAGATGAAATGTCAACAGACAACAGATCAAATGGTAAACTGTAAGAGGAAATTTGATTATTTTATCCATAGCACCTGAGAGCATCCTGAGGGCACCAGCTATTTTTAGCAAACAGAGCCATTCAGCATTGTTGACCTCTGTAGCCCTGTGACACATTTTTCAGTGAATTTACATAATTAAGTCGGAGCAACTTCATGACCTGTATTGTTCTTATGCTTGTCTGAGTGTTGTTTCCCTGAAGGGGTAAACAGTCTGGCTTCTATAACATTACACAAATTCTCTGGAAACTTTATCAAATACCATTAAAGGGCCAGAATTTTCATCAGTTATTACAAAAAATAAATTAAGAAAAAAAATTAAAACCTCCTTAAATAGGAGGAATTAATGAGCTGAATTACACAACTGTGTGGAGCAACAGTAACAGAAATTCGAGGGAATCTTCAGGACCTGATTTGACGCACAAATACTTTTATCAGATTCACAACTAAATATTCCACAAAAGTTCAAAATGAAATTAACCTGAACAATTTCCTGATGTATTAAAACCTTAACACACAATTAACTCTCATTCTGAAAGGATGTAAAAATTAAAAACATAAAAGCACATGACAATCACGTTTTTTCCTACACAGACACTTTCACTGGGTCCAGATAATGGTCACTCAACTCCATTCAGTGACTCGTTTTAATTCATTTTTTTAATATGGTGCCAAATTACAACAGTCCCTTCAATGCGCTTTATATTATAAGGACCCTACAATAACAAAAGAGAAAAGCCCAATATTGAAACAACCCTATATGACCAACCACTTGGCGATAGTGGGAAAGAAAAACACCCTTTAACAGGAAAAAGACCTCCATCAGAGGTTCAGGGGGTGGCAGCCATCTTCTGCGACTGACTGGGGGTGAGGGGAGGGAGACTGAACAAAGGAAAATGAACACTACCTTGACAGCTTAGCTATTACCAATCACATTTACCCAGCCTTTCCAGTCTTGTGTTTCCCTATTGACACAGTGGGCGGGTCGCTGTTGCAAGGGCCCTCGATATCAGTGAGTCTTTTTTTATTTCACAGCCAAACCAAATCAAACTCCAGCTACAGTTCTTGGTCTACTCCAGAGGTCGGCTGTGAGATCTGCTGAGTTAACCAGTCTAAAGGGAATAGCATGGTTGTGCACTCGTGCTGCACACTGTTTTGCAGAATGTCTTTCACATGTTGTAACTGTTACGCTCACCAGGGTGAAGTGTCAAAATATGTGGGACTACATTTAGTGAGCTATTCCAACCAAAGCTATAACATACGGACCTGAGTGTCAGTAAAAACTCATACTCTGTCCAATACAGCCACTGTGTATGTTTCTCATGCTGCTTTTTTTTTTTTTTTTAATCTTTGATGTTTACTTCTTCCCATTCTTGAACCGCTTCCATTGCTTTCTTTCCTGTCCACTTTCAATCATTCAGCAATCTGCACCCTTTGTGTTTAATTCACACCAAAAATCTACCATGTGTAAACAAACACAAACACAACTATGAACTAGGGCTGCCACAAACGATTATTTTGATAGTCGACTAGTCAGATTATTTTTGCGATTAGTCGACTAATCAGATCATCATCCATTGGACGTACAGCGTACAGCTTATTGCACCAGCAGCATCTGCTCTTATATAACTATCATTAGCTTACAGCCTATTAGTGTTTAAGGTGCTAACTAAAAATAAAGACAAGATGATAGTTTATTAAATTTTAATGAAATTTTCAGATTGTTTTGGTGAAGTTTAATAAACTCCTTGCTATCTAAAATATAACAGGACACCGGAGTAAATTCTGGAGCATCTCACACTTCTGATAATCAGCTGTCTGCTTGACGTTTATTCAGCTGTGTAAAAACTATAACTTTAATCTCAGCCAAACCGAACAAATAAAATACTAAAAAAAGCCAAACAATAACATTTTTAAGTTATCTAAGTGACTTATATATCATGTTTAATCTGAGTAGTGAAAGACGGCGGTGGGTTTGAAAACGACTTGATAAACTGAGCAGATATTTGAGGTTTACACAGCTACATTCCTGCCTGAAAATATGTTAAATGTTTATTTTGTGACCCAGAAAGATAACAGGAGTAATATTAAAACTAATTAAAGCTGCAAGCAGCGTTATGAGGGCCCTCGCACCCCCGGCGCGTCGAGCCACGCCCAACACCTAAAACCAGCACCTCCGATCTCATGTCACATTGATGGAATTCATGCATTTAACCACCAGCTAACATTTCAACTCATTCATTCATGATTTGTTAGTCGTTCCACTAGGTGGCGCTCTAACCCTTATGCACAAATGGCATAACAAACATTTCCGAGCTCGAGTCTCATCACGCCTATGAGCTTTGGGAGAGATTGGACATTGTGTTTTTGAGAGACAGCAGATTACTGCTTTTTGGCGAGTGATTCAAACTCTAAGTGCCACCATAACCACCCCGTTTCACTGAACGTAAAAAGCTTCGCAATTTAACATCACAAAGGTCTTTAGATTCCACACACTGGAGATTGGTTCAATATGATGAAATCCCTTGGAGGAGTTCGTCAAAGAACGGTGCCTGGAAAGAGGGGAAAATGTTGCCAAAATTGCACATTAATTTTAAAATGGCTGACTTCCTGTTGGATTTTGGATATTGCTCCAAGAGACTTTTTTGTACATCTTGATATCTCCTATAAGCTTACCAGGTTTCAGACTCATACATAAAACACAGAGCTGGGGCTGTGGTTTTGAAATTTTGTAGGGGGCGCTGTGGAGCCATTTCGCGCTATTCAATAAAAATGATCACATGACAACAAAGCCTTCATCCATTTGGAGGGGTGTGCTAAATTTAAAGCCTCTATATACTATCGAAGCCCCTCAAAAGCCACTTCATCTTTCATGGTGGACCGCGTTGCCACCAGGGTGCGCCGTTCAGTTTAAAGTCACAATTTTTGCACTGAAGCATCACGAGGGACTGATGTTGATATTCACCGCTTTTGAGGTGGCCACGATGAACCTGTGAAAATCAGTACAACAAAATTAAAGCCATGACATTTCCTGTTGCCACTAGATGGCGCTGTACGTATTCCCGACAATGGGCACATCAATCTGTTCAGGGCGGGTCTGACATCATGCCTGTAAAGTCTGGTACTGAACAGACTGGATTTCATTGAGTTATACTAATTTGTTTCTTCATGGCGTGACATCAAAGTTCGCCATGCTGCTGGGGTCACACCCTTTTGCGAAAAGTCACAGTTTTCACTGTAACCCAAGACCAACTCCTTAAGGCTTTCCTGGAGAAATTTGAGGCTGCAGGTGTCACCCATCACTATACTGTACCCCAAAGTGTAAAACATGACATTTCCTGTTCCCACTAGGTGGCGCTGTCCCTGGTGTCAAATATGGCAGTTGAAATATGTTCAGGGGTGGAGCCTTATCATATGTGTTCACTTTGGTCAAGGTCAGAAAATGTATGACAAAATGAGAGGCAATAAGATTTTCATGGCGAGTCATCGAAATTCGCCATGGCGCCACGGCCTCATAGTATTGTGAAAACTCAAAAGCTCCGCAATTTAACATGGCCCAGGTGTGTAGTTGACACTGACCAAAGATGAAGCTTATACAACCAAATCCCAAGGAGGAGTTCGCAAAAGTTCGAGGCATGGAAATGGCAAAATTAGAGCCAAAATGTCACCTTCTCTTCCAAATGGCGGACTTCCTGTTGGGTTTGCATCAATGGGCCCACAGACTTTTTTGTTCGACTCGGCATGATACACATGTGTGCCAAATTTCATACATGTAGCTGAAACGATATGGTCGTAGGGCTGCATTTAACAAGGCATAGGTGGCGCTGTAGAGCCATTTCCCAGTGCTCATATGTAAAACCATTAAAATACAAAATTTTTCACCAGACCTGGCATGTGTGCAAAATTTCATGAGTTTTTGAGCATGTTTAGGCCCTCAAAAAGGCCCTTGTTTTGCCTGAATAATAATAATAATAATAATTAAAGCTGCAAGCAGCGTTATGAGGGCCCTCGCACCCTGGCGTGTCGAGCCACGCCCAACACCTAAAACCAGCACGTCCGATCTCATGTCACATTGATGGAATTCATGCATTTAACCACCAGCTAACATTTCATTTGGTTCAACCATGAGTATAGTCGTCCCACTAGGTGGCGCTCTAACCATTATAGACAAAGGGCATAACAAACATTTCCGAGCTCGAGTCTCATCACGCCTGCGACCTTTGGGAGAGATTGGACTTTGTGTCTTTGAGTGACAGCAGATTACTGCTTTTTGGCCAGTGATTGAAACTCCACGTGCCGCCATGACCACCCCGTTTCCTTGAACGTAAAAAGCTTCGCAATTTAACATCACAAAGGTCTTTAGATTCCACACACTGGAGAATGGTTCAATATGATGAAATCCCTTGGAGGAGTTCGTCAAAGTATGAAGCCTGAAAAGAGGGGAAAATGTCGCCAAAATTGCACATTAATTTTAAAATGGCTGACTTCCTGTTGGATTTGGGATATTGCACCAAGAGACTTTTTTGTACATCTTGATATTTTCCATAAGCTTACCAGGTTTCAGACTCATAGATGAAACACAGAGCAGGGGCTGTTGTTTTGAAATTTTGTAGGGGGCGCTGTGGAGCAATTTCGCGCTATTCAATGAAAATGATCACATGACAACAAAGCCTTCATCCATTTGGAGGTGTGGGCCAAATTTCAAGCCTCTATAAACTTGCAAGCCCCTCAAAAGCCACTTCATCTTTCATGTTGAACAGCGTTGCCACCAGGGTGCGCCGTTCAGTTTAAAGTCACAATTTTTGCACTGAAGCATCACGAGGGACTGATGTTGATATTCACCGCTTTTGAGGTGGCCACGATGAACCTGTGAAAATCAGTACAACAAAATTAAAGCCATGACATTTCCTGTTGCCACTAGGTGGCGCTGTACGTATTCCCGACAATGGGCACATCAATCTGTTCAGGGCGGGTCTGACATCATGCCTGTAAAGTCTGGTACTGAACAGACTGGATTTCATTGAGTTATACTAATTTGTTTCTTCATGGCGTGACATCAAAGTTCGCCATGCTGCTGGGGTCACACCCTTTTGCGAAAAGTCACAGTTTTCACTGTAACCCAAGACCAACTCCTTACGCCTTTCCTGGAGAAATTTGAGGCTGCAGGTGTCACCCATCACTATACTGTACCCCAAAGTGTAAAACATGACATTTCCTGTTCCCACTAGGTGGCGCTGTCCCTGGTGTCAAATATGGCAGTTGAAATATGTTCAGGGGTGGAGCCTTATCATATGTGTTCACTTTGGTCAAGGTCAGAAAATGTATGACAAAATGAGAGGCAATAAGATTTTCATGGCGAGTCATCGAAATTCGCCATGGCGCCACGGCCTCATAGTATTGTGAAAACTCAAAAGCTCCGCAATTTAACATGGCACAAGGGTGTAGTTGGCACTGACCAAATATGAAGGTTATGAAATCAAACCCCAAGGAGGAGTTCGTCAAAGTTCGAGGCATGGAAATGGTAAAATCAGAGCCAAAATGTCACCTTCAATCCAAAATGGCGGACTTCCTGTTGGGTTTAGGACATTGCCATAATAGACTTTTTTGTTCGACTCTGAACATTATATAGGTGTACCGACTTTCAAACTTGTAGGCCATACCCATACCGGGGGCTCGCGTTTTTCATTTTTCTAGGTGGCGCTACTGAGCTAATTTTCCCTGGCCATGTCTGAGAACATTAAAATACGTAAATTTTCACCAGACCTGACGCGTGTGCAAAATTTCATGAGTTTTCGAGCATGTTTAGGCCCTCAAACGGCCAATTCATTTGCCGAAATAATAATAATAATAATAATAATAATAATAATAAACAGAGCAATTACAATAGGGCCTTCGCACTATCAGTGCTCGGGCCCTAATTAAAGCTGCAAGCAGCGTTATGAGGGCCCTCGCACCCCATCGCGTCGAGCTACGCCCAACACCTACAACCAGCACGTCCGATCTGATGTCACATTGATGGAATTCATGCATTTAACCACCAGCTAACATTTCAACTCATTCATTCATGATTAGTTAGTCGTTCCACTAGGTGGCGCTCTAACCATTATGTACAAATGACATAATAAACATTTCTGAGCTCGAGTCTCATCACTCCTATGAGCTTTGGGAGAGATTGGACATTGTGTCTTTGAGTGACAGCAGATTACTGCTTTTTGGCGAGTGATTGAAACTCCACGTGCCGCCATGACAACCCCGTTTCCCTGAACGTAAAAACCTTCGCAATTTAACATCACAAAGGTCTTTAGATTCCTCACACTGGAGATTGGTTCAATCTGATGAAATCCCTTGGAGGAGTTCGTCAAAGAAGGGTGCCTGGAAAGAGGGCAAAATGTTGCCAAAATTGCACATTCATTTTAAAATGGCTGACTTCCTGTTGGATTTGGGATATTGCTCCAAGAGACTTTTTTGTACATCTTGATATCTCCTATAAGCTTACCAGGTTTCAGACTCATACATAAAACACAGAGCAGGGGCTGTGGTTTTGAAAGTTTGTAGGGGGCGCTGTGGAGCCATTTTGCGCTATTCAAGGAAAATGATCACATGACAACAAAGCCTTCATCCATTTGGAGGTGTGTGCTAAATTTAAAGCCTCTATATTCTTTCCAAGCCCCTCAAAAGCCACTTCATCTTTCATGTTGAACAGCGTTGCCACCAGGGTGCGCCGTTCAGTTTAAAGTCACAATTTTTGCACTGAAGCATCACGAGGGACTGATGGGGATATTCACCGCTTTTGAGGTGGCCACGATGAACCTGTGAAAATCAGTACAACAAAATTAAAGCCATGACATTTCCTGTTGCCACTAGGTGGCGCTGTCCGTATTTCCGACAATGGGCACATCAATCTGTTCAGGGTGGGTCTGACATCATGCCTGTAAAGTCTGGTACTGATCAGACTGGATTTCATTGAGTTATACTAATTTGTTTCTTCATGGCGTGACATCAAAGTTCGCCATGCTGCTGGGGTCACACCCTTTCGCAAAAACTCACAGTTTTCACTGTAACCCAAGACCAACTCCTTAAGGCTTTCCTGGAGAAATTTGAGGCTGCAGATGTCACCCATCACTATACTGTACCCCAAAGTGTAAAACATGACATTTCCTGTTCCCACTAGGTGGCGCTGTCCTTGATGTCAAATATGGCAGTTGAAATATGTTCAGGGGTGGAGCCTTATCATATGTGTTCACTTTGGTCAAGGTCAGAAAATGTATGACAAAATGAGAGGCAATAAGATTTTCATGGCGAGTCATCGAAATTCGCCATGGCGCCACGGCCTCATAGTATTGTGAAAACTCAAAAGCTCCGCAATTTAACATGGCACAAGGGTGTAGTTGACACTGACCAAATATGAAGGTTATGAAATCAAACCCCAAGGAGGAGTTCGCAAAAGTTCGAGGCATGGAAATGGCAAAATTAGAGCCAAAATGTCACCTTCTCTTCCAAATGGCGGACTTCCTGTTGGGTTTGCGTCAATGGGCCCACAGACTTTTTTGTTCGTCTTGGCATGATACACATGTGTGCCAAATTTCATACATGTAGCTCAAACGATGTGGTCGTAGGGCTGCATTTAACAAGGCATAGGTGGCGCTGTAGAGCCATTTCCCAGTGCTCATATGTAAAACCATTAAAATACAAAATTTTTCACCAAACCTGGCATGTGTGCAAAATTTCATGAGTTTTTGAGCATGTTTAGGCCCTCAAAAAGGCCCTTGTTTGGGGTGAATAATAATAATAAAAAGAAACGGAGCAGATACAATAGGGCCTTCGCACTCTCGGTGCTCGGGCCCTAATTAAAGCTGCAAGCAGCGTTATGAGGGCCCTCGCACCCCGGCGTGTCGAGCCACGCCCAACACCTAAAACCAGCACGTCCGATGTGATGTCACATTGATGGAATTCATGCATTTAACCACCAGCTAACATTTCATCTCATTGAACCATGATTATAGTCGTCCCACTAGGTGGCGCTCTAATTATTACCGACAAATGGCATACCAAACATTTCCGAGCTCCAGTCTCATCACACCTGAGATGTTTGGGAGAGATTGGACTTTGTGTTTTTGAGTGACAGCAGATTACTGCTTTGTGGCGAGTTATTCAAACTCTAAGTGCCGCCATAACCACCCCGTTTCGCTGAACGTAAAAAGCTTCGCAATTTAACATCACAAAGGTCTTTAGATTCCACAAGCTGCAGATCGGTCCAATCTGATGAAATCCCTTGGAGGAGTTCGTCAAACTACGGTGCCTGAAAAGACGGGAAAATGTTGCCAAAATTACACATTAATTTTAAAATGGCTGACTTCCTGTTGGATTTGGGATATTGCTCCAAGAGACTTTTTTGTACATCTTGATATCTCCTATAAGCTTACCAGGTTTCAGATTCATACATAAAACACAGAGCTGGGGCTGTGGTTTTGAAATTTTGTAGGGGGCGCTGTGGAGCCATTTTGGGATATTCAATGAAAATGATCACATGACAACAAAGCCTTCATCACATTGGAGGTGTGTGCCAAATTTCAAGCCTCTATAAACTTGCCAAGACCCTCAAAAGCCACTTCATCTTTCATGGTGAACAGCGTTGCCACCAGGGTGCGCCGTTCAGTTTAAAGTCACAATGTTTGCACTGAAGCATCACGAGGGACTGATGGTGATATTCACCGCTTTTGAGGTGGCCACGATGAACCTGTGAAAATCAGTACAACAAAATTAAAGCCATGACATTTCCTGTTGCCACTAGGTGGCGCTGTCCGTATTTCTGACAATGGGCACATCAATCTGTTCAGGGCGGGTCTGACATCATGCCTGTAAAGTCTGGTACTGATCAGGCTGGATTTCATTGAGTTATACTAATTTGTTTCTTCATGGCGTGACATCAAAGTTCGCCATGCTGCTGGGGTCACACCCTTTTGCAAAAAGTCACAGTTTTCACTGTAACCCAAGACCAACTCCTTAAGGCTTTCCTGGAGAAATTTGAGGCTGCAGATGTCACCCATCACAATACTGTACCCCAAAGTGTAAAACATGACATTTCCTGTTCCCACTAGGTGGCGCTGTCCTTGATTTTAAATATGGCAGTTGAAATATGTTCAGGGGTGGAGCCTTATCATATGTGTTCACTTTGGTCAAGGTCAGAAAATGTATGACAAAATGAGAGGCAATGAGATTTTCATGGCGAGTCATCGAAATTCGCCATGGCGCCACGGCCTCATAGTATTGTGAAAACTCAAAAGCTCCGCAATTTAACATGGCACAAGGGTGTAGTTGACACTGACCAAATATGAAGGTTATGAAATCAAACCCCAAGGAGGAGTTCGCAAAAGTTCGAGGCATGGAAATGGCAAAATTAGAGCCAAAATGTCACCTTCTCTTCCAAATGGCGGACTTCCTGTTGGGTTTGCGTCAATGGGCCCACAGACTTTTTTGTTCGTCTTGGCATGATACACATGTGTGCCAAATTTCATACATGTAGCTCAAACGATGTGGTCGTAGGGCTGCATTTAACAAGGCATAGGTGGCGCTGTAGAGCCATTTCCCAGTGCTCATATGTAAAACCATTAAAATACAAAATTTTTCACCAGACCTGGCATGTGTGCAAAATTTCATGAGTTTTTGAGCATGTTTAGGCCCTCAAAAAGGCCCTTGTTTCGCCTGAATAATAATAATAATAATTAAAGCTGCAAGCAGCGTTATGAGGGCCCTCGCACCCCCGGCGCGTCGAGCCACGCCCAACACCTAAAACCAGCACGTCCGATCTGATGTCACATTGATGGAATTCATGCATTTAACCACCAGCTAACATTTCAACTCATTCATTCATGATTAGTTAGTCGTTCCACTAGGTGGCGCTCTAACCATTATGTACAAATGGCATAACAAACATTTCCGAGCTCGAGTCTCATCACACCTGAGACGTTTGGGAGAGATTGGACATTGTGTTTTTGAGTGACAGCAGATTACTGCTTTTTGGCGAGTGATTCAAACTCTAAGTGCCGCCATAACCACCCCGTTTCCCTGGACGTAAAAAGCTTCGCAATTTAACATCACAAAGGTCTTTAGATTCCACACACTGGAGATTGGTTCAATATGATGAAATCCCTTGGAGGAGTTCGTCAAAGAACGGTGCCTGGAAAGAGGGGAAAATGTCACAAAAATTACACATTAATTTTAAAATGGCTGACTTCCTGTTAGATTTGGGATATTGCTCCAAGAGACTTTTTTGTACATCTTGATATCTCCTATAAGCTTACCAGGTTTCAGACTCATACATAAAACACAGAGCTGGGGCTGATGTTTTGAAATTTTGTAGGGGGCGCTGTGGAGCCATTTTGCGCTATTCAATGAAAATGATCACATAACAACAAAGCCTTAAGCACAATGGAGGTGTGCGCCAAATTTCAAGCCTCTATAAACTTTCCAAGCCCCTCAAAAGCCACTTCATTTTTCACGGTGAACAGCGTTGCCACCAGGGTGCGCCGTTCAGTTTAAAGTCACAATTTTTGCACTAAAGCATCATCAAGGACTGATGGTGATATTCACCGCTTTTGAGGTGGCCACTATGAACCTGTGAAAATCAGTACAACAAAGTGTAAGACATGACATTTCCTGTTCCCACTAGGTGGCGCTCTTCATATTCCTGACAATGGGCACATCAATCTGTTCAGGGCGGGTGTGACATCATGCCTGTAAAGTCTGGTACTAATCAGACTGGATTTCATGGAGTTATACTAATTTGTTTCTTCATGGCAAGATATCAAAGTTCGCCATGCTGCTGAGGTCACACCCTTTCGTGAAAAGCCACAGTTTTCACTGTACCCCAAGACCAACTCCTTAAGGCTTTCCTGGAGAAATTTGAGGCTGCAGATGTCACCCATCACTATACTGTACCCCAAAGTGTAAAACATGACATTTCCTGTTCCCACTAGGTGGCGCTGTCCTTGATGTCAAATATGGCAGCTGAAATATGTTCAGGGGTGGAGCCTTATCATATGTGTTCACTTTGGTCAAGGTCAGAAAATGTATGACAAAATGAGAGGCAATAAGATTTTCATGGCGAGTCATCGAAATTCGCCGTGGCGCCACGGCCTCATGGTATTGTGAAAACTCAAAAGCTCCGCAATTTAACATGGCACAAGGGTGTAGTTGGCACTGACCAAATATGAAGGTTATGAAATCAAACCCCAAGGAGGAGTTCGTTAAAGTTCGAGGCATGGAAACGGTAAAATCAGAGCCAAAATGTCACCTTCAATCCAAAATGGCGGACTTCCTGTTGGGTTTAGGACATTGCCATAATAGACTTTTTTGTTCGACTCTGAACGTTATATAGGTGTACCGACTTTCAAATGTGTAGGTCATACCCATACCGGGGGCTCGCGTTTTTCATTTTTCTAGGTGGCGCTACTGAGCTAATTTTCCCTGGCCATGTCTGGGAACATTAAAATACGTAAATTTTCACCAGACCTGACGCGTGTGCAAAATTTCATGAGTTTTCGAGCATGTTTAGGCCCTCAAACGGCCAATTCATTTGCCGAAATAATAATAATAATAATAATAATAAACAGAGCAATTACAATAGGGCCTTCGCACTGTCAGTGCTCGGGCCCTAATAATAAGAAACGGAGCAGATACAATAGGGCCTTCGCACTCTCAGTGCTCGGGCCCTAATTAAAGCTGCAAGCAGCGTTATGAGGGCCCTCGCACCCCCGGCGTGTCGAGCCATGCCCAACACCTGAAACCAGCATGTCCGATCTGATGTCACATTGATGGAATTCATGCATTTAACCACCAGTTAACATTTCATTTGGTTCAACCATGAGTATAGTCGTCCCACTAGGTGGCTCTCTAACCATTATAGACAAAGGGCATAACAAACATTTCCGAGCTCGAGTCTCATCACGCCTGTGACCTTTGGGAGAGATTGGACTTTGTGTCTTTGAGTGACAGCATATTACTGCTTTTTGGCGAGTGATTGAAACTCCACGTGCCGCCATGACCACCCCGTTTCCTTGAACGTAAAAAGCTTCGCAATTTAACATCACAAAGGTCTTTAGATTCCACACACTGGAGAATGGTTCAATATGATGAAATCCCTTGGAGGAGTTCGTCAAAGTATGAAGCCTGAAAAGAGGGGAAAATGTCGCCAAAATTACACATTAATTTTAAAATGGCTGACTTCCTGTTGGATTTGGGATATTGCTCCAAGAGACTTTTTTGTACATCTTGATATTTTCCATAAGCTTACCAGGTTTCAGACTCATAGATGAAACACAGAGCAGGGGCTGTTGTTTTGAAATTTTGTAGGGGGCGCTGTGGAGCCATTTTGCGCTATTCAATGAAAATGATCACATAACAACAAAGCCTTATGCACATTGGAGGTGTGCGCCAAATTTCAAGCCTCTATAAACTTTCCAAGCCCCTTAAAAGCCACTTCATTTTTCATGGTGAACAGCGTTGCCACCAGGGTGCGCCGTTCAGTTTAAAGTCACAATTTTCGCACTGCAGCATCAAGAAGGACTGATGGTGATATTCATCGCTTTTGAGGTGGCCACAATGAACCTGTGAAAATCAGTACAACAAAGTGTAAGACATAACATTTCCTGTTGCCACTAGGTGGCGCTCTTCATATTCCTGACAATGGGCACATCAATCTGTTCAGGGTGGGTCTGACATCATGCCTGTAAAGTCTGGTACTGATCAGACTGGATTTCATTGAGTTATACTAATTTGTTTCTTCATGGCGTGACATCAAAGTTCGCCATGCCGCTGGGGTCACACCCTTTTGCGAAAAGTCACAGTTTTCACTGTAACCCAAGACCAACTCCTTAAGGCTTTCCTGGAGAAATTTGAGGCTGCAGGTGTCACCCATCACTATACTGTACCCCAAAGTGTAAAACATGACATTTCCTGTTCCCACTAGGTGGCGCTGTCCTTGATGTCAAATATGGCAGTTGAAATATGTTCAGGGGTGGAGCCTTATCATATGTGTGCTCTTTGGTCCAGATCAGAACATGTATGACAAAATGAGAGGCAATAAGATTTTCATGGCGAGTCATCGAAATTCGCCATGGCGCCACGGCCTCATAGTATTGTGAAAACTCAAAAGCTCCGCAATTTAACATGGCACAAGGGTGTAGTTGGCACTGACCAAATATGAAGGTTATGAAATCAAACCCCAAGGAGGAGTTCGTCAAAGTTCGAGGCATGGAAATGGTAAAATCAGAGCCAAAATGTCACCTTCAATCCAAAATGGCGGACTTCCTGTTGGGTTTAGGACATTGCCATAATAGACTTTTTTGTTCGACTCTGAACATTATATAGGTGTACCGACTTTCAAACATGTAGGTCATACCCATACCGGGGGCTCGCGTTTTTCATTTTTCTAGGTGGCGCTACTGAGCTAATTTTCCCTGGCCATGTCTGAGAACATTAAAATACGTAAATTTTCACCAGACCTGACGCGTGTGCAAAATTTCATGAGTTTTCGAGCATGTTTAGGCCCTCAAACGGCCAATTCATTTGCCGAAATAATAATAATAATAATAATTAAAGCTGCAAGCAGCGTTATGAGGGCCCTCGCACCCTGGCGTGTCGAGCCACGCCCAACACCTAAAACCAGCACGTCCGATGTGATGTCACATTGATGGAATTCATGCATTTAACCACCAGCTAACATTTCATTTGGTTCAACCATGAGTATAGTCGTCCCACTAGGTGGCGCTCTAACCATTATAGACAAAGGGCATAACAAACATTTCCGAGCTCGAGTCTCATCACGCCTGCGACCTTTGGGAGAGATTGGACTTTGTGTCTTTGAGTGACAGCATATTACTGCTTTTTGGCCAGTGATTGAAACTCCACGTGCCGCCATGACCACCCCGTTTCCTTGAACGTAAAAAGCTTCGCAATTTAACATCACAAAGGTCTTTAGATTCCACACACTGGAGAATGGTTCAATATGATGAAATCCCTTGGAGGAGTTCGTCAAAGTATGAAGCCTGAAAAGAGGGGAAAATGTCGCCAAAATTGCACATTAATTTTAAAATGGCTGACTTCCTGTTGGATTTGGGATATTGCTCCAAGAGACTTTTTTGTACATCTTGATATTTTCCATAAGCTTACCAGGTTTCAGACTCATAGATGAAACACAGAGCAGGGGCTGTTGTTTTGAAATTTTGTAGGGGGCGCTGTGGAGCAATTTCGCGCTATTCAATGAAAATGATCACATGACAACAAAGCCTTCATCCATTTGGAGGTGTGGGCCAAATTTCAAGCCTCTATAAACTTGCAAGCCCCTCAAAAGCCACTTCATCTTTCATGTTGAACAGCGTTGCCACCAGGGTGCGCCGTTCAGTTTAAAGTCACAATTTTTGCACTGAAGCATCACGAGGGACTGATGTTGATATTCACCGCTTTTGAGGTGGCCACGATGAACCTGTGAAAATCAGTACAACAAAATTAAAGCCATGACATTTCCTGTTGCCACTAGGTGGCGCTGTACGTATTCCCGACAATGGGCACATCAATCTGTTCAGGGCGGGTCTGACATCATGCCTGTAAAGTCTGGTACTGAACAGACTGGATTTCATTGAGTTATACTAATTTGTTTCTTCATGGCGTGACATCAAAGTTCGCCATGCTGCTGGGGTCACACCCTTTCGCGAAAACTCACAGTTTTCACTGTAACCCAAGACCAACTCCTTAAGGCTTTCCTGGAGAAATTTGAGGCTGCAGGTGTCACCCATCACTATACTGTACCCCAAAGTGTAAAACATGACATTTCCTGTTCCCACTAGGTGGCGCTGTCCCTGGTGTCAAATATGGCAGTTGAAATATGTTCAGGGGTGGAGCCTTATCATATGTGTTCACTTTGGTCAAGGTCAGAAAATGTATGACAAAATGAGAGGCAATAAGATTTTCATGGCGAGTCATCGAAATTCGCCATGGCGCCACGGCCTCATAGTATTGTGAAAACTCAAAAGCTCCGCAATTTAACATGGCACAAGGGTGTAGTTGACACTGTCCAAATTTGAAGGTTATGAAATGAAACCCCAAGGAGGAGTTCGCAAAAGTTCGAGGCATGGAAATGGCAAAATTAGAGCCAAAATGTCACCTTCTCTTCCAAATGGCGGACTTCCTGTTGGGTTTGCGTCAATGGGCCCACAGACTTTTTTGTTCGTCTTGGCATGATACACATGTGTGCCAAATTTCATACATGTAGCTCAAACGATGTGGTCGTAGGGCTGCATTTAACAAGGCATAGGTGGCGCTCTAGAGCCATTTCCCAGTGCTCATATGTAAAACCATTAAAATACAAAATTTTTCACCAGACCTGGCATGTGTGCAAAATTTCATGAGTTTTTGAGCATGTTTAGGCCCTCAAAAAGGCCCTTGTTTCGCCTGAATAATAATAATAATAATAATAAGAAACGGAGCAGATACAATAGGGCCTTCGCACTCTCAGTGCTCGGGCCCTAATTAAAGCTGCAAGCAGCGTTATGAGGGCCCTCGCACCCCCGGCGTGTCGAGCCACGCCCAACACCTAAAACCAGCACGTCCGATCTGATGTCACATTGATGGAATTCATGCATTTAACCACCAGCTAACATTTCATTTGGTTCAACCATGAGTATAGTCGTCCCACTAGGTGGCGCTCTAACCATTATAGACAAAGGGCATAACAAACATTTCCGAGCTCGAGTCTCATCACGCCTGCGACCTTTGGGAGAGATTAGACTTTGTGTCTTTGAGTGACAGCATATTACTGCTTTTTGGCCAGTGATTGAAACTCCACGTGCCGCCATGACCACCCCGTTTCCTTGAACGTAAAAAGCTTCGCAATTTAACATCACAAAGGTCTTTAGATTCCACACACTGGAGAATGGTTCAATATGATGAAATCCCTTGGAGGAGTTCGTCAAAGAATGAAGCCTGAAAAGAGGGGAAAATGTCGCCAAAATTACACATTAATTTTAAAATGGCTGACTTCCTGTTGGATTTGGGATATTGCTCCAAGAGACTTTTTTGTACATCTTGATATTTTCCATAAGCTTACCAGGTTTCAGACTCATAGATGAAACACAGAGCAGGGGCTGTTGTTTTGAAATTTTGTAGGGGGCGCTGTGGAGCCATTTTGGGATATTCAATGAAAATGATCACATAACAACAAAGCCTTGGTCACATTGGAGGTGTGTGCCAAATTTCAAGCCTCTATAAACTTTCCAAGCCCCTCAAAAGACACTTCATCTTTCATCGTGAACAGCGTTGCCACCAGGGTGCGCCGTTCAGTTTAAAGTCACAATTTTTGCACTGAAGCATCACGAGGGACTGATGGTGATATTCACCGCTTTTGAGGTGGCCACGATGAACCTGTGAAAATCAGTACAACAAAATGAAAGCCATGACATTTCCTGTTGCCACTAGGTGGCGCTGTCCGTATTTCCGACAATGGGCACATCAATCTGTTCAGGGCGGGTCTGACATCATGCCTGTAAAGTCTGGTACTGATCAGACTGGATTTCATTGAGTTATACTAATTTGTTTCTTCATGGCGTGACATCAAAGTTCGCCATACTGCTGGGGTCACACCCTTTGGCGAAAAGTCACAGTTTTCACTGTAACCCAAGACCAACTCCTTAAGGCTTTCCTGGAGAAATTTGAGGCTGCAGATGTCACCCATCACTATACTGTACCCCAAAGTGTAAAACATGACATTTCCTGTTCCCACTAGGTGGCGCTGTCCCTGGTGTCAAATATGGCAGTTGAAATATGTTCAGGGGTGGAGCCTTATCATATGTGTTCACTTTGGTCAAGGTCAGAAAATCTATGACAGAATGAGAGGCAATAAGATTTTCATGGCGAGTCATCGAAATTCGCCGTGGCGCCACGGCCTCATGGTATTGTGAAAACTCAAAAGCTCCGCAATTTAACATGGCCCAGGTGTGTAGTTGACACTGACCAAAGATGAAGCTTATACGACCAAATCCCAAGGAGGAGTTCGCAAAAGTTCGAGGCATGGAAATGGCAAAATTAGAGCCAAAATGTCACCTTCTCTTCCAAATGGCGGACTTCCTGTTGGGTTTGCGTCAATGGGCCCACAGACTTTTTTGTTCGTCTTGGCATGATACACATGTGTGCCAAATTTCATACATGTAGCTCAAACGATGTGGTCGTAGGGCTGCATTTAACAAGGCATAGGTGGCGCTCTAGAGCCATTTCCCAGTGCTCATATGTAAAACCATTAAAATACAAAATTTTTCACCAGACCTGGCATGTGTGCAAAATTTCATGAGTTTTTGAGCATGTTTAGGCCCTCAAAAAGGCCCTTGTTTCGCCTGAATAATAATAATAATAATAATAATAATAATAAGAAACGGAGCAGATACAATAGGGCCTTCGCACTCTCGGTGCTCGGGCCCTAATAATAATAATAAACAGAGCAATTACAATAGGGCCTTCGCACTATCAGTGCTCGGGCCCTAATTAAAGCTGCAAGCAGCGTTATGAGGGCCCTCGCACCCCCGGCGCGTCGAGCCACGCCCAACACCTAAAACCAGCACGTCCGATCTCATGTCACATTGATGGAATTCATGCATTTAACCACCAGCTAACATTTCAACTCATTCATTCATGATTTGTTAGTCGTTCCACTAGGTGGCGCTCTAACCCTTATGCACAAATGGCATAACAAACATTTCCGAGCTCGAGTCTCATCACGCCTATGAGCTTTGGGAGAGATTGGACATTGTGTTTTTGAGTGACAGCAGATTACTGCTTTTTGGCGAGTGATTGAAACTCCACGTGCCGCCATGACCACCCCGTTTCCCTGAATGTAAAAAGCTTCGCAATTTAACATCACAAAGGTCTTTAGATTCCACACACAGGAGATCGCATCAATCTGATGAAATCCCTTGCAGGAGTACGTCAAAGAACGATGCCTGGAAAGAGGGGAAAATGTTGCCAAAATTAAACATTAATTTTAAAATGGCTGACTTCCTGTTGGATTTTGGATATTGCTCCAAGAGACTTTTTTGTACATCTTGATATCTCCTATAAGCTTACCAGGTTTCAGACTCATACATAAAACACAGAGCTGGGGCTGTGGTTTTGAAATTTTGTAGGGGGCGCTGTGGAGCCATTTCGCGCTATTCAATAAAAATGATCACATGACAACAAAGCCTTCATCCATTTGGAGGGGTGTGCTAAATTTAAAGCCTCTATATACTTTCCAAGCCCCTCAAAAGCCACTTCATCTTTCCTGGTGGACCGCGTTGCCACCAGGGTGCGCCGTTCAGTTTAAAGTCACAATTTTTGCACTGAAGCATCACGAGGGACTGATGTTGATATTCACTGCTTTTGAGGTGGCCACGATGAACCTGTGAAAATCAGTACAACAAAATTAAAGCCATGACATTTCCTGTTGCCACTAGGTGGCGCTGTACGTATTCCCGACAATGGGCACATCAATCTGTTCAGGGCGGGTCTGACATCATGCCTGTAAAGTCTGGTACTGAACAGACTGGATTTCATTGAGTTATACTAATTTGTTTCTTCATGGCGTGACATCAAAGTTCGCCATGCCGCTGGGGTCACACCCTTTTGCGAAAAGTCACAGTTTTCACTGTAACCCAAGACCAACTCCTTAAGGCTTTCCTGGAGAAATTTGAGGCTGCAGATGTCACCCATCACAATACTGTACCCCAAAGTGTAAAACATGACATTTCCTGTTCCCACTAGGTGGCGCTGTCCTTGATGTCAAATATGGCAGTTGAAATATGTTCAGGGGTGGAGCCTTATCATATGTGTGCTCTTTGGTCCAGATCGGAACATGTATGACAGAATGAGAGGCAATAAGATTTTCATGGCGAGTCATCAAAATTCGCCATGGCGCCACGGCCTCATACTATTGTGAAAACTCAAAAGCTCCGCAATTTAACATGGCACAAGGGTGTAGTTGACACTGTCCAAATTTGAAGGTTATGAAATGAAACCCCAAGGAGGAGTTCGCAAAAGTTCGAGGCATGGAAATGGCAAAATTAGAGCCAAAATGTCACCTTCTCTTCCAAATGGCGGACTTCCTGTTGGGTTTGCGTCAATGGGCCCACAGACTTTTTTGTTCGTCTTGGCATGATACACATGTGTGCCAAATTTCATACATGTAGCTCAAACGATGTGGTCGTAGGGCTGCATTTAACAAGGCATAGGTGGCGCTGTAGAGCCACTTCCCAGTGCTCATATGTAAAACCATTAAAATACAAAATTTTTCACCAGACCTGGCATGTGTGCAAAATTTCATGAGTTTTTGAGCATGTTTAGGCCCTCAAAAAGGCCCTTGTTTGGGGTGAATAATAATAATAATAATTAAAGCTGCAAGCAGCGTTATGAGGGCCCTCGCACCCCCGGCACGTCGAGCCACTGCCAACACCTCAAACCGGCACGTCCGATGTGATGTCACATTGATGGATTTCATGCTTTTAATCACCAGCTAACATTTCATCTTATTCAACCAGGATTATAGTCATGCCACTAGGTGGCGCTCTAACCATTATTGACAAATAGCATAACAAACATTTCCAAGCTCGAGTCTCATCACACCTGCGACCTTTGGGAGAGATTGGACATTGTGTTTTTTAGTGACAGCAGATTACTGCTTTTTGCGAGTGATTGAAACTCTACGTGCCGCCATGACCACCCCGTTTCCCTTAACGGAAAAAGCTTCGCAATTTAACATCACAAAGGTCTTTAGATTCTACACACTGAAGAATGCTTCAATATGATGAAATCCCTTGGAGGAGTTCGTCAAAGTATGAGGCCTGAAAAGGGGGGAAAATGTCATCAAAATTACACATTAATTTTAAAATGGCTGACTTCCTGTTGGATTTGGGATATTGCTCCAAGAGACTTTTTTGTACATCTTGATATCTTACACAAGCTTACCAAGTGTCAGACTCATAGATGAAACACAGAGCAGGGGCTGATGTTTTGAAATATTGTAGGGGGCGCTGTGGAGCCATTTTGCGCTATTCAAGGAAAATGGTTACATAACAACAATGCCTTCATCCATTTGGAGGTGTGTGCCAAATTTCAAGCCTCTATAAACTTTCCAAGCCCCTCAAAAGCCACTTCATCTTTCATGGTGAACCGCGTTGCCACCAGGGTGCGCCGTTCAGTTTAAAGTCACAATTTTTGCACTGAAGCATCACGAGGGACTGATGTTGATATTCACCGCTTTTGAGGTGGCCACGATGAACCTGTGAAAATCAGTACAACAAAATTAAAGCCATGACATTTCCTGTTGCCATTAGGTGGCGCTGTCCGTATTTCCGACAATGGGCACATCAATCTGTTCAGGGCGGGTCTGCCATCATGCCTGTAAAGTCTGGTACTGATCAGACTGGATTTCATTGAGTTATACTAATTTGTTTATTCATGGCGTGACATCAAAGTTCGCCATGCTGCTGGGGTCACACCCTTTTGCGAAAACTCACAGTTTTCACTGTAACCCAAGACCAACTCCTTAAGGCTTTCCTGGAGAAATTTGAGGCTGCAGATGTCACCCATCACTATACTGTACCCCAAAGTGTAAAACATGACATTTCCTGTTCCCACTAGGTGGCGCTGTCCTTGATGTCAAATATGGCAGTTGAAATATGTTCAGGGGTGGAGCCTTATCATATGTGTGCTGTTTGGTCCAGATAGGAACATGTATGACAAAATGAGAGGCAATAAGATTTTCATGGCGAGTCATCGAAATTCGCCATGGCGCCACGGCCTCATAGTATTGTGAAAACTCAAAAGCTCCGCAATTTAACATGGCACAAGGGTGTAGTTGGCACTGACCAAATATGAAGGTTATGAAATCAAACCCCAAGGAGGAGTTCGTCAAAGTTCGAGGCATGGAAATGGTAAAATCAGAGCCAAAATGTCACCTTCAATCCAAAATGGCGGACTTCCTGTTGGGTTTAGGACATTGCCATAATAGACTTTTTTGTTCGACTCTGAACATTATATAGGTGTACCGACTTTCAAACATGTAGGTCATACCCATACCGGGGGCTCGCGTTTTTCATTTTTCTAGGTGGCGCTACTGAGCTAATTTTCCCTGGCCATGTCTGAGAACATTAAAATACGTAAATTTTCACCAGACCTGACGCGTGTGCAAAATTTCATGAGTTTTCGAGCATGTTTAGGCCCTCAAACGGCCAATTCATTTGCCGAAATAATAATAATAATAATAATAATAATAATAAACAGAGCAATTACAATAGGGCCTTCGCACTATCAGTGCTCGGGCCCTAATTAAAGCTGCAAGCAGCGTTATGAGGGCCCTCGCACCCCCGGCGCGTCGAGCCACGCCCAACACCTAAAACCAGCACGTCCGATCTGATGTCACATTGATGGAATTCATGCATTTAACCACCAGCTAACATTTCAACTCATTCATTCATGATTAGTTAGTCGTTCCACTAGGTGGCGCTCTAACCATTATGTACAAATGGCATAACAAATACTTCCAAGCTCGAGTCTCATCACACCTGAGACGTTTGGGAGAGATTGGACATTGTGTTTTTGAGTGACAGCAGATTACTGCTTTTTGGCGAGTGATTGAAACTCTAAGTGCCGCCATGACCACCCCGTTTCCCTGAATGTACAAAGCTTCGCAATTTAACATCACAAAGGTCTTTAGATTCCACAAACTTCAGATCGGTCCAATCTGATGAAATCCCTTGGAGGAGTTCGTCAAAGTAGGAAGCCTGAAAAGAGGGGAAAATGTCGCCAAAATTGCACATTAATTTTAAAATGGCTGACTTCCTGTTGGATTTGGGATATTGCTCCAAGAGACTTTTTTGTACATCTTGATATATCCTATAAGCCTACCAGGGTTCAGATTCATACATAAAACACAGAGCAGGGGCTGATGTTTTGAAATTTTGTAGGGGGCGCTGTGGAGCCATTTTGCGCTATTCAATGAAAATGATCACATAACAACAAAGCCTTAAGCACAATGGAGGTGTGCGCCAAATTTCAAGCCTCTATATTCTTTCCAAGCCCCTCAAAAGCCACTTCATTTTTCATGGTGAACAGCGTTGCCACCAGGGTGCGCCGTTCAGTTTAAAGTCACAATTTTTGCACTAAAGCATCATCAAGGACTGATGGTGATATTCACCGCTTTTGAGGTGGCCACTATGAACCTGTGAAAATCAGTACAACAAAGTGTAAGCCATGACATTTCCTGTTGCCACTAGGTGGCGCTGTCCGTATTTCCGACAATGGGCACATCAATCTGTTCAGGGTGGATCTGACATCATGCCTGTAAAGTCTGGTACTGATCAGACTGGATTTCATTGAGTTATACTAATTTGTTTCTTCATGGCGTGACATCAAAGTTCGCCATGCTGCTGGGGTCACACCCTTTCGCGAAAAGTCACAGTTTTCACTGTAACCCAAGACCAACTCCTTAAGGCTTTCCTGGAGAAATTTGAGGCTGCAGATGTCACCCATCACTATACTGTACCCCAAAGTGTAAAACATGACATTTCCTGTTCCCACTAGGTGGCGCTATCCCTGGTGTCAAATATGGCAGTTGAAATATGTTCAGGGGTGGAGCCTTATCATATGTGTTCACTTTGGTCAAGGACAGAAAATCTAAGACAAAATGAGAGGCAATAAGATTTTCATGGCGAGTCATCGAAATTCGCCATGGCGCCACGGCCTCATGGTATTGTGAAAACTCAAAAGCTCCGCAATTTAACATGGCATAAGGGTGTAGTTGGCACTGACCAAATATGAAGGTTATGAAATCAAACCCCAAGGAGGAGTTCGTCAAAGTTCGAGGCATGGAAATGGTAAAATCAGAGCCAAAATGTCACCTTCAATCCAAAATGGCGGACTTCCTGTTGGGTTTAGGACATTGCCATAATAGACTTTTTTGTTCGACTCTGAACATTATATAGGTGTACCGACTTTCAAACATGTAGGTCATACCCATACCGGGGGCTCGCGTTTTTCATTTTTCTAGGTGGCGCTACTGAGCTAATTTTCCCTGGCCATGTCTGAGAACATTAAAATACGTAAATTTTCACCAGACCTGACGCGTGTGCAAAATTTCATGAGTTTTCGAGCATGTTTAGGCTCTCAAACGGCCAATTCATTTGCCGAAATAATAATAATAATAATAATAATAATTAAAGCTGCAAGCAGCGTTATGAGGGCCCTCGCACCCCCGGCGTGTCGAGCCACGCCCAACACCTAAAACCAGCACGTCCGATCTGATGTCACATTGATGGAATTCATGCATTTAACCACCAGCTAACATTTCAACTCATTCATTCATGATTAGTTAGTCGTTCCACTAGGTGGCGCTCTAACCATTATGTACAAATGGCATAACAAACACTTCCAAGCTCGAGTCTCATCACACCTGAGACGTTTGGGAGAGATTGGACATTGTGTTTTTGAGTGACAGCAGATTACTGCTTTTTGGCGAGTGATTCAAACTCTAAGTGCCGCCATAACCACCCCGTTTCCCTGGACGTAAAAAGCTTCGCAATTTAACATCACAAAGGTCTTTAGATTCCACAAACTGCAGATCGGTCCAATCTGATGAAATCCCTTGGAGGAGTTCGTCAAACTATGAAGCCTGAAAAGAGGGGAAAATGTCGCCAAAATTACACATTAATTTTAAAATGGCTGACTTCCTGTTGGATTTGGGATATTGCTCCAAGAGACTTTTTTGTACATCTTGATATCTCCTATAAGCCTACCAGGTTTCAGATTCATAGATGAAACACAGAGCTGGGGCTGATGTTTTGAAATTTTGTAGGGGGCGCTGTGGAGCCATTTTGGGATATTCAATGAAAATGGTCACATGACAACAAAGCCTTCGTCACATTGGAGGTGTGTGCTAAATTTCAAGACTCTATAAACTTGCCAAGACCCTCAAAAGCCACTTCATCTTTCATGGTGAACAGCGTTGCCACCAGGGTGCGCCGTTCAGTTTAAAGTCACAATTTTTGCACTGAAGCATCACGAGGGACTGATGGTGATATTCACCGCTTTTGAGGTGGCCACGATGAACCTGTGAAAATCAGTACAACAAAATTAAAGCCATGACATTTCCTGTTGCCACTAGGTGGCGCTGTCCGTATTTCCGACAATGGGCACATCAATCTGTTCAGGGCGGGTCTGACATCATGCCTGTAAAGCCTGGTACTGATCAGACTGGATTTCATTGAGTTATACTAATTTGTTTCTTCATGGCGTGACATCAAAGTTCGCCATGCTGCTGGGGTCACACCCTTTCGCGAAAACTCACAGTTTTCACTGTAACCCAAGACCAACTCCTTAAGGCTTTCCTGGAGAAATTTGAGGCTGCAGATGTCACCCATCACTATACTGTACCCCAAAGTGTAAAACATGACATTTCCTGTTCCCACTAGGTGGCGCTGTCCTTGATGTCAAATATGGCAGTTGAAATATGTTCAGGGGTGGAGCCTTATCATATGTGTTCACTTTGGTCAAGGTCAGAAAATGTATGACAAAATGAGAGGCAATAAGATTTTCATGGCGAGTCATCGAAATTCGCCATGGCGCCACGGCCTCATAGTATTGTGAAAACTCAAAAGCTCCGCAATTTAACATGGCACAAGGGTGTAGTTGACACTGTCCAAATTTGAAGGTTATGAAATGAAACCCCAAGGAGGAGTTCGCAAAAGTTCGAGGCATGGAAATGGCAAAATTAGAGCCAAAATGTCACCTTCTCTTCCAAATGGCGGACTTCCTGTTGGGTTTAGGACATTGCCATAATAGACTTTTTTGTTCGACTCTGAACGTTATATAGGTGTACCGACTTTCAAAGTTGTAGGCCATACCCATACCGGGGGCTCGCGTTTTTCATTTTTCTAGGTGGCGCTACTGAGCTAATTTTCCCTGGCCATGTCTGAGAACATTAAAATACGTAAATTTTCACCAGACCTGACGCGTGTGCAAAATTTCATGAGTTTTCGAGCATGTTTAGGCCCTCAAACGGCCAATTCATTTGCCGAAATAATAATAATAATAATAATAATAATAATAATAATAATAATAAACAGAGCAATTACAATAGGGCCTTCGCACTATCAGTGCTCGGGCCCTAATTAAAGCTGCAAGCAGCGTTATGAGGGCCCTCGCACCCCCGGCGTGTCGAGCCATGCCCAACACCTGAAACCAGCATGTCCGATCTGATGTCACATTGATGGAATTCATGCATTTAACCACCAGTTAACATTTCATTTGGTTCAACCATGAGTATAGTCGTCCCACTAGGTGGCTCTCTAACCATTATAGACAAAGGGCATAACAAACATTTCCGAGCTCGAGTCTCATCACGCCTGTGACCTTTGGGAGAGATTGGACTTTGTGTCTTTGAGTGACAGCATATTACTGCTTTTTGGCGAGTGATTGAAACTCCACGTGCCGCCATGACCACCCCGTTTCCTTGAACGTAAAAAGCTTCGCAATTTAACATCACAAAGGTCTTTAGATTCCACACACTGGAGAATGGTTCAATATGATGAAATCCCTTGGAGGAGTTCGTCAAAGTATGAAGCCTGAAAAGAGGGGAAAATGTCGCCAAAATTACACATTAATTTTAAAATGGCTGACTTCCTGTTGGATTTGGGATATTGCTCCAAGAGACTTTTTTGTACATCTTGATATTTTCCATAAGCTTACCAGGTTTCAGACTCATAGATGAAACACAGAGCAGGGGCTGTTGTTTTGAAATTTTGTAGGGGGCGCTGTGGAGCCATTTTGCGCTATTCAATGAAAATGATCACATAACAACAAAGCCTTATGCACATTGGAGGTGTGCGCCAAATTTCAAGCCTCTATAAACTTTCCAAGCCCCTTAAAAGCCACTTCATTTTTCATGGTGAACAGCGTTGCCACCAGGGTGCGCCGTTCAGTTTAAAGTCACAATTTTCGCACTGCAGCATCAAGAAGGACTGATGGTGATATTCATCGCTTTTGAGGTGGCCACAATGAACCTGTGAAAATCAGTACAACAAAGTGTAAGACATAACATTTCCTGTTGCCACTAGGTGGCGCTCTTCATATTCCTGACAATGGGCACATCAATCTGTTCAGGGTGGGTCTGACATCATGCCTGTAAAGTCTGGTACTGATCAGACTGGATTTCATTGAGTTATACTAATTTGTTTCTTCATGGCGTGACATCAAAGTTCGCCATGCCGCTGGGGTCACACCCTTTTGCGAAAAGTCACAGTTTTCACTGTAACCCAAGACCAACTCCTTAAGGCTTTCCTGGAGAAATTTGAGGCTGCAGGTGTCACCCATCACTATACTGTACCCCAAAGTGTAAAACATGACATTTCCTGTTCCCACTAGGTGGCGCTGTCCTTGATGTCAAATATGGCAGTTGAAATATGTTCAGGGGTGGAGCCTTATCATATGTGTGCTCTTTGGTCCAGATCAGAACATGTATGACAAAATGAGAGGCAATAAGATTTTCATGGCGAGTCATCGAAATTCGCCATGGCGCCACGGCCTCATAGTATTGTGAAAACTCAAAAGCTCCGCAATTTAACATGGCACAAGGGTGTAGTTGGCACTGACCAAATATGAAGGTTATGAAATCAAACCCCAAGGAGGAGTTCGTCAAAGTTCGAGGCATGGAAATGGTAAAATCAGAGCCAAAATGTCACCTTCAATCCAAAATGGCGGACTTCCTGTTGGGTTTAGGACATTGCCATAATAGACTTTTTTGTTCGACTCTGAACATTATATAGGTGTACCGACTTTCAAACATGTAGGTCATACCCATACCGGGGGCTCGCGTTTTTCATTTTTCTAGGTGGCGCTACTGAGCTAATTTTCCCTGGCCATGTCTGAGAACATTAAAATACGTAAATTTTCACCAGACCTGACGCGTGTGCAAAATTTCATGAGTTTTCGAGCATGTTTAGGCCCTCAAACGGCCAATTCATTTGCCGAAATAATAATAATAATAATAATTAAAGCTGCAAGCAGCGTTATGAGGGCCCTCGCACCCCCGGCGTGTCGAGCCATGCCCAACACCTGAAACCAGCATGTCCGATCTGATGTCACATTGATGGAATTCATGCATTTAACCACCAGTTAACATTTCATTTGGTTCAACCATGAGTATAGTCGTCCCACTAGGTGGCTCTCTAACCATTATAGACAAAGGGCATAACAAACATTTCCGAGCTCGAGTCTCATCACGCCTGTGACCTTTGGGAGAGATTGGACTTTGTGTCTTTGAGTGACAGCATATTACTGCTTTTTGGCGAGTGATTGAAACTCCACGTGCCGCCATGACCACCCCGTTTCCTTGAACGTAAAAAGCTTCGCAATTTAACATCACAAAGGTCTTTAGATTCCACACACTGGAGAATGGTTCAATATGATGAAATCCCTTGGAGGAGTTCGTCAAAGTATGAAGCCTGAAAAGAGGGGAAAATGTTGCCAAAATTACACATTAATTTTAAAATGGCTGACTTCCTGTTGGATTTGGGATATTGCTCCAAGAGACTTTTTTGTACATCTTGATATCTCCTATAAGCCTACCAGGTTTCAGATTCATACATAAAACACAGAGCAGGGGCTGTGGTTTTGAAATTTTGTAGGGGGCGCTGTGGAGCAATTTCGCGCTATTCAATGAAAATGATCACATGCCAACAAAGCCTTCATCCATTTGGAGGTGTGTGCCAAATTTCAAGCCTCTATAAACTTGCCAAGACCCTCAAAAGCCACTTCATCTTTCATGTTGAACAGCGTTGCCACCAGGGTGCGCCGTTCAGTTTAAACTCACAATTTTTGCACTGAAGCATCACGAGGGACTGATGGTGATATTCACCGCTTTTGAGGTGGCCAAGATGAACCTGTGAAAATCAGTACAACAAAATTAAAGCCATGACATTTCCTGTTGCCACTAGGTGGCGCTGTCCGTATTTCCGACAATGGGCACATCAATCTGTTCAGGGCGGGTCTGACATCATGCCTGTAAAGTCTGGTACTGATCAGACTGGATTTCATTGAGTTATACTAATTTGTTTCTTCATGGCGTGACATCAAAGTTCGCCATGCTGCTGGGGTCACACCCTTTCGCGAAAACTCACAGTTTTCACTGTTACCCAAGACCAACTCCTTAAGGCTTTCCTGGAGAAATTTGAGGCTGCAGATGTCACCCTTCACTATACTGTACCCCAAAGTGTAAAACATGACATTTCCTGTTCCCACTAGGTGGCGCTGTCCTTGAGGTCAAATATGGCAGTTGAAATATGTTCAGGGGTGGAGCCTTATCATATGTGTGCTCTTTGGTCCAGATTGGAACATGTATGACAGAATGAGAGGCAATAAGATTTTCATGGCGAGTCATCGAAATTCGCCATGGCGCCACGGCCTCATAGTATTGTGAAAACTCAAAAGCTCCGCAATTTAACATGGCACAAGGGTGTAGTTGACACTGTCCAAATTTGAAGCTTATACGACCAAATCCCAAGGAGGAGTTCGTTAAAGTACAAGGCATGGAAACGGTAAAATCAGAGCCAAAATGTCACCTTCAATCCAAAATGGCGGACTTCCTGTTGGGTTTGCGTCAATGGGCCCACAGACTTTTTTGTTCGTCTTGGCATGATACACATGTGTGCCAAATTTCATACATGTAGCTGAAACGATGTGGTCGTAGGGCTGCATTTAACAAGGCATAGGTGGCGCTCTAGAGCCATTTCCCAGTGCTCATATGTAAAACCATTAAAATACGTAAATTTTCACCAGACCTGACGCGTGCGCAAAATTTCCAGAGTTTTCGAGCATGTTTAGGCCCTCAAAAGGCCGATTCATTTGCCGAAATAATAATAATAATAATAATAAACAGAGCAATTACAATAGGGCCTTCGCACTGTCAGTGCTCGGGCCCTAATAATAATTAAAGCTGCAAGCAGCGTTATGAGGGCCCTCGCACCCCCGGCGCGTCGAGCCACGCCCAACACCTAAAACCAGCACGTCCGATCTGATGTCACATTGATGGAATTCATGCATTTAACCACCAGCTAACATTTCAACTCATTCATTCGTGATTAGTTAGTCGTTCCACTAGGTGGCGCTCTCACCATTATGTACAAATGGCATAACAAACATTTCCGAGCTCGAGTCTCATCACGCCTATGAGCTTTGGGAAAGATTGGACATTGTGTTTTTGAGTAACAGCAGATTACTGCTTTTTGGCGAGTGACTGAAACTCTACGTGCCGCCATGACCACCCCGTTTCCCTGACTGTAAAAAGCTTCGCAATTTAACATCACAAAGGTCTTTAGATTCCACACACAGGAGATTGCATCAATCTGATGAAATCCCTTGGAGGAGTACGTCAAAGCACGGTGCCTGAAAAGAGGGGTAAAATGTTGCCAAAATTGCACATTAATTTTAAAATGGCTGACTTCCTGTTGGATTTGGGATATTGCTCCAAGAGACTTTTTTGTACATCTTGATATCTCCTATAAGCCTACCAGGTTTCAGATTCATACATAAAACACAGAGCTGGGGCTGTGGTTTTGAAATTTTGTAGGGGGCGCTGTGGAGCCATTTTGGGATATTCAATGAAAATGATCACATGACAACAAAGCCTTCGTCACATTGGAGGTGTGTGCCAAATTTCAAGCCTCTATAAACTTGCCAAGACCCTCAAAAGCCACTTCATCTTTCATGGTGAACAGCGTTGCCACCAGGGTGCGCCGTTCAGTTTAAAGTCACAATTTTTGCACTGAAACATCACGAGGGACTGATGTTGATATTCACCGCTTTTGAGGTGGCCACGATGAACCTGTGAAAATCAGTACAACAAAGTGTAAGACATGACATTTCCTGTTCCCACTAGGTGGCGCTCTTCATATTCCTGACAATGGGCACATCAATCTGTTCAGGGCGGGTCTGACATCACGCCTGTAAAGTCTGGTACTGATCAGACTGGATTTCATTGAGTTATACTAATTTGTTTCTTCATGGCGAGACATCAAAGTTCGCCATGCTGCTGGGGTCACACCCTTTCGCGAAAACTCACAGTTTTCACTGTACCCCAAGACCAACTCCTTAAGGCTTTCCTGGAGAAATATGAGGCTGCAGATGTCACCCATCACAATACTGTACCCCAAAGTGTAAAACATGACATTTCCTGTTCCCACTAGGTGGCGCTGGCCCTTATGTCAAATATGGCAGTTGAAATATGTTCAGGGGTGGAGCCTTATCATATGTGTGCTCTTTGGTCAAGGTCAGAAAATGTATGACAAAATGAGAGGCAATAAGATTTTCTTGGCGAGTCATCGAAATTCGCCATGGCGCCACGGCCTCATGGTATTGTGAAAACTCAAAAGCTCCGCAATTTAACATGGCACAAGGGTGTAGTTGACACTGTCCAAATTTGAAGTTTATAGGACCAAATCCCAAGGAGGAGTTCGTTAAAGTTCGAGGCATGGAAATGGCAAAATTAGAGCCAAAATGTCACCTTCTCTTCCAAATGGCGGACTTCCTGTTGGGTTTGCGTCAATGGGCCCACAGACTTTTTTGTTTGTCTTGGAATGATACACATGTGTGCCAAATTTCATACATGTAGCTCAAACCATGTGGTCGTAGGGCTGCATTTAACAAGGCATAGGTGGCGCTCTAGAGCCATTTCCCAGTGCTCATATGTAAAACCATTAAAATACAAAATTTTTCACCAAACCTGGCATGTGTGCAAAATTTCATGAGTTTTTGAGCATGTTTAGGCCCTCAAAAAGGCCCTTGTTTGGGGTGAATAATAATAATAATAATAATTAAAGCTGCAAGCAGCGTTACGAGGGCCCTCGCACCCCCGGCGCGTCGAGCCAAGCCCAACACCTAAAACCAGCACCTCCGATCTGACGTTTGGGAGAGATTGGACATTGTGTTTTTGAGTGACAGCAGATTACTGCTTTTTGGCGAGTGATTCAAACTCTAAGTGCCACCATAACCACCCCGTTTCACTGAACGTAAAAAGCTTCGCAATTTAACATCACAAAGGTCTTTAGATTCCACACACTGGAGATTGGTTCAATATGATGAAATCCCTTGGAGGAGTTCGTCAAAGAACGGTGCCTGGAAAGAGGGGAAAATGTTGCCAAAATTACACATTAATTTTAAAATGGCTGACTTCCTGTTGGATTTGGGATATTGCTCCAAGAGACTTTTTTGTACATCTTGATATCTCCTATAAGCTTACCAGGTTTCAGAATCATACATAGAACACAGAGCAGGGGCTGTGGTTTTGAAATTTTGTAGGGGGCGCTGTGGAGCAATTTCGCGCTATTCAATGAAAATGATCACATGCCAACAAAGCCTTCATCCATTTGGAGGTGTGTGCCAAATTTCAAGCCTCTATAAACTTGCCAAGACCCTCAAAAGCCACTTCATCTTTCATGTTGAACAGCGTTGCCACCAGGGTGCGCCGTTCAGTTTAAAGTCACAATTTTTGCACTGAAGCATCACGAGGGACTGATGGTGATATTCACCGCTTTTGAGGTGGCCACGATGAACCTGTGAAAATCAGTACAACAAAATTAAAGCCATGACATTTCCTGTTGCCATTAGGTGGCGCTGTCCGTATTTCCGACAATGGGCACATCAATCTGTTCAGGGCGGGTCTGCCATCATGCCTGTAAAGTCTGGTACTGATCAGACTGGATTTCATTGAGTTATACTAATTTGTTTATTCATGGCGTGACATCAAAGTTCGCCATGCTGCTGGGGTCACACCCTTTTGCGAAAAGTCACAGTTTTCACTGTAACCCAAGACCAACTCCTTAAGGCTTTCCTGGAGAAATTTGAGGCTGCAGATGTCACCCATCACTATACTGTACCCCAAAGTGTAAAACATGACATTTCCTGTTCCCACTAGGTGGCGCTGTCCTTGATGTCAAATATGGCAGTTGAAATATGTTCAGGGGTGGAGCCTTATCATATGTGTGCTCTTTGGTCCAGATCGGAACATGTATGACAAAATGAGAGGCAATAAGATTTTCATGGCGAGTCATCGAAATTCGCCATGGCGCCACGGCCTCATAGTATTGTGAAAACTCAAAAGCTCCGCAATTTAACATGGCACAAGGGTGTAGTTGGCACTGACCAAATATGAAGGTTATGAAATCAAACCCCAAGGAGGAGTTCGTCAAAGTTCGAGGCATGGAAATGGTAAAATCAGAGCCAAAATGTCACCTTCAATCCAAAATGGCGGACTTCCTGTTGGGTTTAGGACATTGCCATAATAGACTTTTTTGTTCGACTCTGAACATTATATAGGTGTACCGACTTTCAAACATGTAGGTCATACCCATACCGGGGGCTCGCGTTTTTCATTTTTCTAGGTGGCGCTACTGAGCTAATTTTCCCTGGCCATGTCTGAGAACATTAAAATACGTAAATTTTCACCAGACCTGACGCGTGTGCAAAATTTCATGAGTTTTCGAGCATGTTTAGGCCCTCAAACGGCCAATTCATTTGCCGGAATAATAATAATAATAATTAAAGCTGCAAGCAGCGTTATGAGGGCCCTCGCACCCCCGGCGCGTCGAGCCACGCCCAACACCTAAAACCAGCACGTCCGATCTGATGTCACATTGATGGAATTCATGCATTTAACCACCAGCTAACATTTCAACTCATTCATTCATGATTAGTTAGTCGTTCCACTAGGTGGCGCTCTAACCATTATGTACAAATGGCATAACAAACACTTCCAAGCTCGAGTCTCATCACACCTGACACGTTTGGGAGAGATTGGACATTGTGTTTTTGAGTGACAGCAGATTACTGCTTTTTGGCGAGTGATTGAAACTCTAAGTGCCGCCATAACCACCCCGTTTCCCTGGACGTAAAAAGCTTCGCAATTTAACATCACAAAGGTCTTTAGATTCCACACACTGGAGAATGGTTCAATATGATGAAATCCCTTGGAGGAGTTCGTCAAAGTATGAAGCCTGAAAAGAGGGGAAAATGTCGCCAAAATTACACATTAACTTTAAAATGGCTGACTTCCTGTTGGATTTGGGATATTGCTCCAAGAGACTTTTTTGTACATCTTGATATTTTCCATAAGCTTACCAGGTTTCAGACTCATAGATGAAACACAGAGCAGGGGCTGTTGTTTTGAAATTTTGTAGGGGGCGCTGTGGAGCAATTTCGAGCTATTCAATGAAAATGATCACATGACAACAAAGCCTACATCCATTTGGAGGTGTGTGCCAAATTTCAAGCCTCTATAAACTTTCCAAGTCCCTCAAAAGCCACTTCATCTTTCATGGTGAACCGCGTTGCCACCAGGGTGCGCCGTTCAGTTTAAAGTCACAATTTTCGCACTGAAGCATCACGAGGGACTGATGTTGATATTCACCGCTTTTGAGGTGGCCACGATGAACCTGTGAAAATCAGTACAACAAAATTAAAGCCATGACATTTCCTGTTGCCACTAGGTGGCGCTGTCCGTATTTCCGACAATGGGCACATCAATCTGTTCAGGGTGGGTCTGATATCATGCCTGTAAAGTCTGGTACTGATCAGACTGGATTTCATTGAGTTATACTAATTTGTTTCTTCATGGCGTGACATCAAAGTTCGCCATGCTGCTGGGGTCACACCCTTTTGCGAAAAGTCACAGTTTTCACTGTAACCCAAGACCAACTCCTTAAGGCTTTCCTGGAGAAATTTGAGGCTGCAGATGTCACCCATCACTATACTGTACCCCAAAGTGTAAAACATGACATTTCCTGTTCCCACTAGGTGGCGCTGTCCTTGATGTCAAATATGGCAGTTGAAATATGTTCAGGGGTGGAGCCTTATCATATGTGTGCTCTTTGGTCCAGATCGGAACATGTATGACAGAATGAGAGGCAATAAGATTTTGATGGCGAGTCATCGAAATTCGCCATGGCGCCACGGCCTCATAGTATTGTGAAAACTCAAAAGCTCCGCAATTTAACATGGCACAACGGTGTAGTTGACACTGTCCAAATTTGAAGTTTATAGGACCAAATCCCAAGGAGGAGTTCGTTAAAGTACAAGGCATGGAAACGGTAAAATCAGACCCAAAATGTCACCTTCAATCCAAAATGGCGGACTTCCTGTTGGGTTTAGGACATTGCCATAATAGACTTTTTTGTTCGACTCTGAACGTTATATAGGTGTACCGACTTTCAAACGTGTAGGTCATACCCATACCGGGGGCTCGCGTTTTTCATTTTTCTAGGTGGCGCTACTGAGCTAATTTTCCCTGGCCATGTCTGAGAACATTAAAATACGTAAATTTTCACCAGACCTGACGCGTGTGCAAAATTTCATGAGTTTTCGAGCATGTTTAGGCTCTCAAACGGCCAATCCATTTGCCGAAATAATAATAATAATAATAATAATAATAATAATAATAATAAACAGAGCAATTACAATAGGGCCTTCGCACTGTCAGTGCTCGGGCCCTAATAATAATAATAATAATAATAAACAGAGCAATTACAATAGGGCCTTCGCACTGTCAGTGCTCGGGCCCTAATAATAAACAGAGCAATTACAATAGGGCCTTCGCACTGTCAGTGCTCGGGCCCTAATTAAAGCTGCAAGCAGCGTTATGAGGGCCCTCGCACCCCATCGCGTCGAGCTACGCCCAACACCTACAACCAGCACGTCCGATCTGATGTCACATTGATGGAATTCATGCATTTAACCACCAGCTAACATTTCAACTCATTCATTCATGATTAGTTAGTCGTTCCACTAGGTGGCGCTCTAACCATTATGTACAAATGACATAATAAACATTTCTGAGCTCGAGTCTCATCACTCCTATGAGCTTTGGGAGAGATTGGACATTGTGTCTTTGAGTGACAGCAGATTACTGCTTTTTGGCGAGTGATTGAAACTCCACGTGCCGCCATGACAACCCCGTTTCCCTGAACGTAAAAACCTTCGCAATTTAACATCACAAAGGTCTTTAGATTCCTCACACTGGAGATTGGTTCAATCTGATGAAATCCCTTGGAGGAGTTCGTCAAAGAAGGGTGCCTGGAAAGAGGGCAAAATGTTGCCAAAATTGCACATTCATTTTAAAATGGCTGACTTCCTGTTGGATTTGGGATATTGCTCCAAGAGACTTTTTTGTACATCTTGATATCTCCTATAAGCTTACCAGGTTTCAGACTCATACATAAAACACAGAGCAGGGGCTGTGGTTTTGAAAGTTTGTAGGGGGCGCTGTGGAGCCATTTTGCGCTATTCAAGGAAAATGATCACATGACAACAAAGCCTTCATCCATTTGGAGGTGTGTGCTAAATTTAAAGCCTCTATATTCTTTCCAAGCCCCTCAAAAGCCACTTCATCTTTCATGTTGAACAGCGTTGCCACCAGGGTGCGCCGTTCAGTTTAAAGTCACAATTTTTGCACTGAAGCATCACGAGGGACTGATGGGGATATTCACCGCTTTTGAGGTGGCCACGATGAACCTGTGAAAATCAGTACAACAAAATTAAAGCCATGACATTTCCTGTTGCCACTAGGTGGCGCTGTCCGTATTTCCGACAATGGGCACATCAATCTGTTCAGGGTGGGTCTGACATCATGCCTGTAAAGTCTGGTACTGATCAGACTGGATTTCATTGAGTTATACTAATTTGTTTCTTCATGGCGTGACATCAAAGTTCGCCATGCTGCTGGGGTCACACCCTTTCGCGAAAACTCACAGTTTTCACTGTAACCCAAGACCAACTCCTTAAGGCTTTCCTGGAGAAATTTGAGGCTGCAGATGTCACCCATCACTATACTGTACCCCAAAGTGTAAAACATGACATTTCCTGTTCCCACTAGGTGGCGCTGTCCTTGATGTCAAATATGGCAGTTGAAATATGTTCAGGGGTGGAGCCTTATCATATGTGTTCACTTTGGTCAAGGTCAGAAAATGTATGACAAAATGAGAGGCAATAAGATTTTCATGGCGAGTCATCGAAATTCGCCATGGCGCCACGGCCTCATAGTATTGTGAAAACTCAAAAGCTCCGCAATTTAACATGGCACAAGGGTGTAGTTGACACTGACCAAATATGAAGGTTATGAAATCAAACCCCAAGGAGGAGTTCGCAAAAGTTCGAGGCATGGAAATGGCAAAATTAGAGCCAAAATGTCACCTTCTCTTCCAAATGGCGGACTTCCTGTTGGGTTTGCGTCAATGGGCCCACAGACTTTTTTGTTCGTCTTGGCATGATACACATGTGTGCCAAATTTCATACATGTAGCCCAAACGATGTGGTCGTAGGGCTGCATTTAACAAGGCATAGGTGGCGCTCTAGAGCCATTTCCCAGTGCTCATATGTAAAACCATTAAAAAACAAAATTTTTCACCAGACCTGGCATGTGTGCAAAATTTCATGAGTTTTTGAGCATGTTTAGGCCCTCAAAAAGGCCCTTGTTTGGGGTGAATAATAATAATAAAAAGAAACGGAGCAGATACAATAGGGCCTTCGCACTCTCGGTGCTCGGGCCCTAATTAAAGCTGCAAGCAGCGTTATGAGGGCCCTCGCACCCCCGGCACGTCGAGCCACTGCCAACACCTCAAACCGGCACGTCCGATGTGATGTCACATTGATGGATTTCATGCTTTTAATCACCAGCTAACATTTCATCTTATTCAACCAGGATTATAGTCATGCCACTAGGTGGCGCTCTAACCATTATTGACAAATAGCATAACAAACATTTCCAAGCTCGAGTCTCATCACACCTGCGACCTTTGGGAGAGATTGGACATTGTGTTTTTTAGTGACAGCAGATTACTGCTTTTTGCGAGTGATTGAAACTCTACGTGCCGCCATGACCACCCCGTTTCCCTTAACGGAAAAAGCTTCGCAATTTAACATCACAAAGGTCTTTAGATTCTACACACTGAAGAATGCTTCAATATGATGAAATCCCTTGGAGGAGTTCGTCAAAGTATGAGGCCTGAAAAGGGGGGAAAATGTCATCAAAATTACACATTAATTTTAAAATGGCTGACTTCCTGTTGGATTTGGGATATTGCTCCAAGAGACTTTTTTGTACATCTTGATATCTTACACAAGCTTACCAAGTGTCAGACTCATAGATAAAACACAGAGCAGGGGCTGATGTTTTGAAATATTGTAGGGGGCGCTGTGGAGCCATTTTGCGCTATTCAAGGAAAATGGTTACATAACAACAATGCCTTCATCCATTTGGAGGTGTGTGCCAAATTTCAAGCCTCTATAAACTTTCCAAGCCCCTCAAAAGCCACTTCATCTTTCATGGTGAACCGCGTTGCCACCAGGGTGCGCCGTTCAGTTTAAAGTCACAATTTTTGCACTGAAGCATCACGAGGGACTGATGTTGATATTCACCGCTTTTGAGGTGGCCACGATGAACCTGTGAAAATCAGTACAACAAAATTAAAGCCATGACATTTCCTGTTGCCATTAGGTGGCGCTGTCCGTATTTCCGACAATGGGCACATCAATCTGTTCAGGGCGGGTCTGCCATCATGCCTGTAAAGTCTGGTACTGATCAGACTGGATTTCATTGAGTTATACTAATTTGTTTATTCATGGCGTGACATCAAAGTTCGCCATGCTGCTGGGGTCACACCCTTTTGCGAAAAGTCAGTTTTCACTGTAACCCAAGACCAACTCCTTAAGGCTTTCCTGGAGAAATTTGAGGCTGCAGATGTCACCCATCACTATACTGTACCCCAAAGTGTAAAACATGACATTTCCTGTTCCCACTAGGTGGCGCTGTCCTTGATGTCAAATATGGCAGTTGAAATATGTTCAGGGGTGGAGCCTTATCATATGTGTGCTGTTTGGTCCAGATAGGAACATGTATGACAAAATGAGAGGCAATAAGATTTTCATGGCGAGTCATCGAAATTCGCCATGGCGCCACGGCCTCATAGTATTGTGAAAACTCAAAAGCTCCGCAATTTAACATGGCACAAGGGTGTAGTTGGCACTGACCAAATATGAAGGTTATGAAATCAAACCCCAAGGAGGAGTTCGTCAAAGTTCGAGGCATGGAAATGGTAAAATCAGAGCCAAAATGTCACCTTCAATCCAAAATGGCGGACTTCCTGTTGGGTTTAGGACATTGCCATAATAGACTTTTTTGTTCGACTCTGAACATTATATAGGTGTACCGACTTTCAAACATGTAGGTCATACCCATACCGGGGGCTCGCGTTTTTCATTTTTCTAGGTGGCGCTACTGAGCTAATTTTCCCTGGCCATGTCTGAGAACATTAAAATACGTAAATTTTCACCAGACCTGACGCGTGTGCAAAATTTCATGAGTTTTCGAGCATGTTTAGGCCCTCAAACGGCCAATTCATTTGCCGAAATAATAATAATAATAATAATTAAAGCTGCAAGCAGCGTTATGAGGGCCCTCGCACCCCCGGCGCGTCGAGCCACGCCCAACACCTAAAACCAGCACCTCCGATCTGATGTCACATTGATGGAATTCATGCATTTAACCACCAGCTAACATTTCAACTCATTCATTCATGATTAGTTAGTCGTTCCACTAGGTGGCGCTCTAACCATTATGTACAAATGGCATAACAAACACTTCCGAGCTGGAGTCTCATCACACCTGAGACGTTTGGGAGAGATTGGACATTGTGTTTTTGAGTGACAGCAGATTACTGCTTTTTGGCGAGTGATTCAAACTCTAAGATCCACCATAACCACCCCGTTTCACTGAACGTAAAAAGCTTCGCAATTTAACATCACAAAGGTCTTTAGATTCCACACACTGGAGATTGGTTCAATATGATGAAATCCCTTGGAGGAGTTCGTCAAAGAACGGTGCCTGGAAAGAGGGGAAAATGTTGCCAAAATTACACATTAATATTAAAATGGCTGACTTCCTGTTGGATTTGGGATATTGCACCAGGAGACTTTTTTGTACATCTTGATATCTCCTATAAGCTTACCAGGTTTCAGAATCATACATAGAACACAGAGCAGGGGCTGTGGTTTTGAAATTTTGTAGGGGGCGCTGTGGAGCAATTTCGCGCTATTCAATGAAAATGATCACATGCCAACAAAGCCTTCATCCATTTGGAGGTGTGTGCCAAATTTCAAGCCTCTATAAACTTGCCAAGACCCTCAAAAGCCACTTCATCTTTCATGTTGAACAGCGTTGCCACCAGGGTGCGCCGTTCAGTTTAAACTCACAATTTTTGCACTGAAGCATCACGAGGGACTGATGGTGATATTCACCGCTTTTGAGGTGACCAAGATGAACCTGGAAAAATCAGTACAACAAAATTAAAGCCATGACATTTCCTGTTGCCACTAGGTGGCGCTGTCCGTATTTCCGACAATGGGCACATCAATCTGTTCAGGGCGGGTCTGACATCATGCCTGTAAAGTCTGGTACTGATCAGACTGGATTTCATTGAGTTATACTAATTTGTTTCTTCATGGCGTGACATCAAAGTTCGCCACGCCGCTGGGGTCACACCCTTTTGCGAAAAGTCACAGTTTTCACTGTAACCCAAGACCAACTCCTTAAGGCTTTCCTGGAGAAATTTGAGGCTGCAGATGTCACCCATCACTATACTGTACCCCAAAGTGTAAAACATGACATTTCCTGTTCCCACTAGGTGGCGCTGTCCTTGATGTCAAATATGGCAGTTGAAATATGTTCAGGGGTGGAGCCTTATCATATGTGTGCTCTTTGGTCCAGATCGGAACATGTATGACAGAATGAGAGGCAATAAGATTTTCATGGCGAGTCATCAAAATTCGCCATGGCGCCACGGCCTCATACTATTGTGAAAACTCAAAAGCTCCGCAATTTAACATGGCACAAGGGTGTAGTTGACACTGTCCAAATTTGAAGTTTATAGGACCAAATCCCAAGGAGGAGTTCGTTAAAGTACAAGGCATGGAAACGGTAAAATCAGACCCAAAATGTCACCTTCAATCCAAAATGGCGGACTTCCTGTTGGGTTTAGGACATTGCCATAATAGACTTTTTTGTTCGACTCTGTACGTTATATAGGTGTACCGACTTTCAAACATGTAGGTCATACCCATACCGGGGGCTCGCGTTTTTCATTTTTCTAGGTGGCGCTACTGAGCTAATTTTCCCTGGCCATGTCTGAGAACATTAAAATACGTAAATTTTCACCAGACCTGACGCGTGTGCAAAATTTCATGAGTTTTCGAGCATGTTTAGGCCCTCAAACGGCCAATTCATTTGCCGAAATAATAATAATAATAATAATAATAAACAGAGCAATTACAATAGGGCCTTCGCACTGTCAGTGCTCGGGCCCTAATTAAAGCTGCAAGCAGCGTTATGAGGGCCCTCGCACCCCCGGCACGTCGAGCCACTGCCAACACCTACAACCAGCACCTCCGATCTGATGTCACATTGATGGAATTCATGCATTTAACCATCAGCTAACATTTCAACTCATTCATTCATGATTAGTTAGTCGTTCCACTAGGTGGCGCTCTAACCATTATGTACAAATGGCATAACAAACACTTCCAAGCTCGAGTCTCATCACACCTGAGACGTTTGGGAGAGATTGGACATTGTGTTTTTGAGTGACAGCAGATTACTGCTTTTTGGCCAGTGATTGAAACTCCACGTGCCGCCATAACCACCCCGTTTCCCTGGACGTAAAAAGCTTCGCAATTTAACATCACAAAGGTCTTTAGATTCCACAAACTGCAGATCGGTCCAATCTGATGAAATCCCTTGGAGGAGTTCGTCAAAGAACGGTGCCTGGAAAGAGGGGAAAATGTTGCCAAAATTGCACATTAATTTTAAAATGGCTGACTTCCTGTTGGATTTTGGATATTGCTCCAAGAGACTTTTTTGTACATCTTGATATCTCCTATAAGCTTACCAGGTTTCAGACTCATACATAAAACACAGAGCTGGGGCTGTGGTTTTGAAATTTTGTAGGGGGCGCTGTGGAGCCATTTTGGGATATTCAATGAAAATGATCACATAACAACAAAGCCTTCGTCACATTGGAGGTGTGGGCCAAATTTCAAGACTTTTTAAACTTTCCAAGCCCCTCAAAAACCACTTCATTTTTCATGGTGAACAGCGTTGCCACCAGGGTGCACCGTTCAGTATAAAGTCACAATTTTCGCACTGCAGCATCATGAAGAACTGACGGTGACATTCACCGCTTTTGAGGTATCCACAATGAACCTGTGAAAATCAGTACAACAAAGTGTAAGACATGACATTTCCTGTTCCCACTAGGTGGCGCTGTTCATATTCCTGACAATGGGCACATCAATTTGTTCAGGGCGGGTCTGATATCATGCCTGTAAAGTCTGGTACTAATCAGACTGGATTTCATGGAGTTATACTAATTTGTTTCTTCATGGCGAGATATCAAAGTTCGCCATGCTGCTGAGGTCACACCCTTTCGTGAAAAGTCACAGTTTTCACTGTACCCCAAGACCAACTCCTTACGCCTTTCCTGGAGAAATTTGAGGCTGCAGATGTCACCCATCACAATACTGTACCCCAAAGTGTAAAACATGACATTTCCTGTTCCCACTAGGTGGCGCTGTCGCTCACGTCAAATATGGCAGTTGAAATATGTTCAGGGCTGGAGCCTTATCATATGTGTGCTCTTTGGTCCAGATCGGACAATGTATGACAGAATGAGAGGCAATAAGATTTTCATGGCGAGTCATCGAAATTCGCCGTGGCGCCACGGCCTCATGGTATTGTGAAAACTCAAAAGCTCCGCAATTTAACATGGCACAAGGGTGTAGTTGGCACTGACCAAATATGAAGCTTATACGACCAATTTCCAAGGAGGAGTTCGTTAAAGTTCGAGGCATGGAAACGACAAAATTAGAGCCAAAATGTCACCTTCACTTCTAAATTGCGGACTTCCTGTTAGGTTTGCGTCAATGGGCCCACAGACTTTTTTGTTCGGCTCGTCATGATACACATGTGTGCCAAATTTCATACATGTAGCTCAAACTATGTGGTCGTAGGGCTGCATTTAACAAGGCATAGGTGGCGCTCTAGAGCCATTTCCCAGTGCTCATAAGTAAAACCATTAAAATACAAAATTTTTCACCAGACCTGGCATGTCTGCAAAATTTCATGAGTTTTTGAGCATGTTTAGGCCCTCAAAAAGGCCCTTGTTTGGGGTGAATAATAATAATAATAAGAAACGGAGCAGATACAATAGGGCCTTCGCACTCTCAGTGCTCGGGCCCTAATTAAAGCTGCAAGCAGCGTTATGAGGGCCCTCGCACCCCCGGCGCGTCGAGCCACGCCCAACACCTAAAACCAGCACCTCCGATCTGATGTCACATTGATGGAATTCATGCATTTAACCACCAGCTAACATTTCAACTCATTCATTTATGATTAGTTAGTCGTTCCACTAGGTGGCGCTCAAACCATTATGCACAAATGGCATAACAAACATTTCCGAGCTCGAGTCTCATCACGCCTATGAGCTTTGGGAGAGATTGGACATTGTGTTTTTGAGTGACAGCAGATTACTGCTTTTTGGCGAGTGATTGAAACTCTATGTGCCGCCATGACCACCCCGTTTCCCTGAATGTAAAAAGCTTCGCAATTTAACATCACAAAGGTCTTTAGATTCCACACACAGGAGATCGCATCAATGTGATGAAATCCCTTGGAGGAGTTCGTCAAAGAACGGTGCCTGAAAAGCGGGGAAAATGTTGCCAAAATTGCACATTAATTTTAAAATGGCTGACTTCCTGTTGGATTTGGGATATTGCTCCAAGAGACTTTTTTGTACATCTTGATATCTCCTATAAGCTTACCAGGTTTCAGACTCATACATAAAACACAGAGCTGGGGCTGTGGTTTTGAAATTTTGTAGGGGGCGCTGTGGAGCAATTTCGCGCTATTCAATGAAAATGATCACATGACAACAAAGCCTTCCTCCATTTGGGGGTGTGTGCCAAATTCCAAGCCTCTATAAACTTTCCAAGCCCCTCAAAAGCCACTTCATCTTTCATGTTGAACCGTGTTGCCACCAGGGTGCGCCGTTCAGTTTAAAGTCACAATTTTTGCACTGAAGCATCACGAAGGACTGATGGTGATATTCACCGCTTTTGAGGTGGCCACGATGAACCTGTGAAAATCAGTACAACAAAATTAAAGCCATGACATTTCCTCTTGCCACTAGGTGGCGCTGTCCGTATTTCCGACAATGGGCACATCAATCTGTTCAGGGCGGGTCTGACATCATGCCTGTAAAGTCTGGTACTGATCAGACTGGATTTCATTGAGTTATACTAATTTGTTTCTTCATGGCGTGACATCAAAGTTCGCCATGCTGCTGGGGTCACACCCTTTTGCGAAAACTCACAGTTTTCACTGTAACCCAAGACCAACTCCTTAAGGCTTTTCTGGAGAAATTTGAGGCTGCAGATGTCACCCATCACTATACTGTACCCCAAAGTGTAAAACATAACATTTCCTGTTCCCACTAGGTGGCGCTGTCCTTGAGGTCAAATATGGCAGTTGAAATATGTTCAGGGGTGGAGCCTTATCATATGTATTCACTTTGGTCAAGGTCAGAAAATGTATGACAAAATGAGAGGCAATAAGATTTTCATGGCGAGTCATCGAAATTCGCCATGGCGCCACGGCCTCATAGTATTGTGAAAACTCAAAAGCTCCGCAATTTAACATGGCACAAGGGTGTAGTTGACACTGTCCAAATTTGAAGTTTATAGGACCAAATCCCAAGGAGGAGTTCGATAAAGTTCGAGGCATGGAAATGGTAAAATCAGAGCCAAAATGTCACCTTCAATCCAAAATGGCGGACTTCCTGTTGGGTTTAGGACATTGCCATAATAGACTTTTTTGTTCGACTCTGAACATTTTATAGGTGTACCGACTTTCAAACATGTAGGTCATACCCATACCGGGGGCTCGCGTTTTTCATTTTTCTAGGTGGCGCTACTGAGCTAATTTTCCCTGGCCATGTCTGAGAACATTAAAATACGTAAATTTTCACCAGACCTGACGCGTGTGCAAAATTTCATGAGTTTTCGAGCATGTTTAGGCCCTCAAACGGCCAATTCATTTGCCGAAATAATAATAATAATAATAATTAAAGCTGCAAGCAGCGTTATGAGGGCCCTCGCACCCCCGGCGCGTCAAGCCACGCCCAACACCTAAAACCAGCACGTCCGATGTGATGTCACATTGATGGAATTCATGCATTTAACCACCAGCTAACAATTCATCTCATTCAATCATGATTATAGTTGTCCCACTAGGTGGAGCTCTAACCATTACTGACAAATGGCATAACAAACATTTCCTAGCTCGAGTCTCATCACACCTGAGACGTTTGGGAGAGATTGGACATTGTGTTTTTGAGTGACAGCAGATTACTGCTTTTTGGCGAGTGATTCAAACTCTAGGTGCCACCATAACCACCCCGTTTCACTGAATGTAAAAAGCTTCGCAATTTAACATCACAAAGGTCTTTAGATTCCACACACTGGAGATTGGTTCAATATGATGAAATCCCTTGGAGGAGTTCGTCAAAGAACGGTGCCTGGAAAGAGGGGAAAATGTTGCCAAAATTACACATTAATATTAAAATGGCTGACTTCCTGTTGGATTTGGGATATTGCACCAAGAGACTTTTTTGTACATCTTGATATCTCCTATAAGCTTACCAGGTTTCAGAATCATACATAGAACACAGAGCAGGGGCTGTGGTTTTGAAATTTTGTAGGGGGCGCTGTGGAGCAATTTCGCGCTATTCAATGAAAATGATCACATGCCAACAAAGCCTTCATCCATTTGGAGGTGTGTGCCAAATTTCAAGCCTCTATAAACTTTCCAAGACCCTCAAAAGCCACTTCATCTTTCATGTTGAACAGCGTTGCCACCAGGGTGCGCCGTTCAGTTTAAACTCACAATTTTTGCACTGAAGCATCACGAGGGACTGATGGTGATATTCACCGCTTTTGAGGTGGCCAAGATGAACCTGTGAAAATCAGTACAACAAAATTAAAGCCATGACATTTCCTGTTGCCACTAGGTGGCGCTGTCCGTATTTCCGACAATGGGCACATCAATCTGTTCAGGGCGGGTCTGACATCATGCCTGTAAAGTCTGGTACTGATCAGACTGGATTTCATTGAGTTATACTAATTTCTTTCTTCATGGCGTGACATCAAAGTTCGCCATGCTGCTGGGGTCACACCCTTTCGCGAAAACTCACAGTTTTCACTGTAACCCAAGACCAACTCCTTAAGGCTTTCCTGGAGAAATTTGAGGCTGCAGATGTCACCCTTCACTATACTGTACCCCAAAGTGTAAAACATGACATTTCCTGTTCCCACTAGGTGGCGCTGTCCTTGATGTCAAATATGGCAGTTGAAATATGTTCAGGGGTGGAGCCTTATCATATGTGTGCTCTTTGGTCCAGATCGGAACATGTATGACAGAATGAGAGGCAATAAGATTTTCATGGCGAGTCATCGAAATTCGCCATGGCGCCACGGCCTCATAGTATTGTGAAAACTCAAAAGCTCCGCAATTTAACATGGCCCAGGTGTGTAGTTGACACTGACCAAAGATGAAGCTTATACAACCAAATCCCAAGGAGGAGTTCGCAAAAGTTCGAGGCATGGAAATGGCAAAATTAGAGCCAAAATGTCACCTTCTCTTCCAAATGGCGGACTTCCTGTTGGGTTTGCGTCAATGGGCCCACAGACTTTTTTGTTTGTCGTGGCATGATACACATGTGTGCCGAATTTCATACATGTAGCTGAAACGATGTGGTCGTAGGGCTGCATTTAACAAGGCATAGGTGGCGCTGTAGAGCCATTTCCCAGTGCTCATGAGTAAAACCATTAAAATACAAAATTTTTCACCAGACCTGGCATGTCTGCAAAATTTCATGAGTTTTTGAGCATGTTTAGGCCCTCAAAAAGCCAATTCATTTGCCGAAATAATAATAATAATAATAAGAAACAGAGCAATTACAATAGGGCCTTCGCACTGTCAGTGCTCGGGCCCTAATAATAATAATAATAATAATAATAATAAACAGAGCAATTACAATAGGGCCTTCGCACTGTCAGTGCTCGGGCCCTAATAATAATAATAAACAGAGCAATTACAATAGGGCCTTCGCACTGTCAGTGCTCGGGCCCTAATAATTAAAGCTGCAAGCAGCGTTATGAGGGCCCTCGCACCCCCGGCGCATCGAGCCAAGCCCAACACCTAAAACCAGCACCTCCGATCTGACGTTTGGGAGAGACTGGACATTGTGTTTTTGAGTGACAGCAGATTACTGCTTTTTGGCGAGTGATTCAAACTCTAAGTGCCACCATAACCACCCCGTTTCACTGAACGTAAAAAGCTTCGCAATTTAACATCACAAAGGTCTTTAGATTCCACACACTGGAGATTGGTTCAATATGATGAAATCCCTTGGAGGAGTTCGTCAAAGAACGGTGCCTGGAAAGAGGGGAAAATGTTGCCAAAATTACACATTAATTTTAAAATGGCTGACTTCCTGTTGGATTTGGGATATTGCACCAAGAGACTTTTTTGTACATCTTGATATCTCCTATAAGCTTACCAGGTTTCAGACTCATACATAGAACACAGAGCAGGGGCTGTGGTTTTGAAATTTTGTAGGGGGCGCTGTGGAGCAATTTTGCGCTATTCAATGAAAATGATCACATGCCAACAAAGCCTTCATCCATTTGGAGGTGTGTGCCAAATTTCAAGCCTTTATAACCTTGCCAAGACCCTCAAAAGCCACTTCATCTTTCATGTTGAACAGCGTTGCCACCAGGGTGCGCCGTTCAGTTTAAACTCACAATTTTTGCACTGAAGCATCACGAGGGACTGATGGTGATATTCACCGCTTTTGAGGTGGCCACGATGAACCTGTGAAAATCAGTACAACAAAATTAAAGCCATGACATTTCCTGTTGCCACTAGGTGGCGCTCTTCATATTCCTGACAATGGGCACATCAATCTGTTCAGGGCGGGTCTGACATCATGCCTGTAAAGTCTGGTACTCATCAGACTGGATTTCATTGAGTTATACTAATTTGTTTCTTCATGGCGTGACATCAAAGTTCGCCACGCCGCTGGGGTCACACCCTTTTGCGAAAAGTCACAGTTTTCACTGTAACCCAAGACCAACTCCTTAAGGCTTTCCTGGAGAAATTTGAGGCTGCAGATGTCACCCATCACTATACTGTACCCCAAAGTGTAAAACATGACATTTCCTGTTCCCACTAGGTGGCGCTGTCCTTGATGTCAAATATGGCAGTTGAAATATGTTCAGGGGTGGAGCCTTATCATATGTGTGCTCTTTGGTCCAGATCGGAACATGTATGACAGAATGAGAGGCAATAAGATTTTCATGGCGAGTCATCAAAATTCGCCATGGCGCCACGGCCTCATAGTATTGTGAAAACTCAAAAGCTCCGCAATTTAACATGGCACAAGGGTGTAGTTGACACTGTCCAAATTTGAAGTTTATAGGACCAAATCCCAAGGAGGAGTTCGTTAAAGTACAAGGCATGGAAATGGTAAAATCAGACCCAAAATGTCACCTTCAATCCAAAATGGCGGACTTCCTGTTGGGTTTAGGACATTGCCATAATAGACTTTTTTGTTCGACTCTGAACGTTATATAGGTGTACCGACTTTCAAACGATGTGGTCATACCCATACCGGGGGCTCGCGTTTTTCATTTTTCTAGGTGGCGCTACTGAGCTAATTTTCCCTGGCCATGTCTGAGAACATTAAAATACGTAAATTTTCACCAGACCTGACGCGTGTGCAAAATTTCATGAGTTTTCGAGCATGTTTAGGCCCTCAAACGGCCAATTCATTTGCCGGAATAATAATAATAATTAAAGCTGCAAGCAGCGTTATGAGGGCCCTCGCACCCCCGGCGTGTCGAGCCACGCCCAACACCTAAAACCAGCACATCCGATGTGATGTCACATTGATGGAATTCATGCATTTAACCACCAGCTAACATTTCAACTCATTCATTCATGATTTGTTAGTCGTTCCACTAGGTGGCGCTCTAACCCTTATGCACAAATGGCATAACAAACATTTCCGAGCTCGAGTCTCATCACGCCTGCGACCTTTGGGAGAGATTGGACTTTGTGTCTTTGAGTGACAGCAGATTACTGCTTTTTGGCGAGTGATTGAAACTCCACGTGCCGCCATGACCACCCCGTTTCCTTGAACGTAAAAAGCTTCGCAATTTAACATCACAAAGGTCTTTAGATTCCACACACTGGAGAATGGTTCAATATGATGAAATCCCTTGGAGGAGTTCGTCAAAGTATGAAGCCTGAAAAGAGGGGAAAATGTCGCCAAAATTGCACATTAATTTTAAAATGGCTGACTTCCTGTTGGATTTTGGATATTGCTCCAAGAGACTTTTTTGTACATCTTGATATCTCCTATAAGCTTACCAGGTTTCAGACTCATACATAAAACACAGAGCTGGGGCTGTGGTTTTGAAATTTTGTAGGGGGCGCTGTGGAGCCATTTCGCGCTATTCAATAAAAATGATCACATGACAACAAAGCCTTCATCCATTTGGAGGGGTGTGCTAAATTTAAAGCCTCTATATACTTTCCAAGCCCCTCAAAAGCCACTTCATCTTTCATGGTGGACCGCGTTGCCACCAGGGTGCGCCGTTCAGTTTAAAGTCACAATTTTTGCACTGAAGCATCACGAGGGACTGATGTTGATATTCACCGCTTTTGAGGTGGCCACGATGAACCTGTGAAAATCAGTACAACAAAATTAAAGCCATGACATTTCCTGTTGCCACTAGGTGGCGCTGTACGTATTCCCGACAATGGGCACATCAATCTGTTCAGGGCAGGTCTGACATCATGCCTGTAAAGTCTGGTACTGAACAGACTGGATTTCATTGAGTTATACTAATTTGTTTCTTCATGGCGTGACATTAAAGTTCGCCATGCTGCTGGGGTCACACCCTTTTGCGAAAAGTCACAGTTTTCACTGTAACCCAAGACCAACTCCTTAAGGCTTTCCTGGAGAAATTTGAGGCTGCAGGTGTCACCCATCACAATACTGTACCCCAAAGTGTAAAACATGACATTTCCTGTTCCCACTAGGTGGCGCTGTCCCTGGTGTCAAATATGGCAGTTGAAATATGTTCAGGGGTGGAGCCTTATCATATGTGTTCACTTTGGTCAAGGTCAGAAAATGTATGACAAAATGAGAGGCAATAAGATTTTCATGGCGAGTCATCGAAATTCGCCATGGCGCCACGGCCTCATAGTATTGTGAAAACTCAAAAGCTCCGCAATTTAACATGGCCCAGGTGTGTAGTTGACACTGACCAAAGATGAAGCTTATACAACCAAATCCCAAGGAGGAGTTCGCAAAAGTTCGAGGCATGGAAATGGCAAAATTAGAGCCAAAATGTCACCTTCTCTTCCAAATGGCGGACTTCCTGTTGGGTTTGCATCAATGGGCCCACAGACTTTTTTGTTCGACTCGGCATGATACACATGTGTGCCAAATTTCATACATGTAGCTGAAACGATGTGGTCGTAGGGCTGCATTTAACAAGGCATAGGTGGCGCTGTAGAGCCATTTCCCAGTGCTCATATGTAAAACCATTAAAATACAAAATTTTTCACCAGACCTGGCATGTGTGCAAAATTTCATGAGTTTTCGAGCATGTTTAGGCCCTCAAACGGCCAATTCATTTGCCGAAATAATAATAATAATAATAATAAACAGAGCAATTACAATAGGGCCTTCGCACTGTCAGTGCTCGGGCCCTAATAATAATTAAAGCTGCAAGCAGCGTTATGAGGGCCCTCGCACCCCCGGCGCGTCGAGCCACGCCCAACACCTAAAACCAGCACCTCCGATCTCATGTCACATTGATGGAATTCATGCATTTAACCACCAGCTAACATTTCAACTCATTCATTCATGATTTGTTAGTCGTTCCACTAGGTGGCGCTCTAACCCTTATGCACAAATGGCATAACAAACATTTCCGAGCTCGAGTCTCATCACGCCTATGAGCTTTGGGAGAGATTGGACATTGTGTTTTTGAGTGACAGCAGATTACTGCTTTTTGGCGAGTGATTCAAACTCTAAGTGCCACCATAACCACCCCGTTTCACTGAACGTAAAAAGCTTCGCAATTTAACATCACAAAGGTCTTTAGATTCCACACACTGGAGATTGGTTCAATATGATGAAATCCCTTGGAGGAGTTCGTCAAAGAACGGTGCCTGGAAAGAGGGGAAAATGTTGCCAAAATTGCACATTAATTTTAAAATGGCTGACTTCCTGTTGGATTTTGGATATTGCTCCAAGAGACTTTTTTGTACATCTTGATATCTCCTATAAGCTTACCAGGTTTCAGACTCATACATAAAACACAGAGCTGGGGCTGTGGTTTTGAAATTTTGTAGGGGGCGCTGTGGAGCCATTTCGCGCTATTCAATATAAATGATCACATGACAACAAAGCCTTCATCCATTTGGAGGGGTGTGCTAAATTTAAAGCCTCTATATACTATCCAAGCCCCTCAAAAGCCACTTCATCTTTCATGGTGGACCGCGTTGCCACCAGGGTGCGCCGTTCAGTTTAAAGTCACAATTTTTGCACTGAAGCATCACGAGGGACTGATGGTGATATTCACCGCTTTTGAGGTGGCCACGATGAACCTGTGAAAATCAGTACAACAAAATTAAAGCCATGACATTTCCTGTTGCCACTAGGTGGCGCTGTACGTATTCCCGACAATGGGCACATCAATCTGTTCAGGGCGGGTCTGACATCATGCCTGTAAAGTCTGGTACTGAACAGACTGGATTTCATTGAGTTATACTAATTTGTTTCTTCATGGCGTGACATCAAAGTTCGCCATGCTGCTGGGGTCACACCCTTTTGCGAAAACTCACAGTTTTCACTGTAACCCAAGACCAACTCCTTAAGGCTTTCCTGGAGAAATTTGAGGCTGCAGGTGTCACCCATCACTATACTGTACCCCAAAGTGTAAAACATGACATTTCCTGTTCCCACTAGGTGGCGCTGTCCCTGGTGTCAAATATGGCAGTTGAAATATGTTCAGGGGTGGAGCCTTATCATATGTGTTCACTTTGGTCAAGGTCAGAAAATGTATGACAAAATGAGAGGCAATAAGATTTTCATGGCGAGTCATCGAAATTCGCCATGGCGCCACGGCCTCATAGTGTTGTGAAAACTCAAAAGCTCCGCAATTTAACATGGCCCAGGTGTGTAGTTGACACTGACCAAAGATGAAGCTTATACAACCAAATCCCAAGGAGGAGTTCGCAAAAGTTCGAGGCATGGAAATGGCAAAATTAGAGCCAAAATGTCACCTTCTCTTCCAAATGGCGGACTTCCTGTTGGGTTTGCATCAATGGGCCCACAGACTTTTTTGTTCGACTCGGCATGATACACATGTGTGCCAAATTTCATACATGTAGCTGAAACGATATGGTCGTAGGGCTGCATTTAACAAGGCATAGGTGGCGCTGTAGAGCCATTTCCCAGTGCTCATATGTAAAACCATTAAAATACAAAATTTTTCACCAGACCTGGCATGTGTGCAAAATTTCATGAGTTTTTGAGCATGTTTAGGCCCTCAAAAAGGCCCTTGTTTCGCCTGAATAATAATAATAATAATAATTAAAGCTGCAAGCAGCGTTATGAGGGCCCTCGCACCCCCGGCACGTCGAGCCACGCCCAACACCTAAAACCGGCACGTCCGATGTGATGTCACATTGATGGATTTCATGCTTTTAATCACCAGCTAACATTTCATCTTATTCAACCAGGATTATAGTCATGCCACTAGGTGGCGCTCTAACCATTATTGACAAATAGCATAACAAACATTTCCAAGCTCGAGTCTCATCACACCTGCGACCTTTGGGAGAGATTGGACATTGTGTTTTTTAGTGACAGCAGATTACTGCTTTTTGCGAGTGATTGAAACTCTACGTGCCGCCATGACCACCCCGTTTCCCTGAACGGAAAAAGCTTCACAATTTAACATCACAAAGGTCTTTAGATTCTACACACTGAAGAATGCTTCAATATGATGAAATCCCTTGGAGGAGTTCGTCAAAGTATGAGGCCTGAAAAGGGGGGAAAATGTCATCAAAATTACACATTAATTTTAAAATGGCTGACTTCCTGTTGGATTTGGGATATTGCTCCAAGAGACTTTTTTGTACATCTTGATATCTTACACAAGCTTACCAAGTGTCAGACTCATAGATGAAACACAGAGCAGGGGCTGATGTTTTGAAATATTGTAGGGGGCGCTGTGGAGCCATTTTGCGCTATTCAAGGAAAATGGTTACATAACAACAATGCCTTCATCCATTTGGAGGTGTGTGCCAAATTTCAAGCCTCTATAAACTTTCCAAGCCCCTCAAAAGCCACTTCATCTTTCATGATGAACCGCGTTGCCACCAGGGTGCGCCGTTCAGTTTAAAGTCACAATTTTTGCACTGAAGCATCACGAGGGACTGATGGTGATATTCACCGCTTTTGAGGTGGCCACGATCAACCTGTGAAAATCAGTACAACAAAGTTAAAGCCATGACATTTCCTGTTCCCACTAGGTGGCGCTGTCCGTATTTCCGACAATGGGCACATCAATCTGTTCAGGGCGGGTCTGACATCATGCCTGTAAAGTCTGGTACTGATCAGACTGGATTTCATTGAGTTATACTAATTTGTTTCTTCATGGCGTGACATCAAAGTTCGCCATGCTGCTGGGGTCACACCCTTTCGTGAAAAGTCACAGTTTTCACTGTAACCCAAGACCAACTCCTTAAGGCTTTCCTGGAGAAATTTGAGGCTGCAGATGTCACCCATCACAATACTGTACCCCAAAGTGTAAAACATGACATTTCCTGTTCCCACTAGGTGGCGCTGTCCCTGGTGTCAAATATGGCAGTTGAAATATGTTCAGGGGCGGAGCCTTATCATATGTGTTCACTTTGGTCAAGGTCAGAAAATGTATGACAAAATGAGAGGCAATAAGATTTTCATGGCGAGTCATCGAAATTCGCCATGGCGCCACGGCCTCATAGTATTGTGAAAACTCAAAAGCTCCGCAATTTAACATGGCACAAGGGTGTAGTTGACACTGTCCAAATTTGAAGGTTATGAAATGAAACCCCAAGGAGGAGTTCGCAAAAGTTCGAGGCATGGAAATGGCAAAATTAGAGCCAAAATGTCACCTTCTCTTCCAAATGGCGGACTTCCTGTTGGGTTTGCGTCAATGGGCCCACAGACTTTTTTGTTCGTCTTGGCATGATACACATGTGTGCCAAATTTCATACATGTAGCTCAAACGATGTGGTCGTAGGGCTGCATTTAACAAGGCATAGGTGGCGCTCTAGAGCCATTTCCCAGTGCTCATATGTAAAACCATTAAAATACAAAATTTTTCACCAGACCTGGCATGTGTGCAAAATTTCATGAGTTTTTGAGCATGTTTAGGCCCTCAAAAAGGCCCTTGTTTCGCCTGAATAATAATAATAATAATAATAAGAAACGGAGCAGATACAATAGGGCCTTCGCACTCTCAGTGCTCGGGCCCTAATTAAAGCTGCAAGCAGCGTTATGAGGGCCCTCGCACCCCCGGCGTGTCGAGCCATGCCCAACACCTGAAACCAGCACGTCCGATCTGATGTCACATTGATGGAATTCATGCATTTAACCACCAGTTAACATTTCATTTGGTTCAACCATGAGTATAGTCGTCCCACTAGGTGGCGCTCTAACCATTATAGACAAAGGGCATAACAAACATTTCCGAGCTCGAGTCTCATCACGCCTGCGACCTTTGGGAGAGATTGGACTTTGTGTCTTTGAGTGACAGCAGATTACTGCTTTTTGGCCAGTGATTGAAACTCCACGTGCCGCCATGACCACCCCGTTTCCTTGAACGTAAAAAGCTTCGCAATTTAACATCACAAAGGTCTTTAGATTCCACACACTGGAGAATGGTTCAATATGATGAAATCCCTTGGAGGAGTTCGTCAAAGTATGAAGCCTGAAAAGAGGGGAAAATGTCGCCAAAATTACACATTAATTTTAAAATGGCTGACTTCCTGTTGGATTTGGGATATTGCTCCAAGAGACTTTTTTGTACATCTTGATATTTTCCATAAGCTTACCAGGTTTCAGACTCATAGATGAAACACAGAGCAGGGGCTGTTGTTTTGAAATTTTGTAGGGGGCGCTGTGGAGCAATTTCGAGCTATTCAATGAAAATGATCACATGACAACAAAGCCTACATCCATTTGGAGGTGTGTGCCAAATTTCAAGCCTCTATAAACTTTCCAAGTCCCTCAAAAGCCACTTCATCTTTCATGGTGAACCGCGTTGCCACCAGGGTGCGCCGTTCAGTTTGAAGTCACAATTTTTGCACTGAAGCATCACGAGGGACTGATGTTGATATTCACCGCTTTTGAGGTGGCCACGATGAACCTGTGAAAATCAGTACAACAAAATTAAAGCCATGACATTTCCTGTTGCCACTAGGTGGCGCTGTCCGTATTTCCGACAATGGGCACATCAATCTGTTCAGGGTGGGTCTGACATCATGCCTGTACAGTCTGGTACTGAACAGACTGGATTTCATTGAGTTATACTAATTTGTTTCTTCATGGCGTGACATCAAAGTTCGCCATGCTGCTGGGGTCACACCCTTTTGCGAAAAGTCACAGTTTTCACTGTAACCCAAGACCAACTCCTTAAGGCTTTCCTGGAGAAATTTGAGGCTGCAGGTGTCACCCATCACAATACTGTACCCCAAAGTGTAAAACATGACATTTCCTGTTCCCACTAGGTGGCGCTGTCCTTGATGTCAAATATGGCAGTTGAAATATGTTCAGGGGTGGAGTCTTATCATATGTGTTCACTTTGGTCAAGGTCAGAAAATGTATGACAAAATGAGAGGCAATAAGATTTTCATGGCGAGTCATCGAAATTCGCCATGGCGCCACGGCGTCACCGTATTGTGAAAACTCAAAAGCTCCGCAATTTAACATGGCACAAGGGTGTAGTTGACACTGACCAAATATGAAGGTTATGAAATCAAACCCCAAGGAGGAGTTCGCAAAAGTTCGAGGCATGGAAATGGCAAAATTAGAGCCAAAATGTCACCTTCTCTTCCAAATGGCGGACTTCCTGTTGGGTTTGCGTCAATGGGCCCACTGACTTTTTTGTTCGTCTTGGCATGATACACATGTGTGCCAAATTTCATACATGTAGCTCAAACGATGTGGTCGTAGGGCTGCATTTAACAAGGCATAGGTGGCGCTCTAGAGCCATTTCCCAGTGCTCATATGTAAAACCATTAAAATACAAAATTTTTCACCAGACCTGGCATGTGTGCAAAATTTCATGAGTTTTTGAGCATGTTTAGGCCCTCAAAAAGGCCCTTGTTTCGCCTGAATAATAATAATAATAATAATAATAATAATAATAATAATAATAATAAGAAACGGAGCAGATACAATAGGGCCTTCGCACTCTCGGTGCTCGGGCCCTAATAATAATAATAATAATAATAATAATAATAAGAAACGGAGCAGATACAATAGGGCCTTCGCACTCTCAGTGCTCGGGCCCTAATAATAATAATAATAATAATAATAATAATAATAATAATAATAATAAACAGAGCAATTACAATAGGGCCTTCGCACTGTCAGTGCTCGGGCCCTAATAATAATAATAATAATTAAAGCTGCAAGCAGCGTTATGAGGGCCCTCGCACCCCATCGCGTCGAGCTACACCCAACACCTACAACCAGCACCTCCGATCTGATGTCACATTGATGGAATTCATGCATTCAACCACCAGCTAACATTTCATCTCATTCAATCATGATTATAGTAGTCCCACTAGATGGCGCTCTAACCATTACTGACAAATGGCATAACAAACATTTCCGAGCTCGAGTCTCATCACGCCTGCGACCTTTGGGACATATTGGACATTTTGATTTTGAGTGACAGCAGATTACTGCTTTTTGGCGAGTGACTGAAACTCCACATGCCGCCATGACCACCCCGTTTCCTGGATGTAAAAACCTTTGCAATTTAACATCACAAAGGTCTTTAGATTCCACACACAGGAGATTGCATCAATCTGATGAAATCCCTTGCAGGAGTACGTCAAAGCACGGTGCCTGAAAAGAGGGGAAAATGTTGCCAAAATTGCACATTAATTTTAAAATGGCTGACTTCCTGTTGGATTTGGGATATTGCTCCAAGAGACTTTTTTGTACATCTTGATATCTCCTATAAGCCTACCAGGTTTCAGATTCATACATAAAACACAGAGCTGGGGCTGTGGTTTTGAAATTTTGTAGGGGGCGCTGTGGAGCCATTTTGGGATATTCAATGAAAATGATCACATGACAACAAAGCCTTAATCCATTTGGAGGTGTGTGCCAAATTTCAAGCCTCTATAAACTTGCCAAGACCCTCAAAAGCCACTTCATCTTTCATGGTGAACAGCGTTGCCACCAGGGTGCGCCGTTCAGTTTAAAGTCACAATGTTTGCACTGAAGCATCACGAGGGACTGATGGTGATATTCACCGCTTTTGAGGTGGCCACGATGAACCTGTGAAAATCAGTACAACAAAATTAAAGCCATGACATTTCCTGTTGCCACTAGGTGGCGCTGTCCGTATTTCTGACAATGGGCACATCAATCTGTTCAGGGCGAGTCTGACATCATGCCTGTAAAGTCTGGTACTGATCAGGCTGGATTTCATTGAGTTATACTAATTTGTTTCTTCATGGCGTGACATCAAAGTTCGCCATGCTGCTGGGGTCACACCCTTTTGCGAAAAGTCACAGTTTTCACTGTAACCCAAGACCAACTCCTTAAGGCTTTCCTTGAGAAATTTGAGGCTGCAGATGTCACCCATCACAATACTGTACCCCAAAGTGTAAAACATGACATTTCCTGTTCCCACTAGGTGGCGCTGTCCTTGATGTCAAATATGGCAGTTGAAATATGTTCAGGGGTGGAGCCTTATCATATGTGTTCACTTTGGTCAAGGTCAGAAAATGTATGACAAAATGAGAGGCAATAAGATTTTCATGGCGAGTCATCGAAATTCGCCATGGCGCCACGGCCTCATAGTATTGTGAAAACTCAAAAGCTCCGCAATTTAACATGGCACAAGGGTGTAGTTGACACTGACCAAATATGAAGGTTATGAAATCAAACCCCAAGGAGGAGTTCGCAAAAGTTCGAGGCATGGAAATGGCAAAATTAGAGCCAAAATGTCACCTTCTCTTCCAAATGGCGGACTTCCTGTTGGGTTTGCGTCAATGGGCCCACAGACTTTTTTGTTCGTCTTGGCATGATACACATGTGTGCCAAATTTCATACATGTAGCTCAAACGATGTGGTCATAGGGCTGCATTTAACAAGGCATAGGTGGCGCTCTAGAGCCATTTCCCAGTGCTCATATGTAAAACCATTAAAATACAAAATTTTTCACCAGACCTGGCATGTGTGCAAAATTTCATGAGTTTTTGAGCATGTTTAGGCCCTCAAAAAGGCCCTTGTTTCGCCTGAATAATAATAATAATAATAATAATAATAATTAAAGCTGCAAGCAGCGTTATGAGGGCCCTCGCACCCCCGGCGTGTCGAGCCACGCCCAACACCTGAAACCAGCACGTCCGATCTGATGTCACATTGATGGAATTCATGCATTTAACCACCAGCTAACATTTCAACTCATTCAGTCATCATTATAGTCGTCCCACTAGGTGGCGCTCTAACCATTATAGACAAAGGGAATAACAAACATTTCCGAGCTCGAGTCTCATCACGCCTGCGACCTTTGGGAGAGATTGGACTTTGTGTCTTTGAGTGACAGCATATTACTGCTTTTTGGCCAGTGATTGAAACTCCACGTGCCGCCATGACCACCCCGTTTCCTTGAACGTAAAAAGCTTCGCAATTTAACATCACAAAGGTCTTTAGATTCCACACCCTGGAGAATGGTTCAATATGATGAAATCCCTTGGAGGAGTTCGTCAAAGTATGAAGCCTGAAAAGAGGGGAAAATGTCGCCAAAATTACACATTAATTTTAAAATGGCTGACTTCCTGTTGGATTTGGGATATTGCTCCAAGAGACTTTTTTGTACATCTTGATATTTTCCATAAGCTTACCAGGTTTCAGACTCATAGATGAAACACAGAGCAGGGGCTGTTGTTTTGAAATTTTGTAGGGGGCGCTGTGGAGCAATTTCGCGCTATTCAATGAAAATGATCACATGACAACAAAGCCTACATCCATTTGGAGGTGTGTGCCAAATTTCAAGCCTCTATAAACTTTCCAAGCCCCTCAAAAGCCACTTCATCTTTCATGGTGAACCGCGTTGCCACCAGGGTGCGCCGTTCAGTTTAAAGTCACAATTTTTGCACTGAAGCATCACGAGGGACTGATGTTGATATTCACCGCTTTTGAGGTGGTCACGATGAACCTGTGAAAATCAGTACAACAAAATTAAAGCCATGACATTTCCTGTTGCCACTAGGTGGCGCTGTCCGTATTTCCGACAATGGACACATCAATCTGTTCAGGGTGGGTCTGACATCATGCCTGTAAAGTCTGGTACTGATCAGACTGGATTTCATTGAGTTATACTAATTTGTTTCTTCATGGCGTGACATCAAAGTTCGCCATGCTGCTGGGGTCACACCCTTTCGCGAAAACTCACAGTTTTCACTGTAACCCAAGACCAACTCCTTAAGGCTTTCCTGGAGAAATTTGAGGCTGCAGATGTCACCCATCACTATACTGTACCCCAAAGTGTAAAACATGACATTTCCTGTTCCCACTAGGTGGCGCTGTCCTTGATGTCAAATATGGCAGTTGAAATATGTTCAGGGGTGGAGCCTTATCATATGTGTGCTCTTTGGTCCAGATCGGAACATGTATGACAAAATGAGAGGCAATAAGATTTTCATGGCGAGTCATCGAAATTCGCCATGGCGCCACGGCCTCATAGTATTGTGAAAACTCAAAAGCTCCGCAATTTAACATGGCACAAGGGTGTAGTTGACACTGTCCAAATTTGAAGGTTATGAAATGAAACCCCAAGGAGGAGTTCGCAAAAGTTCGAGGCATGGAAATGGCAAAATTAGAGCCAAAATGTCACCTTCTCTTCCAAATGGCGGACTTCCTGTTGGGTTTGCGTCAATGGGCCCACAGACTTTTTTGTTCGTCTTGGCATGATACACATGTGTGCCAAATTTCATACATGTAGCTCAAACGATGTGGTCGTAGGGCTGCATTTAACAAGGCATAGGTGGCGCTGTAGAGCCATTTCCCAGTGCTCATATGTAAAACCATTAAAATACAAAATTTTTCACCAGACCTGGCATGTGTGCAAAATTTCATGAGTTTTTGAGCATGTTTAGGCCCTCAAAAAGGCCCTTGTTTCGCCTGAATAATAATAATAATAATAATAAGAAACGGAGCAGATACAATAGGGCCTTCGCACTCTCAGTGCTCGGGCCCTAATAATAATAAGAAACGGAGCAGATACAATAGGGCCTTCGCACTCTCGGTGCTCGGGCCCTAATAAACAGAGCAATTACAATAGGGCCTTCGCACTGTCAGTGCTCGGGCCCTAATAATAAACAGAGCAATTACAATAGGGCCTTCGCACTATCAGTGCTCGGGCCCTAATAATAATAATAATAATAATAAGAAACGGAGCAGATACAATAGGGCCTTCGCACTCTCGGTGCTCGGGCCCTAACTAGCTGCCCCCATTGTTGGAAACTGAGCTGGGCTGCCTATGAATTCTGGGACAGAGCTACTTCTTCTTCTTCGGGGTTTATCGGCAGCTGGCATCCTTGTACATGCAGTGCTGCCATCTTCTGTTTCAGTCCGTTATTACACTCTTAAATCCTGCTACTTATTCCTGCGTTTTTTGGGATCTTAGAAAGCTTCAAACGACGCGTCAACTATTAAACCAGTCGTTGACGATTTTGATAGTCGACGTAATCGTGACTAGTCGACTAATCGTTGCAGCCCTACTATGAACCCCTCTTTAGAGGGTCAGAGTTCAGAAACTTGATTCTTAAAAGTATCGGCAGAGGAGCAACAGTCTGGAGTTGCCCCTGGTGAAAGGCGGCGGGCTACGGTATGTTGGGGTTTCTCCCAGTGGACGAGACGGTTTGTTCCCTTCGCCTTTGGGTCAAGGAACGGGTCTTGACCGTTGTCTGCGCTTATGCGCCAAGCGGCAGTTCAGCGTACCCAGCCTTCTTTGAGTCTCTGGGTGGGGGCACTGGAGGGTGCTCCTCCTGAGGACTCTGTTGTCCTATTGGGAGACTTCAGTGCTCACGTGGGCAATGACAGCGAGACCTGGAAAGGCGTGATTGGGAGGAACAGCCTCCCAGATCTGAACCCGAGTGGTGTTTTGTTATTGGACTTCTGTGCAAACCACAGTTTGAGGCGACTCAGGAGGGGAAAGCGGTGCTCTACCTGGAGTGCTGCCGACTTTGACTGAGAAAATTGGCGGGCGGTCGAAGGAATACTTCGAGGACCTTAATCCCACTGGCACGTCTTCTGTGGCAGAAGCAGAGTCTGGGGACGAAGGGGATGACCCGCCAATCTCTGTGGGCGAAGTCACTGAGGCAGTTAAACAACTCCTTGGTGGCAGAGCCCCTGGGGTTGATGAGGTCCGCCCCGAGATCCTGAAGGGTCTGGATGTTGTAAGGCTGTCTTGGTTAACACGTCTCTACAATGTTGCGTGGAGATCAGGGGCAGTACCCCTGGACTGGCAGACCAGGGTGGTGCTCCCCATCTTTAAGAAACCTCAGATGCAGGAGAAACAATGCGGTTTTTGTCCTGGTCGTGGAGCACTGGATCAGCTCTTTATCCTCTCGAGGATACTTGAGGGTGCATGGGAGTTTGCTTGGAACGGTTCGCAGCTGAGTGTGAAGCGGTGGGAATGAGAATCAGCACCTCCAAATCTGAGGCCATGGTCTTCAGCCGGAAAAGGGTGGAGTGCCCACTCCAGGTCAGGGACAAGTTCATGCCCCAAGTGGAGGAGTTTAAGAATCTTAGGGTCTTGTTCACGAGTGATGGGAGAAGAGAGCGGGGGATCGACAGACAGATTGGTGCAGCGGCCGCAGTGATGCAGACGCTGCACCGGTCTGTTGTGGTGAAGAGAGAGCTGAGTGTAAAAGCGAAGCTCTAAATTTACCAGTCGATCTACACCCCTACCCTAACCTATGGCCACGCACAGTGGGTAGTGACTGAAAGAATGAGATTGCGAATTCAATTCAATTTTATTTATATAGCACGAATACAAGCGGCTGAAATGGGCTTCCTCCGAAGGGTGGCTGGCCTCTCCCTTAGAGATAGGGTGAGAAGTTCAGCCATTCAGGAGGGGCTCAGAGTAGAGCCGCTGCTCCTCCACATTGAAAGGAGCCAGTTGAGGTGGTTTGGGCATCTGACAAGGATGCCCCCTGGGCGCCTCCTGGGTGAGGTTTTCCAGGCGTGTCCCACCAGGAGGAGACCCCGGGGCAGACCCAGGACGCGCTGGAGAGATTATATCTCTCGGCTGGCCTGGAAACGGCTTGGTGTTCCCCCGGACAAGCTAGAGGAGGCGGCTGGGGAGATGGAGGATTGGGCTTCTCTGCTTGGGCTCCTGCCCCCGCGACCCGGCCCAGGATGCATGCATGCAGTCGCACACCCCCCCCCCCCCCCCCCCACACCTTTTCCACAGATTGAATCTAAACCTGTAGGAAACACTTCAGATTTTATACTTGCAGTCTATAACCTGATAATCTATTACTCGTGGCATCCATTAAAAGTACGTCTCATTGTCAAGGGTGACCTGACTGCATTAATTAGAAGACCACTACAGTCAAGTTCTCCCTCAACACTTCCCTAAATCTTTGCTAAATAAGCTTTGCAATGAGAGGCTATCTGAATACATCTGACCTTGGTGGATGGTGCAAAAGTCATAGCCATGTAAGAAGATTACACCACTGTAATAGAAAGCCTTTGAAGGGTGTTAATAAGAATGCAGGCATTTTAAGAAAGAACAAAAAATGTATAAAGCAGAGTCGGTTTTCCTCCCTTTAAGCTCAGCTAGAACACTGTAACCAAAGTCTAATCAAGAACAGAGCACAGTCAAAGGCTTAACCATCCAACAATACCTCAGTTCAACTTCTCATTGTTATTGTTGCTGGCGACTTCAACCACACCAACTTAAAGTCAGTCCTCCCCAGATTCCACCAACATGTCTCCTGCCACACCAGAGGAGACAAGACTTTAGACCATGTGTATTCCAACCTGGCTGGAGCCTACAAAGCCACACCCCTCCCCCACATTGGACAATCGGACCATCTCTCCCTGTTCCTTACACCTAGGTATTCACCACTCATCCAACGTGTGAAACCTGCTGTGAGGACAATTAAAGTGTGGCCAGAGGGGACAGAGGCAGTGCTCCAGGACAGATTTAAAAACACAGACTGGAATATGTTCACCCACACAGACCTGGACCAGTACGCCTCATCTGTACTGGATTACATCTCCGAAACCACAGACAGTGTCACCACCCAGAAACGGATCACCATGTACCCCAACCAGAAGCCTTTGATGAACCGGGATGTTCGTCTCCTCCTGAAGGCCCGCAACACTGCCTTTAGGTCAGGAGATGCACACGCCTACAGCACAGCCAGGGCTAATCTAAAGAAGGGCATCAAAAAAGCCAAACACCATTACAAAAACTCAATTTCAGGAGTTAAATTATGGAACAGTCTAACAGAAGAAATAAAAGACAGTCAAAACATAAAACAGTTTAAAGTAAAATATAAAAACCTAATTTTAAATAAGTATAAGAATGAAGAAAACGGGGTTAACCCAGGATGGTAATGTTGCTGGTAATGGTGTTGCGGTTCTTTTTTGGTTGTTTTTTTGTTTTTTTGTTTTGTTTTGGTTTGTTGTTTTTCCATAACTTGTGTATCTGCAAATATACACATTCTGTATTTTTCATATGAAAGAAACTATACTGTGGTGGGGCTTGCTAATTTCTTGTTTTTGATTTATGTATGTTATGTTTTGTTTTACTTCATATGTTTATATGTTTCATATGTTGTTTGTTTAATTTAAGACAAAAAAAAAATTAAATGAATGAGAGGTAAAACTTGAGGGGGTAGGGACAAATAAGTAAATACTTCAGCCTACTCCTTTTCAAACAAATAATGGAATGATATTTTGTAATGATTGTGAAGGCACATGTTTGAAATGTTTGAAATAAAAATGAACTGAACTGAACTGAACTGAACAAAAAGAAGGTAGAAGAACACTTCTCCAACTCCAACCCCCGACGAATGTGGCAAGGACTCCAGACCATTACAGACTACAGGACCACCAAACCCTCCCCCGCATCCTCTGATGTCTCCTTCCTCAACGAGCTCAACAACTTTTATGCTCGTTTTGAGCGAGGGAACCCCACAACCACAACCAAAGCAGACATGACGCCAGACCACCAACCTCTGACTCTCTCCCCCACCGATGTAGGAGCGGTGCTGAGCAGGATCAATGTCCACAAGGCTGCAGGTCCTGATGGCATCCCCGGGCGTGTTCTCAGAGCGTGTTCTGGGGAGCTTGCAGGAGTGCTCACAGACATATTCAATCTGTCCTTGGCCCACGCTGTGGTACCGGCCTGCTTCAAATCCACCTCCATCGTCCCGATACCCAAAAACTCCAACCCATCTTGCCTCAATGACTACCGCCCAGTAGCACTCACCCCCATCATCACTAAGTGCTTAGAGCAGCTGGTCCTAGCACACTTCAAATCCTGTCTCCCCCCCACCCTGGACCCCCACCAATTCGCATACCGCCAGAACAGGAGCACAGAGGATGCAGTCTCCATCGCACTGCACTCTGTCCTCTCACACCTGGACAACAACAACACCTACGCCAGAATGCTGTTTATAGACTTCAGTTCAGCGTTCAATACAATCCACCCCTCACAACTCATCAGGAAACTGACAGACCTGGGCATCAGTTCCCTCATCTGCAAATGGTTACTGGACTTCCTGACCAACCGCCCCCAACATGTCCGGCTGGATAACCACTGCTCATCTACCATCACAATGAACACCGGTGTACCACAAGGCTGTGTGATGAGCCCTTTCCTCTACTCCCTCTTCACCCACGACTGCAGACCTGCTGATGGTTCCAACACCATCATTAAGTTTGCAGATGACACCACGGTGATTGGCCTCATCAGTGACAACGATGAGGCCGCCTACAGGGAGGAGGTGGATCGTCTGGCTGAGTGGTGCGACACAAACAACCTGCTGCTTAACACTGAGAAGACCAAGGAGCTCATCGTGGACTACAGGAGGAATGCTGACCCACATCCAACCATCCACATTAAGGGGACGGCTGTGGAGCGTGTGAGCAGCTTCAAGTTCCTGGGAGTCCACATCTCCGAGGATCTCACCTGGACGACCAACTGCTCCAAGCTGGTCAAGAAGGCTCACCAGCGCCTCTTCTTCTTGAGGACTCTGAGGAAGAACCACCTGTCCTCAGACATCCTGGTGAACTTCTATCGTTGCACCATCGAGAGCATCCTGACCAACTGTATAACAGTCTGGTACAGGAACTGCTCTGCCTCGGACCGGAAGGTGTTGCAGAGGGTCGTGAAAACTGCCCAGCGCATCGCCGGAGCACCACTTCCTGCCATAAAAGACATCTACAGGAAGCGGTGTCTGAAAAGGGCTGGGAAAATCATCAAAGACCCCAGTCACCCATCACATGGACTCTTCACCCTCCTGCCCTCTGGGAGGCGCTACAGGAGACCACCAGGTACCGGAACAGCTTCTTCCCCACAGCTGTCAGACTCCTGAACTCTGCCTCCTGACATCTGACCCACGTTAAACTCATGGACTGAACATACACACACACAATGGACAACTGTACCCTCAAACACACAATAATAACATGGACTGAACCACCACTCACAACCACTAGCACTTTATATAGCCTCTGTAGAAACTATCTACACCCTCACTTATCATAACTGCACTACTGTATAGCTCTGTGTAAATAATCATTCTGTACATTCAATAATCTTTAATCCTACAACTGTTTACAACTTGCATAGTTCCCATTTCTGTATAGCTGTATATCTCAGATTTCTGTAAAGTTATTTATTTCATATTCTGTATAGTTTTTCATATTTATATCCTGTTCATAGCTTGTACTCACTACAGCCTGTACATACTTAGTTATAGAATATTCACAACATACTTCATACCGTGTACATTATAACATACCATAATAGACCCATTTCTGTAATATACTTACATATCTATACTATTGCTAATATATATTGTAATATACCTATATCACTAAAGCACTTCTGGATGGATGCAAACTGCATTTCGTTGCCCTGTACCTGTGCATGTGCAATGACAATAAAGTTGAATTCTATTCTATTCTATTCTATTCATTGTTGAAGAAATAACTACAATCGTCCCCCCAAAGCCTTGAAAAGAGACTCAGTAAAGGCTGCCTAATCTGGAACAAAGGTGGACGATGCCCCCACAAAGCAGCAGTTAAAGGACTGTTGAGAAGACAGACAAGCTGCACAACAAAATATTGACAATAAATAACAAACTTGACATGTAAAAATACTGACTTTATTAAGTTTCTTTGTTAAGGCCTGTTTTTTTCTTTTGTCATCACTGCATTTCAGGGAAGTCAGTGCATCTTTATTACAGCTACATTATGATGATTATGACACACTGGGGATCCAGTGCAGATGAATGACCTCTTAATAAGTTGCTCTGGATGACAGTATCAGCTAAGTTTAGCTCCTTTCTTCCTCACTGGCCTATCATGAATAGCTGTGATCACTGGTGCCGCGAAACATTAGTAAGAAAAAGCTTATAGATGTGACACTCCAAGTGGAAAATCCATGTGATGTATTTGTATGTGAGTTTACGTCACAGCCACAACCTTTTTCTCTCAGGTCACGGCTTAGCCCGGACGGATTACTGCAGCCGGACTTGTGGAGATTTCCGAAGTGCTTCTGCCAACAGCACGAAGGAGATGCAGAGGACTCAGTGATTGATATAAATGTTTGGCAAAAGCTTAAAATAGGTAAGATTTTGTTAACTACAATAATGGGTTCCAGGATTCTGGTGTAATATAAAATTTGATATTTGGTGAACATTGTACACTCTCTGTGAACATGAGCTCAGCAAAACAATGCCTTCCCGTCCTGCTGTATCAAACAGCAACATCAAAAGCGATGCATTGTGCATCCCTCAAAGAGCTGCAGCTGTCTGCAGGACTCAAGAGTTCGGAATGTGTGAAGCAGGACACCGGAAAGCAGAGCATGCACAACACCTGTAACTCCTTCAGCTCAGTAAGAGAGATTCAACTGAGCAGACTATAACTGTGTGCACCAATAGATCATGACTGGGTTGTAAATTGTGAAACCAGCCCACTGAAGGGACAATGGGCTGGGAGGAATAATTATGATTCAGAACTGACCTCCCAGCCCATTGTCCCTTCAGTGGGCTGGTTTCAGTCATTATGCAAATGTACTGTTTATAAGATTGGGGAAATCTGCAGTCAGCTGAGACTGAAGAAGTCACTTGGATGAGTGACGAAACGTTTCTCCCACAAAACGCTACGTCCAGATGAACAGAATCAACCTTTGGAGATTCAATGAGAAGGAATCTCCTTGTGGGGTGAGCTCAGTCACACAGGTTTGATCTGACCCTGGAAACAGAACCGCCAACTTCCATGCTCTCTGTTTCTCATGAAAACGAGACACAGTGTCAACACTTGGAAGAAAGAGAAGAGAAGATGTATGGACATATTTCATGTTTAATGTCAAGGAAAATAAAACACTTTGTAAACCATGTGGAGTAACTCTCATCGGTAGAAATGCGGAAAAAAATGTACACGTTATATTTTACTCAACTGAATCATTAGTCTGTTATAATCTTATGATATTTTCTCAGCTAAAACTGAAAGCTTAGCTGCCTAAATGATGACTAAAAGTAACTGACGTTTTGGTCAAAAGACTGTGACTGCTGTAAAAATGAACACTGATTATGAATCACTATATTTTTAAGTACTATTTGTAATATCAGTGTGTACCAATTGCAGGGTTTTCCTGGTTCAAAATAAGCTTTTGGGCTGATTACATATGCATGATTGATCTGCATATAATTAAGACAAAGACTCTGTTAACAATAACATAACAAAAGCCAATAATATTTTCACACATTCGACAGGGGAAAAACATTTCCAACTTGAATACATTAAACCCTACTTACAATAAGTAAATAAAGAAATCACAGTCCTGGTGATTTTCAATTGTTGAAAGACCAGAACCTCTTCGGTCGGCACCAGTTTCTCTTTCTTTTTTTATATCATGAAAAATTGTGGTAAAGGCAATAAGAACATATAGCTATATGCATCTTTTTTCATAATTCTTGCTATAATTTTCCTATTCTGGTAAATCCCAGCAGTCTAACACTAGTGTCTGCTAAGTTGGATGAAGAGCCTTGCAACTGAGCTGTGAGACGCTGGAGACTTCAGAGGTGTGGATGTCTGTGTATGCTACAGATGAAATGTCATGCTTTCAGTTGAGGACAGAAAAATTCAACGTCATCAAGGACTGCTCATATGCATCCATCTAACAGATCCTTGATGAAAAATCATGACTTTTGTTTTTGCTAATAAGAACAAGGCAATTTTGGCCTTCTTTTTTGCCTTGGTATTTTAAAAACACATCATAGCTGCATCACATTTTAAAATAGAAGAATGGAAAAGAAGAAACACCAGAAAATATGAAGTAACAACATGGAATTTAGCTTCCCGGTGGGGTTGTAAGTAAAACATGAAGAACACTGGGAACTAGGGCTGCCACAATTAGTCGACTAGTCACGATTACTTCAACTATCAAAAATTTAATAGTCGACGCGTCGTTTGAAGCTTTGTAAGACCCCAAAAGATGCAGGAATAAGTAGTAGGATTTAAGAGTGTAATAACGGACTGAAACAGAAGATGGCAGCACTGCAGTGCACAAGGATACCAGCTGCCATTAAACCCCGAAGAAGAAGCTGTGTCCCAGAATTCATAGCGCAGCCCTGCTCAGTTTTCAACAATGGCGGCAGCTAGTTAGTTTGAATATTACTCTTATTATTCTTTCTGGGTCACAAAATAAACATTTAACATTTTTTCATGCGAGAATGTAGCTGTGTAAACCTCAAATATCTGCTCCGTTTATCAAGACACCGCATATTTTCAAAAGCGCTCCGACGTTTTCGGAGACGTCTGTTACCCACTAGCTCGATAGCGAGCCGGGGGCTAGGCTAACTAGAGCCGTGAGAACACCGGACTCCCGGCAAACCATCGCCGTCTTTCGCTACTCAGGTTAAACATATATAAGTCACTTAGATAACTTAAAAATGTTATTGTTTGGCTTTTTTTTTAGTATTTTATTTGTTCCTGAGTAAATCGGTTTGGCTGAGATTAAAGTTATAGTTTTTACACAGCTGAATAAACATCAAGCAGATTATCAGAAGTGTGAGATGCTCGAGAATGTACTCCAGTGTCCTGTTATATTTTAGATAGTGTAGAATGTTTAGCTTATTTTAGAGTTTAGAAATGTGTTATCATAGAATGTAGAACTATTGTAGAGACATTGATACTGCCCTTAAAGTAATAAAGGCCTCACTGTGTCGTGAACTTAGGAGTAGAGTGTAGGAGGCCTCTCCCCCACTGAGTGGAAATTCCCCAGAGGATATTTTAGGGTGGGGGTCTCAACATTTGTAACTGGATAACTGGTCTGGAAGGGAGAGGGGTTTTATGACCTCTAGGGAGTTACCTACACCGATCAAAACACACACATCCACACGCACACTCACTCATGTGCACTCACACATACACACAGGTATGCGTACACAGTCACACACGAGCACTCACATAGACACGAGGGAACGAGCACATGTAGGCATTCATGTGCTCGTGCACATAGACATAGTTTGCAGCACACCGTGGGGGGTTTTATGATGGGGTCACCTCTATAAAGCTGGCTGTAACTAACAAAGGGGTGAAGATTTAGAGAGGGACACCGGCCTCGTCTTCCCTTCTAGAAGTGCATGCTTAAATGAAGATGAATAAAGATTTTGTGAAAATGACTACTGAGTCCGGTGCCATCTCTGGATGTTCGAGGAATAAAAAGAACTGGGGTAAAACTGATTTCCCAACAATAGCAAGGAGTTTATTAAACTTCACCGAAACAATTTGCAAATGTCATTTAAATTTAATAAACTATCATCTTGTCTTTATTTTTAGTTAGCACATACCTTAAACACTTAAAGCTGTAAGCTAATGATAGTTATATAAGAGCAGATGCTGCTGGTGCAATAAGCTGTACGCCCAATGGATGCATGATCTGATAAAATCATTTTTCTCTTTGTTAGCCACTACACGTGAAAAATGTTCCAAACATTTTGCCCAAAGAGTATAAGAACAATACACCCATAGCAGTAGCAGAGGTCAATTATATAACACGTTACTGACATATAACACAGATCCCTTCTTACAGCTTTACCAGAGGATCGCTGTCATTCAAGCTGAATGTTAAAAACAGGATTCACAGGTAATCACATGTGCCTCCTGTCAACTGTTTTATCCTGAACTTTTTTTTTTAAACACAGCTAAAACATTGTCTGTATAATGTCAGGTGTGGTCACTGGTTACACACACCTACAGCTCCACTCCCTGTGCTAAGACGAGCTTTATGCCATTCATGAGTCAACCTATGAGCTCAGACAGGGCATGTTTTTTGGAGGAAGATTTGAAGCACTAACTTGTAGATGCCAAGAAGCTGGTAGTGACAGTTCTGAAGGACATCAAGGTTCCACGGTGATCACAGTCTCACTCACTTTAATAATAATTTAACTAACAATTTTGAAATGACGCTTTATTGTCGAACACGTGGAAGTAGGGCTGGGCGATATGGCTTAAAAAATTCATATCGCGATATAATTTGAAGCATGTGCGGTAACGATATATATCATGATATATTCTTTTCTTCTGTATAACATATTTTCCACACTAAAAATCCTTTAATTTTCTCAAAATCGACAGTGTGACTTATGTATGAATTCTGATTGTGCTTACTGACCTCGAACCGATTTCTGCGGAAATCTGTTAAAAAAATGTTTTAGTACAACTTTGGTAAGCCGCACAGCTTGATGGATTGTCAGAGCATTACGGCTGCCGTAGTGAGGAGCTTCGCGGAGTAATCTGGGTCCAAAACTCCGTCAACTTCAGGTCCCAAAGTCAAACGAATACTGAGAGTTAAAAACGGTCCAAATTCTTTCATCTTTAATAAAATCATCAGCGTTGCTGCTTTATCGGGTGTAACAATGAAGTTTAACATCCAGGCATCCATGAAAACAGAATTTATTAAATTTAACGGAGTTAGAAGTTAGCAGGAAGTTAGCTCGCTAGTTTCCACCTAAACATTTCATACCATGTTCTGACAGAGATTTTTGAAACTAATTCAAACGTACAGCTCTGCTACCACTTCCAACATAAATGAAGACAGAAAACTAAACAGCAGTGGCGTTTGCAGGGTTACTGAAGTTGGGCTACCTGGTATATAATGATGTGCTACGTGATTGCTAGCGACACAGCGATGTTAGCATAACATTAGCACAGTGAAGCTGGAGGATGAACGCCAACTTTTTTTCCACTCGATAAAAGTTAACGTGAGGGATTCTGGTGGTCAGGGACAAATGCAGTCGCATAGCAGGATGCTGTACACGGGCCAAACGTCAGTCAGGAGAACAACTGAGATCATTCATCCACAATACGAGGTTAGTTATTAATATACTGCAACAACATGGGAACAGAGTAGCTGCGAGAGAATTCAACATTAATGAATCAACGTTATGGAAGTGGAGGAAATGCAGTTTTCGGCTTTCCCCATATTTCAACAGTGCTTCATCTCCTTGCTATGACTGTCGCCCGCCATAATTTGCAGATGATAATTGTTTTAGCCGCTGCGATGCTTTCAACCAAAACAGGCGCAGCTTGATGACATCATCAACATGCGCTATCGCGAAAGAGCGATACAGTCAAAATCTCTATCGTTGGCCAAATTTATATCATTTCTATCGTATATCGTTTATATCACCCACCCCTACGTGGAAGTTCCAACTGTACCCTTTTTAATGATGTTTCTCATGTTTTGCAAGAAAAAACTAACTCAATTTAAACTATGCACAAGGCTTCACCCATCACGTGTCTAACAAAACAAGAAGCAAATCTTTATGGTAAATGGCCTGTATTTGTATAGCGCTTAACTAGTCCCTAAGGACCCCAAAGCGCTTTACACAACCAGTCATCCACCCATTCACACACATTCACACAAGCGACATTATAGCCACAGCCACTGACAGAGGCGAGGCTGCCGGACACTGGCGCCACCGGGCACTCTGACCCCCACCAGTAGGCAACGGGTGAAGTGTCTTGCCCAAGGACACAACAACTGAGACTGTCCAACCCGGGACTCGAACCGGCAACCTTCCGATTACAAGGCGAACTCCCAACTCTTGAGCCACGATCTCCCCAGCAACACAATCAGGTGGACATTTATGAGGTCTCCCTACTTCCAAAGCTCTGCTCAAAGCCCCAGTGAGGGTGGACACTGAATTTAATTGGCTGGGACACTTAAAAAGATCTCCACAGTCCCGCTCTCTTTTGGTCAAATGACAAATCTGGCTTGGCATTGGACTTGAAGCAAGGCTGATACAAGAAACCACACAGATCTGAATCCTTTCATCACCAGAGACTAGGGCTGTGCGATATGACCAAAATCCCATATCCCGATATAAGAATTCTATCGTCCTGATAACGATATAAATCACAAAAATGTAACAAGTGTTTCCAGCTGGACGTCGTGTAGCTGAGTCGAGTGTTTTAGCCGATGCATGAAACGATACATTTTTAGACATAAGTTGTAACGGCCGCCGTTTTCTTTGTGAGTATTTATTACACGGCGTGCTGCGGTGAAAAGCCTGTTCTAACGTTTGAGTCTAAGGTTTATTTTTTAGCACCTGACGGCTCTTTTTTGCTTCTCATCCGTAAATACTCTGCATACTCTTTCACGTGATTCAGTTTATTTTGAAAAGTCTCAACAGGATCTTGAGCTTTATTGTGAAAGGTTTATGTGGAAAACAAGCGGACAGGCGATGGTGTTACCGTCGTTGTTGCTAACGACAACGCACAAAAACAGGCCCTTGTCCGTCCGTAGTGTGGTTATATTAAATATAAGAGAAAGAGAGAACTTTAAGAAATTAATATAGCCACTACAGTGACCATCAAAATGATGAAAAAATATTGCTGTAAACAGTTTATTTTGCGACACCACGAAACAAACGATAGCGTAAAATGAAACGATAGATGTTTTTATATCGTCATCCGATATATATCGTTATATCGAACAGCCCTACCAGAGACAGCACAAATTAAACAAATTGAAGGTGCGTTTGTTCACTTCTGTTTGATGTCTGAGCCCAATGGCAGTCAGGCAACAATGAAAGGTCCACACAGTTATGTGGTTTCACTGGAATTAAAACAGCTGTTTGTTCATGTTTTTTTTTTTTTTTATTGGTGAGCCTCAGATAACCTTCTTACAGATGGCAATAAAGGCTGCTGAGCTACACCCTAGGGAGAAGTATGCCAGAATGTAATCTTATTTTTGTACCGCTGATGGATAAATCCACGACAAAAAAATGAGGGCCCACTATCTCACTCTGAGCACATCTGGTATTTGTCAGAGCCAATGCATCGAATCAGCCAAACCGCATCCAGTTGCCCGGACATCCCAGCTGGGGAGATTACTCCGCTCTGATGCACTTATCCTGGCATTTCAATAACTTGAGAATCAAAGCATCATTAGTTAGAGCTCCTAACACTGTTCAAATAGTGATGCAACAATCACATATTTATATTAGACATTCATCCTTTGATAGCCACAGTGACCTTATTCAATTCTTTTATGAAACTGATCAGGTCAGTAGTTTGTAACATTACAGCTATTTAATTACAAACACCAGTCAAATAGGCCGATGATGAAAAAATTGCCATGGGTGGTGCTTTTCATGACCACATTCTCACTTTTTTAATTTTGCTGGCTAGTTTGCAAAACTGTTGGAAAACTCTTATTGCATTTAAATGTTTTTGTTATTTTGATTTGCATCTTCTGTCTGCCGCACTCTGCATGCTCACACGGTGAAACAACGAGCACAGGAAGAGAGGAGAAACAAAGCACTGAAATGAAATCTAAAGAAAAGTAAGCCTGGGACAAAGTAATATCACTATTAGCTGAATTATTTTGACTTTTGTTTATTTGGGTTTCTTTGCTCACACATAACAGACACTTTTGTCTATCAAATGGTCAGAAATAAGGAAATCTAGATTTCATATACATATTGTGGTTACTTGTGTATTCATTCCCAAAGGAGCTTTCTGAGCTAGAAAAACTGCACAGTCTCTTCCGCACAGTGTGGAACCACGTTTATTAATTCAATACTAGTATCCAATGAGTCTTTGGTACCGGCCAACACCCAAAGCCAAGGTATCTGTATCAGGACTGAAAGTCAGATGAGTGCATCCCTACTTGTTTTCAGGTGAGTCTGTGCCTGTGAGCAGGGGAGGCTGTCGGTGATGTTGTTGCTGTGATTCCCTTTAAAGACAGTAAATATGATTAGAGCCTATAAAAGCATACTTTATTTCCCCAGGCTCTAGGCTTATATCCGGTATCAGCTGAGATAAGCACCACCTGTTCTCGGTCTACGTTACAAACACACATAGCAGCAATTTTTAACTATTTCAATTTCAAAGTTTCAAGCTGTACATTTCACTCATTCATGTGTTCACTGATTTCCTTCCTTATCCGCTTCAGGGTCAGGGGCTTGATGTCTATCCCTGCTATCATAGCATGAGAGGCAGGGTACACCCTGGACAGGTCACCAGTCTGTCACAGGGCATTTGTCTAGAAAATGTTAGCACTGCACAGCAGTATAATTTAGGAGATATGACGGGTGGGAAGCAAACATGCTATGAGTGTCATTATTTAACTGGAAAGCAATATGCTTTTCAGAGAAGTGCTTCAACAGCAAACACTAATAACAACTACAGAATGTTTGTAGCAGATGAAACGTCTGAAAAAAATAATAATTTTAGTGCATCCATAGAGTTGGCAGCTGGCTATTGGTACTACTATTCTGTGGGTGACAATGACAATGTCAGCATCAAGTCAAATATACAGCAGAACCACTGACAGTTTCCTCCGTTTCCTATGGAGACTGTAGAAATGAAATAACAATAGGTGACAAAATTATGAGCCTACACTTCACAGCTCCACAGAGAACAGCTGTACAGGCGCCCTGTCCCACAAATAAAGGCTGATTTGCTTAGAATTTTTAAGCATAGCTAATTTACCTATGTATTTGAATTGTGTGGAGTAGGGCTGCCACGATTAGTCGACTAGTCACGATTATGTCGACTATTAAAATCGTCGACGACTAATTTAATAGTCGACGCATCGTTTGAAGCTTTGTAAGACCACAAAGGATGCAGGAATGCGTAGTAGGATTTAAGAGTGTAATAACGGACTGAAACAGAAGATGGCAGCACTACATGTACAAGGATGCCAGCTGCCGTTAAACCCCGAAGAAGAAGAAGCTGTGTCCCAGAATTCATAGCGCAGCTGTCAACAATGGCGGCAGCTAGTTAGTTTTAACTTTACTCTTATTATTCTTTCTGGGTCACAAAATAAACGTTTAACATATTTTCAGGCAGGAATGTAGCTGTGTAAACCTCAAATATCTGCTCAGTTTATCAAGACACCACATATTTTCAAAAGCGCTCCGACGTTTTCGGAGACGTCTGTTACCCACTAGCTCGTTAGCTAGGCGGGGGCTAGGCTAACTAGAGCCGTGAGAACACCGGACTCCCGGCAAATCGTTTTCAAACCCACCGCCGTCTTTTGCTAGTCAGGTTAAACATATATATAAGTCACTTAGATAACTTAAAAATGTTATTGTTTGGCTTTCTTTAGTATTTTATTTGTTCCTGAGTAAATCGGTTTGGCTGAGATTAAAGTTATAGTTTTTGCACAGCTAAATAAACTTCAAGCAGACAGCTGATTATCAGAAGTGTGAGACGCTGGAGAATATACTCTGGTGTCCTGTTATATTTTTGAAAGCAAGGAGTTTATTAAACTTCACCGAAACAATCTGCAAATTTCATTAAAAATTAATAAACTATCATCTTGTCTTTATTTTTAGTTAGCACAGACCTTAAACACTTAAAGCTGTAAGCTAATGATAGTTATATAAGAGCAGATGCTGCTGGTGCAATAAGCTGTACGTCCAATGGATGATGATCTGATTAGTCGACTAATCGCAAAAATAATGGGTGACTAATGACTATCAAAATAATCGTTTGTGGCAGCCCTAGTGTGGAGCATAAACATACAACCAGATAACCACCTTGGTAAATAATATGCAAAAAAGCCTCTCTCATTGCAGAGCTCAAAATAATTAACCAGCTTCAGTAACACAAGGTGAATGTTTAACTACAGCCCGCATGTATCCAAAAAAAAAAAAAAAAAGCTATTAAATTTAAAATTACATCGCCATGGTAACTTATGCCGTAGATGTTTAGGTTCCAGATTAGAGATTAACAGACGTGAAATCACTACTGACCAGTATATTCTCTACAGAACATCTACCCTAAACTAAGCTTATGTTAAAATTGTGAGTTTAGATTTTATCTTTACTTCCAAACCCTTAAACAGCACCGAGTCTGCAGTGAGAGAATCAAAACTAAAACTGTCAGGAACAGGTTATGTTCCCCATTTTTAAAACACCATTTAATGCCTAACCCTTCCAAACTACACTGAAATATTTCAATTTATGTAAGCTTAGCTATAACACTTTTTCCCTTTATGGATGAAACTTTACCTTCATTAGATTTGGAAAGCTGCCCTCTATTTTTTTTTAAGTTAGATGTTAAACAGTTACAATTGCTCAACTCTTAGTATTAACAGTAACTCAGTAAAACATCTCTACTGTGGCTTTAAAACAGCCATATTGACTAATATTAGTCAGTGAAGTCTAATATTAGCAATTACACATGGTTAAAGTCAGGAACATTAAAGCAAAGTTTTTTCTGTAAATGTCATTACTCATTTTTATCCAGCGAAATTTTTTTTTTTTTTTACAAAGTTAAATTACTGGGAAAAAAAACACTTTTTATTTAATAAAAAAACTTGCTTGGGGGCAGATCTGGAGCTTTGAAAATTAACTGTCAAATCAAGATTCAAGCTTAATCTAATGAAAATTCAGGTTGAGTAAATAATGACCCCAAATTAGATGCTTTATAACAAATTTTTATACTCTCACAGATGATGACAGTGTGGACAAAGCTAATAAAATAACTCCCCCCCCCAAATTTTTGAGATAAGTATCATGGTCGGGCATGTGTTCATTTACTCGCTCCGCTGGATTAAAAAAAAAAAAAAAAAAGGAGATTCTGTTCTTTATCTGCCCGTTGCCATGGTGAGTCGTGGTAGCAGATTCCACTGAAGATCGCTTGCTTTCGCTACTTTACGTACACACTTAACTCAAGGTGAGCAAACTCAAGAGCTGATTGAAATAACTCTGATCAGTCTTCCCAGAACAAGAAAAATCAACCCGGCATTTATTATTAGACTCACAGAGTTTGCTGAACCTGCTTCCTGGTCTCCACCCCAGAACAACATGGGTCAGAATCACACCAGACAAAAAACTACATGCTCTGACTTGAGACCACAAATATACACTGAAATGTAATAAATTAGTCAAATCAAAAATAAATGAAGGCTGCGATAACTGACAGATACACTTTTTAAGTTAAAAAACAAACTGTGAGGTCGACTTATTGCAGGGATGTCAAAGTCATTTTACACCGTGGTACATACAGCCCTACACTTGGCTCTTAAGTTCACCAGACCACTGAACCTATGTGATAAATGTGTAAAATTACAGTCACTTTTGGTAGTTCAATGCCCAAACTGTCCAATAATATCAATAATGTCCTGTAAAAAAATAATCTATATCATAATGGAAAAACAGGAACTTTTTGTCATGTTTATCTATTACTTAATTACTTTGGTGTAGTGTGAATGGTAATGGAGTGGTGTGTGTGTGTGTGTGTGTGTGTGTGTGTGTGTGTGTGTGTGTGTGTGTGTGTGTGTGTGTGTGTGTGTGTGTTGGGGCGAGATGGTCTTTATCAATAGGAAAAGCTGTAAAACTTCTAAAAAATATATGGTTACAAATCTATGTACTTGTTCACAATTTCTAAGGCTGTCCACTGGGCTGGAATCCTTGCCTGGCCGATTCTGGCTTCTAGGCTTCATTTTTGACATGTCTGACTTATTGAGGAAGAAACAACCACTTATTTTTTCACGCACGGAAATACACCTGTGGGAAATCATCTCGGCTTCCTTTTTTCCAGGCACTGCTGACGCTTATATCACCGTACAAACAAACAAAAGTGAAATGAGTTCTCTATTTTTTCCTCTGCATGTCAGCATTAATATCATGCCTGCGCTCTCAAAGTAGAACTAGCATTCAAACTGAAAGCCATATGTGTGCAGGGAACAAGCAGTGCTTCAAAAAAGGTCTGAGTGGAAACTCCTTTTGACTGGCAAATGAGCTGGTTACTCCCGTGACCTTGGACTGCACACCTCAATAAAGGTTTGCCATGGAAAGTGTGGGATTGCCCTTATTTACATGCACACTGGCACAGGACGGAAATATGGAAATATTGCAAATATAAATTTATGAGTGCCAGATGCCAAGTCTGGTCCCAAGATTTAGTTCCCAACATAATTTCACCATCTCACTGCATATTTTGAGTAGCAAGAAAAAAAGGAGTATGGCATAGAAAACACTGTTAAATCGCAGGTGGACACCATGACATGGTAATATCAGATATCAGACACCACGCCAGGATCCACCGGATGCATTGCTTGTCTGACACAGTTAGCAAGAGCTGCTGCTACCCTGTGATTCTCCTGTTTCAGTGCTTGTCTCCTGTCAAGTGAAAGTGGAAACAGAGCTGCAGACATCCAACACTGCAGCGAGATATGACTGAAAGGCAGCATGGGTGGGGTGGGGTGGGGGTTAGAAAAGCAACAACATTATCAGCACTAGACCCGCTGAAGTGGCAAAGGCTGGTGTGGTTTATAATCCACAGCTTCTCCCATACATCACCCGGATACAGCGGGCGGCAGGAAATCCAAATTTAGCCAGCCTCATCACTCAGCGCGTTGCCCTGGGGTGCATTCGCGTTGAATTAACTAACACCAACAGGCTAAATGTGGAGTTTTATTTGGGACAGATGCCGGGGGCACAAGTGCAGCGCATGAAGATGCGGGAGCTGCTACGGTCCCTACCTCTAATCCTGATTTATTACACAATAATACGCACAAACCGTCTGTAGTCACGGCTGTCAGTCAACCACAAACACAATTAGCAATTATGCTAGCCGCCTGTAATCAACAGCAGGCAGTGGGGTTAGCTTTCATTTCGGTGTTTTTCTTTGCTTGTTTGAGCTTACCTTGGCTCCACCGGAGGTCTCCTGTTATGCTGTGCCACGAAAGGAAAAGGCTGTCTGTAAATATTTAAAAGCAGTCCTCCGGGGCGTGTGTCGGTCTGCTAACAGTTAGCTTTAGATGTGTTAATGTTTACGGGTGGTACTCGTCTTTGGGCAGCGTCAGCGAGTGATGACTCGCGGTTTCCTCAGCCCGCTGGCTTCACGTAGGTCCAGTTTTAATGTCTGAAATGTTTAAAATCAACTTTGACAATGCTAACACACTTTCTAATATTTATTTACCAGCAGTCCGCGGTCTATTTGTTAGCCACCAGCGTGCCTGCACGATTCTATCAGGACTGTTTTTGTGGTAAATGAAGTAATGTAACCGGAAAATGCACGACTTCCGGACGCTGATTTCAAACTAAAAGGTATTTAAAATTTTTAAGACGTCCGCGTTATGTATTTATGTATTACGTATTTCAGTCAAAATTATCCAAATAAGACAGTTTGGGGTCTCCTATCTGTTTGATTTAATTCATGAAATCTACTTCAGTGTGGGCTTTGCTTCAATTTTTTAACTTTCACATGGCAAATAAAAGTTTATGTCTTGTCTTTATCGTATTTGTCCAGTTTTTCTTTCTAAATCACCTTCTCCTATAATGTTTTATATGTGAATAAAATATAATTTTTTTTATAAAACAGTTATAGTTTATTTTCATCAAGAGTTGATCGTTTTACGTTTGCCCTGGCTCTCTTTGGGACTTTATTTTGAAGAGCCAACAGCTAATATCCCGTGTACGGGTTGTTACTGGATAACTTGACCCGTCAGCTCGAAAATTCCCCTCTGCTCGGGTAACGTCTGATTTCCCCTTGCAAACGTGTCAAACGTGTAATCGCTTTGGTGCACTTTCAAACAGCTGACAGTTACAGGTGCCTCTGGTAACACTACTTATTGGAATTCGTATATATAACTCATCAGGTTATTATTATATAGTCATGCTTTTTTGCTGAGATTAAATTTGTTAAGGAGACGTGCACATTAATTAATTGTGATCAATTCAAACTTTACCTCTGCCGGGTTTTCGTGAGTCACAACTACCATGAGCACCCCTGTGTGTTTTTGGTCGACCTTATTTTTAATGTAGCTGATCATTTTTCTGCCCCCAGTAATAACTACAATGATTATTGCAGCTGCTGCAATTGAGGAGCCGCAAGTATCCATGCCTGGGTGTGCGGTGACATCTAGTGGTGGTTGGAGTTTTGGGTTCGGTAAAGGTGCACGTGACAGGTAACATCTACAGGCGCAAAGCGGTATAACGGTAGTGTCATCGATGGTTTCACATAAAAATTCGACCATCAATCAGTTTTGTCATCATGGATTTTCCCCTAAACCAAATAGTACTGGACCATTTACAACCCGGAAATTTTTTTATCTCGATTTATTAAGAATTATGTATTCTTAATAAATCACCTTTGCTGGCATGATGCCAGATCTCTCTTGGAAATTAGATTTTTAATCTCGGTGACATTTTTACCAGGATAAGCAAAGGATTCATTAAAAAATGAAATTAATAAATAACTATCTCTCTCTCTTTATACGACTGTTATGTTATAAAAATGCTGAAAACTACAATGCTCATGAGATACTGTGAGTATACCAGCTGGGTGGATATATATACTTAACTCATACAGTTGCTCAGATTTTAGATCTGATTCAAAACTAATAAGATGTTACATTGTTGGTAATATTGTAATGGCAAAAACTGAATTAATCAAACTGCAAATCAAATAAGTGGAACTAGAAAGAGTTTTCTATTTAATTAGCTGAGTCTGCAAAATCAGATTTTGCCCTAGAAGGAAACCCCCAGGGAGTTCCTTGTATTTGAACTCACCTTTCCGGAGGATGGCTTATTTACACTAGTGTGTAATTACAAATGCCAAAAATAAAGACTGTATATCCTAAAACCTGTTTTCAAATTTGAAAAGCTAACTTTCACTTCAATATACACTGCTCAAAAAAATGAAAGTGACACTTTGAAAACAGAGCGCACTGGGCGCCAGCGTTGGACTGCCAGTATCCTATAGCAAACACCAGTCTGACTGCCTGGTGAGCACACAGCCCACTAAAGGTCACTGGGCCTCAGGCCACCCTCACGAAGTCTGTTCCTGATGGTTTGTTCAGAGACATTCACACCAGTGACTTGCTGGAGGTCATTTTGTAGAGGTCACTCTGGGAGTGCTCATCATGTTCCTCCATGCACTGCTCCACTGCTGATCAGAATGAAGGGCAACCAGATGTCCCACATGCTACGGAAATGTCTCCGTCATTTGCAAGCATTACAGAAACCTGGGGATCACAAAGACCTGTGCCAGTTGATGGGTACAGATGACAACAGTTAACAGTAAGTTCAAATGTTACTGTTATGTAAAAAGAAACCACATAAAAGTAAAAGGACTGCAGTGTCACCACTGTTTAACATCCTTCCCCCTGTTGGGCCACCAGACCAGTACATTAGACATTTTACTGGCTGCTTGTATAATTTTAGTAGCCCACAAAAAAAAAATCCAATTTAATAAATTTTTATCCTACTATACAAATATATATTTTACATTGTAAACCTATCTCAGAAAAAATAGTAACTAAAACATACAAAATCAATGTGGCAGTCAATCACGTGCTACTCTGCTGCAGGTACTGCTGCTGGTTTTTCCAGCAACCCTGAAAAAGATGAGAGGATGGATGGATGGAAAACAAACCATCATCCTTACACTTCCCACCCCCAGAACGGGGTACTAACACAAAAACCCCCGAATAATTTTATAGGAAACATAATAAATCACAGTAAATATATTTTTGCTGTACAACTTTAGACATCCTTTCTATTATGTGCTGTGACCTGTACATCACCAGTGTTTCTGACAGATCCTCTCTTCTCTTCCTCCCCTCCTCCTCGACTGTTCCCCCCTGCACTGCCTCCTGTTTCCCACAATGCTCAGCGAGCATCACCACCAAGATGGCCGACGCTATGGAGGAATATGAGAAAGAAGCTGGCTGCGTCCCTATTCTCCATCCTGAGGTATGGTCACTTGGGTTCACGCCTTCGGACGAACACATGAACGCAAAGTAAAGGCGTCACCTCGCCCTACGTGCCGGTGGCTCTGTGTTTTCCCCTTTCTTTCTTTTTTTGGAAAACCCGATGCCCCCTGCAAAACCACCGGTGGGGGGGTGACAGCCAGCTAACGATGCTAAAGGTGCTAGCGCTAGCCCCCTCTCGCTGCTGCATAGCCTTTAACGCTGGGCAGATGTTCGTGTCATTGGTAACAAGCCAGGTTGTGTTTTCCCTGGAAGTGATCGTACAGCGAGTAAACAAGCCTGTAGTCTCCGTTTCAGTTCATGTGGGAAGAAGTAAGGTTACTGATTAATCTTGTACGACGTTAGCTTTGTAGCTAAACTGACAGGACTCACGCTAGCTGCTGTGATGTATATGTAGTATAGGTGGGTATGAAGCTGTTGTGTACTGTCGGTTGTTATAATAATAATATTAATATTAATAAAGTGTGAACAGCTAAAAATGGAGATTTAAAAACTGCACTCTGTGCATACAACCAGTTAGCTAACACAGAGGTAACAGTTGTCAGTAATGGTGTTTGTGTAGGAGCCGACCACCCGGGTCACAATGCTTTCTGTCACCTAATATCATTAGACATGGTAAGTTATTACTGGGCTGGTTGTAACTCCCTATATTACCGTAAATACTGTACCTCAGTAGAGATGTGAGGTGTTCCAGTGTTTCCTTTCTGTTAATATTCCACAACAATTCAGAGGGAAATGGCACGTTTCACTTCACTACATTTATCTGACAGCTTTTCTAATGGACGAGTTTTCTTTACACAGAACATATTAAGACTTGTTGTTGTTTTATTAACTAGAGATGTCCTAATATGTGAGGCAAACACTGGTGTTGCCCTGTTGGTCAGTGTTTATTGTGTCACATAAGTTGTGCATTGATTAGTTTTTAGGAGCTATTGTATCCAGAGCCAAAACAATTATTTGACTAGTCAAACAGCTGGTTCCAAACATTTGCTGGTTCCAGCTGTCATGTTCAAAAGTTGTAGTCGAATGTCAGTTTTTGAACTGAACAGTCAGCTAATGCAGAAAGCAATTAAAAACACTTAAAATTATTAAAAAGATATATATAGTCTGCATTGAGTAATTGTTGCTCTTTGTAAGCTGTTTTTTTGGTTAATGCTTACATTTACAAGCACAGAACTATTAAATTTGTCCTTTTACTTAAAGAATCTGAATACTTCATCCGCCTATGTATTTTTGTAATATATCAAGATGAACTAATTATTATTATTTTTGTTAATAATAGAGGATAATTTGTGACATACTTGTCTAACTGAAGAAGTATTAAAGTGTTAACTAATTAGCTAGCCTGAATGCAGCATATTTGTAGAAAGTTTGTCCATTTACCTAGATCTTTAAGTTGCAAATCTATTCAAGGCCAAGGTGACCAGCTTACCATTATTTAGCATTGTAGAAAGTCACGTTTAAGGAGTGCTATATAACAATTTAACATTTCATACCTCAGGGTAGTGGTATATTTTGTTAGGTTAGCTATTGAACACAGCCTGTCATTAGTTGCCATCTGTGCTTGGCAGGTAATCTAATCATCAGGGAGAGTTTTGTTTGAATGTAATGCAGTCTGGTAATGCTTCAGTGACGGATGGCTTGCTTTTCACTCTCAACAGTTCTTTTTTCCTTTTTTTGCTGGCCAGCAGGTCAAGCAGGCTTGTTTACCCTCAACCATGCTCAGTAACTGTCAAAGCTGGCAGTGAAAAGACTTCATATCTTAAATGTCTCCAAGATGCTGGCAGGATGAGTTGATGTACTTGGGCTGGTGATCCAAATAGTAAAATTCAAGCTCTGAATTTACGAATCTTCTTCAGATATTGGGCCAGTTAGAGCTCAAATAGTAATATTGCATGAACAGGCAAGTGGCCACTTTTGAATGGGTTTGCATGAAGGAGTCAGTGTTCTGCTGTCTTTTGACTGATCCTAGGTTCTTTACAATATTAAAGACTATTTTGCCGTACACCCAGCAGTGAACTATAATACCACTTTCAGTAGTAAGAGCAGGAATGATGGCAGACTTGCAGTTTAATAAAACCATGTGGTTAATAAACTGCTTTTGGAGCTTGAAGAGTTCAACAGTGGTCTAGTTCATCTTTATCATTGGAACATAATCCCAAACTGGGGCAGAGACAGTTTTCTGGTGTACTAGTCCCATCACATTGTCCCCAGCAACTGCGGTTGCTGTCTTTCTCAGCTGTCCTGCCTGTTTCAATAGTAGAGATTGACCTATAAGGGCCCTATCATACAGTAGTATGCAAAAGTTTGGGCACCCCTGATAATTTCCATGATTTTTCTTCAGAAATCATTGGTTGTTTGGATCAGCAATTTCAGTTAAATATATCATATAGCAGACAAACACAATGATATTTGAGAAGTGAAATGAAGTTTATAGGATTTACAGAAAGTGTGCAATTGTTACTTAAACAAAATTAGGCAGGTGCAAAAATTTGGGCACCCCTTCCATTTTATTGATTTGAATGCTTTTAGCACTAATTATTGGAACACAACATTTGTTTAGTAAACTCATTGACCCTTGACCTACATACACAGGTGAATCCAATCATGATCAGTCAAAGAGTATTTAAGGTAACCAATTGCAAGTTTTCCTCCTCTTTGAATCTTCTCTGAAGAGTGGCAACATGGGAGTCTCAAAACAACTCTCAAATGACCTGAAAAAAAAGTTCAACTATTCAGCGCAATTTGCACAAGGAGATGCTGTGTGGGAGAGTAATGCAGAAGAAGCCTTTACTGCGCACATGCCACAAACACAGTCGTTTGAAGTATGCTAGAGCACATTTGGACTAGCCACTTTCATTTTGGAATAAGGTGCTGTGTGGACTGATGAAACTAAAATTGAGTTATTTGGACATAAGAAGAGGCGGTGTGCATTGTGGAAACATAACACAGCATTCCAAGAGAAACACTTGCTACCCACAGTAAAATTTGGTGGCAGTCCATCATGCTGTGGGGCTCTGTGTCCAGTGCAGGTACTGGGAATCTTGTTAAAGTTGATGGTCACATGGATTCCAGTCAATACCAGCAGATTCTTGAAAACAATGTTCAAGAATCAGTGACGAAGTTGAAATTGTGCCGGGGTTGGATATTTCACCAAGACAACAACCCTAAAAACTGCTCAAAATCTACTAGGGCTGCCACAAACGATTATTTTGATAGTCGACTAGTCACCGATTATTTTTGCGATTAGTCGACTAATCAGATCATCGTCCACTGAACGTAAAACGTACAGCTTATTGCACCAGCAGCATCTGCTCTTATATAACTATCATTAGCTTACAGCTTTAAGTGTTTAAGTTCTTCTACTGTCTCCAAAAGGAAGTCATTTAAAATACCCAACTTTAGAGCAGTAAAAAGCATGTTTACTGCTTGTTGCAAAAATGCTTTTGCCTTAAGGATAGTTCCCCTCTTTGAGCTGTTTGGACTGACAGCTGCCCAGACACAGGTAGCTCTATCACTTTCTGCTAGGCTTTATCTCTGCTTGAATTTGGGTGAGTCACTGAGCTGGACTTCACCCCTGTGTTTCTGTGTGTGAAATTCTCATGTTTTACTTGTCTGATAATTAACAGTAATTAGCCGTGCATTACACTTTATGGATACAGCTTGCTAAGCAAGCTAGCATTTCCTCATAAGTCAACATTCCATCTTTTTGTCCAAGTATGGTTACTTTTGGCTTAAAAAAAACCAACAACATTAATGCTGAGCCCAGAACTGATAGGTGATGTCACAGTGGCCAATCATGGATGCTTTCCGTGCTCTAAATGTTGCATTTCAGACAGCTTGTTAACGCTGGATCTGTATGTTGCCATCAAGTCCAGATATCTTTAATATACCGCTCTCAGGCACACAGGTGGGGAAGAGAAATTAAATTGGCTTGGTTTGAGTGGTGGCACAAAGGACCAGTATAAGATAAATAAAGATTATTTTGAATTTAATTGGAAGCAAAGCAAAGCATAAGTATATTTGACAGTACTGAAACTCATCTGGATGTTTAATATCTCAGTGTTCTTTCACTGTTCTGTCAGACCCTATCAGATGCATTCATTGTGTATGAAAGCTGTATGGACTGGAGAGTTTATTTTAAAACTCACTAAACTGACTCAAGTATGAGCCTCCAACTCATAATTTGCAGTCTGGAGACTGCATTTATAGACATTTAAGTGATAATAGACAAAAACATCCCTTGAAAAGGTGAAGGGCAAGTGGTTTTCTCACACAAAGCAGGTGGTCTTTCTGTGTTGTCAGGATTATGTGCATCCACACCCACTGGTTCCTCCATTTAAATACATAAACAGAGTACTGCTTTTCTCCTCTTTTCCTTTCTTGTGTGATAGATTGAATGCTTCCTCTCTGTGATGGTGTAACAGTGAGCTGTACAATGCCATAATGAGCTTGCTGTTACTATTATTGCAGATTATACTTGGTAAAGATAAGATTTAAAAAATTAAAGACTCTCCTCATTAATGGAAATGAAATGAGGAGAACCCTCGTCTTATTTTCTCCCCTAACACAGTCCTTCCTGCGTGTTTGTGTGGAGTTGCCACTTTCAGACTAACTTAGTGAATAATCATTCTGTGCTCACTGCAAGTAAGCTAGCACTTTTATTATATGCAGGAAGAGAAGGCCAGCTAAAGTTCAAACCAACCAATAGAAGAGATTGCGATAGGTAAAAATGTGCTCATTACTTTTATATATTAAAGCTGATAAAGTTTTCCATTCAATAATAAAGGCAAGAACACAGCTGGGTCTCTCTTTGTCTAAACGTGGTCTTTCTCAATTCTGTGTGCCATGAATTCTGTGTTGTTTCCTGCTGCATCATTGCTCAGGAGCTGTCACAAAATGACCTTTGGCTTCACATCTACATGTCACCAGTAGTAACTCATCATAAACTGTGTTTTTCCTGTATACATAAGTAGGCTTGGCTTGAATTTGCTCCTCTCTTTAGCACAATCTGAGTCATTCTGTAGATCATGAAGAGCCGAGCAAGTCTAAATGTGTGAGACACCTGAAATCAAGCATCAAGTTTAGTTGTATACTTAGAAAGTCCTCTATTTTGCTTTTATTTTGCTTTGAACCAGCTCAGCCTGCCACTTGGAAATTTCCTCTCTTGAGGAATGTAAACAATAAAGGGTTATCTTATTTGGAAATTCAAATTAGTGTTGTTTTGTCCATAAAGCACTCATAAAGGTTGATGACATGCTCAGCTACTTGCAGTGGTAACTTGGAAAATGCTTGGAGCCTTCTTATTATTTCTCTCATAAAAATGGTGTTTCTCCTCTGCCCCGCTTCCTGATCCATGCATTCAAACTGTGTCTTGAATATTAAATTAACTCCTTGAAATAGCTCTAATTGCAGACGAAACCCAATTGTGATCTATGGCTATAGCCAGACAGAACTCCGGTCTTGGCAAACTAGGCGTTGCAGATGCGATACAATTTTTGCCTAATGCACTTCAGATTAAAATCAAATTGCTGGCCTCATACTTTGATTTGATTCCCTTTATTGAAGTATTACTACAGTTATGTCAACTGATTTTGTTGATTCTACTGTCATAATACCTGCTTATTTTTAATAGTGATACTGTCCAAGGCACATGATCACCACCACCCCCTGTAGAACTGTTGCCATATGTCCTACCAACCAGCTCCACTAACAGAAGCCAAGTGTCCGCCCTCAAAGGATAAGGTTTCAACCTTAAATCAATGGCATTAGTGAAGTAGATGCTGTTTAACTGGTAATGTTATCCCGCCTTCCTCCTACCTAACTGTTGTATTCATCACAAGTCAGCAGGTACACAATGAGGAAGCTTAAAGAGGCACAGGCTGCAATTATCACTAGAGTCACAAATGTCATCCTCGGCTTTTTTTTTTCTGATGCCAGGAGAGACAGAGATGGTGGGGGTGGCCACAGAGACATGCGAGGGGTCAAAGGTTACTCACAAAGAAAGAGATGGTGCTGGAGAAAGTGATGTAACATCTGGTGTCTGTGAGTCTATAGATGAGCCCGCTCTTCCCGCTTCCCTCCGCTAACAGGAAAGCAGATTCCTTAACAGAATTGCACACAACTGAATATTCAGGCTTTGAGTTTCACATTTAGTATCCGGCTTCTGTTTGTCAGCCAAACAGAAAAAAAAAAAGTTCAGTGCAGTCATGATCATATTTAAATAATTTTCAGCAGCTCTTTACTCCCACTTTTTTATTTCCTCCCCTTGGCAGTTGGACTAAACTGAGGAACACATGGGGTTATGTGGATTTGTCAAATGACTAAACCTTGGCAGTGAAAGTACAAATGAATTTTGGCAGCTTTGATGCTCCTAAAATAGAAAGAAAAAAGCAGCAAGTAGTCACCTTCATATCTCTGCTCCACCCTCGTCTTCTATCCTCTCCCTCAACCTGATTTACCATGTAAAACAAAGTTATAGGTTGTAGCTTGTTTTTCCTTCCCTCATCACTGTTTGAATGGTGGTCTCTCTGATGATTTGCAGTGCCTGAGATTTAGGAACCATAGAGAACTGCCTCAATCTAAAGAAAGCAACATGATTTCCTTTCCGAAACCCTAGACTTAGTTGTATTTGTTTTTAGTGCTACGTTTTTTGCACTTGATACGTATGGCTGATGTTAATATTGCTAATACTGGTTTTTGAGGCCTGGTTCGAAAAGCAGACAATGCCATATTGCTGTATGTTAAGCCAGACAAAGTAAATAATACCATTTACTGTAACAGGGCTAGAAGAAGAAGGTTCCGAGTGTTTGGAGTTTACATTTACTCGTCCTAGTTTCCTGCCACAGTCCAGAGGCACATGTGTTTGGTTAATTGCTGATTACAAATGTGAGTGAGAATGATGATCTGCCTCTTTGTGTTAGCCCTGTGATGGACTGTTGACCTATCCAGTGTGTACCCCACCTCTCACCCTGTGACAGCTGGGCTAGACTCCAGGCGCCCCTGCTACCATGAACTAGATAAAAAGCAAAGAGGTTGGATGGTTGCATTTATGCTTTATTTTCTGAAAGCCATAAGTAGGCTTGGATACTACTATGGTATACCAGGGTATTTAGAAATTTTGATGGTAAAGTTTTTAATACCATCAAAAAACACAAGTAGGGCTGCCACAAACGATTATTTTGATAGTCGACTAGTCACCGATTATTTTTGCGATTAGTCGACTAATCAGATCATCATCCAGCAATAAGCTGTACGTTTTACAATAAGCTGTAAAACGTACAGCTTATTGCACCAGCAGCATCTGCTCTTATATAACTATCATTAGCTTACAGCTTTAAGTGTTTAAGGTCTGTGCTAACTAAAAATAAAGACAAGATGATAGTTTATTGAATTTTAATGACATTTGCAGATTGTTTCGGTGAAGTTTAATAAACTCTTGCCATCTAAAATATAACAGGACACCGGAGTAAATTCTCGAGCATCTCAAAAAAAGCCAAACAATAACATTTTTAAGTTATCTAAGTCAGTGGTCCCCAACCCCTGGGCCTCGGACCGGTACCGGTCCGTGAGTCGTTTGGTACCGGGCCGCGAGAGTTGAGGCTCAGGTGTGAAATGTATGGTTTTCAGGGTCTTTATCGGTATTCAGCGTCATTTTGTTATCGTTTTTATCGTTAACTCTGGTCTTTTCACGTGTGTTATGAATAAATCTTCTTTTTTTCGGTACCGGTACTAGTTTTATTTTGTTGTATTTATCCGCGACACCTTAAAGGCCGGTCCGTGAAAATATTGTCGGGCATAAACCGGTCCGTGGTGCAAAAAAGGTTGGAGACCGCTGCTCTAAGTGACTTATGTATCATGTTTAACCTGAGTAGCGAAAGACGGCGGTGGGTTTGAAAACGATTTGCCGGGAGTCTGGTGTTCTCACCGGCTCTAGTGAGCCTTGAACCCCGGCTAGCTATCGAGCTAGTGGGTAACAGACGTCTCCGAAAACGTCGGAGCGCTTTTGAAAATATGCGGTGTCTTGATAAACTGAGCAGATATTTGAGGTTTACACAGCTACATTCTTGCCTGAAAATATGTTAAATGTTTATTTTGTGACCCAGAAAGAATAATAAGAGTAATATTACAACTAACTAGCTGCCGCCATTGTTGGAAACTGAGCAGGGCTGCGCTATGAATTCTGGGACACAGTTTCTTCTTCTTCGGGGTTTAATGGCAGCTGGCATCCTTGTACATGCAGTGCTGCCATCTTCTGTTTCAGTCCGTTATTACACTCTTAAACCCTACTACTTATTCCTGCGTCTTTTGGGATCTCAAAGCTTCAAACGACGCGTCGACTATTAAATTCGTCGACGACGATTTTGATAGTCGACGTAATCGTGTCTAGTCGACTAATCGTGGCAACCCTAAACACAAGTGCTTCTTATTTTATTAAACAGATGTGAAGATGCCATGTTGAGGTCATGTGTTGTAGTGCGCTTCATAAAAATGCCATTACCATCAACTCTACTTTGTCAAACAGTCATCTGAGCTCTTTGGGCTTTAAAGGATGGACACAGTGATCACTCAACCAAGTGCTCTGGTTGATTGGTTTTATAAGACTATCCCACCATATGTTTCATAAATGTCTGGAAGATATAAATAAATAGATAGCACTGAGTGCTAACACAGGAAAATATGTTTATTGCTCATGCAGTTCAACAAAAAGATTCAGAGAATGCTGTTCAAAAGACGATCACGTGTGGACACTTTGTACATATTTTTTGTATTAATTATACGTCGCTGCTCAGTAGTGTTTAGGGCGACCGCTGGCAGGCTGCAGTCACAGCTGTCACTGGCAGATTTACTCAGCTCTGATGCATCTAACTCTGTGGGCTAATCAAAATAAAGTAAATTGTGATTTTTGTCTTGTAGCTCAGCATGCTACTGTTTGTACAGATGGCTCTATGGGAAAAGAAGCATCTCACTGAGCTGTGTATTCTTTTTTAAATTGTTATAAACTAGTGAAGTTCTTATATTCTTGTTAAACAAACCTGTCTGTATTGCTTTTTCCTGTGCACTTTTCTCCTTTTCCCGAAGGTGGGAGACACACGGGTTCCACAGATAGATCCCTGTGACTCTGTAGGGAAGTTAAAGCTAAACACTGAACATAATCATGAGCTTGTAGTCCCTGTGGCCACTGAGATCTCACCTCAAGCTACCTAGCAGCTCTACACAGGTCTGTCGTATCCTCAGCCACCTCCCCAGAGGATGCCTCATTATTTCTCAATCTTAAGTGCGTGGCAGCAGCAGCACAGCCAAAAAGACATGAAAGGCTGTGTAAAAGTCAAACCATGGGATTTTAAGGTGGTAATGTTGCTGGAATACTGTAAGGTTGGTATCTCTTCCTGAGACATGATCGCAGTTTAGACTCTAAATTTCATACATAATTTGTTTCTCTCTCTGCCTTGTGTTTATGTCCTTTTTCATTTTAAAAGGTCTTAAAAGCAATGAAGAAGAAGCAGCTTACCCCAGTTTAACATTGGGCTCAGTGCCCACTCTCAAAGTTACGAGTCTCACTGGCTAAAGGCAGAGTGGAAGCCTCTGTGTTTACCAGATGCAGCTCTCATTTCCGGGTGATCGAGGCTAATTGTGGTTTCTGAGGCGTTACCATGGAGGCTAATTGAATGTGAGTAGCACAGTCACCACATCCATGTGACAGAAGAGATCCTCAGCAGCTGCAGGACACAACAAGCTGGTCTCCTGCTGCTTTTATTCTCTTTTTATAATTGAATACTGTGATTAGCTATTTATATAAAAGCTGAAGTGTTCTGGAGCACTACACTGTGTGTCTGCATTTCCAGGAGCCTGTCCCCTGCAGTGCACTGCGTCCTAAACTTGTTTCTGTCACAGTGGTCTTTTCAAAGCCTTTTTGGCCTTTATGGGCCAGATATGCTTGCTGCATTGGTCACGGTGCATGCAATCAGTGACATTGCTGCAGCTCCTCAGTGTCAGTGCTGAGGGTGCAAGTAAGTTTAGAAAATGTGTTCAAATGAAGGCCCATGCAGACACATTTTCTCCTTAAGTCATCTGTTTTCATCTCTTGTTGAAACAAATTTATGAAATGAATCTTGACTGACGTCTTTATCATGTAGTTCTGTTGCAAATGTCTACAGAACAGTTGTTGTCCTCGCTGATCTTACATGCTTACTTCATAGCATTTGGTTATAGTCATCTAATTCCCCGTCCAAGTTTTTACTCCACTGCAAGTTTTGTTCTATATGTATTTTGTCACTTGTGCCCTTGTTGACCCTGCTGTTGTCGGATAATGACCATCTGTTTATGTTTTTGCAGCTTGAACCAAGCCAAACCAAAACTGCATCTAAGAATCAGTAAACAACTGTTTATGTGTGGTGTGGTATCTTGAACGTTTTCCCAGTATTCCAACCCAGTGGGGATATTTTCTTCTTCTTTTTTTGCCTTTACGTTGTTGGTGGCAATATCTGGACTTACTTGGACTCAAACATGAACAGAAGTTTGGTGTGACTGGCAGATCACCTTTTTGGTCGTTATGACCACATTTCAAACAAATGTCCAAAGAAAATACAGTGAAGTGATGTCATTTCATTTCCAAAAAAGGCAAGTCTGGTAGTAATTCTAGATAATATTGTCAGGGTTGCAGTACACTTGATGGCCTGTGTCCTCTCATCTTTTGACAGTTATGAATTTGACACAGTTTGTTGTCAACTTTCGTCAAACAAGTCTGTGCACAAACAATAACATGAGGCAAAATGGATCCATGCTTTCATACTCTTTACAGCTAATTCTGCTCCTGCTCTCCAAATGTTGTTCTCCGAATGTAGTCTCAGTTTACTGATCTTAGGAGTAGCACCTGATGTGTCTTCATCTGCTTCAAGGTTCATCCTGTTGTTCATTCAGAGATGCACTTCTCCATTCCTTGGTTTAACAAGTGGTTTTTTTTGAGTTACTGTTGCCGTCCTATTGGCTCAAAGAAGTCTGGCCTGCTCTGCCCTCTGATTTCTGATATTTACAAGTCTTTTTCGCCTTTACAAATACCATCATGCTACCTAGTTACTCGACTCCATGCTGTCCAAGTCCAACTTCTTAGAGGGACAAATGGCGCTCAGCCCCGCGAGATTGAGAAACGGGTGGCTGTGGCTCTGGAGAGCAGGTCGTCTACTGTTCGGAGGGTTGGTGGTTCGATCCCTGGCTCCCCCTAGTCTGCATGCCAAATATCCTTGGGCAAAGTATTAACCTCAAGTTGCTGTCCAGTGCATCCATCGAAGTATGAATATGTCTGAATGGTAGTTAGTAAAACTTAAAAGCATAGAAGACAGTGCTTGTGTGAGTAGGTGATGGGTGGTATGAGCGCTTTGAGTACTCCGGAGATTAGAAAAGCACTATGTAAGAATCAGTCCATTTACCAGTTTGAGCAAACAAGTTCAAGACGATCTGTCTGTAGTCATTGATTTTTGTCAGATTCTTTTATTGCTACTGTATTGACGGTGCTTACGGTCTTTAGCTCCTTTTTAGCATGATAAGAAGAGTCACATGTTATTCTGCAGCCTTGCTTAATAGCATTGTTTTACTCCCAGAGATTCTAAACTCTTCAGCTTTTTGCTATAAAATTGTCAGTATCGTGATGTGAGCTCTGATCCCTGGACTTGCTTTTTTTTATTAATTGGAAATTTACAATTTTAGTACAAAAATCCTGTGATGTCACCTCAAACATAGGCAGGAACTTAACTGTCTTTTGTCCTCCCTGTTTACTTGTAGGAAATCAAACCCCAGAGTCATTACAATCACGGCTACAGTGAGAATGTCAGCCGTAAAAACCACGTGGATGACTACAGCACCTGGGACATTGTCAAAGCCACACAGTAAGTGGATTGTGTGTGTTACTGTTATCACACCAGTGTGACTTATGAAGGTGACATTGTTGTCTAGTTACCAGCTGGTCTAATAGGAGCCCGCATCTTTGCGTGTTTGTTTCTGTGTTTTTGTGTTGTCAACATACCGCAGGTTTTAAATCTGAAGCCCACCATGTTTTCATCTGTGGTTTTCTGATTCACTGTATGTAAAGAAAGTCATTTGCAAGGTCAGGACATGAGATGACTTATTGTTGGGAAGAGACGAAGCTTGAAAATATGTTCCTGATGGAAAAAAAGATATATATAGCTCTGAGTGGCTGTAACACTGGATACTAGATTTATGTTATTTTGATTTGAGGTTGAGATTATTCACTTGCCATTTTATGCCACAGTGTGGGTGTCTTGTTTGGGTGTTTGCTTTTTTTTATTTTCCAGTTTTGTGTGCAGATTTTCTCAGCATCTCTTAGTTTTATGTATTTCACGCTGTGTTTGTTTATGTTTGTGCATTTGTATATCTGGCATTTGTACATACTTTAATCCTCCCCCCTCTGCCTTAGGTACGGCATCTTCGAGCGCTGCAGGGAGTTGGTGGAGGCAGGTTTCGATGTTCGGCAGCCAGACAAAGAAAACGTAACGCTCCTTCACTGGGCCGCCATCAACAACAGGATAGACTTGGTCAAGTGAGTTAATTCAGATCATGTGTTGAGGTTGTCAGGTAGTCAGAGATTACAGTGTAGCTCTTTGGTCAACTCAACAAAATGTACAAGACATCTTCTGGTTTCATATAAAGAACTGAATTGAAGAAACCAAAACCAAGTTAGTCTTACACATTTCAATATTTTTGTAAAACTGTAATACTTCGCACCCAGTGAGTCAAACAATGGCATTGTTTCTATTTGTGTTGATCTCCATTCGTTCATTTACGTTTTCATCTTGCTTTTCATTTTATTGACTTCCACTTCCTTTTTAATAGTTTATGTTGATGCAGTAAAATATGTGGATATTCATTACCTGCGGTGCCATTTACAGGATTATAAACTACAACTATAATTAGTTTCAGGTATGGAGGCAGCCTTTCACAGTATATCCCATCACATTGCCATTGACCTCTGTAATATACTTCTACGCTTATTTGTCAGCTGCTTTATGAGTCTTCCTTTTTAGGTAAACTGGCATTAAAATGACAGGGAATTGTACTGGTGCACTTCCATGGACAGATGAGGCACAGATGTTGGGTTTAATGTAACTGCTCTTGACTCGGTGGCTGTGTTTGTGGTTGTGAACAGCAGGTCTCTTTCAAACTTGGCTCACCTGGTTTTCAGAGAACCCAGGTTACACCAGTAACCAAACTTTCAACTAAGAAAAATCTTTTTGATTATACTACACTGACAAACTTACAGTGTAATCAGATTAAATGCAGCATTTCTGCTTACAACAATGTGAAATACCTGCATATCTAGCAGGCTATGTAGCTTATAGACTTAAATATTTAAAGAATGACCTTTTCCTAAATGAATATAAATCTGATATTAAAATCTGATTTTATTTTTTGAAGCTTTAAAATGTGGTTGAACAGCCTTATAAATTAGCTTGTTTCTTATGAAAATTGTTTCTTTTTCAATCTTTTCGTTTAAGTGACACAATTTAAAAGTTTACGTTCAGTTTAAAACCTCACAAAAACATGTTTCAACTTGATTCTTAATAATGGAGAGATTGTCAAGATGCCAAATCTTGCCAAGTTGGTCGAGCATTTCGAGTGCCAGGTTGTAAATAAAAATAGTGAAAGAACTGTGTTGAGCAACCATAAAAGACTGAAGAGGGGATTTATATTTCTTATACAGCCACACCTATTAATAGGAGGTCCATATCACAGGTATACAAAGTGTAATGCTTCACCTGGTGATTGTGTTTGTGTGTGCAGGTACTACATATCAAAGGGAGCTATAGTTGACCAACTGGGAGGAGACCTCAACTCCACACCTCTGCACTGGGCTACCAGGTGACACGCTGATATATGCTACTCAGTGGCCTGAAATCGTCCACAGATCAGTGTTTTTATGTTTCGTCATTATGTTTTAATTAGAAAGTGACTAAATCTGACAGACACATTTTAGCTTCTCTGTGTTACGTTCAACAATGCTAGAGCTTCACTCGAACAAACATTTGTGAACTTGAGCCAAATCTATTGTTTATTCTTTTTTCTTTTTAAACCTTAGTGTTTGACAGTTAAATATCGATTTCCTTTGTAATGACCACTAATAACAGGGAAGAGCTCACATGACATCCACACCTCCTTTTCGCATGTAGACAGGGGGCTGAAGCTGTCTCCTCATGAATTATTGATACATTTAACGACAGGCATCTGCACCGTCACTGATACACTGACACCAAGGAGTCGTGTGTCACCCTCTGCTTTGACCCCCAAACCACCCCCATAGCCTCCTCTCCAGCGCCCAGTAACCTTAAAAAGCCCCCAGCCTCCTCAATCTGGATGACCTCAGAATAATAAGCAAATAACAGTCACGCTTTTGTGCAGGGAAACCGATACACACTTTAACTCTCTCAGGCAATAAAGTTAAACTGAAGCTGTGAATTTCTGTCTTTTTCACCTGTAGTTTCTCAAATCTTTATTGCCCTTTCTGGGACGTTTATATTGTAGACAGTGTTGGTCATAAAAAGCCAGTTTTAAGATCCAATATACTGTATGCAGTAAAAGCATGCAGCCACCATAGAAATAAAATGATAAGAAGAGCCAGGCAGTCAGCCTCAAGGCTTCATCAATCATGTGAGGGCCATTTGAGACTGTAGATGTTTACCTTGGTCACCAACTCAAAGCAAGTAAGGAAGCCGGGGCCTCTAAAAGACACATCGTTTTATCTTGTGCATGCTAACAGCTGTTTTTATTTGTTACTTTCTCTAGCTGTGGAGTAAAACTTCAAGATCAGTTTGTGCGTCTTTTAAATGATCCCTTTATTGTGTGTTTATCTTTTCTAGACAAGGCCATCTATCTATGGTGGTGCAGCTCATGAAATATGGTGCTGACCCGTCTTTGATCGATGGCGAGGGCTGCAGCTGCGTCCATTTGGCCGCCCAGTTCGGCCACACTTCCATCGTGGCCTACCTCATTGCCAAAGGACAGGTAGAGAACGCTGCAGCTCAGTATTTTCACAAGAGCGAATGTGCTTATGTGGATTTTTCTGGCATATGTTTAAAAGTCTTGTTGCTGCCAGTGTGAGATACAGTAACATATATCCCTCCGCTGGTTTGCTTTCTGGTTGTTTGTTTGTTTGTTTTAAAGCCACTCTGAGAGTAGTCTGTATTTTAATAATGCCAGTTCTCTCCATCAGGGGGAGCCTTATTGCCTCTCTTTTGCCTCTCCATGGCTTTTTCAGCTTCTTCAGATGTGGTCATTTGTCTTCCCTCTGTAACAGGATGTGGACATGATGGATCAGAATGGCATGACTCCACTAATGTGGGCGGCTTACAGGACACACAGGTGTGTTTGTTTTAAATGTCTGTTTTTACTTTGCATCTTTAAATTTGTCCCATCGTTATTTAATCCACAATTATGTCCAAACAGTTTATTTTAACTGGCAACACTTCACTGGTTTGTATTCCCAAATTTATTGAGGTCTTTTACAAGATGATGTCAGGGAAGCTCTGTAGCAGGACAATGGCCCTAAACATCAAACTAAATCCACCACAGAATGAATCCAGACTGAGAAAATGTGTCTTTTGGAGAGGGCCCCATTAGGAAGAGAGTCATCTCGGAGAGCTGTTGACATCAGACGTCCTTAGAATTCGCTCCCAGAGATGCTAGTGTGCTGTTATTGCTGCTGAAGGAGGTCTGCAGAGTTATTAAATCCAAGACTTTCCACCAGCAATGCAATAAAGTTCAGTAAAACCACAGAAGATTCTAATTGTTTCTGTGTTTTCTTGTGTACTTGTGGCTTATATTAAGATCAGGTCCCGTTTTACAACCAATCAATTGAGGAAAAAAACAGGAAATTCCATTGGGATTGCATACTTTCCCTTACCGCTGTAATTTACCACTGACAAGATATGTTAATTCTATAGTAGAACTTAGAGTTAGATATAGTATTTAATAATTATATACACACTGGTCACACACAGGCGGGTTCTTCATGTTGCTACTCAGCTTCATATGAATATTCCCTAATCAGCTGTTTTTCTGGGATTTTGCATTTTAACTTCGTGGTTCATATAGAAGGAAATGGTCGCAATGTAACAGCGCGAAGCTTTCACGATTAGGAAGTGTGTAAATAAAACCATTTTTTTATGAAGAGCCTGTTTGTAAGATGCCCTTTACTTTAGTTTGACTCATCTTGCCTGGATCTCCTCCTCTGTGTGACAGTGTGGATCCCACCAGGCTGCTACTCACCTTCAACGTGTCTGTCAACCTGGGTGACAAATATCACAAGAACACGGCGCTGCACTGGGCCGTGCTGGCCGGCAACACCACCGTCATCAGCCTGCTGCTGGACGCCAACGCTAACGTCGATGCACAGAACATCAAGGTAAGCCACGGTTCTCTGTGAACCAGCGTCTCCCTGTAAGCATGCCAGGCTGTTAGCCAGGATGGCAGCCTCTTCTGGATCTTCTTTCAGTGCGCACACAGCTAAAATATGTCTTTTAAATGTATGCAGCAGCTGTTCTTTTTATTATTTTTCAGGGGGAAACACCACTGGATCTTGCCAAGCAAAGGAAGAACGTTTGGATGATCAATCACTTACAGGAAGCACGGCAGGCCAAAGGCTACGACAGCCCGTCCTACCTGAAGAGACTGAAGATGGACAAGGTAGAAACAGACATGGTTACGCTAGCCAGAAACCAAGCGCAGAGGCTTTGTAAATAAGTGAAAGGCACAACATCAATGCTACACAAAAAACGATTATCATTATGTAGCAGTCCAAGTCGCATTTGAAGAATAAAATCAGGTCCAGCTGTCTAAACTTTGCCATTAAAGCTCTTTCATCTTTTCATTTCCAACAGACATGCTCAGACCAGCCTGCTCAGGCTTAGCCTCTTTCTGCACTGCCACAGCATGTCTGCAGTTGCCAGAGAGTCAGATCTGTTATGATGCGTCATCATGGTCATTCACTTCCATCGTGATAAAGAACCTTTTTCTGATCAAAGTCTGAGCTTGACTGAGCCTGAATGCTTGAATGTGGGATGTGTTAAGTGGGCGTTAAAGCCAGAGTGACCTATGTCTGTGGTTAATAATTCCCACTCTCATAGAAGATACAGACTTTTTTCCCCTTTCTCTCAAGAGATTTTTTAGAACAGTAGTTATTAACAGTGCTTAAAATTCTGTTTGAACTCTGCTTTCATTTTTCTGTTTCCATCTTTCTGTCTGTCTCCCTGGATACTCTTAGCTAATTAAGGTAAATTAGACAGAAATCTAGAACACAAACAAACTGAATATGTTTATAGATTTGAGAAGTAGAAGATAAACTCACCATCCCATTTTGGGGTGTCCACATTAGTGCAGCCTTTAGTTTCAGGCTGTGTGCTGTAGTGAGCTTTAGTTGTAGGTTTAGTTGTGGAATGCAGCTAAATTGATTAAATTGCTGCTTGAAATTGAGATATTTGCCATGGAAACCTTTTTTTTTTTTTACCTTCTGGTCTAAAAAGCTTTAAACTTATGGAAAATATCAATGGAGATTAAAAAAATCTGGTCAGGCTATCAATATGGATTCATTACGCAACCCAGGATCAAAAGGTCTTGTGCATTTTTGTCAACATCAACTATCAAGGAGAGGGTCAAAGGACTTACAGCTTTGAGTGGTATAAACAGACAGTTAATTGAAAAATACACTTTGAAATCATGGCATCTGTCAGAAAAGTCAAACTTACCATTTCTCCCTCCCCCTCATTGTCCTGTCCACGTGTCTCTGCTCCTCCAGGAGTTCAGGCAGAAGGTGATGCTGGGAACGCCCTTCGTGGTCATCTGGTTAGTTGGTTTCATCGCTGACCTGGACATCGACTCCTGGCTGATAAAGGGCGTCATGTACGCCGGTGTCTGGGTTGCAGTGCAGTTCCTCTCCAAGTATGTCTCAATCACAACAGTACAGAGATTACTAAAGAGATTATTACATCATATTTAGCACATTTGTTATCATTAGGTAATTTTGTGCATTTAAATGTTGGTTGATTAGATCTCAAGTGTAGCAGTTGAACTGGAGTTCACATGAGGTGGATTTAAGAGAAAAAGTCTAACTGGTTTTTTTTTTGCTCATAAATGTTTCTGTTGTGCTTTTAGTTTTTCACACCACAGGAAACATTGTTAGCTGCCAAAAGATTCGCACTCAGTCAAACACCTGACAAGGATGTGTCATTTTTAATAATCAGATAGAAATGTGTGTTGCACTAGGATGAGGAAAAATCTGTCTGTAGAGTTTAGTGTGACCATCGCGCACACCCAAGTGTCGTCACACTGCACATGAACAGAACAGAATCACAACTTGACACAGATTCATCTTTGTCTCATCCTTTTTCAAACGCTCGGCCCCTTCTCCGTACACACAGACACTATGTTACTCATTGTTTGATCCCCATTACCACCACCATCTGGGCCTGTTGGTAGGATTCACTGTGCCTTGCAGTTAGCTCTCTGGCTACAATAACATTCATCATCCATGGTGTCAGCTTCATATTTACTGACAATCTTGGAATTCTTACTTGGTTTAACAAATAGTCGTGTGAGTAAATGCTGTTGAGTCAAGCTGCAGTTTGTCATCAGCTAATGGCTTCGTGTATTTTTGCAGCTGTTTGACTGCAGCACAGAGAGATGAAGCGTCATACTTCCTTGAGTCCATATGTGGTCAAAAGAGCAGGGTTAAATGTGTCATTCAGTCTAGCAACAGTGAATGCATCACGCTGATGTGTTAAAAGTTTGCACAAATAGCATTCATGGAAAGTGTAGTGAGGTAGTGCCGCCTACTGCTAAACAGCTTCTCTTCTCTCTCTGTAGGGCTTTTTTTGACCACTCCATGCACAGCGCTCTCCCTCTGGGAATCTACCTGGCGACCAAGTTTTGGATGTACACCACCTGGTTTTATTGGTTCTGGAATGATATCCTTTTGGTTTTTCGTGGACTCCACACTACCCAATGCACAAAATATCAAAGGAACTGAAATTAGAGCACCAAGACAGCCTGCCTTTACAGGTCATGCTCACTGAGAACATATTCAGGAAGATGAAATTAGCAATTTTTGTAAGAAGGGTAAAAACAAAGCTCAGTAAAACTGGAAACCTGATAGGTCATCACTGTGACATTGTTGACAGTGACAAAAGAGGAGTAAATGGGAGTGATTCAAACAGCTGTCTAAAGCCAAAAAACAGAAATGTAATAAAATAATGTCGATGCTTTCATGGTCTGGAGTTAAAAACACTTCTAGAAACACTTTCTGTGATGAGCCGCTGTGCGAGGACATCAGTCTTTACTCTCTCTGAGGAAAATTTAGTATCACTCACAATATCCGTGCAAAAAAAGTGTAAAAACTGTTTTCGGAGCAGAAAGCTGTGATATTATTTGGAGATGGTCTCAAACAGAAAACTTTCCATGAACGGTTATGTTGAATTAACTCGTGTGTAGTTTTGGACTTTAGCTGATTTAAGAGTCTTTTGCAGAGAGAGAGACTTGCAATGTGGGGATTCAGTGTTTGACTCTGCTTTATTATCAGCACTGTGGCTGCTGCTTTGAACAAGCACTAAAAGATTTAAAAAATTGTCTCTGAGGATTCAGCTTGACGAATTCCTCAGCATCAACTGCTGATCTATTTGTTAAAAAAGGCGATCAGTTAGCTTCTTGTGAAGCTCTTTTCAGCCCACCGCTGTCATATTTTTCTTGGACTTGTGTGTGTGAAACATCATTTAACTGTAAAAATTATTGTCCACATTTTTGGGGTTAGTTCACTTATATGTTAAAGCAGTATCTTTAATCTTGATTTACGGATAAGTCATGCTACAAAGACCCTTTCATGAATCAGTCATAAATACGAGTACATGTTTTGTAAATGTGATTGCTGGGTGTGGAGAATCTTGTACAGGGTGGGCCATTTGTATGGATACACCATAATAAAATGGGAATGGTTGGTGATATTAAAGTCCTGTTTGTGGCACATTAGTATATGTGAGGGGGCAAACTCCTCAAGATGGGCGGTGACCATGGTGGCCATTTAGAAGTCGGCCATCTTGGATACAACTTTTGTTTCTTCAATAGGAAGAGGGCCATGTGACACATCAAACTTATTGGTAATGTCAGAAGAAAAACAATGGTGTGCTTGCTTTCAACGTAACTTTATTCTTTCATGAGTTATTTACAAGTTTCTGACCACTTATAAAATGTGTTCAATGTGCTGCCCATTGTGTTGGATTGTCAGTGCAACCCTCTTCTCCCACTCTTCACACACTGATAGTAACACTGCAGGAGAAATGCCAGCACAGGCATCCAGTATCCGTAGTTTCAGGTGCTGCACATCTCGTATCTTCACACCATAGACAATTGCCTTCAGCTGACCCCAAAGATAAAAGTCTAAGTGGGTCAGATCTGGAGACCTTGGGGCCATTCAACTGGCCCACGACGACCAATCCACTTTCCAGGAAACTGTTCATCTAGGAATGCTCGGACCTGCACCCATAATGTGGTGGTGCACCATCTTGCTGGAAAAACTCAGGGAACGTGCCAGCTTCAGTGCAGAAAGAGGGAAACACATCATCATGTAGCAATTTCAAACATCCAGTGGCCTTGAGGTTTCCATTGATGAAGAATGGACCCACTATCGTTGTACCCCATATACCACACCAAACCATCACTTTTGTTGTTCCAACAGTCTTGGAGGGATCCATCCAATGTGGGTTAGTGTCAGACCAATAGCGGTGGTTTTGTTTGTTAACTTCACCATTCACATAAAAGTTTGCCTCATCACTGAACAAAATCTGATGTTTCTTCATTAGTGACAGTTTTCTTGCGTCCACATTTTGGCAAATCCAACACTGAACCAGTTTCACGAAACTTAGCAAGCAGTTTGCTGACTGTAGCATGGGAGGTGGGTGGTCTCGTAGGGTGTCTTGCATTGAAATCTGCTGCAATGACCCGGTTACTGCGTTCACCGGATATCAACACGATTTCGGTCCGCTCCTCACGTGTTAACCTCTTCGACATGTCAATGGCTGTGAACAAAGAGTAACCTGTAAATAAATCATTAAAGAATAAAGTTACGTTGAAACCAAGCACACCATTGTTTTTCTTGTGACATTACCAATAAGTTTGATGTGTCACATGGCCCTCTACCTATTGAAAAAACAAAAGTTGTATCCAAGATGGCCGACTTCTAAATGGCCACCATGGTCACCACCCATCTTGAGGAGTTTGCCCCCTCACATATACTAATGTGCCACAAACAGGACTTTAATATCACCAACCATTCCCATGTTATTACGGTGTATCCATACAAATGGCCCACCCTGTAGAATAAAGCTTATACTTTTGGCAGACGCTAACTAAAGATTAGCAGGAAAATTGCTTGTGTGAGCAGGTTACAGAGCAGTAAGTTGGAATAAAGGTGCGGTCAGAGGAGAGAGATGTTTATGCAAAGAGCAGAAGGAGCTGATTGAAAATACATGAAACAAGTGGAACCATAAAGCTCGAGCGTGTCTAAATGAAGGAGCTCTTTAGTTTTCTGCAGCTGTGTTAATATTTGTGAGAGCGTGTAGTGTAGCAGCTGGTAGGTGAAGGCTAACAGAGCGAGTGCCTGTTGCTCCCAGCACTGCTGCTTTTTTTTTTAAATCAGTGAAAGAATTGGCTTTCTGTTCCGAAGCTGCTAATTACAGGAAATGAAAGCAGAGGTCTCGTTTGTGGACGGCATTTAATTTTCTGCCTCGTTGCTCCCCTAATGGGAAGCGAGAGCAGGATACCTTTGGCCTGAGTTTGTTGAAAAAGATAACGCTACTCTGAAGATCGTTTTGGTTATTTTTTTTAAATGCTGCTGGTGTCCTCGGCAGATTTCTCACGCATGTTTGGTGCACTTCGATTGCATTGACCATATATTGCTGAGACAGCTCTATTAGAGCAGCAGACAAGCTCTTGAGCTGCCAGCTTAGCATGTGTGCATTCATCTTGAAAAAGAGCAAAGGTTTGCTGGTGATACATTGTGTTTGCACATGAATCATTTACCAAAATAAGCCCTTTGAAAGATTTCAGATTTAACCATAAATCTGCATGCAGTGAGAGGTCTCTTCTGCTTATTCAGTTGAAGGGCATGCTGATTCATGTCCCAGAGTGTGTAGGCAGGTCAGCTTTTCTTGTGCAGCGCTGCAGAGTGTGGCATGTCTGCTGGAAACCGGTCAGCCTGTCACCCAGTTGTCAAGTCGACTGCTTGTTTTATACATTAGTACTCAGAATGTTTCTAATCTCATTTATGGAAATGAAGTGGTGTGCTCTCGACAACACTGGGTGGCTGTAGCTCAGGTGGTAGAGCAGATCAGCTACTAACCGGAAGGCTGGTGGTTCGATCCCAAATATCCTTGGGCAAGATACTAACCCCATGTTGCTCTGTGTATGAATGTTAGACAGTAAGCACTTAACAGTTTAGAAAAAGTGCTTGTGTGAATGGGTGTGATTGGGTGAAGGAATTGTATAAAGTTGTATGAAGCGCTTTGAGTGCTCAGAGTAGATGAGCGCTATATAAGAACAAGTCCATTTACCATCATTTATAACTAGAACTTAATGATAAATGTAATGTCACTGTTTACACTCCTGCATAGCAACAGCAGGAGACACAGAAAGGTTTTAAGTAAGCATTTCTCTGATGCTGTTAGCTAAAAGAAAATTAAGATTAAGGATGAGCTGGATGTATTGTTTGCCCACATGTGTAAAAGTGTTTAAAGCTACTCAAAGCATCTCTCGAATGTTTTCTCTAAAGCTTGCCATAAGCGCTTGCTGCTATAAGAGACTAACAGCCACAGTTTTAGCCACTCTTTCCTGGACTTTCTAACAATTTCATTGTGTTCAGTCTTTTTAATGCACAAAAAGGGGTACAAGTAGACATTCATCTCCATATTTGAGGAAGAAAGTTTAATGAAAGCAGGCTTCAAAATAAACCAGATCAACCATAAAGTCCATTTAGTGTGACATTTTTGTGTTGCTAGAGGCAGAAAATAGCAGCTGATATACAGTATATCAATGTGAAAATGTCATATTTCCATCATGTCTTCACTCCACTGACTGCATGTCTTGCTTCACCCAGCTCTTATTCCTGTTATTTATGCAACTGTGGTGGACAGAGATCAATTCAGATTTTCCAAAAAATGAGTTTAACATCGATGGGTGACTCATCTCGTCCCTCACCCATATGCTTGTCAGAAAGTTGTTCCAGCTCTATCTAGCACTTTGTTTAAGGCATACTCGAATGTCCTCTTTGTATTCTCCAGACTGTGCTGTCAGGGGAGGCATTGGCTTACCCTCTCTGACCCTGCAGGGCCCGGTTAAACAAATTGCGCACTGAGGCCCTGCACTGGAGGTTGGACGACTCCCCAGCTTCATGCATGCCTGCAGCTCAGATGAACTTGTTTTGAACTTTGACGTCCCACCACCCCCACCCACCTGATGCTGTGGGGAAATCCACAGATTCACACAGACTTGTAATAAGCAGGCAGTCAAAATATTAATGCACAGAATTGGACAGAAAGAGTTTGACAGACACGTTGCACACCTTTCTTCTTCCTCCCAGGTTTAAACTAAGAGTTCTGACCCACTTTCTGCCGTTGTGAGTCCATTATTGTTCTCAGGCCTGCTGTTGAAATGGGATCAAGTGACGTGGGTGGAGCTCTGTAAGAGCACGTTTAAGTCTTTTCCAGACTTGGATCATATTTCCCTCAGTACTAAGAAGGAAAAGAAGGGAAGACGTTTCTCCTAAGTGGGTTTCAAGCAGGTGAATGTCTGAAAATGGTTCAAATATGGCATTGAAATGGAAGGAGAGTATAGAGACTTCATGCAGATTCTTGTTTAATCAGTATGACTATGCACCATTTATCCTGCACTTGCTTAATTATACATCCTCTGCATGCTGTCATTAGTGACATGTATGACTCTGTGTCAGCTGCCTTTCCACCGCCGACGCCTTCTAAAGAAAAATGGCTGCTGTGGGGACATGCTGACCATCACTCCCCAAGGAAGCATTGAGACCCATTTGTCTGAGGATTGGCATTGATCACCGGCCCTTCTTCAGCATCTCCACTAGTCATTGAGTTAGTAGACCAATTATATGGTTCAGGGAGTGTTTAACTTAGCGGGTCATCTGAGCGGGCGCAGTATCAGCACCCAGGTCTTTACAGAGACACTTATGAAGATCAATGTGCTCTAAGGGATGTATAGGCCTCTATCACTTAGTCAGTGCAGTCATGAAGGTGCTGGAGGGTTTTTCTCACCAACAAAAACCACAGTGGTCATAGTGCTTCTTCATAGCTGCTTACAATAGTGATTTGCTGCTGATCTCTGTTATCCTGAACCCTTATTGCCGCTTCAGTGTTGTCAGTTAGGAGGTTTGGTGTAACCTGTCACGTCTCTTTTTTTACATGCAGCTTTTTTTGACAGAAGATTCCAGAGTTAAGCATGAAATGTTTGTGTGCATCCTCTGTGTCCAACACTTAATTTTTAAAAAAAAGGATCAGGTTGTGCAACTGTAGCCACTATTTGAGTCAGAAGATGATACAGCTTAGATGGTTACAATAAACATGTGCTTTTTTTGAAGGCCAGTAAAAAGGCCAAGCTCTCTCTTCTGGTTAAAAGGCCTAGCTTGTGGCTAGAACTGCTGTTCTCTGTTCGGTCCATATTTCATGTACCAACTTTTGGATCAATTGCAAATTAAATTATTGTTTTTCAGTCAAGTTTGAGATTTTGAAATAGGGGATTCTGACCAAGCCAGGGGGTAGTTCTGACTGAGAAACTGAGCAATGCTCGCACAGCGGTGAATTTTCACCCACAGCATGTCAGCTGAAAATTCACCGCTACTTTATTGCTTTAGTGTAAACAGAAAATGATTTGGACCATAAACTATTTAGGAAAATCTTTATTAAGGTCATAAGGTCATTCTCTGCACTTAAGTATGTTTTTACAGCCAGAAGAGTCGCCCCCTGCTGGCCTCTAGAAAGAATGTAGGCACTTTTGAAAGTGCAATAGTTCTGTGATGTATCCTGGCGACTTTGCTGATGCTTTGACTTTTCCGGGCATCAGTGTGAGGCTCACATGAAATCCTTGATACATATTAAATATCCTTCAGGCGTTCAGGCTCCTCTCTGCTCATTTTCAGGTTCAGATCTTGGTAGATGGCTACATACCTGCACAACTCCAAGTGTTCCCATCAGCCTCAGTGCAGCTGTGGTCATGAAGTTAACTAATTTTACCAGATATTAGTGGCGCCATCATATAGTAGTATACACCTTAACCCAACAACCAAACGATCCTGTGTTTGGTCCCGGGTGGTGACAGATCTCTTGGAGGTTATGGCAGGAAGGGCATCTGCCAAATCAAACACGGTGGTCCACCCTCTGTGGTGACCCCCTGTGAATAAAGGAACAGCCAAAAGAAGCTTTCTTTCTAGTCAGCAGTTACTGTAAACTAAGATGTTGAACAAATAGTTAGCAAAACTATGTTATTGGTTATAGAATCTCTTCTTTCTGGATGCCTTAACAGACTGATACTTTATTGTGGAAATCAGCTAAATACCAAATCTAGGATCCCTGTACGTTTGGATTATAGTACACTTGAGTTAGAATCAGTTCAGATGTTTCAATTTCCCGAATATGATCTCAGCACATAAATGCAACACATTTGCCACCTTTTAGAAGGATCACCGTGATGTTGAGCACAGTTAATGTGCTGTTGATGGGCATCACAGTCACTAGTGTGAGGCCAGTTACACCAATTAAACCAGCTGCTATGAAAGAGTGTTTATATCTATAGACTGAAAATCACGTGGCTGTAGTTTGTTGAATCACTTTCTGCTTCATGCTTTAGTGTTGGTCTGAATTTTCTGGTACTTTTTCACATCTGCATGTCACTCCAGGTTTTTCTCAGACACAGAGGTGAGTATTTGGCAGTTTGGACTTCACAGTGTGACTCTGCTGTTTTCTCTGGGATTCAGCTGAGTCATGCACACCTGCAAAGCTGACTTAGACTGCAGCCAAAAGCTGGCACAGCGCACACTGTCTACGGGTAAACACAGGACCGTGAAACAGGCTGCTGATTTGCGTATTCGCCGAGGAATAGAGCATCTCTGTTATGATGAACTGGCCTTACATGCTCTTAGATGGATGTGTTAACTCAGTTATGTAATAACTCTGATTCTCTGTGAAATACATTAACTGTTTAAATCAGAAGCTGCTACGAGCTGCTTTGACAGGCTGACGCTCCCTCTTTAGCTTGGGTGGGTGGAGATGAGACAGAGCTGCTCCCTGCGTCACAGTTCACCTCGTAGTCAAGCTGCTATGACGAGAGAAAGTCTAACTCAAGCTGCCGTCAGTGTAGTAACACTTCCTGAAGCAACAGATCGGGCCGGGTGTTTCTATTCTCTTGCACAATAATGCAGTAGTTTCCAGGGAAAGTAAATTCCACGCTGCTTCTCTTATAACTCAGGAATGTGAAACATTCCCAGCTTAGAATGGGTTTCAAACAGTTTGCTGATAAAGTGTTACATCTCCAACAAGATAAATGTGTCTAGACGTGGCTGAAGCACGATGCTGTTTCTTATCGCCTTGCATCGGCCACCGGGGCTGTTACACTGGTTTAAACCGAGGAGCTCACCGTTAAAGTAACAAATGGAATCCTGTCTTCTTCCTTGACCTCATGCACATCTCCCCTTTGCCACCGTCCACGTGCCCTTCCTCATTAACACCCTGGCTCTGTTCTACAACTTTGGTAAATCCTGGAAGTCTGATCCAGGAATCATCAAAGCATCCGAGGAGCAGAAGAAAAAGGTAAAACCTGTTAATTTTTCGGGGGTGTATTTCACAGAGAGGCTGTTCTTGTTTTGACGTGTTGGTGTATGCTGGCATGAGGGCTAATGTCTCTCTTCCTCTCATTATCACACACTAATAGGAGACAACAGAGGCTCTTCTTGTTATCGGGCCCCACATCCCCATCCTGTGATTGATGAGAGCTAAATTTACCCTGCATTGTTAGCACAGTGCAGCGGCTGGGCAGTCACCTCAGAACAAAGGCTACGGAGCCCTCTGTTCCCTGTGGAGGATCCCCGTCCAACTCTTGCTGTCCTTTGATGTCGAATTTTGGATTTATTTACTTTGAGATTTGTTGTTAAAGCAAGCTGATAAAACACAAGAGAAACAACATTAGCTAACGCAGGAACTGGGCCGTAAAAAGAAAGGCATTGAAATTGAATTGAGATCTTCAATTCATACAAGCCTTTGTCCCAATTCACTGTGAGTCAGCCAAGCTTCCAGTGTGAGCTTTCAGCCTCAGCTTGGTCTTGTGTTGCAATGCCAAAGATGAATTTCTAGGGTTTTCATTCTCTCTCTCTTTCTCTTTTTTTTTTAACCTCCCCAGACAATTGTGGAGCTTGCAGAGACAGGCAGCCTGGATCTGAGCATATTCTGCAGCACCTGTTTGGTAAAACTCTTTTGTTTGTTTGTTTTTGCCCCCAAGCATCTGTAACTTCCAGCAAAACAGATAACGCTAAAGACGTATCATTTGTTTTTCCCCGCAGATACGGAAGCCCATTCGGTCCAAACACTGCGCCGTGTGCAACCGCTGCATTGCCAAGTTTGACCACCACTGTCCCTGGGTGGGGAACTGTGTGGGTACGTTAAGAACCAGCACTGCAGATTTACGAGGATCACAACAGCACACGCACTTCCAAAGAGCTCATGTTTTTCCTCCCCACATTCACAGCTGTCTTTTTTCATTGTGTTTTATAAAAGCTACAGCGAAGCTGTTCTGACTGAAGGCTCTGCTTTCAATTTACTCTGCTGCCGCACAACAGAGAGGCAAATTAGTGTATATAGGTTTTTACTGCCACGTCGGGGAACACTAGCAGGGCCGTAGTGTAGATCGCCTTAAGGTTAGAGTTAATGCACAGCCACTAAGACAAATAAACAAGCAGGTAATAATTTGTCATAGAAAGTAAAGAACCTGTAAAAACAAAGAGTCGAGGCAACAATGACGAATGGTTTAATGACAGGGTGCAGGAAATGAAGAGGAGCACAAAGCAAACCAGCCTTAAAATGAAGTGCTAATGGGAAGTATGTGTGCTGAGGATTGTGGTGTGAAAGCAGTGTGTAGATAATAGGGGAAGGAAGGCGTGGCAGAGGGCTTGTAACACTTTGAAAGCATGCGGTCAGAATGAAGCTTTGAAAGTGAGGAAACAGTCTGAACAAACAGCAGGTCCCTCCTCCTGACAGTCCTCTCAGCCTGCTGGCACCACAGAGCTCATAAACCCAGTCAATACAATTATATACACTGAACTGAATATTACTAATATTAAAATATTGTATTTTTACCCAGAAACTGCTGCGCAACTGTAGCGTAACAAATCATACAACATGCCTGCATACCCCCAAGTTAATGAATGTTTTCCTGCACAATAAAACTGGGTCCTTAAATCCTGAAGTGAAAGAATTCAATATTTTGATTAAACAAATGTAACCAGTAATGTCAAGCTCTGCTTTTGGCCCCATCTCTCTGAACACTGGAATAGTTATTTAAGGTTATTTTAAAGCCTGTCCTACTCAAATATGTGATTCTCATGGACATTTCATGCACAGACACTCAGGATGGTATACATGTAGGTTGAAAATGTATAAAAGCAATCAGATGATGCACCGTGTCTCTGCTGGTCCATCCATCCACATTTTAAAGTTGTTAAGAAGTATTTTGACAACATTTAACTTGTTAAAACCTGCAGATATGTGTGCAAAACCTTCAGTAAAAATGTAGCTGAACTTCAAGAGAAAAGGATGAACAGCTGATATTTTTTGTGTAGCACATGCCAAAGTTTCCTTGATCTCTGTAGAGAGTCAGAGTCCAGTATTTGGCAAAAGTCTGGGTTAGAGTTGATGTCAAGACTGTTATCTACAGAGATACAGTCCATCTTCATTTCAGAGAGAGTCAAGTGGATCAGAATGCTCTTTATTGTCCAGCACAGCACGAGTCCAACCAGGAACTTGATGCTCGGAGAAGAAAGAGAGCTTAACCTGGAGCACAGGAAGTGCGGGTGAAAGTAAAGGTGCAGGTTTGGGGAAGAACAGAGCCACGTGTGCATGAGCAGCGATTATTCGAGTGACAGGGCAGAGTTTTAAGGGAGAAGCTCAAATCAAGTAATCATGTTCTTAACTTGAAGCACTGCATTAATGAATGATGGGAATTACTTCTGCATTTCTCTGTTGTCTAACCTTCAGTTCTGTTCAAACAATTAAACTGAGAACTGGACGTGTATCGCTGTGACATTAGGACACTTGCTTCTTGTGTACAGGAAGTGGGAATCACCGCTACTTCATGGGTTACCTCTTCTTCCTGCTCTGCATGATCTGCTGGATGATGTACGGCTGTATCTCCTGTAAGCAGAACATACCGCTTTTAAAAATGTTGCTCATTTCTCACGCCGCTCCTGTTTCTCTGCTAACGCCTTTGATTCTCCCTTGCTCCTCCCCCAATCAGACTGGAGGATCCACTGCGCCACCAGTTACGCCAAGGATGGTTTCTGGCTCTATCTGACACAGATCGCCTCCTGCTCCCCTTGGATGTTCTGGATGTTCCTCAACAGTGTCTTCCACTTCATGTGGGTGGCCGTGCTCATCATGTGTCAGCTCTATCAGGTACGAGTTTACGCCAAGTTTACATCGGAAAAAGCAGAGAGGTGTTGTTGTGATATAAGTGAGAACAGCTGTAATCGCTTTGACTCTCAGTAGCGAGTTACGTGCTACATTGCGGCTCACCTCTTTGCTCTGACATCTTGTAGATCGCCGCTCTCGGAATCACCACCAACGAGAGGATGAACGCTCGGAGATACAAGCACTTTAAAGTTACAGCCACCTCCATCGAGAGCCCCTTTAAGTAAGCGACCTTCATTCTCACCAGCTCACTGAAGCTGCAGCTGAGGTTAAACCATTGTCTCATCCAGCTTTGGAGCAGAGGATGCTTCTGCACAGTGAGGGGAAAAGGGAGTTTGTGGTTTTCTTACATTCTTAAAAGTTTAACGACACCAACTTCTCCCAGCGGTGTTGTCTTTTTTAAACTCACTTCAGTGTAAGCATCATTTTAAATATTATTTCCAAAGAAACTATTGAGGGTGAGAAACACAAAATTTTTTAAGTCAAAAAGTGAAAAACAAGAAAACAGAAGCAGGTTTTTTCTATTTAGTGATTTCTTTCTAAAATGGAATATTAGCAGCTGTTCAGGTCAGTTTCTCGGCTTTGAATTTCCTCAAAAAAGTGAAAGATTTTTGGTTGTTAGTTGGTACCATAACAGGAAAATGCATCAATTTGAAATAAGGCTAAATAGATTCAGGACCTTTACTGAACTGATTAAGTTTAGGGGGAAAAACATTTCTAAACAGTACTGGCATATAGTCGAACACTAGATATTAGTACTAGATAGTGCAGGTAATTTCACTCAGATGTATCATTGTATTAAATTCGGAGGGTTGAATTTCTGATGTATAGATTTCTTTGGCCTGTATTTGTACACAGAGAAAGAATTAAGCTCTGTTTTTGTCTCAGTGTACTTAACACAGCAGTATAGCATTTTTATACGTGCAATGGTGCAGAGTGCAAAGACGTTTGAATAAATTAATGAATAAATAGAGGGCAGATAACAGGCTGCTATATGTGTATGTATAGAATGCTTAAGCTTGCAGCATTAATTCCCCTCTCATGTCTCTCTGTAGTCACGGCTGCATCAGAAACCTCATAGATTTCTTTGAAATCCGCTGCTGCGGCCTGATCCGGCCCGTCACGGTGGACTGGACCACACAGTACACAATAGAATACGACCAGACGTCTGGCTCGGGCTACCAGCTGGTGTAGAGGAGGAGGAGTAAGATGAAGAAGAGGGAAGGGGAGTGTGAGCAGAGCGTGGATGGATAAATGGACGACCCTCACTCTCCCTCTCCACCCCTCCTCTGGCGAGCATATCTGAGTGATGGCGTTCTTGTGAGCACCTGCTTTTTGGACCATCTCTCCCTCACCGATCAAACAACAACAAAAAGAATCAGCCAGGACTAGCATGCTGTTACGGGGCAACACCACACCCACCCCCTCCCCCTGGCCTTCACCACCACCACCTTTACTACTATTACTACTACTATTACTCTACCTTTGCCGCTGACCAACTCTCTTCCTCTCTTCTCCTGAGCTCTTTGGACGGTGCGTTGCTGCCAGGCACAAATGCCGAGGAGAGAGGAATTACAAAACTTAAAAGCTCTTCTATCCGGAGACTCGACACTGCAGAAAAAGTAGAGCCACGAAGAGGCGACGCTGTTCTTTCCCCGTCCCCCACTCGATATCTTATTTATGGTGTCCCTGTCCGTGTGCCCCGTACATGTCTGTTTCTGATTGGTCCGGGCGCTCTGCCGTTCCTGTCACAACTAACTGTGGTGAAAGATAAAAGAAAGTTGTTTTTTTTTAAAATATATACGTGTATATGAAAAAAAGCAAGAAATCGTTTTAAAGTATGATAGAAATAAGGGAATGTCTTTTAAGGTCTTGTTTTTTGTTTTTATTCTGCACCGTGATGAGTTTCCAGCGCAGCTGATGATTTGCCAACCAGTGCTGAACTTGTCATAGGAGAGAGTTTGGTTAGAGGGAGCCGCTGCAGAAGTCCCACTTCTCACCTGCTCGAGTTAAAGCTGCTTTCCTCTCGAGACACAGGCTTAGTGCGAATAGGAGGGGTTTAACCCCAGAGTAGTTGCTGTGCAGTAAGAACGCAGGATTGGGAGCGCACGGAGAACGACTCCTTCAGCGGCGACCGCTCTAGAAACGTGACAGAAACGATCCTACAGACAATGTGATACTATGTGAGGTATATTTATTTTCAAGCTATTTATAGAGAAAGTAACTATGTTCTAGCAACATCATCTTTACATTTCAGATCAACTTAGCTGAGTAGGTTTTATGAGTTAAAAAAGGCGTGCGTACGTGTAGCTGTAGAAGATGGAGGGCAGAGAAGCTTGCCTGCAAACCCCTGTAGGCGGCTACAGCAAGTGTATTTATTACCTGCAGAGTTTAAGAGAAGGCAGCGGGAGGACAGATGAGTTTACAAGGGTTTCATTCCGTGTTTTTCTTCAGAAGCTGTACAGTCTTATTTGTTTGTCGTGTCATTTGTCTGCCTACATTATTGCACTGATATTTTTTTTTTTCAAGTTTGAATTTTTTTTTAATTTTGGCCATTACTGAACAGAAGCAGAGCTTCACGCCGACGCTTCCATTGTTTACACAGAAGGAAAAGGACGGGCCGCCTCACATCGCTTTCTGTCCGGACCCCCGCACACGCAGCCTGCTCCACAGCAGCAGGAGGATGACCTGAGATGTCAAGAATGTGCATCTGTACATAAACATCATCTCCCTCTGCTTTTTCTTTTCATCAGTGTTAGCCCAACAGTGCTCCTGGACCTTTTTTTTCTTTTCTCGCGTTTGGGGGATTTCTTCCAAACAAGCCGAAAAAGGAGAAACTCGAGTGACTATACTCCAAGTGTATGACTGTAGCTTTTAGTGATGTCCGTCACTGCTGTCTATAGGCGTTTTAACTCTTACGAAGCTCCACTGCATGTATGATGCTTGGGACAGCCGGGCTGTCGCCGCCCCTGTCGTCGTCGTCTTCTTCATGGTGGCAGCCAAGCGAGCCCTGTATCTGTATATAGTGAATGTTAAGTATTTGCAAGTACTTTTCTGCATTTTGTTCATTTGTCCTTTTTTAGTTTTCTTTCTCTCAAATCCAGTGTATTTAGTGAAAGTTGTCCTTCAGGTCGCCAGCTTTCCAGTGGGACCCTCCCTGTGCAAGCGTGTAATATATTTGAATGTTCCATTTTTTGTTTGTTTTATTTCTACCTTATATACCGCTGGGTTTGTTATTACCACTGGATGTACAAATTGTAAAGCAAAGACACTAGAGAACTAAGGCAGATGCCATTTTTGTTTTATTTTGGTTCTGTTTTTTAAAAGCTGAAATGTGATCATGCAATAGTTTTAAGGATAGAGGGAGGTTATATTATATAAAAGGCCTCCGAAACTTTTGAGCCTAGTGTTTGCATCATCAGAAGGGGACGGTTATGTCATCATTACATGTTTCAAGCCTCCATCTTTACTAACCACTGATGTCACTGCTGCCCTAAGAACATGACACACAGCAGCTTTGTTTTGTGTGCTTTAATGGTCAGAAGGCCCTGACCCAGCTGTACATTTCATATCAGTAACTAGCCTCTTGTGTTCTAATAATGCCTTTTAAGTGAACATAGATATATGCAGGCTAGTTTTGTTTTTTGTTTTTCTTTAGGGCGGTTCACCACTTCAGGCTCACACAGGACATGAATTCAAAGCCATCTCAGTCCTCACTAGTTCTTCCAGCAGCCTAAAAAGTCTCTTCTGTCTCCCCCCTCCCCCGCCTCTCTCACCTTCACCATGTGGGATAGTAAAAGCAGAAAAAAAGAAAGCACATAATCATATCCAGTGCCTCTCTGCCCACCTCCAGACATCACTGTTACTCCGCTTCAGATGTAAACATATGGGCATGGTTCAGTTTTAATGGCTTTAATAATAAAATACAGTCAAATGTGACCCGTTGGTTTGTTCATGTTTTTTATTTTATTTGTATCAACAGCACCTTTTAAGCATCAAAGCATAGAGGATGAAATGTGTTCATGTTGGGCAGAGTGACTGTGGTCCCACCGAGCCATCACTGAGCGTGAACCAGAGCACCGGCTCCTTGGCCATAACCGAACCCTTTGGGGCCAAAGTTCTTGGCATAACATGCTGTGGAGGGAAAGAAGAAACATCAACAAACCTCTCTACTTCTAATTGTCATTCTATTTGAAAGCTTCTTAAATCACTGCTACCAGTAAATTATTTATTGTTGTGTAAACCTGAAATGACACACAACACAAGCTAACAATACTGTGTCATGTTAGGTTGGAGCTGCTTTTCCTTGCACAACTTGATTCTTGGTGGCACAGGTTCAACAAAGTGCTGGAAACTTTCCTCCGAACGTTGATCCATATTGTTTCACAGCATCACAGTTTGCTTGGTTGCACATCCAGGTTGTGAATCTCCCATTGCACTACATCTCAGAGGTGCTCTACTGGGTTGAGATCTAGTGACTGTCAAGGCTGTTACATGCAATGAAATTATTCATATTCAAGAAACTATTTGGAGATGGTGTGTCATCCTGCTGGAAGCAGCCATCCACTGTATTCACATAGGCAGGGTCGCGGTGAACAAAGCTCATTTGATACTAATGTGCCAAGAAAATCCAAACTATTACCCCACTATGACCAGCATGAAGCGGGGATAAAAAGCAGGCTGGATCCATGTTTTCATGGTGCTTATGCCAAGCGCAGAGCCTACTGTGCAGAAATCAAGATTATCAGACCAGGGAATGTTTTTCCACGCTTCCGTTGCTCAATTTTGGTGAGCTCATGACAACTGTAGCCTCATCTCCAAAAGTTGTGTCTGTTCATCAGGACGTAGCGTTTTGTGGGAGAAACGTTTCATCACTCATCTCAGCTGACTGCAGGTTTCCAATCTTATAAACAGTACATTTGCATAATGACTGAAACCAGCCCACTGAAGGAACAAACAGCTGGGAGGTCAGTTCCTTCATCATGATTATGCAAATTCTCATGAAACGTGTCTCCCACTGAAAACGCTACGTCCAGATGAACAGAATCAACTGTTGGAGATTTACTTACCTGGATGATTGAGCACGCATCACGACGAAACTGTAGCCTCAGACTCCTGTTGTCAGCTGACAGGAGTGGTACATGATGCTTCTGCATACCTTGGCTGTAATGAGTTGTTATTTGAGTTGCTGTTGCCTTCCTATCAGCTTAAAGCAGTCGGGCTATTCTCTTCTTTTTGGACCCTTCGCTGATGAACTCTAGAGATGGCTGTGTGGGGAAAATCCAAGCAGATCAGCAGTTTCTGAAATGCTCAGACCAGCCTGTCTGGCACCAACAACAATGCAACGTTCAAACTCACTTAAAATCGCCTTTCTTCACCATTCGTTTGGTCCATTAACCAACCAATATCATGAACCAACAGGACCTCCGTAGGTGGATTTAACCATTAACACAACTGTGTCAAGATGTCTGCTGTGAAAGCAGTTTGTTTTCCTGTCGCTTGCACTTACAGTTTTGACCTCTATGACCCAGTGACTGAGCAGATCTAATCACTGCAACAGAAACCTCCTGTGTGTACGTGTTTCCAGTCCTTTCAGTAGCAGCAGCGCCTGCTTTCCCAGCTTTAGCTGTTTATTTAACATGCACGTGTTAAGGTTCAATACCCCCGCTCTTTGGATTGTGGTAAAACAAAGACCTGCAGAATTTCCATTCTCTGTGTAGCATTCCTAGATTTCATTCAATAAACCGCAGCGTTTCCTTGAGCTCTGTCTACAAACATCGGATCTGCTGTCCACATCTGTCTTTGAAACACTCAGGCGGGGCACCGTAACAACATCCAGATGTTGCTGAAACAGAGAGCGGACATGTCTGTTAGAGGACAGCGAGCTGTCAGATTGATTGATAGCGGCAGCAGAGCTGAGGGTGTTTGTCTTTAGAGCCGAGTTGCAACATTCCTGCCCATCAGTGCACGGTTTCCTTGTGACGTACAGCAAACAAGATCTGCTGACAGTTGTGTTTACGACTGTTTCTGCCAGCGTGTATCACTCTTCTGTTCAAGCAAAGCATCCCATTGTGCTGAGAGGAGAGAGCTTGTTGTGGAGGTCAAATTGGTGAGGCTCTGTTAATATGACAGAGCCAAACCCACAGAAAACATGCGACACAACACCAGCTACAGCATGTTTCACTTCAGAAAGTCCATCCCATTTGACTTTTTGCTAATATGGTCACATTCACTGGCACAGGAGCAGAGAATAATTTGCATAATGCCGTTACTGATCTAATTAGCTGACTTTGTGTTTGTGAGTAACAAGTCAACCGTTCTGTCTCTTTTATGCGAAGGCATCATCCCTTGTGCAAGTCACAAGACTAACAGGACACACAGCACAATCTTAAAAGTGAGCAGCTTTAAATGTTCCCCTGGCTCAGTCCTGAGACTGATGTATGTAAATGCAATGGCATTAGCATGCTGCCAATGAACATGCTAACATACTAGCATGCTAAAAAGCGTTTAACCAAATGTACATCAGAGACAGATGGAATGTTATCTGCTTTGCAGGTATTTGGTCACAAGCTGTACTGTTTCAATAATGCTGATGGCAGCAGAAAGTTAAAGGAACACACACATTTACCCCAAAGAGGCTCTGAAACCCTGTACCAAATGTCATTGCACTCCAATACCACTTGTCAGTCTTCCTGGTTAGATATTTGAGGACATGGGGAGTCCAAACAAACCTGACTCCAGTTTCTGCATTAAAGCAAATCTACCACAATCATTTCCAGCTCCATATTTTTATTGTTATTCCTGGACTTTACTCAACTTTACTCTGTGTTATTTACTTAACACGGAGCCTTGGTGCAGCTGTGTGGAAAATAAAAACAGTTTTAGTTCTCCTCCTTTTGGATTACGAGGAGGTCCTTTTAAGCAAACTTTAATCTGACCGGTTCCCTCACACAAACAGGTTTGAACAGCAGTGTTCTCCAACATACATTTTCAATCTGACTTTCGAGCCATGAAGTGTGGTATGCCACACATTTCCTTCTCTCACCCCAACTGGTCGTGGCAGATGGCCCCGCCCCTCCCTGATCCTGTGAGAGGTTTCTTCCTGTTAAAAGGGAGTTTTTCCTTCCCACTGTTGCCAAGCGCTTGTTCATAGAGGGTCGTCTGATTGGTGGGGCTTTCTCTGTATCATTGTAAGGTCTGGGCAACTGAACTGAATTACTGAATTAAAACTGAACTCAGTTAAAATTGAATTGAATATTATTCATTAACTGATTAATGGAGTGTCGATCTATCCAGTGGGAAAATGCGCTGGTGCTGGGATTGCTTTGTAGAAGCTGTAAGTAATCTCTCTTAATTCCTGGGTGGAGTTATTATGGTAGCGGAGACGTTTCTGGAAACCTTTTCAGGAAATCTAAATTGTGTCTGAAGCACTCTGTTGTAATGCTGGAATGAAGCATTGCAAATTATTTAGATTTGTCTCACCTTTGCAGTAGATTTCTCCATCTTTCTCAGTCTGGGTGGTCGACTCCAGGCTCTTGCCACATTTTGCACAGCGGAAACAGTTCTTATGCCATGGCTGCAACGAAAAGCAGGAAGATTTGATCTCATTTGATCAGCTATTATGCTTTTATGCCACAGCTAGATTAAACTGCAAGGCTCGTACAATGTCAGGTCAATTCTATAACAGCTGATACCTGCACAGGCTTCTTGGATCATGTATCATCAGTGCTTTTATTAAATCCAATTAAAGCAACTTGGCTTTCCCACGGCCTGGGGCGTTTTCATTACACAGAAAATTACAGGTCATGTCTTAGCCAATGAGAAGAGCCTCTCCTCCCATTAGGAAACACATTAACAGCTCTGATAACGTCACCAGCTGTTACTCAGCTCATGCATGAAGCCACAAGTGATCACTGACAGGAAATGATCCACTCCTCCCACTTTGAGAGGCAACAGAAATCCAGCACACAAATCGTTTGTCCTCCATGGACAGCTTTTCATATGAGCAACTGCTCTGAGAGTTATTGATTTCTGAAAACATCCTGCCGATACGTCCCTAGACGTAAATCAGAGCACTGACAATAGCAGGCTTAGTCCGATTAACACCAGCTGTCCGGAAGCTCCCATCCAGACTCTGTGGAACGGCTTCAATCAGAAAAACAGCATTCGCGTTCTCTCATTAGGAGAAACCGCAGCAAACCTCCAGCGTGTGGTTCAGCACAGGCAAGACCATGTGTGTTCAATCCAGTCAAACCAGTCTCACCCCTGTGGTTTGCAGACTGTGATCCAGTGGAGTTCAAGGACCTCATTTGTGCCGGGACTGTTCATGCTAAAGCTGTGTTTGATGAGAGTTGTGTAGCGCTGAGTGGAGTCTGCACACTAGAAAAGTGTTTTCTGAATAACATTAAATCACACTGCAGATTGCCATCGATCAAACTGATTTAAAGGTGTCTACAGTGCAAAGAGAACAAAAACAGCACAAAGGTGCAGTTGTGTGTTCTTGAAGCAAGTCCACATTAACGTAATAATAAATTCATAACATTTTTGAAACTTGGCTGAACTAGTGAAAGTTAAATAGCTGACTTGGACAATGTCTTGAGCAGATGCCTCAATTCAAAGTTCATATTGGATTCATATTCAGAGATGCATCTTTCTCGTTTAAAGGGCAGCTAATATGCTGATTTCAACTCTGTTTGTTGTCATCTCAGACACTTCGACTGTAGCTTTGCATGAGCCACAGTAATCCTTGTTGCAGATCTGCCGTAAGCACTCTCTGATTGGCTGCCTATCACAAACCAGAGTTTAGTGCCTGACACGACCATATTAGGCATATCCAATGTCAGCTGAAGCCGAAGCTTTTGATTCACTGGATTGCTTGTGACTTCAGTATTGTGAACCTTGAGCAACCAACTATAAATGACGCAAAGTAACACGTCCCTGCTGTTGTGTTTTTATGTCCAAGACTGGATCGATCAGCATTCAGTGATGTGCCAGCTCATGGGGGTCACGATCCATCAAACCACACAAAACTTTAGTTCTCGTCACTACTGAGAACGACAAACGTGTCCTTGACATGAAGCATTTGTGTGATTTTGGTGAAGCCCTACAAAGTGGACACTGTGTGCCAGTTTCACTAAAGCCTGAAAAGCAGAGAGACTGAAGGTCTGTGGTGTGATCTTTAAACACACTTCAGGTAAAACTCTCACCTTGCCTGCCCCCATGATCTTCTCGGCTGCGTAAACCGAGTCTCCACACCGGGCGCATTTCTCCGAACCGCCAAACTTCTGAGCAAATTTGGATGGGTTGGGGTTGGTCGTGGGTCTGTGAGTCTGGGTCCTTGGGTGGGAAAGGGCAAATAAATATACGGCAAATTATTTCAGAGGAAAAGTTAATTTATTGTTCACATGTTCAACTCTCATTTCAGTCAGACTGACATTGGCCTGTAAATTCAAAGAGTCCTAAACTCAACATATCAGACTATTTGTGGTGCTAGTATTGAACAAAGTAGGATCCAAAACATTAAGATCCAGAAAACAACCTGACTGCTCTGCTGTCTGTTCTCTGCCAATGGTGGGAAAATGAGCAGGGCACCATGGGGCCCGGAGCAATGCTTATCGAAGGGTGACTGCCAGCCTCAGTGGCCCCTGAATGAAGGTCTTTGTGATGGAGGATACAGCAGGGTGAGCGAGATCCTTCTGGTTGCATAATAACTCTTTCATAATCGAATCACCTGACGTCTGAGGCAGGGTAATAATTATGCAGTGTAACAAAACCTCGGATGCAATTTTGCCTTAGGAGCGTCCAGAAAATATCCCCAACCCATTCCCGGGCTGCAGGCTGGAAGCTTGATGGAAAGCAACGATCCTGTTCGGTTAGATGATGTTTTTCACTCTTAGATCTTTACTTTGAATTTCAGACTTGCCTCATCTTGTACTCTGGGTCCCTTTTAAAATGACACCATTTCCAAGATTCATGTCTGCAGACTTCATGGCAGATGAATCAGATCTTATCAGACCTCAAAGGACAAACATGTTTCTCATGTAAAGGAATGGATTTAAACCCACTGTTACAATGTACTGTGTTGTGAGTTACTGTACATGCAAACTGTACTAACATTATAACCCAAAAAGGTTAGCGCATGGCATTTTACTGTAGCTAATGGTCGACAGTGAGAAGCCTGTATCCTCTTCAAAGACAGGTCCCAGTCTCACAGTTTTAAAGCAACCCAGCTCTGCACCAAAACCTGTTGAATCAAATGATTATTATTGGAGGTAAACACTGGTTATAGAATCTATTTCCAGAAATTCTCATTTTTAAAGACAATATTCGCATTAGTGTAAAAACAAAAATATGTTTCCATACTCTTTTTTTGTCTCTTTATCCAGATCCAAATTCTATACTACTCCTTCCATACTGTGTAGGAATCTTGTGGATCTACATCTGGGAATTGACTTAGCCAAGCTGGATTTGATAAAGAAGTGGAGTTTTGCCAGTATTCCTGTAAGGTTTCTTTCCTCTCTCAAAGCGCTGTGGTTCTTGCAGAAAAGGGCCGGGACTGTGAAGCGCAGAGGCTTGTTCATGGTTATGAAATCTTTACTCTGAACGACACTACTCGGGCAAGCTGATCTGTATGCAAACATACAGATTGTCTTGTTATTGCCATTTGTACGCATTTAAATTGCATCTGGTGATATTTTCAAATCAGGCAGAGATTCATTTTACAGGACAGCGCTCACCTACATAGCTACATAATAACCTCTATTTCTGGTTTTTGTGTGAAGTAGTTTGTGTATTTGGGATCAGCTTCAACCTCAGTTCCATAAGTACGTGCTGACAATGGCACTGTGACAGTCAGCAGCCACAGCTTATAAAGATCATTACAAATAATGCAACACTACACAGTGGCCTCGACAACCACACCACAGCATTACATCTGTGCAATTATAACTGATGAATGATGCTTTGTTAAGATATTATAGTTTCATAGTTACTGGCAACACTGTTGGGAATTTACACAAAGTTAACACTTTTTAAACTCCCACAGAAACAATAAACATCACCAGAACTCAGACGAGAGCCAGTATACAGCAAAGTTACATCACTGCATACAGTAGTGATGTCATGAAATACCATGTGCACATGTTAACTGCAATAACCATTGTGATCACAGTTAGTCAGAGTTACGCTTTAATCATTATGTAAAGGGAGTGTTTCCCTGACTGTCGCCAAAGTGCTTGCTCATGGGGTCATTTGATTGTTGGGTTTTTCTCTGTATGCATTATTGTAGGGTCTACCTTACAATATAAAGCACCTTGAGGTGACTGTTGCTGTGATTTGGCACTCTATGAATGAAACATTCATTGAAGTCCAGCTTACTCTTCAGGCTTGATTCCCAGCCGTTCTCCCCGATCCATGTTGAGTGTTCCTGCTCCCTGTCCATAGCCATAGCCTTTAGGACCGTATTTTTTTCCATAGCACGATTTGCAGTAGATCTCCTGGTCATGACTGGCCAGAGTGGTGCTGTCCAAACCCTTCCTGCAGACCACTGTGGACACACACACAGCAGCAGTTAATTGAGAGGAAAGGTCTTCTAAATTCTTTTCACTTGGTTACATTTACATGTATTTACTGCCTAAATGTAGCACATGACATGTCTGAAATACTATAAAGATTTTAAGTACTAGATGAAATTCTAATATTTATTATTAGACTCCTTTAGAGTAGCACAGATCCATCCATATTCAATCTTTTACTGGCTTTTAGTGCGGCCCCTCAGTTCCTCCTCCTTGTTTCTTTCCCTTTACAGTCATTCTTCCCTTAAAGTCAGTGTTCTAAAAACTGCGTCCCTCTCACAAGCAGCACACAAAGTGCAGGTGAGTTGTGTGTCTGTGGTCACCTATTATGCTAACTTCTAACTCTGTATTCTTTGGGATTTCCTAAATTAGCCATGCAGGGCTCAAATTCATTTTTTGAGTACTCCACCCAGTGTCCGAAACATGGCCCTCCAGCTCCCCTCGTAACTAACTTTGTTCTGAATGGCTAAATTGACATAATGTACCTGGAAGGGTAATTTACAGTGTCAGCTGAAAGCAGTCCACTTTCTGTCAACAACAACTGTGGGAATGAAAAGAAGATTGTTTGTAGTTTCTGTTTTATCCTCCCGTGTAACTTTAATGACCAGTTTTGACACCTCAGTATACATCAATAAAGACGCGGCTTGACGAACATTAGAATATCTCTCCCACTGAAAACGCTACGTCCAGATGAACGATATGACAGAAACAAGGGTTACTCCTAGTAGGTGTCCAAGGGGGGAAAGTAAAATATCTGATAGCCACAAAGGTCTGAAGAGCCAGTTCAAGAATGTGAACCAGCTGCTAAGAATGAGAGGTTCAAAGACCTCTGGCATTTAAAGTTCACATCTACAATAATCAACAAAACAAGAACAGATTCTTCAAATTCCAGTGTTTTCTCTTATGACTTTAACACCATTTTGATTGCAACTGCAGGTATTTAAATAACATAAAGTAAGAGGTTAAAGAAAATCAATTCCAGCTTGAGTCTGGCTGTATACCAAAGGTGTTGGAAAAATTGACAGCATCTTGGCAGGTTTGTCTTAGCAGAGAAAGCAGCGTCTGTAAAAACAAAGGCTCCACGGGTGCTTTAGGCTGCACGCTTGTGCCCACGCTGGCTGCTGGGATTAGCTGAATTCTTTACACAATGGCCTTCGCTACGAGACTGTCTGAATCTGGTTTCAGATTTCACACAACCGGCAGGAAAAATGTCTCCATTCACGTCTGCACGTCTCCCAGCCAACACTGTCAAAACAAGACTTGCATGTCCCATTGAATGGCACCTAAATCCTGACTTGCCCTCCTCAGTTTGTGATGCACTTTTAGGTTTTTTGACAGTACTTCCTCTTTGCTTCAACTACATGTACACTAGTATTCCCCATGTGTTGCCACAGGCACTGACTGTGAATAAATAGGTGAGACAAAGACACAGATAGTGTACACAGAGTCATATGAGGCTGTGTGACTTCTCTGTCAGCATAAAGCTATCTTTCTTAAAAATCAGTGAATGTCGGAAAACAGAGAATTTGGACAAAAAAGTGCCCTTGCTCATCACCTCCTGGGTCAGACAAAGCTGTCTTTGTAATAGAGCTGCTCAAAAAGAAGAAACCCGCCTTTTGTGGCTCACACTGTTTTGCTCTTTTCTTGACAGCAGCTCTATGGAGAAATATCCTGATGTCTTCGCGAGGTCTTCACTGGAACATTTTCACTGACATTTTGAGGCTGGTTTGGGGTGAGGATTAGTGAGCGAAATGTCAGAGCAAGCTTTCTTAGGTGACCCGAGGAGGCGAAACAGAGTTCAAGCGCCGTCCTGCTTCGGCGGGGTCTACGCTGATGACAGGAACGTTGCTCAGTCTTATTCCAGATAAAGTTATATTTGCATTTTGATGCATTTGATGTACTTACTGCAGAGAAAACAGCATTTATGGAAGCTCTTGCCATCACACTGCACTTCCTCCGCGTGGTAAACCGTCCCGTGGCATGCTGCACACTTGTTGCCTCCGCCCCAGTTTGGCATGGTGTTTCTGACAAGACACAGAGATGATGAGAAAGGTTAAACATCTCGTCTGTTCCTCCTCTGAACTTCCAAACACGAGTGAGTAAAAAAAAGGACAGCTGTGTTTTCTGTCATATTAAAGCACTGCAGGATTTATATCACAATAGCAATGATTCGACTGAAAATTACAGCTACAGGCCACAACGTCTATCCCAACTGCATAAACAAAGTCAGCCTTGACAAAAGGGCAGACTAATACCCAGAGGAATGCTTGCGGGCGCCATGCCTCAGAGCTTTTGTTTCCTGATGAGCTGTGGCTGAAGGATGCAAACATTAACTGCACAGAAGAAGTGAGAAATAAACAGTGTCTTGTCACACCATGCGTCTCCCTAACGTTTGTCCATTTGCCTGTAATTACAGATTAAATCCCACTAAATACAAATGCAACATTTTAAGTTTCCCCTCACATGTCAGCACAAAACAAACCTGCTATGATATCATAGTTTGGAAATTAAACTTGAAAATGGCTGTGATTGTTCATTACACTCGAGACTATTAATCTTTTCTGTCACAGGTCTCCTCCCTGTTGGATTAGAGACTGCAGCACAGGCCCCCAGCATGAGAAGGGATCAAAGCCCACTAATGCTATACTTCAGCAGCTGATGAGAAAGTCGGTGTGGAAGTGCACAGGCCAACAAGTCTGCTGGTACTGGCTGTGGAAGTGTATTCCAGTCTATCTGAGAAAGAGTCTGAGCTTTGAGATCATGGCTGGACACGAAATCTTCCAGTGAAGCAAGACTAATGAAGCTGCATGGAGCTCCTCAAGAAAGATTCACTGAACCCTTTTCAAGAGAGGAAATCTGAAACTTATTATAAAATAAGAAATTAAGTGTTTTTTCCTGCCATTTCTCGCATAGACTACAGACTGCATTGGGACAACTGAAACAATAAGGCGACTCCATAACATATCAGTGAATGGTAATGACCTTATTTTATATTATTCTGGAATATGAACATATTGAAAAAAGACAGGAGTTAAATTCTCATTCTGTCAGCCACGAGCTGTAACGTTTTTGTTTTCATTTTTACAGTGAATTTATATTATTAATAATATTGTCACCCTTACAAAAAAGCTGCAGTTAAAGTTAAAGTTAAAATCACAAAGATGCATTTGTCTGCTGGCTTTGCCCTTAAGGCACAGTTTGACCAGTTTGTGCGATACTTGATTACAACTGGCTAATGAACAGCTGAACACCGAGCAAAGAGTTTTGTATTAACGTTAGCTCACTGCTGTTTCTGGCATTGAACCTCGTTTCTTAAGTATATCTAAGTTATCAGTGAAACGCACAAAACAGTCTGCGCAAAAGTTGCCCGATAACTAGTCTACAAACATTTTGCACCAAAGACCAACAAGATTAATTCAATAATTTCTGTAATTCAAAAGTAATCTTTTTATCTTATCTTGTCACTGGAACAGTGAGTAATTCACACCGCGAACCCAAACCGGTTAAACAAAAAATTACCTTAAAATATTTTTTAAAAAGAAGAAAAAACAGCCAATATCCAAAACTGGTTGAGCTCGACCTCAGAGTCTGAATGGTATATCCAGAAACCTCCGTGGTACCTCCAGCACACACACGCCGTACTACCACACAGCGCTCTGCTCCGCACATTTACAGAGAGAGGAGGGGTTTCACCCAGGGGCGTGAACTCAGCACTGCTGCTTTCCCGTGCGGTCGGAAGAGTAACGACTTATGTTGACACTGAAGGTAGACTGATTAAAACAAACAAACAAACAAAACGTGGGTTCAGTGACAAGCCAGCTGATAATAGTTTCCCTTCGAGTAACCAAGTTGGAAGAGGTTGTGAAAAGTGTTTAATTTGTCTTTTGTGTGGGATAATTATGGTGGCAGTAGGATTGTATAATGATGGTGGATTATTCCTATAACAAAACCCCAAAAGACTTATTGTTTTATTTTATGTCATGTCACGTACCAGTGGCTCGGATTTCAAATATAGAATTATTGTCTTATCCATTTATACTGGATCATGTGGTTGAATATATTACTACAGAGAGCATGCAGAACCACCAGCTGTGTGCCTGAGTGCAGTCTGTCTTAAAACTCATGGATTTGTGCAGGAAAAAGGAAGCTGGTCTTCCTGTTAGGATTACAGGAAAGGAGACAGAGACAATAGACTTTAGTACAATAGACAATATTATATCTCTGCATTTGCGCATGCATCCATTTACAGGGAAATCATTTGCAGTATCCCAGAAAATTTGTCAGGGCTTAAATCACCACTGCTGTAAAATTTGCTGTAATCTTGCACCCTGCTGGACACAGAATGTAAAAACCACTACCAGAAAATTGTTGTTGTTGTTTTTGTTTTGTATCACTCAGGCAAGATAAAGAAAGAAATCCGTTATATCAGACACTACAGCTCTGGAGACAATGGCAGTGATGCGGCACTCGCCAGTACAACACTCTTCGATGACTACATCATAAACCTCAAACATAAAGGACCGACGATTCTTATAAATAGATACCAAACTATATATGAAAGCTAAAACTGATACAAAGCCGTATTCTAAGTGAAAGATTGACTTCAGCACAGTTCAATAAGACACACAACAGTAATTAATTAAAAAGTCAAATCACAGAAAGAATCGCTCTTGAGTGGACTTGAGTTATGCCCTTCAAAGAGGACCTGTTATCGTTTCCTGTTCTGTATTTTTTTCATCCTTATACAGTGGCTTTGCATGACTCAGTTCAAAATAATCCTCATTTATCTTGATGCAGTCTTATCTGCCTTCCCATTCCCTTATAGCATCCTTGTGATTGGCTGCCTCATGCAAACTGAAGATTTGAACTGCAGGTAAGCGGGACTGTGCTCACAACCAGCATCTGAAACAAAGCAAGGAGGGGGAACTGGAATTTTTTATGGCGTGTTATAAATGAAGTGCGTACTGGGACACCTGAAAACAGAAATCAGCTATAATTATAAAGTTGCTATTTTCACATTTCATTTATGTTCCAAGTTATACTGTCGATTGTGTGAAAATAAAAAGGTATAGTCAAAGCTACAGTTTCAACACAAAAATACATTTTACTGCTGATGTTGCCCTTTAGGCACCGAGTAGTTTTTGTGAAACTTGGTTACACTTGGCTAACAAACAGCTGAGCACTGAGCAAAGTGAGGAGTTTGACATGAATGTTAGCTAATCGCTATTCTGTGACATTTCCCTGTGTCGTTAATGAAACATCACTACTACAGTAAAGAGAACATTCTGGTAGAGCCTGCAGATAAGGTAAATGCAGAAAAGCTTACAAACCGACGAGATAAATTCCAGCTTGATTGCTTCCAGCTATACCTTACCATTAGCCCACCACAAACTTGCTACAAATAAAAAAATCCCTCCATTAAAATTTAAAGTAAATGGGAAAAACTGTTGTATCTCATTAAAAAGGCATTTCTGAAAGCTGGACAGAACTACTCGGGGCATGCTGTAATAACTAAATGAATTTTCAGAAAGTATTCAGGAATCTCAAGCTTTAGCTATAAGGTCAGGGTACCTTGCTCCACTATAAGAAACATTCTGGGTAAAAATAAAATTAGTTAGAAAGAGGAAGGCTGGAACTATGAGTAACCAAAGGAACTAACAGGATGTGCTCCCCGAGGCTTCTGGGACAATTTTCCATGATTGCATATAGTGATAGGAGAAAAATCAAGACCCAGAATATACACAAAAGAAAGAAATGCATTGATATTATAGACTATATTGTTAAAAAACAACAACAATAAACTTAGTGAGCTGGAGGAAAGTGTACATGGAGTATGAATGATGTAAACACCTGATGTAAAACTACAAAAAGTAGCAACGTTAGTTTAAAAAATGAATTCAATAAAGAGCTCTCTGTTGTTTTGTGACAGTTTTAGGAATGTGGCAGCACACCTGGGTTTAATAAGCCTCGTGTTCAGAAAGAATTTCTAAAAGCAGAAACTAAGGCGCAATAATAAAGAACAGATTTAGGCAGGTAGAGCTGCTGCTAATATGGTCACAAGTATTTGAGAGGAGAAAAGCCATGCCCTCATAAACGGAAATGAAATGTGTTTTTCACAGCGTTAAATGTTGAGCATTCAGAGAAGAAGCAGAGAAACTTGCCTAACCCTAACCCCCTAACCCTCTCTGGAGTGGAGTGGAAAAAACAAATAACTGGCCATTAAGCTTAAGCTGGACAAGTACTTTAAAGTCAATACTATAGTAATGTATTACTACACTTTTTTGGTGGCTATACTTCCAGAGACAGAATAAAACAGGTTCAGGAATAAAACTATATGTTTCTGATTTTAAGAAAAATGCAAGAGTTAAATCCATAAATACAAATCAATAAAAACCAATGCTGATGTTACTGTGTAGCAATTTCCTGTTAAAAATGTTCAAGAAGCATTCAACTGTTTGGCGCTTTCATCTTTTAATATTTAATGTGCTCATGTACTGTGAATGGAACCTGGCATTAAGATGGGATCCAGGGGGTACGTTCTTATTAGATTTTGCCCCCTGATAGCATCCAGACAAAGAGCAATTCAGACGACCTCTTTGAAAAAGAAAAAATCAAGGGTCCAGTGTCCCCTGCCTGGACCCCACCCTGAAGCCAGCCTGGGGAGCGAGCTTGAGTGCCCCAACCTGGCAACATGGGCCTGCCTTTGTTTGGGTCCACCACCCGCAGGAGGTGGTGAAGTGGTTGGCTGCAATGTGTGTCAGGTAGCACTTAAGGAGGCCCTGGCGGTGGGCAGAGCGGGTATGCTTGTATCATCTTGCTGCCTGCATGTTTTTTTTTCCCAGTAGACAAGAACGTTGCTTCCTTGTACCTTCACATTGTGGATTGAGTCCTGATGTTGTTTACACATATGTGCCAAATGACAGTTCAGGGTGCCCAGCCTTCTTGGAGTTACTGGGTGCAGTGCTGTGGGGGTACCTCACCTCAGAGGCTTCTAAGCTCACAAGAAGAACAAAAGTAAGAATAGGAGGGGTGTGGGAGATTACCCAACTAGTCTACGTGTATTTTTTTGACTATGTTCTGTGGGGGATCCTGCGAGAAGTTCTCAGATGATCTGAGAAGATCTCAGATGATCAGCCATCAGAAGATGGGTACACTGTACTGTAGGGAGATGGTCAGCAAGAGTACTCAGGTAGGTTTTGGTCTTTAAGTAATGCTCATTTAGTACCAAGGGGCTTAAAGTGTAAAAGAAAAATCCCCCTAACCATCCCACCACCAGCAACTTGAACCGTTGACAAAAGGCAGGATAGCTCCATGCTTTCATGTTGTTTACCCCAAATTCTGACCCCCACCATCCGAGTCATCAGACCAGGCAGATTCCAATCTTCTAATGTCCGGCCTGTGTGAGTGTTGTGAGATTATTACACTGTCTTATGTTACATTATACCTCTGATTTAAGCTTATGAAATCATTATGTAGTTTTAGGTTGCATTATACTCCTGAGTTAGAAGGTGAAATTATTAGATTGCTTAGGCTGATTTGTATTACATTAAACTGCTGATTTACTGTGAATGAATCACACTGTTCTATGGTACTTCATACTGCTGATTTATAAAGAGAATACTGTTTGCAGAGAATCATGGCCGTGCTTTTCTGATTGTAGAAAGAACAAAACATACTGCACAAGAAGCCAAGGCCGTAACCTAGGCTCACTGAGAGAGAAAGAATGTGAATGCTTAGTTCTGAGGGGGCTGAAGCTATAAGAATGTGAGAAACGGTCAGACACTTCGAGATTTAGCCGGACACCCTCCCGTTCACATCTCCCGTCCGGACGTTGGTAATGCTGAGTGTTGTATGGAATAAAGAGAATTGTATTGATTAAAGAGGTTGTTGATTGAGCATTTATACACCGAGTGTTGTTCTTCCTTCAGCCCAAAGATCAAAGAATTGGGATATTTAACAGTGGGTGTGATTGTAGCCTCGATATTCAGTTCTTATGCGGGGCACCTGGTGTGGTCTTCTGCTGCTGCAGCCCATCTGCTGCAAGGTTTGACCTGTTGTTCATTCATAGATGCTCTTCTGCATCCCATGACTTAGCAAGTAGTTATTTTAGTTACTAGTGTCTTGCTACAACTTCAAAGCAGTCTGGACTCATTAAGACTCATCAGAGCAGGAAATGTCATTTCAGTCTTGCATCATCTAATTGTGGTCAGCCTGTGAGAACTGAAGCCTCAGATTTCCTGTTCTTAGCTGACAGAAATGGCACCCACTCTGCTGCAAGCTTTGACATTTGTGCTTTCAGAGATGTTCCTCTCACCGACTGACTGTTGCCTTCTGATCAGGTTGAAGTAATCTGGCTATTCTCCTGATTTCTGGTATCAACAAGGCATTTTTTATCTTGACGACCACCGCTCATTAGATATTTCCCCTTTTCCAGACCATTCTATGTAATAAACCCTTGGGATGGTTGTGTGGGACAATCCCAGTAGATCAGCAGTTTCTGAAATACTCCAATAACCATGCTACATTCAGAGTCTTCCAGATCTTTCTGCCCCATCCTGATCCTACATTGAGGTTGTAGATAAATGCAATAAGTTGCTGCTGTGTGATTAGCTGCTGGATATTTGTGTTAATGAGCAGTTGAGCAGGTGTACTGAATAAAGAGTCATGTGAGTGTAACAATATTACCTCTTCGAGTGGAAGTAATAATTTCTCTTTTTTGTAGTGGTAATGGTCGGGTGGTACTAACAGTAATGCATATTTAAATGCCAATTTCTTGCTTTTCCCTCTGTTTCCGGTGTTTTTGGTCAAAGCAGACACTTGGCTAAACTGTCTGTCTATTTAAAGTTAATTGTTCCATCTGCTGAGTTTTAGTGTCATAAATGCCTCACAGGGGCCAAAGAGATCCATCGAGCGCTCACTCGGCTCACTTTTACTGCTGATATAAAAAGGCTTTGATAGCTACATGTTTGTATCCACAGATGGTATGTTTTCTAATTGCTACGCACTCAGCCCGATCTGACCCTGAGATCACACTTGATGTGTTAAATGTGTTGTCCAGCATTGAAACTCCAATTCATCGCAGATAAGAATCAAAACGCCAGGTTTTTTTTTTCCTACATGTGCAGCCTGAATGTTAATAGTCTGCACTGCCTCTGCTAGACATGTGAACCATTACACATATTTGGCTTTATCATACTGATTATCACATGGATCATATGTGACTGTTTAATACACAAATCAGTACAGTTTGCACCAACAGGAGTTGTGTTACAGATGAAGCGTCATCTGTCTACACTAGCATCGCTTGTTTCCATCTGCTGGGCCACTATGAATTTGAATTATTAGTGGCATCTGCACATTCCCAAATTGGTAAACTGAAGCCATCTGTAATTGTATTAACATTGGGATTCTTGTGTTAGTTTATTTCCTGCCCCTTTTGATTGTAGATTAGAAAAACAAAGCGTTTAAATCATTTTTTTTCTTCTTTGACATCCTCACGATAAAATGGAGCTGTTAGAAATACAGACAAAGACTGTAAAGCTGGTCTGAATCATTTATTTTGTTTCAAGTCACACAGAAATGTTTGGCTCTGAACTACATCGTGTGTGCAGAGTTACAATGAAAGAACAGCAATGAGTTTCCAGCTGTTGCAGCTCCTAAAAGAACCGTGCAATAACCATTATTTTTAAAATCAGGACAAAGACAAACACTGTAAATGACACTATGGATAAGTCATTAAAAATATTGACATAAACGACACACCCACTGGTTAGAGTGGATTATCTGTACAGCCTTTGGCGTGACATAGCTAAGCTCTCCTGAATAACTCCTACTATTGGGTTGTCTGGGCCTCGTTCACTGACAACCTGAGAAAATCTGTTTTGAGGCAACAACGATGTTCTCTTAGCAACATGCCCCGTTAACTAAGGCACTAGTTTCCCTGTATAAACAAAGGAGGAAAAACACTTTACAGTACTCTGATACTTTTCCCAATCCAACTGTAGCACAGTCACTAGTATTCAAGTACCTGAGAGAATTGCCACATTGTCTTTCAGCACTCAGTAACAGTGGTTACACATAAGAATGCACATAGCACCAGCCGGGTACGTCTTCCTGACGAGAACACGAAACCACCCGTAAGCATCGAGAAATATAACAACTGTTCCTTCAGATACTTGTCTGGCTGTAAACGTTTAAGGCTTTAGTGATCATTTTCTTAATGTCTAGAATGGAAGGATTGTCCAACCACCGTCATTGTAAACCGGCGTTCAGCAGCTCACACGTGTCCTTTTACACCTGTTTTCGTGTATCTAAATCTGAATGGGCCGATTACTACAAAATTACGGGTACATTCTTCAAATACTTAGTGCTAAAAACTTAATGTTTCATTACAGACCCTGTAATCGACATATTTTCACTAAGATATAAATAGCAACTGGGCTACAACAAAGGGTGAAGAATTAGCAAGGGTGTAACGATTACAAAGCAAAACTCGAAACAGTGATCGAATCATCGGCGATGCCGTGTTGCATGCCCGTTTTCCTGTGCTGTGATACCCATGCAGAGAAGTTAATGCCTGAAGTGTGGCAGTGTGGTGAAAGCTGTAACATTAAAAGACTGTTTCTGGTTATTTGTCCCCTTTAAAATATTATGTATGTATGTATGTATGTATGTATGTATGTATGTATGTATGTATGTATGAAAAGCATAAAATGAAATGTGCTTTTGGATAATCGTTACAGCCCTTGTAAATAGGTAGCTTGATCATTCTAGGAGGAAACATAAAATGCAGCTGTGACCGGCTCCCATCACAGGAGGGCACTGTTGCATTGGTAATACTGCCTTACTCTTAAACCTAACCTTGAGGACGTCTCGATAGTTTTGAGTGTCTGATTTCACAGTGTGACACCCCTTTCATAAAACTCAGTCAATTAGCAAAATATGAGACTCTCCAGGATTTACAAGAAAACATTCGATACTCTTGGAAAGTTCTTAATTTATCTTTAGAAACATAGCACCAAAGGTTTAAAACCATATTCTTTGTTTCATTTTCGGTTCACCGCCCTCAATTTTTAAGACGGCGCGTTCAACACAAGCTCCCGTCTCTTCAGCTGGTTGGATGGTGGCCAATGTCGAGTCTCCTCTGTGCTGATCCCCTTTTTCGGACAGCTGGCGCAGCACTGACTACACTTCCCAGAGTGCCCGGGGTCTGAAAGAAAGCCTTTGAAGAAGATGCTGGGGTTTCCTTGGGCGTATGTGGAGTCTGTAAAGAGACAGAATGCATTTAGGGAACATTTAGACAACCCAACGCATAAACAGCAGCCACTGCCAGCAGTAGATGCAAGCTCACTTGCTGAAAGGTCAGTGGAAGTCAGTAGACTGAATATTATCTAAGAAAATGGGTGGGTAGACGTGACTCTACACACTGAAAGTGAGAGTGGGATTAATGCATCATTACAACGTGGTCATTAACTTGTCCTATTGTTTATAACGTCGCGTGAATTTGCTGCCCAGTAACTCTATCAGAGCTAAACCAGCATCACTACACTGGTCTTTGCAGGCAGTAAAGTTCATTCCCATTTAACAAGCTGGAGATTAATCAGTCTTAACTGCTGTGACACAAAGTGTCCAGATGAGTAAATGAGGGTAAACCTTCCACAAAACAGATGCTGCACTTGCTCTCGTGTCAAGCTGTGTTGTGACATTTTCCAGTGCCTGATACGAGAAAGGTCATGTTTCATTATGAAGGCTAATGTATGAAGGCTTGATGTATTTTAGGGCAGACAGCTGTGTGTGAGAGAGAGCAGGGTTACAGCAGTACAGTCAGTTCTTACCAGTGGTTCTGGCGTGTTGATGCTGATGGTCTGTCGTGGTCTCGAGGGAGAATGTGGCGTGCCAGCTGACGACCTGTAAAGCCCGCTCTGTTCTGGAGTGGACGGCGGTGGAACCGGCACCACACTATACGGCGCCCCCCCCACCATGAAGTGGGCAGGTGACATCATGGCAGGCAGACCAAAGCTCAGTTTTGTGTGAGCATCAGAGCCTTGCTGCTGTAGACTGCCGGCCACCAGGGGGTAATGGGAGAGGGCAGCAGATGGTACCAGGACATAGGGCAGTGCCAAGGTGGGAACACTGCTGGGAGGAAGTGCTAGACTGGCCGCTGGTTGTCCAGCTGAGAGCAGGAAGTTGAGGCCATTTAATCCTAGAAAAGAGGACAGGAGACCGATTAAAAGGTTTGAAGGATTTCTTTTTCTTCTTTTTTTTTTTTTTTTTTTTTTTTTTTTTTTTTTACACAAAGCAAAGATAAATAAAATTCAGTTCCCAAATCCTGGGAATAAAGCGCTCTGGATTTCCAGCACTGAAAGGACCTGCTGCAGGGAATATTCTCAGTAAAAGAGTGAAAGGGTGCAAATCATAGTGGCCCTCTACTATCACAACAAATCATAGTTAACATCTTGCTCTGCGTGCTGCTAAAACAGTGCATTACCTGCATTGTTGGGGACATAAAGGTAGTGCGACGGCTGAGCGTGCTCACTGCTGGTGTTGCCACCCCCACTCTCGCCGATCACCTGCTCTCTGCAGAGGCCTGCTGCTGCTGCACCAGCTTGCGAGCACTCTGCTGTTTCCCTGCAAGCTTCAGCTCGAGTCTGGAAAGAGCAGGAATGACATCTGATGTTACAGCCTTATGATCTGCATTTGTTACAGTCCTTAAAACTCAGACTATAACACGTCTCCCCTTCTAGTAACAAAGTCAAGTCATGTTCCTGGCTTACGGTTTATTTTCTCAGGCAACCTTTTAAAAAGACCAACCTAGCATGTGACACTGAACCATCCAGTTACTTTGATTTTATGTATCCTGATTAACTGCACCAGGTTTTCAAATGATCAATTATCTTATACTCTACTGAGATGAGAAGTCTTTAATTACACCACACAAGACTTATCCTGATCAGTGAGCATGGCACATTTTCCATTTTCAGTTTAACTGTCTGCCGTGGTGAATTACTAACAGTATTTTCTGACTGTCAGAATTACGGCACCGAACCGAATAATTAGCTCGGAGTTAGTTTTTAACTGGAACAAGAATAGCAATTAGCAGCAGAAATTAAAATCCACATCGCCACAGAATACCATCTCACCTTTTCACATTTCTCTAACGCAGAATTTCCCTTCTTTTTAAGTACCATCTCCTCCTCCTCTCTTTCTTCCTTCTTCCTCTTCGTTGCCTCCAACCTGGGTGAGGTGTGACCTTCAAGCATCTGGTTTGGCGTTTCTGGCGGTCTGTACAGCATGACCACGGAGGGTTGGGACAGGCTGGGCAAGTAGGCCAAGCAATGGGAAGACGGGGAAGCAACAAACAGGTGCTCCGGGTGGGGGAGTGGTGCCAGAAGGGTGGAGGAGGGGGAAAGGGCAGTACTGCTGTTGTGCATGAGCCGAGTCTGCGGTGGTGTGCCGGGTCGGTTGCTGAAAAAGGGGGGGGGGGGGAAGAAAAGTAAGCTATATTTCTCCTGCTACTTGTAGACTGAGTTTTTGCCAAGAATCTGATTGAGAAACATTTGTTTATGACTACAAGCATTAGATACTGCAGTGTTCGACTAAAGTGGAACACTGCTTCTCAAGCCTTAGCTTCTAAACATTTTGACCAAATTGTTCCTGATACAGAGGAACCACAGAAAGTTAAGTCACAAATCAGTCTCTTGCACACGTCAGTAGCCCCCTATCTATCTCAGATAGCAGGCTTACATGTGCTTAGGCTTAAAACTTTCCTTTTAGATAAAGCATATAGTTAAGCTGGATCAGGTGACCCCGAATCCTCCCTTAGTGACCCTGCAATAGGCCTAGGCTGCTGTGGACTTCCCATGATGCACTGATGTGTATTATGGGAAGCCCATGGGAAGATGTGTTGGTTATGATCAATGTGTTTTGTTTTGGTCCCATCTTCCTGCCATCACCCTCAAGTGCTCACAGCGGTTGGCTGCCCCTCGCTGGTTCTGCTGGTTTCTTCTTGTTAAAAGGGAGTTTTTCCTTCCCACTGTCACCATGAGCTTGCTCAAAGTGGGTTGTCTGACTATTGGGGTTTCTCTCCATTATTGTGAGGTCTTTACCGATATTAAGCGCCTTGAGGCAACTGTTCTGATTTGACGCTATATAAATAAAAGTAACTTAAATTGAAGGTGAAGGCATATTTGTAATGGAGCATGAGCTTTACGCACATGACTAGATATTTGAAGTTAAAGGGTAAAGTGTGCAGGATGCAGACATAACAAGATGAAATAAAGTTTTTTTCTTAAAACTTTGCTCTCGCATCAGAACACTTTTTTTTGTTAAATAGCATAACATTACAGGGTCCTGGCCATAACAAAGCCTCCAGTGGCAATGAGTGAGTAAATGACAAATAAGCAGGTTTCAGCAAACTGTACAAACTGTGCAGTTTTTTTAAGCACAAGCTTTATGGTCCTGAATCCTGCTTTCCATGGTTTGAAATGCAGGTAAAAAAATTCCTGACCTGATCAAAAGGTTACTGTGTTAGAGCTGGGTCTGTGTGCCCCTACAATATCTCAGCTGAAACGCAGACTTGAAACTGGCCACAGGCATAAACTTCTAGCTCTCATCCTGTGGGCTATCACTGCCCCCGGTGCACTTTTGCCTAACTTCATTTTTAAAATATTCCTTTTCAACACACACTTCCATGTCTTATTATCTTACTCCCCCACAAAACACTTAACAGCCACAGCCTTGAGGCAGCTGTGGTTTGGCCACGAGTAGTTTAGTTAATAATAGGAAACAACATGAACTACTGTGTACTCCATGTATGCCGCCAACTTATACACTCATAGGAGACAAAAACTATTAATGTCCACAGAGTCAGCTCCTGTTACATGTAGCCTTGAGCGAAACACATCAGCCAAATCAAACACTGGCACTGAATGTAAAACATAACGAATAAGAGAAGGTTGCAAAATAGACTCTGTAAGGGAGAGGGCAGCATCTTTTAACCTGACAACAGAGATGACTTTGAATGTGTCATGTATAAAACTCAAACAAAAAACTTTTGGTTTAATAGTAACACTTCAGATGGAGAAAGCTGATCTTTGAGATGACCCAAGTATCTGTGTGTTAGCGTTTACTCACTCAGCATTACTTCCAAACTGCAGCTGACACGCTGCACTGTTGCTTGTAGTCCTTCTGGAATAATCCACAGGCTGGTTTTGCAGGGCTGCAGCATAGAGACAACAAACAGACAGGATATTGAAAAAGCTCTATGCCAGTGGTTCTTAACCTTGTTGGAGGTACCGAACCCCACCAGCTTCATATGCGCATTCACTGAACCCCTCTTTAGTGAAAAATAAAATGTGATTTTTTTACTGGTGCACAAAATGAGCCATGCATGTCATGGCGAAGGCTCTGCCGAATCCCTGAGACCGACTCACCGAACCCCTAGGGTTCGATCGAACCCAGGTTAAGAACCACTGCTCTATGCTGTTCCGCAGAGTCAAAGCGCACGACTTGCAGATTTAAAAAAAGGCTCGGGGACGCTTGGCCGTCTCCCGCCACCCGATTGGAAACAAACAACTCCCCCAAAAATAAAATCTCTTACCGGTTACTTCACGTCTCGGGCTGCTGGGTGCGGAGCTGACCTGCCGCTGGACTGCAACAGATGTTGGCGTGATGCTGAAGGAGGCATGACGTGCCATTTTTGCTTTTCTGAGCTCCTGTCCTGGCTGTGCAGACTCAGATGAAGCGATGGCTGCTACATTCAAAGTGTTTCCTACAGGTAGATGGATGACGACTGATTTAGGGTAAGAGCAATGATGACAAACGCAGTTCTTAGATTGACAAAGGTCTGGACTGTCTTATATTTTCAAGTTACTCTAGCAGAGTTCACTGAAGTCATCTTTAACTCTCACCAGCATTCACAGAGCTGCTGAATTCAACCGGGCCGAGCCACTTGAAGGCCGGCTTTCTGCCCCTCTCCTCTCTGACATGAACCTTCTTTATGAGGCTGAGGCTGGTCAGCACGTTGGCAATATCATACAGACGCCGCACCTTAGCTGGAGATCACACAGACACAGTGTTTAGTTTGGTGAAATACTGTTTCCTGGAATCTATACACGTCACTATACACGTTGCAGCACTTCTGGATTTCTTACTTTTGTACTTGCTGTGACTTGATGAGTCCTGACTCTCCTCGATGAGGACCTTTGCTGCTGCATCCAGGGTAACAGTCTGAGTTTTGGACACCAGGAAAAGCATGACAAACTTCTGGCTCATGATGCGCAGAGATTTGTCTTTCCTGTTGCTACCGGCTGCAAAGACAAGCAGAAGAAACGGACAGTGTAAAAAGCTACTGCTTTCTTAATTAGCAGTGAAAATCAGCCCACTAAAAACCAGTGAATCGTATGTTTAATTACATTTTATTCATTAATAACAGGCACCAAAACTCCAAACAGAAATTCAAAGTACTTGTCAACATAAACTTGTTTCTTCTGTACATCCTCAGTCTGAATGAAAACATTTCAGAGACGTGAAATCAAACCTGAAACCTCAGTACAACTTTTACAAACTAGATCTTTATTAGAATCCAGCCACATTATAAGTCTGCAAACGTACAACCTCTTAATGACAAGCTGTGAGCAGACAGAGGCAGCGTCGCTACGGTAACCAGGCTTGAATCCATTCCTGTGGGTTTAAGGCCTTATTCAGCTTTAGTGTTAAGCATTTGCCCGTGAAAATAAGCCTACACCTAAACTGTTACATGCAGGCAACTGAAGTGATACTTAGTCTAATGAAGACTACGGTTAACGTCTAATCTTTATTTGGAGCCAATATGGAAGAAAAGGCACACTCTCCTTATAGTGTTCATTTTAAACACTCAAAACTCTTCATCTCCAGTCTTATTTTTCAGTTTATTACCGCTTCCAGCATCTCCTTCCCCCCCGTCATCCTCTCGGCCTGGTCCGGTCTCCCTGGCCTCGTTGGCCTGCTCCATCTGGAGGTGGTAGCCCTGCTGTCGGCCCTCACACTGCAGCTCCTCCAGGGTGGCTTCCAGCCGCTGACGACCGTACCAGGTGTAGCTGTTTTTGGCTATCCGCCCCACAATCGTCAGGGACTCCAACACATTCACGATGTCGTAGATCCGCCGCCGTTCCACCCCTGACAGGATTACAGCAACATTTCTCTAAAACATGTGCACGATTTGAGCAGCAGTCATTCCCAAATTCAATAGCAGTGTTTTCCTGGCCCCATGAAGAGTTTACAGTGAGACAAATTGTAGTCATATCCTTCTCCTGTGTCCAACTGCTGCTGCTGCTCTCAAATTACTGGTTCTTACCCAGATTGGCTGCCACTTCATCCAGCGAGATCCAGATGGGGCTGTGAAGCGGTGGGTAATCAGGATAAAGGGCAAGGAACTTCTGGCAAAGCAGACCCAGACTTTTCTGCTTTCTGCTCGGCTTTTTCTCTGCATCGTCCTCTTCATCAGCGGCTTCAAACTGGACAGAGATCAATGCCGTTGTCTTTTGGATTAGTCAACCAATCCAACAATCCACAGCTTAAATGACTAGTCTTTAAACAGGACTTCAATAAAATATATTTTTCGGAGAATATTAATTTAAACTACAACACAATAAATCCAATCTGTGTTAAAATGTCCTTTTAAAACAAACAAACAAAAACAAAACACCACACCTGACAAGAATCTTCCACCTCTGGATCCTCCACCACATTATCTGGGCTCGCTGGCTGGTCTTTATCATTCTCTATTGGTCTAAACAGCACCTTTTTCATCTCTCTGTCCCGGATGTCTGGGCTCGCCGCGCTGATCAGCATCTTCAGGTTAGCCGTTGGTGTCCAGGGTTCGGTCAGAGACGTGTGTTTGATGGGGGTAATGTGGGCGAGCTCAGAGGGAGCACCTTTTCTGTTGATCAGCAAAGTAGGAAGGGTGGACTCTGCAGATTTTAGCGGTGTTGATTTTCTCTTCTCTGCACACATGTTCTCCTGTGATGGAGACAGTTATGTGATCGAATTAGTGCAGGTTTGCCTTAATAAAGGCTCAAATATCCTCTCATACAGAATGAATTGCAAAGGGGTCATTTTATAGCAAAGAATGATGAAAGAAAAACATGTAATCCTGGTTGAATTTATTCATACCAACTCATCCACTATATAAACACACATCTCCAAAGATCCGAATAAGCCATCCATATGCTGAATCTGAGACCGGAGGCCTGCTCCTGAATCTGGAGGAATCAAGCAACTCACACTGATTTGTACAACCCTCAAGATCTTATTTAGCACTGTAGCCCACAGCCCTTGCTGCTGAAAGCCAAAAGCAATAAGCTCTCACGTGACTGAACACAGCGCTCTGATTGCGCTGATTTCAAAGCTTTCTTTCAGATGAATCTTATAAAACCTGCCTCACCTGATTTAAAGCAGGGTGCCACCTTAGCCTACCTTTTGTTCCCCGCGAGCCCCATCCTCCTCCTCCGGCCCCACCGTTGAACTCTTCCTTGGACTTGAGAGGTCTTTCAGTGCGAGGCATTGAACCTCCATCTGGGAAAAATGCGTTCCAAAGTAAAGACAAATATTGAGAATGGGAATTGTAAAGTTACACTTAAAAGTAAACCCAGATCCGTGGTCAGCTGAATTTGGCGCAAAGAGCATCGGCTAACTAGCCTTCATAAAGCTAACTGCGCTGCTCTTCCTCAACCCTGTAACTTTACAGCTGAAGTGCCGCATTAACTTTTTAGCTGACAGTAATTAGTTTACAGCTACAGGTATTAATATACAACGTTAGTAGAATGTTATTTCTAAGTTGCAACACGAGTTGCGGCCGTAAATTATTTTATGCAAATGGGTCCACAGCTTTAGCCGTTGCTGAGCCTGTGAATAGAGGTAAATGCGTTTCTGATGGATGTTATAAGTCAGTAAGACTTAGCATTAATTAGTTACCTAGCCAGGGACACTGTTATAGCTGTGTTGCAGAAACCCTCCGGAGGGAAATCACCACTCTTTACCTTCGCTGTTGAATGAATGAAATCGTCAAGTGTGGCTCTGCGTCCCCGTTTTACACACTTGTCAGGGCGCCGCTCCTTCAGACCGACATAGCAGTTTATTTCCCTCTTCAGAAAGAAGCAGGCAGTCCTTCTCAAATCCTTTCTTCAGACTCCTGTTCAGCTATACTACTCCTTGGAGAATCCAACATCACCCGCTCAAGCTTGTTTTCTGGCGCTCTCCTACAGCTGGGTCACTCAGCCAATCAGCGGTCAGCTGACTGACTCCGTCATACGGCTCCAGCCACTCAGTGCTATTGTACTCGGGTGCGCGCCTCAGATAATGCCAATGAGGGACCGGACGTCCACGCCTCCAGATCTGTGTTGGCGGGGCAACCGGCGCGTTTATGTTCACGAAGATGGTCATAAGAAGATGTCTCATTCTAGTGATTTTATTTTCCTACATGGAACCTGAAGTTCTGGCTGATTAAATTTGAAGGTGTTTGATGTATCCTAAAAGTTTTTGTTAGGTTTTTAATTAAAAGAATTTACACGACTCGAAGTTTAGACAGCGAGTAAATTTGATGGGGAAAGTACAAAAGAACAACAACAATAATAATAATAACAATAAAAAGCCCAGCCTTCTCACTACAGTGTGGAAATTCGTGGGTACCCTGTGCTCATGGTTTGCGATTTCTTTAGTAAGTATTTGGTAATACCTAAAATTTATTTAAAATAAAAACTGACATTTATTTCAGAGCCTGTTCCTTTTAGGCATACTGTGAGTAGCCGACACTTGAGAGGTCAAGGAGTTACTTCTATAGACGATCTTTGTTTCTCAGCTGAGAAGTTTGGCTTGTCTGCGTCTTCTCCCACGGTCCTAGCAGCGGCAAGTAGAACTTTTTTTGCGCCTACAAAGGCGCTTTTAATATGTTCAGCTTAATAACTCCGGCGCTAGTCTCTGTGGACGGCTGTAATTAGCTGATCAGCTGCTGAAACAGACAGATGGGAGGCGGCGGAAGGGGGAGGAGCGCGAGTGGCGCTAACAGTACCTGGGCCATAGCGGGAAAAGCGGCGGTGGGAAAGTGGGCTCACTTTCTAGCAGCCGGGATCCCGCCCTGTATGCAAACTGGTATGCAAACTGGCAGAGGACGAGCTCTCAGTCACGAACCCCAAATGCTTGCATAATAGCCCCCAATACACACAGCATGCCGCCAGCTCCCAGTCAGATGTGAGCTACAGCAGAAAACGTGTAACCTCAAAGGTGTTTATCTCAAAGCGCAGGAAACGTGCCTGTATTTCAAGACTGTAGGGTTGCTAAATTTGAGTTATGTCTATCACAGAAAAGGTCAATGACAGTGGCTTGCAAATAATGACTGTAGCAGACTGCTTTTCTCAAGTTTGAAGAGATGAAGAGATAAAACAAATAATTTAATTACTAAACTACATGGTACATCTGGGGACAAAAATGTCGGTGTCCAATAATTTTGCTGGATTTCTAGTGCAGTGCAAGAATTTGTGCTTTTTATGCATCAATTTACAATTTGTTTTCTCGCTTTTTAAGGGAAAACATAAACCAGGTAACAATTCAAATGAATGTAACATATCGATCTCAGGCATTCTGTGGTTTCTCAAATAGTTGTTAGTTACTACTTTCACTGTCACTCACAGACAGCATGCTGTCACCAAAAAACAAAGAAGAAAATCTTGCTGTCATTCAAATTCACGTCATTCATGCATAAAAACTCGCTTTTCCTCCCCCGAGAGGCTCTAGGGCAGAGATTATATCTCTTGGGTTGGCTTGTTAACACACTGGTGTTCCCCCTAAAAAGCTGGATGAAGTGGCTGGGGAGAGGGAGGTCTGGGTGTTTCTGCTTAGACTGCTAACTCCTATCACAGGGACCTGGGTAAACTTCAGATAATGGACGGATGGATAGTTACTTGTGACAAAATGACTACTGCACACTCTGTTAATCATTTTCTTTGCAAAATGACACAACGATGATTACCTTTATTTATCCTGGTGCTACTCTGATAAACCTATTCCCTCATTTTGACTGTAGCAATGAATTGAAGGCCAACAGTAAAAAAAGCAACCAGTGTTTCTAACTGATCCAGTTGCATTCAAGCCTTTTGTTCTGCTGGTGTTTGGCTTGATTTGAGGTCAGCAAGTTCAGGCATGTTCTGTGGTGGTTGTTAATGCAATATAGTCAGAGAATTGTTTAAATTCAGTAAACGAAACAGCCCCACTCAGGACAGCATATACATTTACTATGGGAACACAGTAACCATTAGACTGAGAGTAAACAACAGGCTAGTGGTGGAGATTTCCTTTAAAGCTCAAAGGTAAAATCCGTTCTGTCGGACTCCCTCCACTTCTGTTTCTGCCCTTTATTACCTTCCTCTGACTTGTTGTCACTCTGACAGACTTGTTTTCTTGTCCCAGCTTTGCTGCTCTGACCTTTTATTAAACTACTCCCCTGGAAAACTTGTTACAGTTCACACTGATCTCAGTAAAGACATCTGACACTGGCATTTAGGAAAGGTTTCAGACATAATCCTAAAAAAGCATCACCAGTAAACACACAAGAAATAATTTTGGAGAATGTTACTAATAATGGAGGGAATCACAACCTGACATGACAGGAACAACATACAGTCATGTGAAAAAAATGTTTTCACAGCATTCTGCAGTCCTGTGATAAACTAAGTACAGCTTGTTATTTAATAGCTCGTAGAACCACATTTAGCAGCAATAACCTGAAGTAACTGTTTTCTGTATGACTCTATCGGCCTCTTCAACGAGGTTTGTAGGTGTCCGTTTGTGTTCAGCTCTCTTAGACTTTGACTGGATTATTGCTTCCCCTTAATTCTTTTCTTTTTCTGACATTCTGTTTTAGGTTTGCTGCTATGCTTGGAGTCATTGTCCCGCAGCATGACCCAGTTTCAGCCAAGCTTTGGCTTCACATTTGACTCTAGAATACTTTTTAATAAAGAGCAGTTTGCGATTGATGTAATGACTTCACAGTGTCCTGTTCCTGTGGCTGTAAAACAAGCCTGAATCCTCCCTTAGTTATGCTACTATAGGTCTAAGCTGCTGTTCCCATGATGCATGACGAGTGTTTCTTCTTCACTCACCTTTTTTCACACACTGTTTTTATACACCACTCTGCATTCATTCATTAGTTATTATTAATCTCTGGCTGTCTTCCACAGCATGTCTCTTTCCTGTCTTTCTCACCTCAACCCCAGCTGGTTGTGGCAGATGGCCGCCCCTCCCTGAGCCTGGTTCTCCCAGAGGTTTCTTCTTTTTATAAGGGAGTTTTCTCTTCCCACTCTCACCAGTGCTTGCCCATCAGATGATTGGGGTTTTCTCTATTTTCTCTGTATTATGGTAGTGTCTATACCTCACAATATAAGGTGCGTGGAGGTAACAGTTGTTGTGATTTGTGCTATATAAATAAAATTTAATTGAAAGTTGGTGATTTGATCGTTGGTTGCTCCAGTATGTATACCAAATTAATCTTGAGCAAACCCAAGTTGCTCTCCAGTGTGTTGCAATCTAACAGGGTGTTAATGTTAGATAGAAAGCACTTAGGCATAGAAAAACGTGCTATATACAAACCAGTCTTTTTCTAATTGTACTGTCATAACTCTAACATTGTTGTGTGTTGTGTTGGCAGCGAGCTTTTTAAAAGCAGCCTGCAAACTAAAACAAACCACAACACCCATGTAACACATTATTTTCTGACACTCTCATTAACTGATGACTGACTAGATAAATCATTAATCATCATTGCCTGAAATGGCAATGAGATACTGCTAAGATGTATTCTTTACATTAATGAAGAACATTTCACCCATGGACTCCAACAAAGAGCACATTTTATTTCAATTCAATTCAATTTATACAGCACCAAATCTCAGCAACAGTCGCCTCACAATAATACATACAGAGAAAAACCCAACAATCACATGACCCCCTATGAGCACTTTGGTGACAGTGGGAAGGAAAAATTGGTCTTTAGCCAGAACGTGATGTTTCTCAAACCTTTCTGTCGAATTCTCACAAATTGTTCCTTACACACACAAATCTGGCATTCATCAGTATTTGGTTAGCTGAATTCAAGAGCAATGCAAACAAATTAAGAAGTGCTTTACTCCATGCAGTACATGCAAATGTTGAAATTCCCGATGTCTTAGGAAATGGAAACCGCATTTTTAAACATTTAAAAAAAAAAACCACGTATATTTCATTCACTGCTTACATTTTTCTAAGATGCCAACAAAAATCCCCAAAGTGTTAAATAAGAATATGGAATTAGGAATAAACTCAAAGAACATAAAATGTAGTAGTACACTTAATTTATCCTTACAAATCGTCATGGCAACACTAACTTTTTTTGAAACACTTGATAGCATCAAATTTAGAACAAAGAAACTTTGCACTTTCTTCGTTTCAACATTTCAGTGCTATTGTTACAATATACTGAGAAAATGTGTGTTTAAGGAGTTGGATCCTTCTGTGTTTGTGTTTTCAGCTGAGCAGGCTGTGATTTGTCCGTATTAGGCTGTCGTCAGTTGAGTTTGTTGGGTCTGTAGCGGCCCAGCGTTTCTCTCTCCATTTGCCTTCGCCGATCTCTATGATAAGGCTCACAGTGCAGTTTACCATGCTGAATTTCTCCAAAACGGAACTGGGAAATTTGGATTTGAGGTCAGGGGTTTTAGTTTCCCTTTTCATGAATATTAGGATATCATTGTTTCTATATTATAGGTAAAACGGCTGACATCCCCCCCTTTTGTTTAAAGTTCAAGTTTGAGAGTTTAAAGTAGTTTGTCCACCAGAGGGCACTCTGCAGCTTCCCTGTTGGCAACGCACCTGTTTGGACTACAAATACAACAACCAGCTGATCGGAGCAGAGTCGGGCACAGCATAAAGGAGTAATCCAAGACTTGACATTGACATTGTTGTATTGTCTTAACAAGGACCCATAAATAACTACGCATAACAAATTCTATGGAAATTTTATGCATCTGAAAGAAAAATTAAACAGATATCTCCAGACACACTGGACATTTGAATTAACCAGTCGGGGCATTGGGATGACTGTTGCATCCCAAAATCTTAGAGTAGACATGCAGTTATACAAAAATAATGGAAAGTCATCAGAGGCCACAGATGTTACAGTCTTTATTGCATTAGTTCCATTTCAACTATCTGTAAAAACTAAAACACGAGGAGGCCAGAGGCCGGTTTACAGACAGATGATACATTACACAACATGAATAATAATAGATGAATGGCGTGGATAGAAAATAAACCACATCTGAGAGAGGTATTCTCTATCATGAGCGCCTTTAGTGTAAATGGTAGTGTTTGATGCTCACATCTGCAGAGGGACGTGATCCGATTCTACCTGGCAAGCAGGACAAAAGCAGCATTAGAGGAAAACAATCTGCTGCAGTGTGATGTAGTGTCGACTGGCCAGATGCTCGTTAGGGTTCATATGTGTGTGTGATGTATGGGTAATGGAGAACGTCGGACATCTGCAGGGGGCTGAGCTCAGTGGATTCAGCACAACTCTGCAGTGAAACAGATCGTCGCACGAGGGCTCGATTTCTCAACACATTGCCTCAGCAGGGTCACCACTGAATTCCAAATGTTAGCAGGTGCTGAAAAGTGATCTGTCTTCACTGCCTATGTTTTACATTATTTATATTATCTGAGTAATTTAAAGTAATTTGTACTCCTAGCATATGCTGTCAGGCTTTTAAAGCACTGGGTGCTTATGTGCATATGTGTGTGTGTGGGTATCTGGGGGTGGTCCTGGGGGTTTACTGCCACTGCCAGCAGTTACAACCTGGAGAAAGTTTGTGTCTAAATGAAATAAGACTACTTCGTTTATGTGTTTTGTTTTGGCCAAACCAAAAATTAATTCAAAAGATGCTGAGTTTAAAATAAAAATATTTTTTAACATCACTTTTGATATTTTTTTTTTAAATTAAAATCACTCATTATTTTCAAAAACTTTCAAACTCTAAAGCAGGGGTGTCAAACTCAAATACACAGTGGGCCAAAATTCAAAACTGGAACAAAGTCGCAGGCTAACGTTAATATTTATTGAAATATATTTATTCCTCCAGATATAAGAATGAATCTTTTCTTATGGACTCAAACACGTTTTGCTGAAAAACTGAATATGGAACAAGCAAAGCTTAATACTAAACAATATATATATTAGCTGTATAATACCAGTAGGCCAGCTCTGATAGTAATTTGGTATGGCTTTGCGGGCCAAATGTAATTAGGCTGCGGGCCAAATTTGGCCCGTGGGCCAGAGTTTGATATCTATGCTCTAAAGCAACTGTGGAGCAACTGGACCATTCTGTAGCTGAAAAAGGAGACGGCAATTGTTGGTATTTCTTGTTATTTTGTTCTTCTGAAGAGCCACCTAAGTCTTGCTCTACTCATCTAGACAGCTCAGTCAAATTCTTTCACATATACAGTAACTTCTTTTACTATCTAAAATATATGAATTTTGCAGCATTAACAACATATGGAGGTTTTTGTCAATAGTTGTTAAAATAGGAAGTACTGCCTTATTTTTGATTAATTCCCAAAAGTGCCATTGGTCAGCATGGTGCCAATGGAAACTATGGGTTTGTGTGACAGAAGAGGATGCCAAGTATAGGTGGAGCCAGAGATCTGGTGTGGCAACTTCCATGGCAACAGCTGGCATAAAAAGAGCATAAGAGCTTAGCGATGGTAGTTAAGGGGCCGGTGCAGATTAAAGGAGGAGTGGGTAAGGTAGAAAGGTAGATGAGGGTTGGAGTCCAAGTTACTTTCTCCTTCTGTGCTTCATTCACACACTTTGTATGTTGGCAGGAGAAGTGGGGGTGGGAGGTGAGGGGAGAAGGGTTGGGTAACTGTGATGGACCGAGTTGAAAAAAGCAGGAGTCATCTCAGGAATGAGAAAAATAGGGTTTCCATTTATTTAATTCTATTCCATTTCTATTTATTTAATTCTATTATTCTATTCTACTCTATTTAACCTAAAAATTATATTTACAAAAGTAATAAATGTTGAGCTCATAAAAGAGGTCAAAGAAACAAAACTGGACTCAGGCAAAGAACTGTGAACTTAGCAAACCAAATGACTGCCCCAACAAACATAACTGACCTAATTACACAAAAGGGTTTTATAATGGCTGATCAGACCACTACGACACACGAGGGCTAACTACAAAACACAATCATAAACCACAAAAATGATGCAGTACAGTCTAGTTTTTTAAATAAACTAAACACCGAAGAAGAAAATCAAAAACCACTAAACCCTAAACTCCAATATTTAATTTAATTACAAAAGCTTTTTTTAATTAAAGAAAATAGACATTCTCCCCATTCAGCAGGAAGTGGTGGTGCGTTCAATTATCCCTCTTTGTATTTAACAGCTTTAAGCCCTGGCCACCAAACTCAAGTGTGTTATTGTGTTCAAATGAAAAATACACAGGAGTTACCGACTTTAGACTGTGGCCGTGGGTTTGGCCATTACAGTAACAGAGAGAGGGGACTACACAACAGGAGTCTCTGTCCGCCATCTCAGTCGCTCTCTCTCCTCATTCCTCTGTTTTCTCTTTCATTTGTTACTTCTCATTTTTCTCTGCTCCTCCTTTCTTTTTTTCTCAACCTGGTGCCGCTCCTTGGCTTTTGTCTCTCGTGTCACCGTCTGAACAGAATTCTTTCTCTTTGTAATTCACACGTAAACCTCTTCCTTGTATACACGGAAACACAAGTCATAACCAAAGGTCATAAAAGACTTTAATGAGTGTTCCTGTGGAATGTAGCCGATTCACACCAGGCAAATTATTCAATTCAAGTATAATCTTATGAAATATTACATGCTTTAACATTTCTGTAATACGTTTGCAAGATGAAAAGGTGCTGTTGATGTCCCAAAACCTACCTATGACAAGCATGGCCTTTATGCTGTGGTAAAGAGGTAAAAAAAATAAATAAACCTGAGAGGTCAACACTGTGGACGTATTTGAAAGAGGAACTAATAGCGTCTGATGTTGTTGCAGTTTCTGTGCCTGTGACAAAGTGGAGCAGTTGCAATGCTCTCCATTTGTCCCATATGTGTTTACCTTTTTTTGCACACTGTACACATTATTCTGTTTCTATAATAATAATGGATTAGATTTATATAGCGCTTTTCAAGGCACCCAAAGCGCTTTACAATAGGGCGATCGTGGCTCAAGAGTTGGGAGTTCGCCTATAATCGGAAGGTTGCCGGTTCGAGCCCCGGCTTGGACAGTCTCGGTCGTTGTGTCCTTGGGCAAGACACTTCACCCGTTGCCTACTGGTGGTGATCAGAGGGCCCGGTGGCGCCAGTGTCCGGCAGCCTCGCCTCTGTCAGTGCGCCCCAGGGTGGCTGTGGCTACAATGTAGCTTGCCATCACCAGTGTGTGAATGTGTGTGTGTGAATGGGTGGATGACTGGATATGTAAAGCGCTTTGGGGTCCTTAGGGACTAGTAAAGCGCTATATAAATACAGGCCATTACAATAGTGATATTACGTTCTGTATCGAGGCTTCGAAGCTTGTGTCGAGTAATTGAGGGGGCGTATCGAGGCTTGCTTCATTTATGGGAGCAGCTGAAAATGATGACGTCCGAAGCCTCGCTGCCCGGCTGTACCCGACTGGTTCATGAAGTGGTTCATGAAGTGGTTCGAACTTTGCCGCGAGATATGACAGCTAGATATAAACCCCTCAGACTTCATTCAAAGATGTACGTGTTTGATGGAGAGTTGCGGTTAGTGAGAGTTTGGAGACAGTTTGGAGATTTATGAGAGTGAGGAGAGAAAGTCAGGAGAGAATGGAGCCAGCTAATGCTGGGCTACACTGTGTGTGATATTTATATTTGTGCTTTGTCTTTATTGTCTTTCCTCAGGAGAACAATCTCAAATAGATGAAGACCTGGTTAGCATGGTGATTGAGGACTCCCAGCCATTTAGCATTGTGGAGGACAAAGGATTTAAAAGATTTGTTAAATCATTAAATCCTAGCTATGCTCTCCCCAGTAAAAAGGTCATAAAAGCAGTGAAAATTTAGTTTTTACAGAATAAAATGTGAACAGGCAGGACTGAGGCCTCAGTGTGTAGCTGTCCATACCTCAACGTTACAAAAAGCACAACCACTGTCCACACCCCAACCACACCTCACCTCACAGTAAATGATCATTTCCATTTTAAGCATTTCCAAATAATCATTTTCCATACTGCCAGTATAAATATACACAGTATACTGCCATCACTACAATATACATGTTTTACACACTCCTTTTGTTGTTGACATTTACAGGCTGTGTGCAAAAGGCCACACTCTTCAAATTCATGCCAACTAATATTTTTACGTCCAGGTGTCCTGCTAGAGCGAATGAAGCTTCAAGACGCTTTGTGCTGGAGTGAGCCAATTGGATGAAAAGCTTCAGTGCTTCATGAAGCTTCATCTGCCCATCACTACTTTACAATGCCACTATTCATTCACTCACATTCACACACTGTATTTGCTATGATTTGCTATTTGTCAAGTAACATTGCTTCACTCACTATCCCGGGTTTGTTTGTGTAAGCGTTTTGTTGCCGGCAAATCCAACATCATTGTGAAGTTTGCGGACGACACTACAGTGGTGGGTCTTATCACCAATGGTGATGAGACGGCTTACAGGGAGGAGGTCAGCGCCCTGACCCACTGGTGTCAAGACAACCATCTCACCCTCAACGTCGCAAAGACAAAGGAGCTGATAGTGGACTTCCGGAGGTGCAGAGAAGTACACACCCCCATCACCATCAACGGCGCTGCTGTGGAGAGAGTGAGCAGCTTCCGGTTCCTTGGCGTACATCTGGCTGAGGATCTTACGTGGTCAGTACACACAAACAAAACAGTGAAGAAGGCGCAGCAGCGCCTCTTCTTTCTCAGGAGACTGAAAAGATTCGGCATGAGCCCCCGCATCCTCAGGACCTTCTATCACTGTGCCATTGAGAGCATCCTCACTGGATGCATCACCACCTGGTATGGCAACAGCACCGCCTACAACTGCAAAGCTCTCCAGCGAGTAGTGCGGTGCTCTGAACGGATAATTGGATGTGAGCTTCCCTCCCAAGACATCTACAGGAAGCGCTGCCTGAGGAAAGCGGGGAGGATCATCAAGGACTCCAGTCACCCCAGCCATAAACTGTTCAGACTGCTTCCATCAGGAAGGAGGTTCTGCAGCATCCGGTCCCGTACCAGCAGACTGCTGAACACGTCATAGACACCTCAGCTTCACTACTGGAACTTTAACATTATGCACTCCATACTGTACAGTAATGCCACTGTTTTGCACATATTCAACTCTGTATATTTTTATATATTTTATTTATTGTTTACTCTATTTGTAAAATATGTGTACACACACACACACACACACACACACACTTAGCATACACATCCAGAAATGCATATACTATTATATATTGTACATATATTTATTAGTTTCAGATGTAGCCATTCTCGTATTTTGCTTGTTTACATTATTGTATTTTGCACAACTCTGTTGCTTGTGAAGCTCGCACACAAGAATTTCACTCACATGTGCTGTACCAATGTACCTGCACATGTGATGTGACAATAAAAGTGATTTGAAATCAAACATTCTGCAAATTACACTAAATACTTAGTTACATGTTTCTTTATATTTTATTATGTTACAGATTAAGTCATTTGTTCATACTTACTTTGTTTGTCTTTTCAGTCTTCATGAGGATCAGGTGTGGGGAAACGCCCACCTGGCATTTCCTCATTTTAAAGTCCTGATGATGTCACACATGACATCATCAGGTCAAACCAAGTGGAGGGGTTTCTTTTTCCATAGAGATGCTTCCTTTTGTTTGTGTTAAGGTTTAAAGGGATTTGTTGAATGATTTTCCTTTTGTTAATACTGCCATTTAGTTGTGTAAATGTGCATATTAGAAGTGTGTAGAGGTTTTGTGTTTTTAGATAATCTGTGTAGAATTTTAGATCCCTCAGTTGAGTGAGTGGTACTGGCTGGGCAATTGGAGGGGAATTGATGGCCCTATTTAACGCCAGTCTCTACCAGATGCAGGAGAGAAAACTGTTCTGACCCACACCCCTTTCTAGAAGGTGGTGGTAAATACACCTCAAAGTTGTTTGCCAACTGTTGTTAAATTGTAGGAGAAGAAGAAGAAGAAGAAGGAGTGAGGTGAGCTGTGTTACCAGATCCATGGTCTGTTTTTTGTTAATTGAGTTGATTTGGGGCGAAGTTTTGTTAAGTTAAACATTAAATTAAGTTCACTGTAAATAAATTGCTCACCTCTGGAAATCTGAAATGTCTGCGTAGTCTGCTTCCTTGACGTTCGAGTCTGACTACTTCAGTGCCTTTTTTCAACACTGCGCTTATGATCTATAACTTGTACAAATGTGAATCAGATCATAAAACTGAACCTAACATAAACTAACATATTAGATTTATCAAAACGCATCAGATGATAATCCACCCACAAAGCTTTTGGTATGAGTGAAGAGGAAGGTGGCAGTGTCATGTTGCAGGGATGCTTGACTGTTTACAAAGTGTCAGAGATTTTGCATTTAAGAAAAAGATTCTTTTGTTCTGAGAGTTCTTACAGTAGAGAACATCAGGCAATGGTGCAACTGGGCAATGCATGTTTTAAGCGTTATATACAGAGATGGGAAGTAACAGGTAATCCGATTACTTTTCAAGTGGGTAAAGTAAGGGATTACTTTTCCAAAAGTAATTAGACTACTGTTACTTTCCCGTAGCACTGAGTTACTAAAGCGTGATTTTGTTTGTGAGACTGTCTCATGACAGTGACGTGCGAGCGTGCAACATCCGTGGCAACAACAGACGTGTGTTGATCAACAATGGCTAATATGGAGTGCAGGAAAGAGTACAACCATGCAGCGTAGAAGTACTTATTTTACTTTGAGTTTGATTCTGTAAAAAGTGACAAAAACATTAGCATCCACTGGTACACTCTGCGTGGGAAGAAAACTTCTTTCTGTTAAACTCTGAATCTGAGCAAGCACCGAGCAGACAGCCACGGGAGTGTTTTACGTGCATATATTTGAAAGTGAGTGTAAACACAAAAGATTATCATATTTTATATGCAGAAAATGAGTTAAACGAACTTCAAGTCAAAGACTGTTGCGTGCAATTAAATTTTTGCTTGATGCATTGTGCATAAAGTTAAAAGATGAAAAGAAAAGGTCTGTTGCTTTTTATGTATTCAGGTTGTGTATCATGTTTTTTAAAAGTAACTAAGTAATAAAGTAATTTGAAAATAAGTAATCAGGAAAATAATGGGATTATTTTCTTGGAGAAGTATTCCATAATTAGTAACTAATTACCTTTTTCAAGTGACTGACACTTGGCATCACACTATTTTCCACATATTTCCATTTTTCTATTTTATGAAATACATGAAAGGCTAAACGTGGTATATTGTTGGTTAAGTGACAGATTTATAAAAATCTGCAGCTTCATAATTAAAACTGTTTGCAAGCACAAAGAAAAGAAAATGGCTTTTTAGATTTATAAACTGTGCAAATGTACATTGTATTTTATGTACAAGCATTTATAAATTGTAAATATGTCTCATTTCCTTTCCGATAAAGAATAGATTTGTACCTCGATTTATTTGACCTTTTTGAAAGGAAAATGAGACCTGATTTGGGGTCTAATTGGGTCGATTCTCTTTTGGATCGTGTCAGTTAGCTTTACCTCTCAGGGTTTCCCATAGACTGCTCTGTGTGGCTGGACGGCATTCTTTGTGGCACCACTCCCTTCAGTGTAGATAAACACAAGTCACAACTGCCAGTAAAAAAAGAAAAGAATGTTCCAATGGAATGAAGCATCATCTCACCAAGCAAGTGTTTTTGTACTGAAGCAAAAAGTTTATTCCAACTGTGTGATTAAAATATTAGCCCATGTACTTGGTAAAACCTAATAAATGACACCGGTATTAACTGCACCTCACACACCCATGTCTGATCAGCAGGTGAAAAAGGAGAAAACAAGACACTGCAGGCCTCACCTCAGTCCTTCAGAGAGTGAGGACTGGTACTTAATGCTTTTCCACTCTGATCACTCAAAGCTCTATTTTACTACAAGCCTCATTTACACAAAATCACCTTTTTCTATACCTAACCAATCTGTCTAACATTCACATCAGCGCTCACATGGCAGGGGCAATCGGGGTTCAAGGCAAGTTTATTTGTATAGCACAATTCAACAACAAGGTGATTCAAAGTGCTTTACAGAGACATTAGAAACAAGAACAAATAAAAAGCATGATTTAAAATTGATTAAAACAAGCAAATAAACTAATTAACAAACAAACAAAACAGTATATAAAATCAGAACAGTAGATAAAATCAGTAGTTAAATGTAAGTTTTGAAATTTAAGCTTAAAAGTGTGGATTTGGTGCTTTATTCAAATGCAGCTGAGAACAGGTGAATCTTCAACCTGGATTTAAATAAACTGAGTGTTTCAGCTGATCTGAGGCTTTCTGGGAGTTTGTTCCAGATATAAGGAGCATAAAAGCTGAATGCAGCTTCTCCGTGTCTGGTTCTGACTCTGGGAACTGATAAAAGACCGGATCCAGATGACCTGAGGGATCTGGAAGGTTCATACTGGGTCAGGAGGTCATTGATGTATTTTGGTCCTAAACCATTCAGAGCTTTATAGACCAGTATCAACTTTAAAGTCTATCCTCTGACGGACAGGCAGCCAGTGTAAAGACCTCAGAGCTGGACTGATGTGGTCCACTTTTTTGGTCTTAGTGAGGACTCGAGCAGCAGAGTTCTGAATGAGCTGTAGTTGTCTGACTGATTTTTTTTTTTTAGGTAGACCTGTAAAGATGCTGTTACAGTAATCAAGCCTACTAAAAATGAATGCATGGACTAGTTTTTCCAGGTCCTGTTGAGACATCAGATCTTTTATCCTTGAAATATTCTTGAGGTGATAGTAAGCTGACTTTGTTATTGTCTTAATGTGTTTTTCTAAGATTAGGTCTGCATCCATCACTACACCCAAATTTCTCGCCTGGTTTGTGGTTTTTAGGTGTATAGATTGAAGTTCTCTGGTGACCTGTAATCGTTTTTCTTTGGCGCCAAAGACTATTACCTCAGTTTTGTTTTTGTTTAGCTGGAGAAAATTGTGGCACAGCCAGTCATTAATTTCCTCAATGCATTTACCAAGAGCCTGTACAGGGCCTCGGTCTCCTGGTGACATTGTGATATATATTTGTGTGTCATCTGCATAGCTGTGGTAGTTTATTTTGTTGTTCTTTATAATCTGTGCCAGTGGGAGCATGTAGATGTTAAACAGAGGGGGTCCCAAGATGGAACCTTGGGGAACTCCACATGTGATACTTGTCTGCTCAGATGTGAAGTTACCTATTGATACAAAGTATTTCCTGTTTTCTAAGTATGTTTTGAACCAGTTTAGTACAGTTCCTGAAAGACCTGCCCAGTTCTCCAGTCGTTTGAGTAATATGTTGTGGTCAACTGTATCAAATGCTGCACTGAGATCCAGTAAAACTAGGACTGACATTTTTCCACTGTCTGTATTCAGACATATGTCATTAAACACTTTGGTCAGAGCGGTTTCAGTGCTGTGGTTCTGTCTAAAACCTGACTGGAAGGCATCGTAGCAATTATTCTGTTTTAAGAAGTAATTGAGCTGTTGATAAACTGCTTTTTCAATGATCTTACTTAAAAATGGGAGATTTGAGATCGGCCTGTAGTTGTTCATTTGTGTCTTGTCAAGATTGTCCTTTTTCAGTATAGGTTTGATTACAGCAGTTTTTAGTGGTTCTGGAAACACGCCTGATAAAGAAAAGTTGACGATCTGTAACAGGTCTGACTCTAGTCTTTGAGACCTTTTTGAAAAAACTTGTTGGCAGGACATCTAAACAGCAGGAGGAGAAGTTCAGTATTTTTCCTGAGGATACTTCAAAGCGTGCAAACCACTGACCTTTTGGATTGGGTAGATGCCCTGCACGAGCCCCTAAGGGGAAATCTAAAAGCTTTGCTAAAACATCTCTTGATGAGCCTCATCAAAGAGGGCAGAGAGGTGGCAGCTGTGAGGCTGCCCTGAGTAGAAAGTCAGGTGTTAGAGCTTGAGTGTAACTGGCCAATGCAGTATAATGATGATCTAAAGCAGCAAATAAGATAATATGTGCTTACAAACCTTAGATCAGGCAGCACTAAAGTAGATACTACACAAGACAAAGGGTGAAAACTCCACAAAGTGTCACAGTGATCTGCAGGTATCAAAAACATTTAAATTGTGAGGAAGCTGAAGCTAGTCTTTCCTGAGAAAAAGCAGTGCTGTGCTCAATGACCGTGAAAGAAAGATATTAAGACTAATCAGACTTTTTAGTTCAGTTTTCTCTCTCACACACAGGAAGGAAGGAGCGCCTTGAGGCGACCTTTGTTGTGATTTGGTGCTATATAAATAAATTGAATTGAAGGAAGCAGATGAAGCACATATTTTCTTCAAAATCTCTTTGTGAAGGGGAATATTACTACACAAACTATATTTCAAATGTCTACAAAACCCCCCAAATACTTTTTTTTTTTGATTGCTCCCCTGAAGTTCTACTTGTACTTATGATCCTGCAGTGCTGCTGGATCCCCCTCCTCCGTGTATGAAAATACAAACCCTTCAGCTCGAGCTACATTTAGGGAAAGTCGTCAGACTTGTAGGACAAGTACTAGTCCTACAGGGAGCATGCTGGCATGCTGGCGGCACCACAGTTCAGTTCATTTAAAAAACAAAACAAAACTTGTCAGTCACTAAAAGCAGTTTGTCAGTCTGTGTCAGAGTTATGATGTTTGAATAAGGGTGACTTTGATGGGAGCGGAGGTGTCTTGGTAAAATAAATGATCACACTGCCTGGATTCTCTTCTGCTCGTTTCTTTATCCTCGTTTGGTTGTTGGATTTCATTGTGATGCTGTGATGAGGGATATGGATATTGGAGTTTAAATACTGGGGAAGATCACATGCACGTTTTCACAAATTCCACAAAAAAAAGAAAGAAGCAGCAGCTTGTTAGTTTCACTGTTCACAGGGTTGTTGCCCTGTGAATGTTGACCAAAAGTGAACACAGCCCTTGCAGGGACTTCACATCTAGTGCCATTCTGTTTGAACTATTTCACAGATGAATTTCACTGTAAAAAAGCCATTACTTAACACTGCATCTGCATTTCTTTATTACAGTCCTTTAAATAAAATATGCGATTTGAAAGCATCTCTAGAATCCAGAACGTTTGTATGGCAATTTCTCCCTATTTTTCTTTTTCAAATTCAACAAAATCAAGAGTTATGAAAAGTCTGAATTTCCTCTGGGTTTATATTGTCATGTAGTTGTACAGTATGTCAGTATGTGTGCTATAGGTCGTATATGTGAACCAATCTGGTACATTTTAGTTATATTTTAAAGAAAAAATTTCATAAAATGAATTTATTATCTTAAAAAAGTATAGTTTTAATTAATTAATGTTGAACAACAGACATTTGAGCCTGTGAGGTGTGATACCTAACTACTCGAGTGTGTTACAAGCATGTATTACTGTTTCTTATAAATACAATCACAGACTTCCCTGTTACTAAATATTCTCTCACTGCTTGGAAAAAATACAGAGCTTCTATATCTGCTGGGAACAAAAAACAACTTCCTCCTCTTCTAGCTATTCAGAACTGCCGGAAAAACCAGTTCGGTCTCATGGTTCACATACTTTGACATGCACATAGGCATATGCATCCTGGTACAGTAGTTCAGCAAAGATGCAGAGATTTTTTTTAGAATGTTTAGTGTGGTGGAATTTTTTCAGTTGCAGTTTTAAGACATTTAATTATTTATTTCATATGCGAACACAAACATTTGATGCTTCTTTGTACTTATTTTACAGGCAAATCTGACCAGCTTGATCATTTAAAAAGTGCAAAAGCATATCAGCATTTTTTTCCCCCTGTAAACTAAATGTTTCCCGTTTTTAATTTTGTTTTTATTGAACTTTAATGATATTTTGCAGTCTCTGTGACTGAATTCATGATTGTGTATCTTTTTCACGAATTGTGACATTTCACCGTTTTAATGCCAGAGTCTCTCGCCAACCAGCTGTTACGCCAGTAGCTGGACTCATGTGTCTGGGATCCGTGCAAAAATGGTTGAAGTTGTAACAGATGGGAGTGTCTTTGCAGTGAGTACGTCTGGTCATGTGTACCAAAGGTAAGATTGTGAGCCGTGTGTTTTACTGCCAAAATCAATAAAATTACAGTCTAGTTTCACGTTAGTGTCACCAGTAACTCTGGAGCAGGGTTTCAGTTTAAGCACCACATGTTCACAGATCCTTTTCATTTTCAGTTTGCTCTAAGGGCGATGAAGGAAAATATTTTCTTTTAGCTGTCCACACAAACACTTAAGAAGGAAACTGTGCAAACCGTGCATTACATTACATTGTCACTGGATCTGTGTTTGGCTAGTGATAGCAAAAATGCAACTCTTTTCATGTTTGGCCCTGTTTTGCTGCAAATAATACACAGATTAGGAAATTGATCTGTTATTTTGCAGACTCTAAAAATACACATAAACTAATCTGTCATTATGCGGGTCATTTATCACATAATATTAAATCTGTAGAAATAATTTACAACTTAATTTGGCAAAATCAGTTATTTTGCCATGTTCTTATAGACCAGGGGTCGGCAACCTTTCTGATGGCGAGTGTCATTTAAAATTTCCTCAGAAGTCAGTGTGCCATATGATTGCATTAGCAATAAATTTAATAACGCTCTATATTAACAGTTACACAATATATAGAACCACTTTATAGAATTATATTTGTTTGCAGATGTTGGCAGCTATCAGCGAATAGTTATCAGCTATTTGGAAACAAAAAAAGACACTTTTTAATCCATAACAGCAAATGAACTGTACAACAGAAAATACAAATGCTATTTATGGTCTCCTCACAACAATGATAAGAAAAATAAACTAAGCCAATATAGCATGTTTGTTAATACAGAGACACATGTTAATGTGATCTCTGGTCTCCCACTCAGAGACACAGGTCTGCGAGTGTCCAGCATTCAGACGGCTACCTGAGGACTCATGTGAGAGAAAATCTGCTCACACAGACATGTAGAGACAAATACGCTGCAGCAGCATGTGAGGTCCTGCACACTGTAACCAGCAGACTCCAAACACAGCACCCTCAGGCCCTTTTCCTGATCTCTGGGGACTTTAATCACATCTCCCTGTCCTCCACTTTCCCCACCTTCACCCAGTATGTTACCTGCCACACCAGAGACAATAAAACATTGGACTTATTGTATGCCAACACCAAGGAGGCATACAGCTCATCACCTCTTCCTCCCCTGGGGGGCTCAGGTCACAATCTGGTTCATCTCCAGCCTGTGTATAAACCTCTTGTACACAGAGAACCAGTAGTGAAACGCACAGTAAGGAAATGGTCGGCAGAGACTGAAGAGGCCCTGAGGGACTGTTTCCGTTCTACTGTGTGGGACAACCTCTGCAGCCCCCTGGAGGATGACCTCAACAGCATCACAGACTGCATTACAGATTACATGAACTTCTGTGTGGACAACACCATACCCATCAAAAAGGTATGTTGTTTTTCTAACAACAAGCCATGGATAAATCCTGAAATTAAGGCTCTCCTCAAGGAGAAGAAGAGAGTCTTTAGATCTGGAGACAAACAGGAGCGGAGAGTTGTTCAGAAGAAGCTGAAATTGAAGATAAGGCAAGGAAAGGAAAACTACAGGAGGAAGATGGAAGAGCAGCTGCAACAGGACAACATCAGAGGGGTTTGGAACAGCCTGAAGACTATCTCAGGACAAAAACCGACCCCCCAGGCTGCAGGAGACTTGGGGTGGGTGAATGACCTAAATAAATATTTTAATAGGTTTGATCAACCACCCACCCCTCCCACAGCATCGTCCCCCTGCTGCAATCTCCTTCATCTTCAGGGCCTGCCTGTCCTTCATCTCAGGACTTCACACCTCTCAGCTTCACACCTCCCAGCTCCCAGTCATTACACCCACCCCTGGCTTCTGTGTACTCCAACATACACACCACTCCCCCAAAATCCACTCTTTCTATCTCAGCACTTCAAGTGAGGAACAAGCTTCGCAAGATCAAGGTGTGGAAGGCTGCAGGTCCAGATGGCGTCAGCTCCAGGCTCCTGAGATGCTGCGCAGATGAACTGTGTGGCATCCTAGGATATCAACCTGAGCCCGTCACTGGGGAAAGTACCACCGCTGTGGAAGACCTCCTGTGTGGTACCGGTACCAAAGACCTCCCATCCCAAGGACCTCAGCAGCTACAGGCCGGTAGCCCTGACATTGCACCTGATGAAGACCCTCGAGAGGTTGGTTCTAAACCATCTGCGCCCCCTGGTGAGGTCTTCATTGGATCCACTGCAGTTTGCTTACCAGCCTGGCATTGGGGTGGAGGACGCCATCATCTACCTCCTGCACCGAGCTCTGACTCACCTGGAGAAGCCTGGAAGCACTGTGAGGATCATGTTCTTTGATTTCTCCAGTGCTTTCAACACCATCCAGCCACGACTTCTGAGAGACAAGCTGGAGTTATCGGGAGTGGACCACCACATGTCCCAGTGGATGCTGGACTACCTCACAGAACGTCCAGAGTATGTGAGGTCACAGGGCTGTGTCTCTGACACGCTGGTCTGCAGTACGGGGGCCCCACAGGGAACTGTGCTGGCACCGTTCCTCTTCACCCTCTACACTGCAGACTTCTCCATCCACTCCCCACGCTGCCACCTACAGAAGTTCTCTGACGACTCTGCCATAGTCGGCCTCATCACAGGTGAGGACGACTCAGAGTACAGACAGTGGACTCTGGACTTTGTGGACTGGTGTCAGCAGAACCACCTGCTGATCAACGCCGGGAAAACCAAGGAGTTGGTGGTGGACTTCCGGAGACGCAGACCCACCACACTGACACCAGTGAACATCCAGGGAGTGGACATTGAGATAGTGGACTCTCATAGGTAACTGGGAGTTCACCTGAATAATAAACTGGACTGCAGCCACAACACCGATGCTCTTTACAGGAAGGGTCAGAGCAGACTCTACCTGCTGAGGCAGCTCAGGTCATTTGGAGTCCAGGGAGCGCTTTTAAAGACCTTCTATGACTCTGTGGTGGCATCTGTCATTTTTTTACAGTGTTGTATGTTGGAGCAACGGTTTAACGGCAGCTGAGAGGAAGAGGTTGGACAAAGTCATCAGGAAGGCCAGCTCTGTTCTGGGATGCACCCTGGACCCGGTGCAGGTGGTGGGAGACAAAAGGACTCTGGCCAAAATAACATCTCTGATGGACAGTCTCCCACCCCATGCATGTAAATGCTGCTGAACTGCAGAGCTCCTTCAGTGACAGACTGATGCATCCTCGATGCATGAAGGAGCGTTTCCGCAGGTCCTTCCTCCCTGCAGCTGTCAGACTGTACTACCAGAACTGCTCCCAACAAACATAGATGTTCACATCTGCGCTGTAACTGCAATAAGTTAATTAACCGATTCGCACTACAACCTGCTCTGCCTCTTATCTGTAGTTATTTTTATTTAATTTAACAACTGTACAATACTCTCTGTATATAGTAACCATTGTCCTTAATGTAAATATGTAAGAAATTCTGTATGTTTCTGTTCTGTGTCCTGTGTACTGTTTGTTTGTATATGTGTCTTTTTGGCTGCTGTTACAACCAAATTTCCCCTTATGGGACAATTAAAGGATTATTCTATTCTATTCTATTCTTCTATCTATTCTAAATAATGTCAATAAGGCCTCTGCAATGTTCTGAAGACAGTTAAACTTGTCAGGTAGTGATGTCCAGCAGGTGAACATGCAGCTCCATGAACACGCACAGCTGTGGATTCCAGCTGCTTCGATGTTGCATTAACTGGCATTACCTCAGCCAGTTAATGCGAGATAAATCCAGCTGCTCATTAAAGATTTCTGGTTTGATCAGAAAAGAAAACATTGGTCCAAACGCCTGAAAGTCCCAAAAATGCATTGGGTCTCGAGTCTACGGATGTATCCGTGTATTTCCATGGTGCTGATGCTGTGCTGAGTGGACAGCTCCTGAAGCTTTTGAAGTGTTGGAATGTGGAAAGCTAACAACGTCCCTCTAAGTTATTTTTAGCCAAATACAAGTTGAATCTGGTAGTTGGGGTTGTTAGCTATGATACCATCATTAAGAAGCGACACAGCTAATGTGTCTATGTGAGCTAATTTGCGATGTGCACCGCTGGCCCAGCCATTTATTTTTTTTTGATGCACCTTCTCAGATTAATTCACTGCGTGTCGTGCTCAGGGCTGGACTGGGACACAAAATCGTTTTAATTAGAGACCGGCCCACCAGGTATTAAAGCCATAAAGCCTTTGAATGAAAGCAAATGCTGCTGTGACAGTGATGTACAGTCTTGTTGGTATATGTATGATTTCTATACATTTTACGTCAGATAAAAACTTTGGTTGTAAGCTTCAGATAATTATTTAATAACAGCGAGACATTTTAAATGAAAATAAGAAAGTATTTCTTTGTGCCCCCCTCTCCCTGTTAATGCCCTCCTTGGCCCCCTGGCAAAACTTTGCTAGACCCACCCCTGCACAGTTACCACCTGTCAGCTACTTAGAAAAGGATCCTGGTGTTATTTGTCTCTCAGAAACCGTTCATAACTTCAACTCATCCATGTCACCTAAAAGGTAAACCTGTTTCTCCATCACCTGTTCAGCTCTGATGATTCAGTAAGGACATCTCCTGGTTTCATCTTCATGTTTCCCTCTCACCAGATATACAAACCGACATCATAACCAGCAGCTTTACAGCTGTGGCTCCAGCAAACCTCAGCTGATACTAGAAATTAATATTAAATAAATTCTAACAACAGCTGATCAAGCCTAGACGTGCTGCAGTTTAGCGCGACATCTGGCGGTTTCCTCTTTCTGGCGCAAAGTGGGCTATAAACAAAAACGAGAGAAAAGCTGATCAGCTGATCATTGATTAGTTTCATGATTGAAGTAGCAACAGGAGAGGGAGGGAGAGAATGAGAGAAGAAGAGGCAGCTGTGCAGCGTAACGACAGAATAACTCCAGCTTTGTGTCTTTTTCCATCCCAGACAAACTGCGTCCCTTCTCAGCTCAACACGAAACGTGTAATAATTTCTCTGAATACGAGACGATTCCGTTTGTACGGGATGGTTGGCAACTCTAGTAACTAACCTTATGAATAAAATAAAGTTCACTATCAGTAACATCATAGCAACCACCCAGCTTTATAGAAACTCTGTCATGCTAGCTAGTACGCAGTACGAGTTATTGTAACTGACTGTAAAAAGTCAGCACAACGAAAATAAACTCCAGCTAAACTTGGTTCATATCTGACCCAGATAGACTGCAGCTTTGGTGAGGCCAAATGGCATGACGAGATACTCGAAATGCCCCAGGTGAGTGTTAAACGCAGTCTTCCACTCATCCCCCTCCCGAATGCCGACCAGATGTAGGCGTTGCGGAGGTCGAGTTTAGAAAAAATAACGGCACCCTGCAGGAGCTCAAACGCGGACGCCAGCAGTGGGAGAGGGTACTTGTTCTTGACAGTTATGTTATTTAACCCCCGAAAGTCAATGCAGGTGCGCAGGGTCTTATCTTTCTTCTCAACAAAGAAGAATCCCACCCCGAGGGGAGACGTGGAGGGCCGAACAATACCTGATGCGAGGGAATCTGTGATGTAACGCTCCATGGCCTCGCCTTCAGGCTTAGAAATACTGTACAAACGGCTGGTAGGTAGGGACGCTCCAGGAAGAAGATCAATACAGCAGTCATAGGGGCGGTGGGGTGGGAGCGACAGTGCTCGGTCCTTACAAAACACTGGAGCAAGGTCGTGATAATCGCTGGGAACTTTAGAGAGGTCAGGGGTCGTGGAAACCTCTGCTGGGATATTATCTGTGATGTTAGGTAATGCCGACTTTAAACATTGCTCGTGGCATTTAACACTCCATCCTGTCAAGCAGCTGTGAGACCAGTCTATTTGGGGGTTGTGCTGCTGTAGTCACGGATAACCTAATACCAGAGGTGTTTCAGGGGCTTTGAATAAAAACAGACTGATCTTCTCAACATGGTTGCCGGAGAGTAGCAATTGGATCTCCTGAGTACAGTGAGTCACTTCGGCAAGTAATTTCCCATTCAAGGCTGACACTCTTAAAAGAATGCAGCGACTGTATCTGTGCACTGTTCAGAACTTGTGGAGGTCTTGGCAATCAGATGCAGGCCGTTTTACATCCCAAGAGAGTTTACTGTGATGATCATCGTTGCTGTTTACATCCCACCTAGTGCTAGCACAAATGCTAAAGCTAGTGGAACACTCAATGAACTCTAGAGGATTATCAGTGATCTGCAAACAGCCCACCCTGATGGCTTCTTCATTTTCGCTGGGGATTTTAACAACACCACACTTAAATCAGTTGTACCCAAATTTCACCAGAACATTAACTTTGCAACAAGAGGAGACAATATGTTGGACCTTGTTTATACAAACATTAGTGGTGCAACGGATCACAGTTGATCCAAAATCCGAACCGATCCCACTCCACTGTTCAGTACGCACGTGATCCGAAGATTCGAAAAAGGAAAAAAAAAAAAGTATGTGTATGGTGGTCAGTCTGTCAAGCGATAGTTATGGTCAGCGCTAGCGGTCCAAGTGGTGAAGCAGAGGAGTTTGCGGCATTTAAGCAGCACTTTGTTGCCCAATCCGACCGGGCTAAAGCTATTACTAACATATTGGGGTGTTTAGCTGCAGACGGGAGGCCGTATTCCGTTGTGCAAAACAAGGGGTTTAAACTGTGATGAACGTGTTTGAGCCATGCTATGATATCTCGTTGCGCGTCCACTTCAGTGTGACAAGATCATTCCGAGCATGTATGAGCAGGAAAAGTTTAAAGTTATGGCTAAACTGTCCCGGGCATCTTCTGTTGCTCTGACTACAAATGGGTGGAGCTCCAGGGCAACGGAAAGCCACGTGACCGTGACCGCTCATTGCGGAGTGGTAGATACAAAGCCCTGCACTGATTACATTAGATTAGATGAAACTTTATTTATCCCTCAGGTGGGTTCCTCCGGGAAATTCAGTTTCCAGTAGCACAGCACCGACAGAAGTTGCAGAATGTGAGCAGAAATATACCACATATGCACATATATAAATACAGAGTATACAAAAGGGATAAATAGAATAAATAGGAATAAGAATACAAGGGAACGGCACATTTCAAGTGAGTCTATTACACCGTTGGATATTAACAAAAACGATTGCACAGTGAAAAGGCACTACAGCTTACTTGTTCCCCCCTCCTTTGTTCCCGTTTCCCCCCCTCTCCCCTCCAGCGAGGAGTTAAACAGTTTAATGGTGTTTGGGACAAAGGACTTTTTAAGTCTGCTGGTCCTTGACTTTAGGAGAAGCAACCTGTCACTGAACAGACTTCCTCTGGTTGTTTATAGCCGTGTGCAGAGGATGCAGAGGCTGCCCAGCATGGTCCACAATGTCCATATTGCACCTTAATTTGTTTTTATATAAGTGTGTGGAATGAGTCTTCAGTTGAATGTTTTTAATAGGCAAAAAATACTTAAATAAGTAAATGGCAAGTCGAATTTTTGTCTTTTTTTTTTTTTCTATTTTTGCTGATCCGAAAATTTATCCGATCCTTGACTTAAAACCGTGATCCGATCCGAACCGTGAGATTTTTGATCCGTTGCACCACTAACAAACATCCAGCATGCATACCAGGCTTCACCCCTCCCCCACATCGGACAATCAGACCACATCTCCATACTTCTCACTCCAGTCTAGAGACCCATCAACAAACGGATCAGACCAGCCTTCAGAGAGGTGAGAACATGGCCAGAGGGGGCCATACCTGTTTTGCAAGACTGCTTTGAATGCTCAGACTGGGATATATTTAGAGAAGCTGCTACATACTCAGACACCGTGGACCTGGAGGAGTACACAACTTCAGTGACCAGCTACATCAGCAAATGCATTGAGGATGTCACTGCCTCCAAGACCGTCATCACCTATGCAAACCATAAACCCTGGTTCTCTGCAAAGCTACGCAACCTGATGAAAGTCAGAGACTCTGCCTGTAAGGCCAAAAATAGAGAAGCTTACACTACAGCCAGAGCAGATCTATCATGGGCCATCAAAGACTCAAAGCGGCAGTATGCACATAAGATCAACACACATTTCACAAGTACAAAGGACACTCGGCGCATGTGGCACGGCATCCAAACAATCACGGGCTACAAGCCAACACCTCCAGCATGCAGCAGTGATCCCTCTCTGCCAGACCAACTAAATGACTTCTTTGCACGTTTTGAGACAGAACAAAGAGCCAGAAAGGAAGATGCCCCCCTCACCCAATGACCAAGTACTTTGTCTGTCCACAGCAGATGTCAGGATGACACTTCAGAGTAAACCTGCGAAGGGCTGCAGGACCTGACAACATACCTGGCCAGGTGCTTCGGGAGTGTGCTGACCAGCTCGCAGGCATCCTCACGAACATCCTAAACACATCACTGAGCCCAGCTGTGGTACCTGCATGCCTCAAAACCACAAATCATCCCAGTGCCAAAGAAGTCCACTGTGTCCTGCCTCAATGACTACCGGCCGGTGGCACTTACGCCCATCATCATTAAGTGCTTTGAGAGGCTGGTATTGAGGCACATGAAAACTCAGCTTCCACTGAATCTGGACCCGCTACAGTTTGCTGATCACCAAAACCGCTCCACAGATGATGCCATCTCATCTGCTCTTCACCTTTCTCTCTCCCATCTCGACAAAAGGACACTTATGTCAGAATGCTGTTTATTGATTTCAGCTCAGCATTCAACACAGTCATTCCCCAGGAGCTGGTAAAGAAGTTGGACTCACAAGGAATAAACACCTCCCTCTGCATTTGGATCTTGGACTTCCTAACTGACAGGCCATAGTCTGTCTTCATAGGAAATAAAACCTCCAAAGTCGTCAGACTGAGCACAGGATCGCCGCAGGGCTGTGTGCTTAGTCCACTGCTGTTCACCCTGCTAACACATGACTGTACTGCACAGTACAGCTCATTTTTACCGAAACATAGCATGTTATTTATTTGTAATTCCTAGTTATACATCTCTTGAAGATATATCCTTTATATATTTATAAATGCACCATGGGGGGCTTAGGGTGAAACAGCATTTCGGTACACTGTATACTGTGTATACTACTGTACTGACAATAAAGCTCTTGAATCTTGAATCTGAAGTAAGCCTGCAGAGCGAGAGCGAAGTGCTCTAATAGGGTGATATGGTACTACAAGGTCATTAAGATAAGATGGGGCCTGATTATTTAAGACCTTGTATGTGAGGAGCAAGATTTTGAATTCTGGATTTAACAGGAAGTGTTAAGCTTGAACATGAACAAACTGTAAATGACTTGTGGTTCAAACTAGCCTACCATCTATTACCATTAGTTCATCTATAAATTCAGCATCAAAAGTAACAAATTCTTGACTTTGACATAATTATGACATTTACGGGTCAATGTGAAGCACTTCTGTTTGAACTGAGGTGGAAAATGGGTGCAGCTACTCTGCTGTACAGGAGGAGGTGTTGTTGCATTGTGCATCTCCCATAGTGGGATTTATAATAAAAGAACACCAGAGGTCTGGACCCTGTTAAACTGATGAATATATAACACCATCATAATCTCATGTAAGCTTGTCTACTATGTGCAATGATCACAAAGCAAAGAGCCAAAACAGTGACAGGAAAGCCAGTAGCTGTGCTGAATAAAACTTGCAAAAATAAAAAACTGAATCCAAACAGTCTCAGCGAATCAAGAGTTTATGAAAGGATGGCAGGTGAATGATACAGAAGTAAATATCTGACAGCATTCTAGTAGTTATGCATGTTGTTGCTGAATCACTTAAGATGTAATCACAATAAAACAATCAATTATTTTCCCATGTGAATTTTTCCATTGTTGACATAATGCTGATCAGTTTTTACATTGTTTTATGCGACAGAAGAGGAAAGACTACAACCACTAGCATAAACATTTCAGGATGATCCCATAGTCAGTCACGACCCACAGATTGCCACGATCATAGCTCACATGGTTGATGCGAGAGGGCATTGGTATTTTGGTCCAGCTCGTGCCTTGTGGAGTGCTGCTGTCGATGCCTTGTCTGTAGAGAGAAGACATTGATACTTAAATCATTGGATCTGTTTTATTTGTGCAATTGAGGTTTTGGCCTCAGCTCCTCACCATATTATCTATCCTGAGTTAAGAGTTGTAAGTCTCATGGTTGCTCGGTCTGGTGACCCAAATATAATGTTTTTGATTACTTCATGTTCTGTGATTTGGGGGTTTCTCGTGGTCTAGTCTGTTGCATTTCTAGCTCCTTTGGTTATTCCTTAGTATTGTTGGTGATTTCTAGACTTTAGATTTTGTTAATGTTCTGTGTTACATCTAGTTATCTAGGTTTCTATGTTCGTGTATTTCCTGTTTTACTTTGGTAGTCTCATGTCCTGTGTTAGAGTTTTCTGTTTTGCTTCCTTCCTGTCTTGTGTGTCAGATTAGGTTAAGCTGTGTCTCTCTTCTGTATTTATTGTGTGTTTTCCTTTGTTCTTTGTCGGGTCGTCTGCATTTCCTCTGCTCTTCTTCACTCCACATTTTCAGGTTTCATGTTTTCTAGTTCAATGTTTCATGTTCACCTTTTCCCAGTTTAGGTTTTGTTAGATTCCTTTCTGCCATTTGTTTTGTAATATTTGTTGCAGCCCTAAATAAAGGCTTGCTTTCTGTTAACATCCACCTCATTTGTCCGCATTTGGGTCCGCATTCTCTTCTCTCCACGCCGTCTGCCTTAGCAGGCGTGACAGGAAGAGGTAAATATGTTTAACAGATGTGAAAAATGAGATTTCTATGATTTCTTTTAAGTGAACACCTAAATGTATTATAGAGGAGAGACAGATCATTCAAAGAATCCACAACTGAAATCTGAAAATTCTTAGTTACTGAGTTTCTGAGTTACAGAAACTATGATGATTATAAGTAAACATTACTAGTTTTCTTTTGTAGCATTTGACTGGTGATTCTACACATGAACATTGTATGGCTCAGTGATCATTACAATGAAAGTCGCTTCTAGAAAGATTTAAGCACAAATTGCCTTCGTGAGCAATTTGTTATTCATTTGTGGAGAGGTCATTCTAAGGTTGAAGAGCAAAATAGTGGTTGATCCATTGCATGGATAACAACAGAGGAGTCAAAAACACAATAACCTGATTCAAACAGAGACTGAAAGAGTCAAAGCAAAAAGAAAGAAGAAAGAACAGAAATACTGCCAGGGCTAGTTAAAATGCTTTCAGACTAGATTAAGTGTTTACCTTTGGAAGACTTCTCCTCCTCTATTTACAACAAAGACGCTTCCATCAGTCCCAATTTCAACCATTACTGCAAGACCATCCACTTGTATCCAGCCACTGATGCCACAGGTGCTCGGTGTTACTTTCTGTCACGAAAAGCAAATATGGTGAGATGTCTTGATCATACAAATAACAACACAAATGATCATTAAAATAAAAAAATAATTTACTGTGAAGTAGATGTTTTGACCTGAGTTCACTCCCCAGCATCCATATTTTGAGCTGCAACTGACATACATTAAAAGCCCAGGCAGGGTTGTCCAGCTCAGGGTGCTCTCTTCCCTGTGGGCTGAGGCAATGGTGCTTTTCAGACAGTGGATGGTGGAGGTGGAGGTAACTCCCACCACCTGACCATCACCTCCAGCATCCACCTGCTGTAAACTCTCACCTGAAGACACAGAGGTACAGATCATTCATTCAAACAGCTGCTACCGCGCACACTCTGTCTTAAGTCTGTGATAAAGCTCACCAGTCGCATAAACAAAGCTGCCAGCTACGTATTTGTAGACGTCGTTGTGTTTGAGGTCAACACCCCAGATTCCTGCAGGTCCCACTGAGACATGCTTCAGGGTGAGTGAGCCCATTTTGTACCACTGTGATCCAATCAGAAAGTATGCATAATTGTTGCTGTCTGTCATCACAACGTTCCCCTGCCCAGCATCAATCTGTACAGCAGGAAACTGTTGTGGACCCTCCGTGCAAGTGCAGCCTGTGAAGAGAAAACCATCAGTCATATGAATGGAACCTTTATTTATTTTAAGGATAAAAATAATTTGCTTCTTGGTTGGTTTAAACAAATATAGTAAATGATAGTGTAGTTTTATTTTGAAAAACTGGACTTACCATGACTGACTGACAGGTAGTTTAGCATTAGCAGCAAGGCTGCGATAGCTTTCATCTTGTTTCTGAGTCTGTCTGCTGCAGGACTCTTCTGGGTGTGTTACTGGATGTTTGCTGAGCTACTGCACTGCACCGTTTGCGTGAGTGTGCATTTTATAATTTACCAATTATTGTGAAACATGAAACAGATTTTCTTTCTTTTTTTTTTCTTTCTTTTTTTTTTTTACACAATTTAGGCAAAGGAGGAAGTTGTGAAACAGGGATTTTTTTCAAGTACAACCACAAAGCAACGACTGAGGATTCTTCCAAGATAAAATGATTTCCATAAAACATACAAACCTTCCTGGGACATATTTCTATTAGTTGGGGAAAGTTACTAGTGGCAACTTAACTTTACTTTGAAGTTATTCCATCTTATTAATTAGTATTAGGTCCAAGCTACTCATGATTCATAATCATCTTTTGGTTGTTTATATATTGAAAACCCTGTTTGTGCAGCTCTCTTGAAATATATACCCTAATCTCTGTTCCTTTCATGGGGTCTTACTTTAGATCCTGAGTTCCACCATACTACTGCAGGTAAAGTTGTTAATAGTACAACAATAGCTGAGGCTGTGATTATGACTCAATTCCAGACTCTGTAAATCCAAACCAAATCATGGCTGATTCTGTAAATGTCTTTGATTATGTAAGAAGTCTGTGTAATTTGTTTGTCTTCTGTAGAAAATAAAAAGAACAATATCTGTTTTGTCTCCTTCTGCCAAATGAACTGCTGCTCTAAAGAAAATTCAAAGAGGATGGAAACAGTTTCTTTTAAAAAGCTGTACAAATGCATTAGTTTGTCTTTTTAGAGGCTTTGGTATATTATGTATGTTATTAACTTTAGTTTTTATTTGTAAATATAATGATAATCTTCAATACTAGTTTGTGGACGGAGACCTCCTCCCTAAGGCTGAAGTTTGCCCCTGCTCACTGAGGATGAGGGTTATCCAGAGTAATGAGTTAAAAATCTAGGTATACCATCAAAGACTGACTGAAAAACACTGGTTACAAAACACTTTTAAAAATAGTTCAAAAGTGCTGTCACGAATGAATAGCACATCCCAAAAGAGAAAGCCACAGATGTGGAAAAAATTTGGATTTCTAGAATATCAGTATGAAAGCCATGAATAACTGTTTAGAACAATAGCTCATATCACGATCATTTTGCTTTGTGTTGTAATCAAAAGATGAAACAGAAGTAAAGAATAAAAGGAAATGAATCAAAGACTTTATTGAAGATATAATCAAGGGGAAAAAATGCCCACTCTGGGTCAGGGACGAGTTCCTGCCCCAAGTGGAGGAGTTTAAGTATCTCGGGGTCTTGTTCATGAGTGACCGGAGAACGACAGACAGATTCATGCTGTGGTTGCAGTCATGTGGACCCTGTACCGATCCATCATGGTGAAGAGGGAGCTGAGTATAAAAGTGAGACTCTCAATTAGCCGGTTGATCTACATCCCTACCCTCACCTATGGTCACCTAAGCTGTGGGTAGAGACCGAAAGAATGAGATCGCAGATACAAGCACAGGAAATGAGTTTCCTCTGAAGGGTGGCTGGACTCTCACTTAGAGACAGGGTGAGAAGTTCAGCCATCCGGGAGGGGCTCAGAGTAGAGCTGCTGCTCCTCCACATCGAAAGGAGCCAGTTGAGGTGGTTCAGGCATCTGACAAGGATGGGCGCCTCCTGGTGAGGTGTTCCGTGCATGTCCCACCAGGAAGATATATGTATGTGTGTATATATATATATATATATATATATATATATATATTAGGGGTGCAACGATACACAAAATTCACGGTTCGGTTCGGTTCGATACTTTGGTGTCACGGTTCGATATTTTTTCGATACAAAAAAAAAATGTTCATGCCTTTTTAATTTGTCATTTATTAAAATTATAAATATATATTTTAACACAAAAGTACAGTTTTTAAATTTAACCCTAACCCTTGTGCGCGTTGTTTTTTAGCTCGTCATATTGCAGCCACAGAAATTCTTTTGTCCATGAAACCATAAAGCTGCACTTTCTTTTTGCCTTATAGTCTGATTTGTCATAACTTCTCCGTTTTGTGGTAAGCTTTTCTTTGGCTGTCACTTCTTCACCCTGACCTGTCTTATTTGGCTCAGCAGAACTAAAATATATATCTGTCTGTGAAGGTTCTCAATCATCCAGGTCATCGTAGTGAAATATATATCCTGCCGCACTCACATAAGCTCAGCGATTCTCTGCGCGATCAACCTCTCACATGTTTAAGCTGCGGGAGATTTCACTTGTCATGTTTGCATAGTAAGCTAACGATTAATAAGACGATGTCAGAGGAATTGGTGCACAAATTATCATCACTCACAGATCAGTGCTGTCGCTCTCTATACACAGTTCGCGGGATTGCAAAGTGAAAGCAAAAAAACAAGCGCAAATTCAAACACGATTTCAATATGTCACATATTGACAGTGGCTCACCCAATGACATAATTACCCAGCTACATTTCTGAAAGAATGCAAAAGCATTGACATATATTTTTCCTTCCTACAATAGCCCGACAGGCAGGGGAGAGATAGCCCCGGGACGTCGGGCTAGCGATATTGCGAGCCCTGTATCTGATTGAGGAATCACTCATCTTTGGAAAAGAGAGTTTATTACAGAGAAATGTCTCTTTCCAAAATAAAAGCTATACTATAGCTTCTTCTGGGCTATATTCTCAGCAGCATATTAAACATATCAGGTCTCCATAAGGAGAATCCTGTGCTAACAGCTGTCTAAATGACTCGGCTAAAGTTTGTAGCATGCATGCTTGTTGTTTTTGTCTTTGCACTAGGATGATGTCGGTGTAAATGTGCAGTCATATTCGTTGTGTTCCCACTAGTGCTTTCAGGTTAATCTCGTTGAAATAACCTTAACGCCACAACACGGCAAATCTCCGTTAACGAGCTACCCTATACAGAGGGGCTAGACGGCCAACACGTTAACGAGCTAACTGCGCTAACACACTAGCTCCCACCCATGTAATTGAGCATTGCATGGCACATCCAACATACTGTTTTACTTTAGTCCATGACTCGCTTACCTTCAGGGTCATACGTCACATGAAAACCAAAATAATTCCAAACGCCAGATCTGAATGAGGGTGGGGAGGTCCACTTCTGTCTCGCTAGCTTGCCCTGCGCTCTTCCTTCTTACCATGCTGTCTGTGTTAAGTGCTCAGTGAATCTGCGTTCGACTACTCCGCCTAGGCAGCACTCTCGAGCCTAGGCGGAGTAGTCAAATGCAGATTCACTGAGCGCTCAACACAGACAGCATCGTCAGAAGGAAAGTTGATAAAATAAATTACAAATTTTGTATTGTTCTTTTTTTTCTCCCCTTTGGTTTTCTTTCTTTCTCTCCCCCTCTTTCTTTCATTCTTTCCCCCTGTCCTATCCCACAGTCATGTCTGTCCCGTTTGCAACTGAAAATAAAATAAATTCATAATTATAATAAAGGTCAATCAAATGGACCAATATGATGATCCACTTAAAATAAATCCTCTTGGCATCTTTCTTGGCCTCAAGACAACAATTCTGATGGCTATAGATCCAAACGGGACACAAAAAAAAAAAAAAAAAAAAAAAAATTGAAAAAAATTGTATTGTTCGATACATATGCGTACCGAACCGAAAGCACTGTATCGAACGGTTCAATATCGATACGAATATCGTTGCACCCCTAATATACATATATATATATATATATATATATATATATATATATATATATATATATATATATATATATATATATATATATATATACACATACACACACACACACACACACACACACACACACACACACACAGTGGGGCAAAAAAGTATTTAGTCAGCCACCGATTGTGCAAGTTCCCCCACTTAAAATGATGACAGAGGTCAGTAATTTGCACCAGAGGTACACTTCAACTGTGAGAGACAGAATGTGAAAAAAAAATCCATGAATCCACATGGTAGGATTTGTAAAGAATTTATTCGTAAATCAGGGTGGAAAATAAGTATTTGGTCAATAACAAAAATACAACTCAATACTTTGTAACATAACCTTTGTTGGCAATAACAGAGGTCAAACGTTTACTATAGGTCTTTACCAGGTTTGCACACACAGTAGCTGGTATTTTGGCCCATTCCTCCATGCAGATCTTCTCGAGAGCAGTGATGTTTTGGGGCTGTCGCCGAGCAACACGGACTTTCAACTCCCGCCACAGATTTTCTATGGGGTTGAGGTCTGGAGACTGGCTAGGCCACTCCAGGACTTTCAAATGCTTCTTACGGAGCCACTCCTTTGTTGCCCGGGCGGTGTGTTTTGGATCATTGTCATGTTGGAAGACCCAGCCTCGTTTCATCTTCAAAGTTCTCACTGATGGAAGGAGGTTTTGGCTCAAAATCTCTCGATACATGGCCCCATTCATTCTGTCCTTAACACGGATCAGTCGTCCTGTCCCCTTGGCAGAAAAACAGCCCCATAGCATGATGTTTCCACCCCCATGCTTCACAGTAGGTATGGTGTTCTTGGGATGCAATTCAGTATTCTTCTTCCTCCAAACACGACGAGTTGAGTTTATACCAAAAAGTTCTACTTTGGTTTCATCTGACCACATGACATTCTCCCAATCCTCTGCTGTATCATCCATGTGCTCTCTGGCAAACTTCAGACGGGCCTGGACATGCACTGGCTTCAGCAGCGGAACACGTCTGGCACTGCGGGATTTGATTCCCTGCCGTTGTAGTGTGTTACTGATGGTGACCTTTGTTACTTTGGTCCCAGCTCTCTGCAGGTCATTCACCAGGTCCCCCCGTGTGGTTCTGGGATCTTTGCTCACCGTTCTCATGATCATTTTGACCCCACGGGATGAGATCTTGCGTGGAGCCCCAGATCGAGGGAGATTATCAGTGGTCTTGTATGTCTTCCATTTTCTGATGATTGCTCCCACAGTTGATTTTTTCACACCAAGCTGCTTGCCTATTGTAGATTCACTCTTCCCAGTCTGGTGCAGGTCTACAATACTTTTCCTGGTGTCCTTCGAAAGCTCTTTGGTCTTGGCCATGGCGGAGTTTGGAGTCTGACTGTTTGAGGCTGTGGACAGGTGTCTTTTATACAGATGATGAGTTCAAACAGGTGCCATTCATACAGGTAACGAGTGGGGGACAGAAAAGCTTCTTACAGAAGACGTTACAGGTCTGTGAGAGCCAGAGATTTTCCTTGTTTGAGGTGACCAAATACTTATTTTCCACCCTGATTTACGAATAAATTCTTTACAAATCCTACCATGTGGATTCATGGATTTTTTTTTTTCACATTCTGTCTCTCACAGTTGAAGTGTACCTCTGGTGCAAATTACTGACCTCTGTCATCATTTTAGGTGGGGGAACTTGCACAATCGGTGGCTGACTAAATACTTTTTTGCCCCACTGTATGTGTATGTATATATGTATATGTATATGTATGTATATGTATATATATATATATTAGGGGTGCAACGATACACAAAATTCACGGTTCGGTTCGGTTCGATACTTTGGTGTCACGGTTCGATATTTTTTCGATACAAAAAAATGTTCATGCCTTTTTAATTTGTCATTTATTAAAATTATAAATATATATTTTAACTCAAAAGTACAGTTTTTAAATTTAACCCTAACCCTTGTGCGCGTTTTTTATTTTGACAGCGAATGCGCACCTGCGGACCACTTATGTGCACCCCTGGTTATTTAGCTCATCATATCGCAGCCACAGAAATTATTTTGTCCATGAAACCATAAAGCTGCACTTTCTTTTTGCCTTATAGTCTCATTTGTCATAACTTCTCCGTTTTGTGGTAAGCTTTTCTTTGGCTGTCACTTCTTCACCCCGACCTGTCTTATTTGGCTCAGCAGAACTAAAATATATATCCTGCTGCTTTTACACACGCACTCACATAAGCTCAGCGATTCTCTGCGCGATCAACCTCTCACATGTTTAAGCTGCGGGAGATTTCACTTGTCATGTTTGCATAGTAAGCTAACGATTAATAAGACGATGTCAGAGGAATTGGTGCACAAATTATCATCACTCACAGATCAGTGCTGTCGCTCTCTATACACAGTTTGCACGATTGCAAAGTGAAAGCAAAAAAACAAGCACAAATTCAAACGCGATTTCAATATGTCACATATTGACAGTGGCTCACCGATGCCAATGACATAATTACCCAGCTACATTTCTGAAAGAATGCAAAAGCATTGACATATATTTTTCCTATAATAGCCCGACGGGCAGGGCAGAGAGATTTTTGTAGCCCGACTGGAAAGATCGCTAGCTCCAGGACGTCGGGCTAGCGATTTTGCAAGCCCTGTATCTGATTGAGGAATCACTCATCTTTGGAAAAGAGAGTTTATTACAGAGAAATGTCTCTTTCCAAAATAAAAGCTATACTATCCACTTCTTCTGGGCTATATTCTCAGCAGCATAAGGAGAATCACGTGCTAACAGCTGTCTAAATGACTCGGCTAAAGTTAGTAGCATGCTTGTTGTTTTTGTCTTTGCACTAGGATGATGTCGGCGTAAATGTGCAGTCATATTCATTGTGTTCCCACTAGTGCTTTCAGGTTAATCTCGTTGAAATGACCTTAACGCCACAACACGGCAAATCTCCGTTAACGAGCTACCGCCGATCGCTCCGTGCATGGGGCTAGACGGCCAACACGTTAACGAGCTAACTGCGCTAACACACTAGTTCACACCAATGTAATTAAGCATTGCATGGCACATCCAACATACTGTTTTACTTTAGTCCATGACTCGCTTACCTTCAGGGTCATACGTCACATGAAAACCAAAATAATTCCAAACGCCAGATCTGAATGAGGGTGGGGGAGGTCCATCTTGCAAGGAGAGCTTAACTTCTGTCTCGCTAGCTTGCCCTGCGCTCTTCCTCCTGACTATGCTGTCTGTGTTGAGCGCTCAGTGGATCTGCGCTCGACAGTGCAGCCTAGGCGGAGTAGTCGAACGCAGATTCACTGAGCGCTCAACACAGACAGCATCGTCAGAAGGAAAGTTGATAAAATAAATTACAAATGTTGTATTGTTCGATACATATGCGTACCGAACCGAAAGCACTGTATCGAACGGTTCAATATCGATACGAATATCGTTGCACCCCTAATAAATATATATATATATATATATATATATATATATATATATATATATATATATGTATATATATATATATGTATATATGTATATATATATATATGTATATATGTATATATATATATATGTATATATATATATATATATATATGTATATATATATATATATATATATGTATATATATATATATATATATATATGTGTATGTATATGTGTATGTGTATGTATATGTGTATGTGTATATGTATATATATGTGTATATGTATATGTGTATATGTATATGTATGTATATATATGTGGCGTACAACACTGGAGGCCAACTCCAAGCCCATAGCACAAGTCACCAGCAAGTGCGGGATCTACCAAGGAGATGCTCTGTCCCCACTGCTGTTCTGCATAGGCCTGAACCCCCTCAGTGAGATCATTAACAAGACTGGCTACGGATACCGACTACGGAACGGAGCAGTTGTCAGCCACCTCCTGTACATGGATGACATCAAGCTGTATGCCAAGAGTGAACGAGACATCGATTCACTGATCCACACTACCAGGCTATACAGCAATGACATTGGAATGTCGTTCGGCCTGGAGAAGTGTAGTCGGATGGTAACAAAGAGAGGGAAGGTAGTCAGAACTGAGGGGATTGAACTACCAGAAGGCAACATTGCAGACGTAGAGGACAGTTACAAGTACCTGGGGATCCCGCAGGCGAATGGGAACCATGAAGAGGCCGCTAGAAAAGCTGCAACCACCAAGTACCTGCAGAGGGTCAGGCAAGTCCTGAGGAGTCAGCTGAATGGTAAGAACAAGATCCGGGCCATCAACACGTACGCCCTGCCCGTGATCAGGTACCCTGCTGGGGTAATAGGCTGGCCAAAGGAGGAGATAGAAGCCACTGACATAAAGACAAGAAAGCTCCTTACCATGCATGGAGGGTTTCACCCCAAGTCCAGCACCCTGAGGCTGTACGCTAAGCGGAAGGAAGGGGGCCGGGGACTGGTGAGTGTCAGCACCACAGTTCAGGATGAGACAACGAACATCCAAGAATACATTGGGAAGATGGCCCCAACTGACCGAGTGCTCAGTGAATACCTCAGGCAGCAGAAACCCAAGAAAGAGGAGGGAGACGAGGAACCATCATGGAAGGACAGGCCCCTGCACGGTATGTACCACCGGCAGATAGAGGAGGTGGCTGATATCCAGAAATCCTACCAGTGGCTGGACAAAGCTGGACTGAAAGACAGCACAGAGGCACTAATCATGGCAGCACAAGAACAAGCTCTGAGCACAAGATCCATAGAGGCTGGGGTCTATCACACCAGGCAAGACCCCAGGTGCAGGCTGTGTAAAGATGCCCCAGAGACAATCCAGCACATAACAGCAGGGTGCAAGATGCTAGCAGGCAAGGCATACATGGAACGCCATAACCAAGTGGCCGGCATAGTGTACAGGAACATCTGTGCCGAGTATAACCTGGAAGTCCCGAGGTCAAAATGGGACATGCCCCCAAGGGTGGTGGAGAATGACCGAGCTAAGATCCTGTGGGACTTCCAGATACAGACGGACAAAATGGTGGTGGCTAACCAACCGGACATAGTGGTGGTAGACAAACAGAAGAAGACGGCCGTAGTGATCGATGTAGCGGTTCCGAATGACAGCAATATCAGGAAGAAGGAACATGAGAAGCTGGAGAAATACCAAGGGCTCAGAGAAGAGCTCGAGAGGATGTGGAGGGTGAAGGCAACGGTGGTCCCCGTGGTAATCGGAGCACTAGGTGCGGTGACTCCCAAGCTAGGCGAGTGGCTCCAGCAGATCCCGGGAACAACATCGGAGATCTCTGTCCAGAAGAGCGCAGTCCTGGGAACAGCTAAGATACTGCGCAGGACCCTCAAGCTCCCAGGCCTCTGGTAGAGGACCCGAGCTTGAAGGATAAACCGCCTGCAGGGGCGTGCTGGGTGTTTGTGTGTGTGTGTGTGTGTGTGTGTATACAGTGGAACCCCGACTTACGAAATAAATTCGTTCCAGAGGGTCTTTCGCAAGTCAAAATTTTTGTAAGTCGAAGCACCTTTTTCCATCACCTTTTGAGTGAGGCGATGCTGGCTGAAGATGAAGTTCGTGGTGGAGGAGGACCTCGCTCATATTTATCAATAATTTCTCTTTTTGTTTCCATCGAGAGCACTTTATGCTTCTTCTTTTCACTCGAATTACTTGCAGAAAGTTTTTTTGGCCCCATTATGAATGAACGATAGGCCAATTGCAAACAAAAAGCAAACAAAATAGCGCACTGCAACAACAATACGTCTTTCACGTGGAACAGCGAAACGCAAGTACGAAAGCCAAGGGGTTATCACATGATTCGGAAGGCATTGTGGGCATTCTGGACTAAGCCAGCGGATTTCGTTACGCGGGCATTTTGCCGTACCACGGGCAGAAATATTGCCGTTAAGTGCCTTCGTAGCTTGAATTTTTCGTTAAATGGGTTCTTCGTAAGCCGGGGTTACACTATGTATATATGTGTGTGTGTGTGTGTGTGTGTGTGTGTGTGTAGGACTGAAACTGAAGGAAATGAAGAAGTGAAAATGTTGTGAAAGCTAACAAAGCCCAAGAAATATCTGACTCAGGACATTGAGCGATGTGTTTGTGCCAGTTCTGCTTTTGTGCAGAGTATATTTTGTCCTTTTTTTTCTCTTCAGTGTTTTCAGAAATTGGTGTTCTGTAAGGATTTTGCTATGAATGTTAACAGCTATCTCGCTTGGAAAGATGGCTGAACAAGGTTACTAGCATATTTTGGTTTTGGTTATATTTAGGTCCAGGCTGATGCTGCCATACTGCCACAGATGCCAGACCTCCTCTTTGTAGTTCCTACAATAATGGTGTCATCTGCAGAGTTGACAGTGCTGTTACTGGTGTGAATAGCAGAGGAGTCATGTAGAAGGAGGAATTGAGGAGGGGGTTGAGGACCAGGTTGATTAGCTTCTAAACCAGTTTTTGTGGTTGTACTTTAATAAAAGTTAAGCCAAAGCCCACAGACAGAATCCTCACATCGGTGTTACTGTTGTCAAAGTGTGTGAGGGCTGATTGAAGGATTATGGCATCCTCTGTTGACCTGTTTGCCCTATATGTAAACTGTTGCAGACTGAGGTCTACAGGAATAGCAACCTTAATGTAAGACAGGATAAGTCTCAAAGCATTTAGTGATGATAAGAGTTAAAGCAACTGTGCAATAATAATTCATTCTGCACGTCTTTAATAGCCTTCCTGTAATTCCGTCTGGCTTTTGTCAGGTTGACAGATTTTGCTGCACCTGGATGAGGTGGACACCTCTCTAGAGAAACAGGATAGGTGTGCGCCTCTCTGTCGTGTTGATCAAAGTAGACAGAAAATAGGTTCAGGGTTTCAGTTAGGGTGCTGTTTGAGTAGTCTGATGATGAGGGATGTTCTCGTAGCCTGTGATGCCCGGCCGCATGTCCGTGGAGTTGTTGGTCTTGAAATTCCCCTTGATGCACTGTTTGTATTTACCCTTGGCCCTTTTGATGCCCATCAGCAGGGAACACTGGTGCCCGCTGATCGCCTGCCTTGAATGCATCATTGTGTGTCTGAGCAGGGCATGCACCTCACTGTTTAACCATGGCATCTGATTCTACAATGCAGTTTTTGTTGTAGTTACAAGGATGCTGATGACTTTGTCCACACCTGAACAGGTAGAAATGAAAGCTGCAGTGTGACTAGGGTTGCCAACTCCCTGAAAAATAAATAAGGGACACCTCGTGGCCAGGGCCGGGCAACCCAGTTCACCCTTCCCAGTGTGGTGAATTTTGTCGCTCTTTTTTTTGGTGTGTGAAATTATTTTTTAACCATTTGACTTGAATTTGATTTAAGCAGATGCATATTCTTTGTGATATGACCATATGGGAAACAAATGATCATTTAGCCATTTATTTTTAGCTCAAAATGACAACATTAACACAGTAAAACAGGTCTCTTTCTTAAACAGAAGCCTGTCATGCTTAACTTTTGAGAATATAAGTAAGTCTTTCTTTAAAAGAACTCTGTCCTGCTTAACTTAAAATTATATAAATTAATAGAAAGCAATAGAACGAAAAACATTCTTGTAACAGTGCACATACAGTGCATTTAGTACAATTGGCTTCAGCTGAGGTATTATTTCAGCTTTTCTAATGCTAATCAGCTGCTCCTGTTTGTAAACCCACTTGTTCCCATGATTACGCATCATAACTCATCATCATTATTAATCTATGTATTACTTTTATGTATTAGTCATCTATTTGTTGTAATCATCTATCCTTGCAGTTGTTTATTACACAAAATAAATTATATTATCACACTTCTGGCCACATAGCGCTGATATTCACTGCACATGCCCATATTAACCTTAACCAGAGGGTTTAAAAAACAAACCAGTGTTTACATACCATATCTGCTTCTGCCATGGCCTGGTGGACAAGAAATTGGTTAAGGGTTCCCTGAGCTTTCACGCCCCTCATGTTCTTCATGTGTAGAGAGCAGCCATTTGGCTTTTCTACTTATAAAACCCGGAGAGCTGCCAAATGGCTGGTAGGCTTTTAGCTAAGCTTTAGCTTCAGCCAAGTGGAAGCTAAATTGGCTAGTCATTCATATGTATATTAGGTTGTTACCTGGGAATTCTGGAGGGAGGGGAGTGGGGGTGTGTGATTGAGGGCGTGGGGGAGCTGCTAAAAGCTGTGCACTTCCTTTTGTGTTTCATCTTGATGCATTCTCAATCATCCAGGGAAATAAATCTCCAAAAGTCACCAACTTGGAGTGTTTCAGTTTGCCATCTTAGGGAGAAATCAACACACATGGGTGTATGTCCTTTGTTGCTGAGATTTATTGATAAAAACAGTACAAAAAACCAACCATTTGTACACATATTTACAAATAATAATAAAAAGTGAGTACATTTCAACATTTTCAGCAATCACTCACAATCCTGGCACTGCCATGGTATCTGTAGTCTGCATTTACCACATGTGTATCTGTTGCAGTGAACACATCGCACAGTGGCATGATTGTTCTTGCATTTGTGTGTTTGTGTCCCAAACTTGTCAGGTTTACTTGCAATATACTGCAGGAAACAGCACCGAGTCTTTGATGGGAAAAGCTGTTCATCAACGGTGATATGTAAACCAGGGTTGTAGCACGTGATGCAGTTGGTGACAAATGATCCCCACACACTGGAAATTGCAGCGAACTTTGCTCGATCATTGCGGGTGGACTTGTCATCAAAGCGTAGGTGTTTCATGATGTCTTGGAAGCGGTTTCGTGCCATAGTTCCAATTATCTGTGGGTTTCCCAGGTTTGCTGACCAGCAGTCATTTAGAGATGGAACCCTGTTAACCCCCCGCAAGATGACAATTGCAATAAATGCCATTAGTTCAGGGAGGTCCATGAACCAATGAACATGCTCCGTTTGCTGTGCATGTTGAATAGTCCATTCTTGAATGCTATGAAGCATGTCAAGAGTGATGAAACACAGGAAGCTCTGAAGGCGACTCGAGATACTTCTCCTGGCCTTAGCCGTTGGCTCTCCATCTGCAGCATACGCTTCTATTGGGGTGAAAGGGAGACAGGTTCCCACCTGTTCTTCACGCCACACTGTGCCAGGTTTCGCTGTCTCAGTCCCCAAACAAGCTCTCTTTTTAGGTGCAGAAGCAGTCTCCTCATCTGCAGTGTGAACAAATTCAAATTGTGAGCAATGGGAAGGTCAAACAAAATCACAAATGCATGCATAGATACTAATTATAATTCCAGTATCTCCTCCTCTGTATCAGAATAATGTCTGAAATATCTTACTTACTAACTACATCCACTTACTTGTTTGAAATGAAATAGGAAATAACATGAAATGAAACTAACCGGAAGACTGATCAGACAGCTCTGAGTCCGAATCCGGCTGAACTTCTAGGTCTTCTCCATCCGAGTCACAAGGGTCGACTTCCCTCAGGATCATTTCCAAGGCCTGCTGAGTGGTGAGTCTTCTCTGCATTTTCTTTCCTTGGAGAGGAGGTCCGTACACCACAGAATTCTTCAGGGCAATGAAGGATTAGGCTAAGTGCAGTGAGATTGTATCATATATATAGGGCTTGGCTTCCTGCTCAATGGTCAAATAGTCAACAGGGTCGCAAGAAGCGTGTGGAAAAACCAAGGCGCAAAATAACTGCCCATGAACTGAGAAAAGTCAAGCGTGCAGCTGCCAAGATGCCACTTGCCACCAGTTTGGCCATATTTCAGAGCTGCAAATGGACATCCCAGTGTATTTCAGACCCAGCAACACGCTCAGACAGAAACTGGTTCACCCGAAAGACAAAACGCCAAAACACAAACTTAACAATGTGGTGTATGCTGTACAGTGCAGCGAGGAATGCCCAGACCTCTACATTGGAGAGACCAAACAGCCACTTCACAAGCGCATGGCACAACACAGAAGAGCCACCTCCACAGGACAAGACTCAGCAGTCCATCTGCATCTTAAGGTCAAAGGTCACTCTTTCGAGGATGCCAATGTTCACATGTTGGACAGAGAGGACAGATGGTTTGAAAGAGGAGTGAAAGAAGCCATCTATGTCCACTGTGAGCGACCATCTTTGAACAGAGGCGGGGGTTTACGACACCAACTCTCTGCCATCTATAATCCAGTTTTGAGATCCTTCCCAGACGCCTTAACGCCCACTCACATCCTGGGCCATCTGACCTCAGGAATTCGCATGATAAGGTGGGGCCAGGTTTCACAATGAACACACCCGAAACTCTGGCTGATTGGGACCCACGCCCAGTTTCCCACCTTGGCTCAGGCGATTAGAGGATCATCAGGGGGTCCTTTTGTCCCTCTGTGGGGGGTCACTCCCACTAGGTTTATATCTGGGACTCTCCACCATTTGACCTTAGAACTGAAGAAGCTTCTCGGATGAGAGGTGAAACGTCTTCAAGCAACTTAAAGAAGTCCAGACGCTTTTCTTTGCAAGCTCCTTTGATTCAGCTTTGATATTAATGAGTTTTTTGGGTTTATTGAGAACATGGTTGTTGTTCAATAATAAAATTATTCCTCAAAAATACAACTTGCCTAATAATTCTGCACTCCCTGTATATGTATATGTGTATATATGTATGTGTGTGTGTGTGTGTGTGTGTGTGTATTCCATTGATTTTTGGATTTTGGATGAAGAGACAGGCTGGGGACAGGAGGACGTGCATTACTTAACAATGTTTGTGAAGAAGTGAAAGGTGAGCTCATTATGCGTGATCTCCCTGACTCTCTTAACGAGCTTATGACTTTATGCATTAAGGTGGATGACCGACTGCGAGCTCGTCATTTGCCACGGCACTACAGTTCCCAGGAGACCATGGGGCAGCTAGTGGCTGGCTTCTCATCGGAGCACAGTCCTTCCCGGCCCCCAGAGACCGCTGATGGGGGGAGAGCAACCAATGCAGATAGGAGGCTCTCATCTTTTAGCTGTGGAACACCAGCGTCGCATCACAGCTGGTGAGTGCCGCTATTGCAGTCACAAGGGACATGTATTTGTTACCTGCTCCTCACGAGCAAAAGGTCACAAATCTCCTCCACATTTAATGTTACCAGCTAAGGTCTCAGTCAACACTAAATGTCACTCCCTCTCGGTTTGGATTGATTCGGGGGCGGAACAGAATCTCATAGACTCTGAGTTTGTCACGGTTCTGGGTCAGTTTCGACCCAGTATTTAGAGTTTTGATTGTTAGTTTATTTTTGAATGATTGTTGTGGTTTTGGGTCCTATGAGTATTATTATTATTATGATGATGATGATGATTATTATTATTAGAGTTCTATGTTTCTGTTAATTTGTGTTTAAGATTTGTGTTCTCATGTTTTGTGTGGGTTTAGTTCCATGTGTCATTTTCTGTCTGTCTCTCAGTGTCGTGTCTGCGTCTTTATGTAGTGTTCTTGTTTCCTGTTTTATTGTGAAGGTCTGCGTCTCATGTGAGTGTGTTCAGTTTTACCTCTGTCTCGTCTTGTTGATTACTCCCAGCTGTGTTCCCCACCTGTGTGTAATCTCCCTGTGTTTCCCTGTGTGTATTTAAGTCCCGTCTTCTGTCTTTGTAGTTGCTGGTCCGTCTGTGTATCCACCATGTCTCACCCATGTGTTCTCCCTGCTGTCCATCGTCATTCTCCTCTGCTCGTTCTCATTCTTGTTCAGGTTCGTGTTCTGTAGTTAGTTTGTTCCCAGTATAGTTTAGTCCTTCCTCTGTTTGCTATTTGTCCATTTTTTAGTTTTGTGCTTAATAAACCACCCTTACAAGTGCCTGCAATTGGATCCTCCTTTATTTTTCCACACGGCCTTAATGACCTGCCTTAAGTCTTCCTCACCGCCACACACACCTGCCTCCTCCAACGAGTCACCCACGTCCTCCGACTTGTCCAATGTGCCCCCTGTTTATCGTGATCTCGCCAAAGTTTTTCGTAAGGATCGGGCTCAGTCGTTACCTCTGCATCGGCCATACGACGGCGCTATCGACCTGCTCCCCGGCGCGCTGTTGCCCACGAGCCGTCTCTACAGCCTCTCTCTACTTGAATGAGATGCGATGGAAAAATACATAACTGAGTCTCTCACCACCGGGATAATCCGCGCTTCCTCATCGCCCGTAGCAGCAGGGCTTTTCTTCATTGAGAAGAAAGACAAGACTCTCCATCCTTGCTTTGACTAATGTGGGTTAAACAACATAACAATCAAAAACAAATATCCACTCCCCCTTCTTACCTCCGCTTTTGAGCTGCTCCAGGGGCCGAATTAGACTTGAGGAACGCTTATCACTTGGTTCAGATCTGGGAGGGCGATGAGTGGAAGACGGCTTTCAATACTCACCTTGGGCACTTTGAGTACTTAGTTATGCCGTTCTGCCTCACTAACGCTCCTGCAGTTTTTCAGGCACTCGTGAATGATGTTTTGAGGGATTTTATCAACCGGTTCGTCTTTGTCTACCTCGACGGCATCCTGATCTTCTCCAAATCTCTGTCTGAGCACGAAAACCAGGGCAGACAGGTCCTGCAATGCCTGCTGGACAGCCGGTTGTTTGATAAGAGCGAGAAGTGTGAGTTTCACGTGCCCACAGTTGCCTTCTTAGGTTACATCATCGAGCGAGGAGACCTACGCCCTGAGCCGGCTAAGGTAAAAGCTGTGGTGCAGTGGCCTGAACCAGCTAACTGACGGCAGCTACAACGGTTCCTCGGCTTCGCTAACTTCTATTGGAGATTCTTCCGGGACTATAGCAAGGTAGTTCTGCCTCTAACACAACTAACCTCACCCAAGATTCCTTTCCAGTGGGATGGCCCTGCCCAATCAGCCTTCCAGGAGCTGAAGAAGTAGTTTGTCTCAGCTCCCATTTGGTCCAGCCTGATCTAACACTGCAGTTTGTGGTAGAGGTGGACGCATCTGACACGGGAGTGGGAGCTGTCCTCTCACAACAGAAGGATGGTAAGCTTCACCCTTGCACTTTTTTTCTCTCATTGTCTCACCCCCGCAGAACGGAACTAAGACGTCGGTGATCAGGAACTTCTGGCAATCAAACTCGCCTTGGAGGAGGGGAGGCACTGGTTGGAGGGCACAGCTCAACTGTTCATTGTCTGGACAGACCATAAAAATCTAGCATATTTCAATCCCCAAGGAGACTTAATGCCAGGCAAGCAAGGTGGGCTTGGTTTTTTATATGATTTCACTTTTCAATCACTTACAGGCCAGGGTCCCGCAACTTCAAACCGGATGCCCTGTTCTGACAGTTTTCCACCTCTGAGGACCAGGCGGACCCTGCATCCATCCTCCCGGCCACCTGCATAGTGGGAGCTATCTCCTGGGAGATTGAGTCAGCCATTCGAGAGGCTCAAAGAATGGAACCGGATCCAGGAGGAGGGCCAGCTAGACAACTGTTCGTTTCCCAATCCGTCAGATCTCAGGTATTGCAGTGGGCACACACAACTCGTTTCTCCTGTCACCCTGGAATACACCGCACCATTACCTTCCTGCAGTGCTACTTCTGGTGGCCCACCCTGAGCCGGGACTCCCAAGAATACGTCTCAGCCTGTACAGTCTGTGCCCGAAACAAACCTTGAAAGCAGCCATCCGCGGGCCCCCTTCATCCCTTATCCATGCCCACCAGACCGTAGTCCCGTAGATCTCTGGATTTTGTGACCACCCACCTTCTGCAGGTAATACTGGAATACTCACAATCGTTGACTGCTTCTCTAAGGCAGCTCACTTTGTTGCTCTGCCCAAGCTGCTCACAGCTTTAGAGACTGCACGGCTGCTCACCAACCACGTCTTTCGCGTGGATCGAATACGCCCACAACAGCATGACCTCCTCCGCCACAAGGCCGCCTTTTGAAGCTTCCCTTGGATTCCAGCCACCTTTTTTTCCCCTCCATTGAAGGCGAACACTCTGTGCCATCAGTCCAGGTGCCAGATCTGTGTAGGTGTCGCCAGGTACGTTATTGCGCACCAAGGACCGTAATAAACGCATTGCTGACCGCCACCGGACCTCTACCCCCGACTACGCTGTTGGGCAAAAGGTATGGCTTTTCCCACGCTTCGTTCCTGTCAGGGCGGAATCCAAGAAGCCCACCCCAACTTTATCTCAGCATTGGTTAACCCTGTTTCAGTAAAGCTTAAACCACCTCGCAACATGAAATTACAAAACATTTTTGTAGGCCCCCTTCTCCCACCCGGCTCGTGGATGGTCTGCCGGCCTACTCTATCACCCGTATCATGGATTCCTGGTGCGGGGGGCCTGGATACCAATACCTGGTGGATTGGGAAGGCTACGGCTTAGAGCAGCGGTCCCCAACCTTTTTTGCGCCACGGACCGGTTTATGCCAGACAATATTTTCACGGACCAGCCTTTAAAGTGTCGAGGATAAATACAACAAAATAAAGCTAGTACCGGTACCGAAAACAAGAAGATTTATTCATAACACACATGAAAAGACCCAGGAAAACTGAGTTAACGATAAAAACGATAACAAAATAACGCTGAAAACCGATAAAAACCCTGAAAACCAGACATTTCACACCTGAGCCTCATCTCTCCCGGCCCGGTACCAAACGACTCACGGACCGGTACCGGTCCGAGGCCCGGGGGTTGGGGACCGCTGGTACTGAACACCCCTCCACCAGGTACTGAACACCCCTCCTCCGCCGCCGAGAGTCCATAATGCACGTGATGTTAAACACCTCCTGCCCATCCACGAGCCGGGTGGGCGGAGGGGGGCTTGAAGGAGGGCACAACGGGCTGAAGAGCACAGGTTTGATCTGCGAGACATGGCATACGTTATGAATACGCATGTTGCGTGGTAGCTTTAACTGGACAGACACAGGATTGATCAATGCTTCGATCTCGAATGGACCAATGAAGACAGGTGAGAGTTGCTTGGATTCAGCACGAACGGGCACAAAAGGAGTAGAGAGCCAAACCTTCTGTCCAACCGCAAACTCTGGGGCTGGGGTCCGGCGGCAGTCAGCAAGAGCTTTTTTGGGTTCCTTAGTCCGTAGCAGGGCTGCCCGAGCCGCCTGCCAGGCCTGGCGGCACCTGCAGAGATGATGTTGCACAGAAGGAACAGTGTGCTCACCTTCAACAGCGGGGAACAAAGGTGGTTGATAACCCATGGAGGCCTTGAATGGGGACAGTCCTGTAGCAGATGAGGTAAGACTGTTGTGGGCATACTCAATCTGTCACGGCTGCCGAGGCGAGCCGTGTGGATTTAGAAGGAGGACCCAAGATGCAGGCAGTGGATGAGATACCGGTGGTTTTATTTACAGAGGTGTAGTGGCAAACAAACAGTGGGGCATAACAAATAACTAAAGACACCTAAACTGGGAGAACTAAAAATAACAGACCTGGGAGCATATGACAACGGGATGAGAAGCAGAGAGACGCAGACGAGGAACAGGACACCGTGGAACACAGGGTAACAGACTGACACAGAGTTACACAGACGAACCGGCAACAGGCAGGAGAACACACAGGGCTTAAATACACACACCAGTAATCAGGGGATGAGAGACAGGAGGGCAACACAGCTGGGAGGAATCTGGGCTGACGGGACAGGGGAAACGTAAACTGATCACACTCACATACGACACGGACCTTCACAATAAAACAGGAAACTCAGACACATGGAACCAGACAAGACATTGAACTAAACAGACAGATTCACAAACAGATGGGGTGACACCATAGACAGACAGATACAGACGCAGACTCAGAGGCAGACCGAATATAACACAGAACTTAAACAATCATCATCTAGAAAATGATAACTAAAAGCGCTGGGTCACCGACCCAGGACCATGACACAATCCAAGGTAATTTCTCGCTCCAGGTGGTTTGGTTGTGGGAGACTATGCTTCGCAGGGCCGCTTTGAGTTCCTGGTTTGTTCTCAAACAAATAAGGCCATGATTCTCTGAAAACAGTATTTCTTATGAATCAGCAGTATAATGCATCATAAACAATGTAAGTCATTCACAATAAATCAGCAGTCTGATGTAATACAAATCGGTCTAATAAATGTAATAGTTATCACCTTCTAAGTCAGGAGAATGATGCAACCTAAAACTACATAATGATTCCAGAGTCTTTAATTAGAGGTATAACATGGCATAAAATAGTACAATAATCTCACAGGAGGGCGACAAAATATGAACAGCTTTTGAAAAACGATCAACAATGGTTAGAACAGTGGAATTACCCAAGGAAGGCGGGAGGCCAGTAATGAAATCCAGGGCATGGTGTGACCAAGGTCGGACGGCCATGGGCAGAGGTTGAAGCAGTACAGATGGTGGGCGATTGGGGCGTTTGCCCCGGGCGCATGTGGTGCAGGCGGTGACATATTCTCTAGCATCTTTCTCTAACGTAGGCCACCAAAAATAACGTTGAAGAAAGGTGATGGTACGCTAAACCCCTGGGTGGCAGGTGATTCAAGCAGTGTGATCCCACTGAAGAAACTGGGCACGGACAGCAGTAGGAACGAACAGCCGGCCAGGGGGCCCTGTACCTGGATCAGTGTCCTGAGCCTGTCGAGCCTGTCGAGTTTCGATCTCCCATGTGACTGCTCCGTCCACACAGGCAGCATGAAGGATGGGCTAAGGGTCAGTGCACTCCACAATGTTGGTGAACAGCTGGGAGAGCGCATCCGGCTTTACATTGCGGGATCCGGGCCTGTAGGTGATAGAGAAATTGAACCGAGAGAAAAAGAGTGGCCACCTAGCTTGCCGTGAGTTGAGGCGCTTGGCCGATTGGATGCATTCCAGATTTTTATGGTCTGTCCATACGATGAAAGGGTGTTCAGCGCCCTCCAGCCAGTCCCGCCACTCCTCCAGCGCAAGCTTGACTGCCACCAACTCCCGGTCCCCAATGTCGTAATTGTGTTGAGAAGCGATGTGAAAAGAAAACACAAGGGTGAAGTTTACCTTCAAACATTTGGGAAAGAACTGCCCCAGCCCCGGTGTCAGACGCATCCACCTCTACCACAAACTGCTGCTGGAGGTTAGGCTGATGGAGGATAGGAGCAGTGGCAAACTTCTTCTTTTTTTTTTTTTTTTAATGTATTTATTTATGCAAGTTTCAAAATTTTTTTACACATTCACAAACAGCGGGACAGAAGAACACAGACAATAAAGACAATAACAACCAAAAACAAACAAACAATCAAACAAACAAACAAACAAACAAACAAAAAAAAAAAAAAAAACAAAACAAAACAAAACAACAAAAAAAAAACAGAGCAACAAACCACACAACAGGGTACATGGCCAGCACTTATTAAAAACAGCAGAGAAGCAAGCAAAGCAACTGGTATACATGTCAAACAACTCACAATCTAGTGAGCCCAATCCACAAGATCAAATCCAAAGATCGCTAGGAGGAGCTGATAACAATCATGCAAAAACAGTTATGGGCAACAGCTCAGAATGAAAGCAGTTAAAACAACGTGGTCAGGACCCAGGGCGTGGACTGTCCTTCTTAATGTGGTCTATAAAGGGCCCCCATATCTTCCTGAACTTCTCCATGGAATCAGACGTAGAGAACCGAATTTCTTCCAGGTATAGACAGGAGACCATCTCCTCGAGCCACCTCTTGAAGCAGGGAGGGGAGGCAGATTTCCACTCCCCCAGAATCAGACGTTTGGCAATCACCATACCAAACATGAGGGCCTGTTGAACAGCAAAGGAGCCAAGGAGTCGCCGGAGCAGCCCAGGATCACCATAAGACAGTCAGGATACAGTTGCCTATCATAAACAGTGCTAAAGAAACTAAAGATACTAGTCCAAAAGGCTGTAAGCGTAGAACAGGACCAAAAAAGATGGCCAAGAGTACCGTCCACAAGTTTACATTTATCACATTTGGGGGAAATGTTAGGAAAAATCTTGTTCAATTTGGTTTTGGAATAGTGCAGTCTATGGACAACCTTAAATTGAATTAACTGAAACCGGGCGTTAACAGAGCATAGTTTTATCCGACTTAACACTTCAGCCCATAGATCGTCAGAGATAACCAAACCAGTGTCCCTTGTCCAAGCCTCTTTAATATGGCAAGAGGGGGCTGCCGAAGAAAAAAGGTTGACAAGCCGAGAAATTAAGTGTTTTGAGGTGGGAGGTTCGTTCATCATATTGTAAAAGACATGCTGTATGGGGATGGTATCTAAATTTGAGAATGCTTGCTTGACATAATTCCTAATTTGTAAGTACCGAAAAAAATGACTTGTAGGGAGATTGTACTTTGTCTGAAGCTGAGCAAAAGAGGCAAAATGATTGTCAATATAAAGATCCTTTATAGCAATTAACCCTTTGACAGGCCATTGTTTGAAAGCAGCATCCATTGTACTAGGCGTAAAGCTAGGATTGTGGCAGATCGGGGCAAAAGTTGACACTACTGGGAGGTTCAAGATTCTCTTAATTTGATTCAATATTTTTATGGAGTTGCAAAGAATAAAGTTTGAAAATAAGCTAGCTGGCAAGGATGCTCCAGTGTGCTCGATAGCAGTGCTAAGCTCCAATTTGAGCCATTTAGGGCTGGACCTGCATCCCACAGTATCACCAACTATAGGCAGATTCCAGAAGACCCAGGCTCTGGCATTACAGGCCCAGTAATAATGTCTGAAAACTGGAAGGCCCAGACCACCCTCGTCCGAGGGCTTTTGCAAGTGAGACTTCGAGATGCGGGGGGGCTTGTAGGTCCAAACAAAAGGCATGATAATGGCATCCAACGCTTTGAAAAAGGAAGACCTGAGAAAAATAGGAACGTTCTGGAATAGGTACATGAATTTAGGGAGCACAACCATTTTGATTATATTGATATGGCCAATCATTGAAAGTGGGAGAAGTTTCCACCTATCTATCATACACTTGAGCTCATCAGTTAGAACCGAATAATTAAGCCTGAAGAGGAGTTTTGAGTTCCTAGGGATGTTAATACCCAGGTATGAAAAATAATCCTGGGAGACCTTAAAGGGCAAACCAGACAGGAAATCAGGGCCCAGACCAGACGACAGCGGCATAAGAACAGACTTCTTCCAATTTATGGTGAACCCTGATAAGTGGCCAAAGCTGTCAATCAGCTTAAGAAGTGGAGGAAGGGAGATCTTTAGATCTGAAAGAGCCAATATGATATCATCTGCATACAGACCGATGGTGTACTCTGACGTGCCACAATTTATACCAGAGATATGGGAATTGGCTCTGATGGCAATGGCCAACAGCTCAAGAGCTAAAGCAAAAAGCATTGGAGAGAGGCAACAACCCTGCCTTGTCCCACGGTGTAAGAGGAACGGGAGCGACCTCTCATGGTTGGTAAGGACCGAGGAACGAGGGCAAGCGTAAAGCAACTTAATCATATTCAAAAAATTCGACCCAAAACCAAATTTTTCAAGAGTAGCAAACAAATAAATCCATTCCACCTGGTCAAAAGCCTGCTGGGCATCGAGTGAAATCACCGCAGAATTGGGCAGTGTCGTTGAGTACATCGCATTTAAGAGACATCTAGTATTAGAAAAAGAGAATCTATTGGGGATAAAACCCGATTGGTCCGGATGAATTATAGAGCCTATATGCTTATTTAACCGGTTGGTTAGGACTTTAGCAATTATCTTTTGGTCTGAGTTGAGAAGACTTCGGGGACGATAGGAAGAAACATTAGTTTCGTCTCTGTCTTTTTTCAGGAGGAGACATATATGGGCATCGTAGAAAGAATGAGGGAATGAGCCGTTTAACACTGCTCAATTTACCATCCGAAGTAGCAGGGGAGCGATAACGTCAATATGTGTCTTATAAAGCTCTATCCCGAAACCGTCCGGACCACAAGCTTTTCCATTAGGAAAGGAGCAGATTGCATTTCTAATTTCCTCCAGCATAAAGTCTGCATCGAGTAAGCCCCGTGCAGCCTCAGGAAGAGTCGGGATGTCTAAAGCATTAAGAAAATTAGTGATTTCAGCAACTGTGGCCATGGTACTAGATGTGTATAACTGACAATAAAAACTGCGAAATCTGTCATTCATCTGCTTGTGATCAGACAGCAACTGGCCAGTTGCAGAGAGAATTCTGTGTATCGCCCTTTCAGCTTGAATGCCCTTCAGCTGTCTGGAAAGCACCTTGTCAGCCTTTTCACCAAGCTCAAAATGCTTCTGTTTTAATCGACGAATACAATTCATGACCTGCTCCCCCAACATGTGGTTGTAGTCATATTTCAATTTGAGAATGGTATTAAGTGTGTCAGCAGCCCCGGTATCGCGATACTTCTCCTCCAAGACAGCCAGCTCTGCCTCAATATTAGTACGCAGCCTGAGTTTGTCCCTCTTCTGAGAAGCTTGATAAGCAATAATATGACCTCTAATAACGACTTTAAAGGACTCCTACAAAACCGAGTCTGAAACTGCACCATTATCATTAAATTGTAAAAATTCTGCGATTTTAGTAGATAGGTAAACCGTAAAAGAGTCATTTAGATATAAAGAGGGGTTAAATTTCCAATTGTATTGGGGGGTATATAGGTTGAAGTCAATTACCGTTGAGAGAGGTGCGTGGTCCGAAACTAAAATACTGTGATAAGTGGAACTAACCACTTTCGAAATAAGCCTGGAATCAATAAGAAAATAGTCAATTCTACTGAAACTGCCATGGACAGGGGAGAAGAAAGAGTATTGCTTTTCTAACGGATGCTGGTGCCTCCAAATGTCAACCAAGTCCAAAGATTTAGTAAGAGTATTGAGTACAGAAACAGCTCTCAAGGTTGGGGCCAGGGACGCAGAGGACCTATCCAACAATGGATCGAAATAACAATTAAAATCAGCACCGATAATGATATTATGGTCATTGTATTGTGAAACAAGATTGAATATTTTACTAAAGAAGTCAGGGTTGTCAAAATTAGGGGCATAGATGTTCAAGAGGACTACAGGGGTGGAGTTGACTGTACCTGTAACAAGTATGAACCTCCCACCTGGATCACATATCTGAGTTTTGAATATAAAAGGAATAATTCTGCGAACAAGAATGGCAACCCCTCTCGCCCTGGAAGAAAAGGCGGACTGGTACACCTGTGACACCCATACCGATCTTAATCGCCTCTGCTCTGAAGGTTGGATATGGGTCTCCTGTAAAAAAATTATATCAGAAGACAGAGATTTTAAATGCGAAAATACTTTACCACGTTTAAGAGCTTTGCCCATACCCCGACAATTCCAGGTCGTAAAAGTGATGTGGCTCATCCCCAGCTTAAGTGAGTGGATGGTGTACGACGATGTGGAAGGACAAAATGAAGGCTTTGAGGTTTGACAAATAAAGAGCTGGCACTTACATCAAAAAACAAAAACGACACATATTTAGAAACATGTAGACCCCCCCCCTCCCACCCCACAAACCGCAGAAAAAAAGATAGCGGAACACCCCCAATATCCAACAGGGAGGCAGCCGGGAACCAGGGCCAGCCTGACTGAACGCTAATACTCAAAAAAATACCGTGGAGCCCCGTGCGCCCCACATATAATCTATTTAACAAACCTGAAAAACAAAATTGTGCACCAAGTACGAAAGATCCAACTCAAATATCTAGATGGATATAAAACTTTAACCGTTGCAACAAAACTGCAAATGTGCAGAAATGAGACAGAGCATACAGAAACATGTGCATATTCCCAATATCACAACGTAACACAAATACTGTAGAAGCAAAACCCAATAGGCAAAATAGGCACTGTACACCGTTTCAGTGCAGGAAAGACATGTACTCTACAGTATGTAAATCACAGTATGCAAACCAAAAAAACCTTTATATTGCGCATTGATCAGCTGAGGACAAAGATGTTGGATCAAAACATTCAACATAGCTGGGTAGAGAACATTACTGCAGAAAATGCGCAAATATGTAAACATGTCATGAAATTAGTAAGTCACTTGTGAATTATTATTCATTTGCAGAGCCAATGGAGTCAGCAAACTGTGCAGCTTCCTCCGGCGACATAAAAGTCTTCGATGTGTTGTTATATTCGACATGGAGCTTTGCGGGAAAGCGAAGAGAGCACTTAGCACCGGCGTCGATCAGCCGCTTCCTCACACCACCAAAGGCCTGCCGCTGCGCCGAGACCTCCGCAGTGTAATCAGGAAAAATGGAAACTCTGTCTCCGCGGTACAGCAAAGGAGACCTTTGCCTGCTGAGTCGTAGTATGTCAAACACATCCCGGTCGTTGTGGACTTTAGCGATGATGACACGTGGCCGTTCATTGGGCTGTGGCTTCGGTCTCAGGCTACGGTGGGCTCGGTCTATTTTTATCGGCCTGCTGAAGTTCTCACGACCCAAAAGCTCTGGAAGTAGGTTAGCAACGAAGTCGGTAGGGCTGCCTTTCTCATCCCCTTCCTTAACTCCCGCAATCCTCACGTTGAGTCGGCGAGAGCGCCCCTCCAGATCGTTGACTTTAGCTTTGAGGAGGAGTGTTAACCACCTGTAGCTCTTTGCACGATGCTTCCAGCGCTGCTAATCGGCTATCGTTAGTGGACATAGCTTCATCAAGGTCTTCAAACCGGCGCTCAGACTCATGATATTTCTTCTGGAGAGAAGTTAGCGTTGCATCAATTGCATCGAGACGGCCCTCAACAGACTTCTTCAACCCGTCCACGAGCGAGTTTATTTTGGAAAGCTCAGCTCCATGGTTAGCGATAGCCGCTAATATGGCATCATTACCTGCCGCCGACCGGCTCGCCTTGGACGTATCCCTCTGGCTCTCATATTTCTTCGGCATGATGACAAAAGATCGGCTCCGACAGTCCGCGAAACAGATTTTAAAACTACCCAGCTAGAAATAAACTTAAAGTGCAACTTTATGAGTGAGAAGGCACGGAGAGCACAGAAAACACGTCTACTCCATAGCTGCACACGAGCGCCCCCCCCCCCTCGGCAAACGTCTTTTTCAGTAGGTTGAAGGCTTCCTGAGCAGGCGGGCCCCACTGAAAGGGGGTTTTTAGAGAGGTGAGTTTGGTGAGTGGTAAAGCGATCTTATTGAAGTCTCTAATGAAGCGCCAATAGAAATTGGCAAATCCAAGGAAGTGCTGGAGCCGGAGACGGTTGGGGGCCGAGGCCAGTCCACAACGACCCAAACCTTCTCCGGGTCAGGCTTCAGATCTCCCCGAGCGATAATGTAACCTAGGAAAGCCACAGTGTCCACATGGAATTCACACTTCTCACCCTTCACGAACAGTCTGTTCTCCAGGAGGGGCTGAAGGATCTGTTGGACATGGACCTCGTGTTCCGCCTGAGACTTGGAGAAAATCAGAATATCATCCAGATATCATCCAAAGGCACATCAATTAATGAAATCTCTTAGCACATCATTAACGAGAGCTTGGAATACTGCTGGGGCATTGGTCAATCCGAAGGGCACCACCAGATATTCAAAATGCCCAAGGGGTGTGTTGAACGCCGTCTTCCATTCATCTCCCTCACGAATTCTCACCAAGTGGTAGGCATTACGGAGGTTGAGCTTGCTAAACATGGTGGCCCCCTGAAGCAGTTTAAGTTTAAGTTCCCAAAACGACTGCTTCCGTGAGGCCCAGCGCGCTTGTAGGCGGTAGCCCACCTGGATGCATAGTGACATAAGCGCCTCCAGAGAGGAAGGGATTTCACGCATCATTATTTCAGCTTTAAGCTCCTCATTGACATTATTTAACAGAGTGGTTCTTAGAACCTCAGAGTCCCACAAAAACCAATTGAAAAGCCTACCTTGTTTTAGGTTGATTAAACGGTGGCCGGCTGCCTTTGCACTGGAGCCCTTATCAAACACTGCCTTGAAACGGGCCAGAAAGTCATCATTTCAGATTCCAGGGCTGGCTTGCAGCAGAGCCTGAGCCCAGGTCAAAGCTCGATTATGAAGCAACTGGGTCAGGAAGGAAATTTTGACCCCGTCGCTAGCGAACATATTTGGCAACTGTTGGAACTGCATAGTACACTGTGTTAAAAATCCCGCACATTTCCCCAGAAAAAGTCTCAGGTTGTCACGATCCTGGGTCTTTTGACCCAGTGTTTTGAGTTTTAGTTTATGGATGTTCTTCAGGTTTTCTAAGTTCATTTTTATCATGCCTAGGTTGTTATAGTTCTTTGACATTAGATTCCCCTTGTGTCTTCCACCCCTGTTAAGTCTCCCTTGCCATTCATGTGTTTCATGTCTGTGTCTTACGTTGTCATGGCTGTGTCTTATGTTTCCTGTTTTATTTTGAAGAGGTCTTGTGTTCCTGTGTTCATTGTGTTTAGTTTTACTCTTCCACTGTGACGTCGTTATGTTCATGTGTGTCAGCTGTTCCCCCATGTGTTCCCACTTCTCTCATTAGCCTCCTGTGTGTATTTAGTCTGTGCCTTCTCATTCAGTCTTTGTCGGATCGTCTGCGTTGTTCCCAGCCATGACCTGCGTTCAGGTTTTCATATATCCTCATCATCATTGCCATTAGGGCTGGGTATCGTCACTGATTTCTAGAATCGATTCGATTCCGAGTCACAAGGTCCTGAATCGATTCGATCCATGATTTGATTCAATTCGATTCGATTCAATTGGATTTGAATCTGGGAAATTTTGCCTCAGTCAGAAATATTATAATTCAGATCAGTACATTTACATATTTTTGTATCTATAAAAAGGAAGCTGACACTTTCGAGACTTTATCAAAGGTGTGAGCATCACAGCAGATGCCTTTGTGTCAAAGTAGCTGAAGATAAAACACAGGAAAACATGAAGGTGATTTTCCTGGCCTGGGATTTTATAAAAATATTCTGCAGTACATCAAAAACAAAAGAAAACCATTAACCAGTATATGAACATTACCTCTGAAGTTACAGAGGTTTTATTAGAGACACAACTGAGCGTTTTGCATTTTGCATAATTTTAAAAAGTTTAAATTTGTTCTGAAGCCTATTGAACGGCAGAAATTAGGTTTTCTTTTTGGAAGTAAGTAAAAGAAAAAAAAAACATCGGCCGACAGCGCTGTAAACAACGGTAGACTTGTGCGTAACAAGCAAGCGAATAATGCAGAAAACAGATTTCGGGGATAGACGGGAAACTGTTCTTGAAGTACACTGAGAGAGAGAGAGAGAGAGAGAGAGAGCTGTGCATGAAGTGTGGTGGAAGCAAAACAGCAAAAGTCAGAGGGAATTCATGACGATGTTTATGTGAAGCGTAGTTTGGATCTTCTTTTGCTGCTGGTTCGGTCAATATTGTTTGGAGAGAGATCAAACTAACAGCTTTAGAATCAGCGCAAAACAGGCATAAACACAAAGCGCGGACCCGCCAAAACATCAGAATCAGCGAGCTGTCGGCTTTCAGCCCCGACCGTGTCCGTGCCGTCGGGTGAGAAAGGCGACATTTCACTGATTCTGATCCGCGGGTCCGCGCTTTGTGTTTACGTCTTTGTGCAGAAGCCGTGTTCCTGCTCTCATTTACTGTTTTAGCTGTTTTGTGGTTGTCAAAATTTTGTGACGTTTCACCTGAGATTCTGGAATTTCGGGCAAAATGCATTTATATTAAAAAAATCGATTCAGGATTTTAATGAATCGATATCACGTTATCCAAGCCAGAATTGATTTTAATCGATGAATCGATTATTAAAACCCACCCCTAATTGCCACGTTTAGAGTTTTGTTTGTTTTTATGCTTGCCAGGGTTTTTCATAGTTCGTGTTTCCTTTCTAGCTTACCCAGTTTAGGTTATTGCTTAGTTTGCATTGTTTTTGCCCTTTTATTTTGTACTATTCTGTCTGCCTTAATAAATGGCTCATCATCAGTTAAGTTTGAGTTTTAGAATGTCTGCACCTGAGTCCACTCTTCACACTCCACACAGTTTGCCTCGGCAGATTGTGACAGAACGATCCGACCATTACATGGACCCAGCAGACAGTGAGCTGTATGAGCGGCAGGAGGCAGCCATCGCCCAGCTGGAGGAGGAGTTCCGCTGGAAGCCGTGGCGTGCTCCGGATTTGTGGCATATGGCACATACCACTGCGAGCAGCTCCCGCCTTGTGACACAATAGCGGCGTTCAGCTTTGTTGAAGGCCCGATTATGGTATGCCACCACTTTCTCCCCGCCGGGTGTCACCTGGGCTAGCACTGCACCAGATCCGACACTGCTGGCATCTGTGTCAAGGACAAAGGGCAGAGTGGGGTCAGGCGGAGAGAGCACTGGGGCCCCCACTAGGGCTTCCTGCAGTGAGGTGAAAGCTACCTGGCAGCCTGCTGTCCACTGGAAGGTCACACCCTTTTGGAGCAGGTGGAACAGTGGCGCGACTATGCAGGAGAAACCCCTTACAAACCGTCTGTAGTACGACGCCAAGCCCAGGAAGCTCTTTAACTCCTGCACAGATTTTGGGGTGGGCCAGTCCTTAACAGCTTGGATCTTATCATCCATGGTGCCGACCCCCCCGGCCCCCAGTCGGTGGCCCAGGAATGCAACCTCATGTCGCATTAAGCAGCATTTCTTTGGGTTGAGTGCTGCCAAAACCCTCTCCAGGACCCGTCTGAGGGCCCCAAGGGCAGCGTGGAAAGAAGCACCATGGACCAAGATGTCGTCCAGGTACACCACACATTCTCCGCGGGGAATTCCAGTGAGCACCTTATCCATGAGTCTCTCAAACGTGGCAGGGGCATTGCAGAGGCCGAAAGGAAGAACTTTAAATTGCCATAAGCCTCCGCTGGTAATAAATGCAATCTTTGGTCTGGCATCTGATGCGAGGGGTACCTGCCAGTACTCGCTGCGTAGGTCTAGGGAGGAGAACCATGAGGATCCCGCCACAGTGTCAAGGGTCTCATCTATACGTGGTAGAGGATATGGGTCCTTCTTTGTCACCTTATTCAAAGGCTGGAAATCTACGCAGAACCGCCAGTCATCCTTCACTTTCTTTGGAACCATAACAACCGGGGAGGCCCAGGGGCTGGTGGATGGTTCAATGAGTCCAGCACGCTGCATCTCTCGCAGAGCTCTCTCTGCTGCAACCTGTGTGGCCAGGGGGAGGCGTCTAGGCCTCATCCGAATGGGCTGTGCATCTCCAGTATTGATATCATGTTGAATGAGGTCAGTGTGGCCCATATCATCCTCTGAGAAGGAGAAGCAGTCCTTGAAGTCCAGCAGCAGCTGCCAGAGCAGGCCCTGCTTGCTAGCAGTCAGTCCATCGCAGTTCTCCTCCCACACCCCCCTCACAGCTGAAACTCTCCTACCCTTGTCCGGCGGTTCCTTAGGGAGAAGGGGAGGGCATGAAGCAGCATGGGGTGCAGTTGAGGTCAGTGTAAGTGGGTCCTTGGGGGCGGCTGGACTACCAGTCAGATCCGGGGAGGAGTCAGCTGCCAGCTCAGAAAGGGCGTGGGCTACAGGGTGAACAGGTTGGGGTGGCCGCCTCAACATCCGAACAACACCACCGTCAGGGAACGAGAGCCCCCCCCCCCCGTGTCAATAACGCAGTCCAGTGCCCTGAGTACATCCAGCCCGAGCAGCGGACTGACGTCCTCCCCACACTCAGGGTGAGCAGTGCTTCCCCTAGCATGGGGGCCTGCTCTCCCGTCACAGTCTGTAGCTTCACCATGGTAAGGAGGATGCGATCCCCCCTTCCCACCACATCAGGTCTTAAAACTGTCGCTGAAGACCCGGCATCCACCAGGGCTGAGCAGCATAGTCCATTCACAACTAATGGAGCATACCAGCAGCTGCCAACCCAAGTCCTCATTTCGTCACAGGGTGGAGATCCATGTCTTTCTCCACACCCCCAGCCGCTGTAGAAGTCCCCAAAGAGCTCTGTTGGCCACCCGAACGGTGAAAGGATGCAAAGCCGGCTTCTCTCACCATATCCGCTGTCGTTTGTCCCCGGTCCCTGGCGGAGTAGTCGTGTCCGTGAGCTTCTGATGTAGGTTCTCGCTTGATCTTGGAGTAATTCATCGGAAGCATTCCGCAAAGTCCCGCAAAAATCTCCAGCGTCCACAGCCAATGCCGTGAGTCGGGGCGACACGAGCGCAGATAACTCAGGAGGCGAAAGTTTCACTTTCACTTCTGACAGCAGTGTAGCGTCCCTCCGACAGAAGACACAGACGATCAGCGTTCCGGTTACCGGTGTTTATTCAGAATAGTAACACGGGCTACTGTGGGCCGTAGCCAACGCCAAAACAACAGGGAAAAAGCGGGCTCTCCAGCAACAACCCCCGACTCTCTCCTCTCTTCCGCCACACACACACCCCCATTCTCTAACCCCGTCCCTCGAACACTCTCAGCCAACCACATACATACTCTTCTCCAGACTCTCTGTGGCCCTTTCTCAATATGCGTACTTGTGCGTACTTGCGTTCTCGTGTACTTGTGATACGTCATCAGTCAGAGACCAAGTACTGTTCCAATTCGAAGTACGCATCAAGCCGAGAATGCGAAAAAGTCCCGATTGTGTTCTCGCTCCGCCCGTTTTATCGAGCATGCATCGGTGGTGACTTGTGTGGACTTGGTATCCGAGAATGCATTTCGTCCAAAACTCAAACGCGGCAATGGCGGACGAGCGCGGCTAAAAACTTTTAAATATTACTCTTTCTGGGTCACAAAATAAACTTTTAAGTTATTTTCAAGCGAAAATGTAGCTGTGTAAACTTCAAATATCTGCTCGATTTATCAAGATATCATATATTTCCAAACGCGCTCCGATGTTTTCGGAGACGTCTGTGACCCGCCAGCTCCATAGCAGACAGCGAGGACGAGGATTATTAGAGCCGGCGAGAACAGCGAACTCCCGGCACATAGTTTTCAACCCCCCCTGAAAAAGGGCCTGATCGGATTGACAGGCCAACTGGCCTCTAGACTACTGCACATTCAAGGACACTCAGTAAATCACCATGCTGCGGGTGTGGTCCAACTATGCCATAAGTAACTGATAACACAACAGTCAACTAACTTGTAACCCAGTCCGTTACAGTATCATGCTACTGCAGATTAAGCACTGCAGATACTTAGGATGTACTTAGTAGATTGTTTGGCTGCATCAGATATAAACAACATATGCTGTTGTTTTACTGTTATTAAGTTCCTTTTGTCCCTCTGTGAGGGGTTACTCCCACTAGGTTTATATCTGGGACTCTCCACCATTTGACCTTAGAACTGAAGAAGCTTCTCGGATGAGAGGTGAAACGTCTTCAAGCAACTTAAAGAAGTCCAGACGCTTTTCTTTGCAAGCTCCTTTGACTACGATGACCTGGATGACTGAGAACCTTCACAGACATTTTACTGTTATTAACAAAACAGCAATCTATTAGACTTAAAGGGTTCGTGGGTATTTAAATCTACTGTAGATTTCAGTAAATTAACTCCAGGAAGTTATCAGTTCTTGTCTTTAGTTTCCAGTAAATGCTAAAACATTTCCTCCTTTATTAGTTATGTGGAACTTTCTGAAAAACCAGTTCAGTCTCATAGTTCGAATGTGTCAGCGTGCTATAAAAGTAACACACGTATCAAAGGGCGGTAGCTCAACAAAGATACAGAGATTCATTCCTTTAGCAAACAGACTCACAGACAATATGAAATCTTTTGCAGTGTTCTTGTTGGTGCTGAGGTACCTGTCTGTCAGTCATGGTAAGTCCTGATTTAAAAATGTGACACTGCACATTTTACCTTCATTGAATTCTATGAAGCGCCTTGAGGCGACTTTTGTTGTGATTTGGCGCTATATAAATAAAATTGAATTGAATTGAATTGAAGCCAATGGAGGTAAAATAAATAGAGCAAAACAAAAAGTTCCCTTTACAAGTGATACATCATGCATTGAGTTAACTTGTGCTTTTTTCTTCACAGGCTGCACTTGCACGGAGGGTCCACAACAGTTTCCTGCTGTACAGATTGATGCTGGGCAGGGGAACGTTGTGATGACAGACAGCAACAATTATGCATACTTTCTGATTGGATCACAGTGGTACAAAATGGGCTCACTCACCCTGAAGCATGTCTCAGTGGGACCTGCAGGAATCTGGGGTGTTGCCCTCAACAACAGGGTCTACAAATACGTAGCTGGCAGCTTTGTTTTTGCGAATGGTGAGCTTTATCACAGACTTAAGACAGTAGAGTGTGCGCGGTAGCAGCTGTTTGAATGAATGATCTGTACCTCTGTGTGTCTTCAGGTCAGACTTTACAGCAGGTGGATGCTGGAGGTGATGGTCAGGTGGTGGGAGTTACCTCCACCTCCACCATCCACTGTCTGAAAAGCACCATTGCCTCAGACTACAGGAAACAGAGCACCCTGAGCTGGACAACCATTACAGGGGGTTTAATGTATGTCAGTTGCAGCTCAAAATATGGATGCTGGGGAGTGAACTCAGTTCAAAACATCTACTTCGCAGTAAATTATTTTTTATTTTAATGACCATTTGTGTTGTTATTTGTATGATCAAGACATCTCACCATATTTGCTTTTCATGACAGAAAATAACACCGAGCACCTGTGGCATCAGCGGCACGACACTAGTGGATGGTCTTGCAGTAAAGGTTGAAACTGGGACTGATGGAAGCGTCTTTGTTGTAACTAAAGATGGAGAAGTCTTCCAAAGGTAAACACTTAATCTAGTCTGAAAGCATTTTAACTAGCCCTGGCAGTATTTCTGTTCTTTCTTCTTTCTTTCTTTTTGCTTTGACTCTTTCAGTCTCTGTTTGAATCAGGTTATTATGTTTTTGACTCCTCTGTTGTTATCCATGCAATGGATCAACCACTATTTTGCTCTTCAACCTTAGAATGACCTCTCCACAAATGAATAATAAATTGCTCACAAAGGCAATTTGTGCTTAAATCTTTCTAGAAGCGACTTTCATTGTAATGATCACTGAGCCATAAAATGTTCATGTGTAGAATCACCAGTCAAATGCTACAAAAGAAAACTAGTAATGTTTTCTTATAATCATCATAGTTTCTGTAACTCAGAAATTATGCACCTGTGGTTATCTTTGTCGTTTCAGAATTTTCAGATTTCAGTTGTGGATTCTTTGAATGATCTGTCTCTCCTCTATAATACATTTAGGTGTTCACTTAAAAGAAATCATAGAAATCTCATTTTTCACATCTGTTAAACATATTTACCTCTTCCTGTCACGCCTGCTAAGGCAGACGGCGTGGAGAGAAAAGAATGCGGACCCAAATGCGGACAAATGAGGTGGATGTTAACAGAAAGCAAGCCTTTATTTAGGGCTGCAACAAATATTACAAAACAAATGGCAGAAAGGAAACTAACAAAACCTAAACTGGGAAAAGGTGAACATGAAACATTGAACTAGAAAACATGAAACCTGAAAATGTGGAGTGAAGAAGAGCAGAGGAAATGCAGACGACCCGACAAAGAACAAAGGAAAACACACAATAAGTACAGAAGAGAGACACAGCTTAACCTAATCTGACACACGAGACAGGAAGGAAGCAAAACAGAAAACTCTAACACAGGACATGAGACTACCAAAGTAAAACAGGAAATACATGAACATAGAAACCTAGATAACTAGATGTAACACAGAACATTAACAAAATCTAAAGTCTAGAAATCACCAACAATACTAAGGAATAACCAAAGGAGCTAGAAATGCAACAGACTAGACCACGAGAAACCCCCAAATCACAGAACATGAAGTAATCAAAAACATTATATTTGGGTCACCAGACCGAGCAACCATGAGACTTACAACTCTTAACTCAGGATAGATAATATGGTGAGGAGCTGAGGCCAAAACCTCAATTGCACAAATAAAACAGATCCAATGATTTAAGTATCAATGTCTTCTCTCTACAGACAAGGCATCGACAGCAGCACTCCACAAGGCACGAGCTGGACCAAAATACCAATGCCCTCTCGCATCAACCATGTGAGCTATGATCGTGGCAATCTGTGGGTCGTGACTGACTATGGGACCATCCTGAAATGTTTATGCTAGTGGTTGTAGTCTTTCCTCTTCTGTCGCATAAAACAATGTAAAAACTGATCAGCATTATGTCAACAATGAAAAATTCACGTGGGAAAATAATTGATTGTTTTATTGTGATTACATCTTAAGTGATTCAGCAACAACATGCATAACTACTAGAATGCTGTCAGATATTTACTTCTGTATCATTCACCTGCCATCCTTTCATAAACTCTTGATTCGCTGAGACTGTTTGGATTCAGTTTTTTATTTTTGCAAGTTGTGATCATTGCACATAGTAGACAAGCTTACATGAGATTATGATGGTGTTATATATTCATCAATTTAACAGGGTCCAGACCTCTGGTGTTCTTTTATTATAAATCCCACTATGGGAGATGCACAATGCAACAACACCTCCTCCTGTACAGCAGAGTAGCTGCACCCATTTTCCACCTCAGTTCAAACAGAAGTGCTTCACATTGACCCGTAAATGTCATAATTATGTCAAAGTCAAGAATTTGTTACTTTTGATGCTGAATTTATAGATGAACTAATGGCAAAAGATGGCAGGCTAGTTTGAACCATAAGTCATTTACAGTTTCTTCATGTACTTATAGCTTACAAGCTGATGTCCTCATGTTTCCTATTCATGTTTTACATCACAATGACATGAGGCTACATCTGTTCTGCAACATGTAAAAAGTTCTGTTATTGTATATCCTCCGTGGTAACGGTATAAACCTGAGATTATGGGACTTGAAGTAAGCACAGTCATGCTCATCCATCATGCTGTCATCTGCACTTTTATCTCCAAGCTATTCCTTATCCTTCCACACTGTTGGGGTTTCCTGAAGCCTCGCATACACATTAGGTTTTTACTTGTGTTTGTGTTCAGATATTTCACCTTGGGTGTGACAGAACACTGGCCAGGGTCTGCTTTTCTAAGACATGAAATCCTGCACCAGAGCTCATCTCTATTCATTGTCACTCTGGGCCTGCTCACATAAATGTCAGAGTAGTTCTCATACACTAAATCTTACAGGGTTAAAGTAACAACTTCTCTCTGGATAAAGTGATTCAGCTGAAAGATCAAAAAGTAACATGCCACTTTGTCTTACTAGACAAACTTTCACCACATACAGTAGCACTTAATATGCGAGAATTGACATCCATAAGTAAATTATACTATAAGGAACTTGACACACAGTCAACATGTTAACATTATTACCACATAGCCATTGGATGGATTTTTGAAATCCATTTTTCTCCTTGAAAATAAAAATATCAGAGTCCAGAGGATGGATTCCTGGGAGGTGATATACAGCGGCTTGCAAAAGTATTCGGCCCCCTTGAACTTTCCCACATTTTGTCACATTACAGCCACAAACGTGAATCAATTTTATTGGAATTCCACGAGAAAGACCAACACAAAGTGGTGCACACGTGAGAAGTGGAACGAAAATCAGACATGATTCCAAACATTTGTTACAAATAAATAACTGAAAAGTGGGGTGTGCGTAATTATTCAGCCCCTTTGGTCTGAGTGCAGTCAGTTGCCCATAGACGTTGCCTGATGAGTGCTAATGACTAAATAGAGTGCACCTGTGTGCATCTAATGTCAGTACAAATACAGCTGCTCTGTGACGGCCTCAGAGGTTGTCTAAGAGAATATTGGGAGCAACAACACCATGAAGTCCAAAGAACACAGCAGACAGGTCAGGGATAAAGTTATTGAGAAATTTAAAGCAGGCTTAGGCTACAAAAAGATTTCCCAAGCCTTGAACATCCCACGGAGCACTGTTCAAGCAATCATTCAGAAATGGAAGGAGTATGGCACAACTGTAAACCTAAACTCAGAGGCCGAACAAGGAGAGCGCTGATCAGAAATGCAGCCAAGAGGCCCATGGTGACTCTGGACGAGCTGCAGAGATCTACAGCTCAGGTGGGGGAATCTGTCCACAGGACAACTATTAGTCGTGCACTGCACAAAGTTGGCCTTTATGGAAGAGTGGCAAGAAGAAAGCCATTGTAAACAGAAAACCATAAGAAGTCCCGTTTGCAGTTTTCCACAAGCCATGTGGGGGACACAGCAAACATGTGGAAGAAGCTGCTCTGGTCAGATGAGACCAAAATGGAACTTTTTGGCCAAAATGCAAAATGCTATGTGTGGCGGAAAACTAACACTGCACATCACTCTGAACACACCATCCCCACTGTCAAACATGGTGGTGGCAGCATCATGCTCTGGGGTGCTTCTCTTCAGCAGGGACTCTGGTCAGAGTTGATGGGAAGATGGATGGAGCCAAATACAGGGCAATCTTGGAAGAAAACCTCTTGGAGTCTGCAAAAGACTTGAGACTGGGGCGGAGGTTCACCTTCCAGCAGGACAACGACTCTAAACATAAAGCCAGGGCAACAATTGGATGGTTTAAAACAAAACACATCCATGTGTTGGAATGGCCCAGTCAAAGTCCAGATCTAAATACAATCGAGAATCTGTGGCAAGATCTGAAAACTGCTGTTCACAAACGCGGCCCATCTAATCTGAAAATCTAAAATTGATTCATGTTTGTGGCTGTAATGTGACAAAATGTGGAAAAGTTCAAGGGGGCCGATACTTTTGCAAGCCACTGTATTTCCCAATATGAATCCTCGTGGTTAGTTTGGCTGAAAAGACAAATGAACGAACAAAAGCATTTATATCTCAGAGAAGAGATCTCTATTAGATATTTTTTTTACCCACTTGAATGGGAACTGTTGAATGATAACATTTCATACGGTCATTGTCAGCACGATGTGATTATATCGCAACAATAGAAGAAGAAAATAATCTGTTTAGCACAGATCACTACACCATGGGCCGATTTAAATCCATTGTAGGTTCTAGTAAATAATCTCCAGGAAGTTATCACTTATAAGTTCTTATTCTTAGTTTCTAGTAAATGCTAAAACATTTCCTCCTTTATTAGCTCTGGAAAACTGCCTGGAAAACCAGGTCAGACTCACAGTTCTAATGTTTCAGCGTGCTATAAAAGTAACACAAACACACCTATCATAGGGCAGTAGCTCAGCAAAGATGCAGAGATTCATTCCTTTAACACACAGACTCACAGACAATATGAAATCTTTTGCAGCCTTCTTGTTGGTCCTTAGTTACCCGTTTGTCAGTCATGGTAAGTCCTGATTTTAAAATGTGACAATGCAATATTTCTTGAAGCCAATGAAGGTAAAATAAATAGAGCAAAATAAAAAGTTTCCCTTAAAAGTGATACATCATGCATTGAGTTAACTTGTGCTTTTTTCTTCACAGGCTGCACTTGCACAGAGGGTCCACAACAGTTTCCTGCTGTACAGATTGATGCTGGGCAGGGGAACGTTGTGATGACAGACAGCAACAATTATGCATACTTTCTGCTTGGATCACAGTGGTACAAAATGGGCTCACTCACCCTGAAGCATGTCTCAGTGGGACCTGCAGGAATCTGGGGTGTTGACCTCGACGACAGGGTCTACAAATACGTAGCTGGCAGCTTTGTTTTTGCAAATGGTGAGCTTTATCACAGACTTAAGACAGTAGAGTGTGCGCGGTAGCAGCTGTTTGAATGAATGATCTGTACCTCTGTGTGTCTTCAGGTGAGAGTTTACAGCAGGTGGATGCTGGAGGTGATGGTCAGGTGGTGGGAGTTACTGACACCTCCACCATCCACTGTCTGAAAAGCACCATTGCCTCAGCCTACAGAGAACAGAGCACCCTGAGCTGGACAACCCTGCCTGGGCTTTTAATGTATGTCAGTTGCAGCTCAAAATATGGATGCTGGGGAGTGAACTCAGGTCAAAACATCTACTTCACAGTAAATTATTTTTTTATTTTAATGATCATTTGTGTTGTTATTTGTATGATCAAGACATCTCACCATATTTGCTTTTCATGACAGAAAGTAACACCGAGCACCTGTGGCATCAGTGGCTGGATACAAGTGGATGGTCTTGCAGTAATGGTTGAAATTGGGACTGATGGAAGCGTCTTTGTTGTAAATAGAGGAGGAGAAGTCTTCCAAAGGTAAACACTTAATCTAGTCTGAAAGCATTTTAACTAGCCCTGGCAGTATTTCTGTTCTTTCTTCTTTCTTTTTGCTTTGACTCTTTCAGTCTCTGTTTGAATCAGGTTATTGTGTTTTTGACTCCTCTGTTGTTATCCATGCAATGGATCAACCACTATTTTGCTCTTCAACCTTAGAATGACCTCTCCACAAATGAATAACAAATTGCTCACGAAGGCAATTTGTGCTTAAATCTTTCTAGAAGCGACTTTCATTGTAATGATCACTGAGCCATAAAATGTTCATGTGTAGAATCACCAGTCAAATGCTACAAAAGAAAACTAGTAATGTTTACTTATAATCATCATAGTTTCTGTAACTCAGAAACTCAGTACCTAAGAATTTTCAGATTTCAGTTATGGATTCTTTGAATGATCTGTCTCTCCTCTATAATACATTTAGGTGTTCACTTAAAAGAAATCATAGAAATCTCATTTTTCACATCTGTTAAACATATTTACCTCTTCCTTTCACGCCTGCTAAGGCAGACGGCGTGGAGAGAAAAGAATGCGGACCCAAATGCGGACAAATGAGGTGGATGTTAACAGAAAGCAAGCCTTTATTTAGGGCTGCAACAAATATTACAAAACAAATGGCAGAAAGGAAACTAACAAAACCTAAACTGGGAAAAGGTGAACATGAAACATTGAACTAGAAAACATGAAACCTGGAAATGTGGAGTGAAGAAGAGCAGAGGAAATGCAGACGACCCGACAAAGAACAAAGGAAAACACACAATAAATACAGAAGAGAGACACAGCTTAACCTAATCTGACACACGAGACAGGAAGGAAGCAAAACAGAAAACTCTAACACAGGACATGAGACTACCAAAGTAAAACAGG